>NC_090925.1:1065752419-1066400961 GCF_040938575.1 Ambystoma mexicanum | reverse complement strand
TTGTGTAGAAGATGCTCCTCCAAACCCTGTCGCTGTAAGATCTTGTGTCTGCTTTTTTACCGAAATGTGCCCTTTTTGTCCGTAACACAATGTCTAGTTTAACAGAAAATGTGTACAAATGTGCGCGTTGATCATGGGCATATGTGTATGATGTTTCATACTTCTGGCATAAATACATTTGTTGTAAAACCACATTTTCCACCACTTCCTTCTAGAACATGTCACACGGCTGCCTCTTAAAATGTACAGTCAGAATTTAGATTCACAAATATGTGATTTTTGTATTTTAAACAATGTTAAGTGGTCTCCTCCCATGTACTCCTGGGCCCAGGCCATTTATGACCCTTCACACTTGGCATTCCTTTGAGCTGGAGGAAGTCCATTGTCTCCTTCTGGCTCCCCAGCAATTGGCACCTCCCCGTGATTTTCAGCTGGGGGGGAAGTGTCCTCCTTCTGGGAAGAAACTTGCCTTTGAAGTTCTTGCAGCTCAGCCAAGCTTAAATTAATTGTTATTTCTGTTGCATTTTTCCTTTGCCTAAAACCAACTTGTAATTTCAAAACAAGGAGCTAGAACACTTATTTCAGATTCTAAACCATGGGATTAAGAGTTACAACATAGGTTACTCTCAGTAACATGCCATTTACATTGCAAACATATGCTTTCAGCTTGTCCATTTTTAAAGTTAATCAGGCAGGCTTCTGACAGCTGTCATACAGGCGGCCGAGGGTACTGCACCCAGATTTTGACAGATTCCACAGGCAGGCAACTTTTGCTGTGTATGTTTTTATGACAAATTCAGCTTTGCAGGACATTGTAATATCACCATGATTTCTTGAACTAAATGAATTGTAGCACCCAGCAAGAATATTGGATGTTTGAGGGTTTTTGTACCGACATTCTGCAGTTTCAGCAACCAAGAAAAAGGGATTTAAAAGCAAGATTTTGGAATTCTTTCAGCAAAGCACTGCTTTTCCCTCTTTGCTCCATTTTAACTTGTTGTGAAGCCCAGTGACATATTTTGAGTGAGATCTCTGTTCCACCACTGACAACATGCGTAGTAGATTGGGCAGCCATCTTTTTGTGTTTTGCAGAGTGTGGTTTTCAGTGGTTTTGGCGCGCACAAGGGTTTTGTGGCCATTTTAGGATTTCTGGCACCATCAGAACACAGGGATGCCGCATGGCTGAGCAAAAGTGGATCAATACATCCCACACTACAGTAGTGCTCCTTCTCATGTCTAAGTTCGTGTTATGATATAAATAATATGTATCTTATCTTTTAAAAGGTGATCTGACCAAATTGTTTTTTTTTTTTTTTTGTTGTTTTTTACATTTTGGGCCTCATTACACGGATGGCGGTATTAGCACATGGACCAAGGTGCTATTAGCACCTTGGTCCATGCCGGTAAAATACCGGCACCGCCTTGGTGGAAAGGGGAATTACCGCCCCATTCCAAGGTTGGCGGGGCAGTAATTCCCCCTTCCACCACTGCCCTTCCCCATTCCCATTTTTGCCCCATAGGGCATAATGGGAATGGGGAAGGTGCTAATTACGGCACCACAATTTTGCGGTGCCGTAATTAGCACCAAGGTCCCTTAGCGGGTTGGTTTTTAACGCCTGCAGGCGTTAAAGCACCAACCCGCTAAGGGACCTCGTAGTAAGGCGGTAATGGTTAACGGTCACCGTTACCATTAACGCTGACCGTTAACCATTACCGCCATTCGTGTAATGAGGCCCTTTATCTTCTAACCTAAATTTGGAGATGACACACATTCCTAGCGAAATAAAACATGGACTTGACCTGAATGAGTCAGCTAGTGGCATCATAACAAAATACAAGTAAAATCCAAAATTCAGAATCAAGAGGTTTTGCAATATAAAACCCAAAGGAGCACAAGTTATGCACTCTACAGAAACAGACATTTAGTACCTCACTTAAATATGGTTTGAAATAAAATAAAAGTGAGGAATTTTTAAAGTAAAGGGATGAAATAGTCCTGAATGAGTTCAGAGCATACGCCTAAACAATTTGGAGGTACTTGGGCTGTAGACCCCATCAAATTGTTTTAAACGTTTTTGTTTGGATAGTGTTCATTTTACCGCATATATTTGAAACAAATTGACAAAAACGGCCATCCAATTGTCCACGGTTTCTGTAGGTTCACAAGGACAACTCCAGTATGTATTTTGCAGTGTTGTGCTATGCTGTCTTTGCCCACATATAAAAAAAAACATGCTGCCAGTGCCCAACAGTATATGCCAGCATTGCCCTGTGCAGCACAATTTATACTGACTGTTTTTGTTATATGTCAGTATGGCCTCTATAGATTTATGTCCATGCAGCTTCTGTGCAAAACATAACCATACAACACTGTAAAAAGATGTTCATGCTGGTTTTGACTAAAATAGGCCAGTATTGCTAAAGTAATAATACATATTCATGTTGGCATTGCCAATGTATGCCCACATGCCAATGTGAAATACTTTTCCTGATGATGGGACACTTCTCTTGATCGATGAGCCACATATATGCCAGTATTGTGGCTGTAAGAACATACTTTTATGCTGGATGCACCTCATAAATGCTAGCATGTTCATGCTGGCTTTGAGCAGTATATTCCAGTATTTCCATGATGGAAGAAAATGTTCATACTGAGTGTGCCATATTTATCTTTGTATCACCAATGTAAAAAAAAACATTTTCATGCTAGATGTAACCAATATATGGCAGCATGCCACTGTGAAACACATTCAGTTTCATGCTGGGTTTGTCCGGATATATGTCACTGTTGCCACTGTAAAACACAATTTCATGGTGGTGATACTCTGAAACACATTGGGCCTCATTACGAGGTTGGAGGTTGCCATGGTGCTATTAGCACCATGGTTACCTACCTCCTTACCGCATTCCGGGTCCGGGTTCTCGAAATAGGGATTTACCGGGTCATTCCAACCTTGGAGGACCCGGTAAATCCCCATTCAGAGAACCATTCCCCATTCCCATTCGAGCCCCCATAAGGCTCAATGGGAATGGGGATGGAGCTAATAACGAGCCCGCTAATAGCAGGCACGTTATTAGCTCCATAGTCCCTTAGCGGCTCCCGCTAAAGATGCTTGATAAAACCAGGCGCCCATTGCGGGACCCGCTACGGGACCTCGAAATATGGAGGTAAGGGATTACCGGCACCCTTACCGGTGCCGGTAATCCCTTACCTCCAACCTCGTGATGAGGCCCATTGTCATGCTGGCTGTACTTAATGTATGCCAGCAATTGTACTCTTAAATTAAGACTTGATTTGATTTGTATTCACTCGTTCAGCTCTCTGAGCCTTTAATGGAAGAACATTGTTTAAAACATACATATTCAAAAATATTACAATCATACAACATTTTTAAAACAGACAGAATTAAAATCACCGAACAGAAGAATATAAGGCATACAATGATCCTACTTTAAAATGTTTTGCCGGATATTTGAAAGATGTTAATGTTCTCTACGCCTCAGCATATATTCAATATTCTCCCATTCTCTATAGATAACCAACAGTCACTTATGTCATTGCATTAATATAGGCCTAAGTAATACATATCCAGGCTAGTACTGTTTTAATTCGAACTGTGTCCTCATTTTCCATGTAGCAGATAGATAAACTCCCACATGTATTAGTTACTTAGTCCTCAAAATCACGTAACAGAAATATCATTGCATCATTTACTGTCTAAATTCCTTCCACTTCATGCTTGGGAAATGGCCTATCATCCCTTAGCTGCCAACTACATAAACTGGTGTACACTTTCAATGTATTTTTATTATTATTTAAAAACAGCTTATAAAATCTAGCTAAGGCAAATAGATGCATCTCCTGGTGCTTGAATATTAGCTCAACATAAGGCTGGGTAAAAGCTTCAGTAGATAATAGATCAAACCATTTCACAGAGTCTTATTTTAATTTCTTTTAAATGTTCTAGTTGAAGCTTCACAGTTTCTTCACCTTTAAATTTGTTACAAAAAAAAACATTTGTCTTTGAAATAGAGGACACATACTAGGCATACCTTTGTATACTGATTGTGCCAAATATGTGCTGATATGTCCACAGTAATAACACATGTTGATGCTTATTCTGCCCAATATATGGCAGAATGCTACCATGAAACATTTGAAAAAACCAGCATGCCCTGTGAAATGCATGTTCACGTTGGCTGTGCCAAATATTTGTCAGTATTTCCATTAAAAAAATACATTTTGGTGCTGACTGTGCAGATATATGCTTGCATTGCAACCAACTGTGAGTACACACGTTCATGCTGGTTTTGCCCTGTAAATGCCAGCATACCCAGAGAAGCCCATGTTCATACTGTTTTTGAATTATAGATGCATATTGCCACTGCAAGGGGGACCTACACAGCTGTACAGGAGTACATGACTTCTTGCTAAACCCCTTTATCTAGCCACACCCAACCATTCTTTCCACCAACCTTTCTCTCCCTTTTTGCATCCACTGATGTTATTTTGTTCATATTTTTACCCCAAAGAATCAGAAAAATCAGTGGGAACCTGCAAACCTACTTAATTCACACTTGCAAATTCACAGAAGTTTTCAGATAATTTAGAGAAAGTTCACCCAGTGTTAGGTGTGAAGTAATAGGCCTGATCATCTTCTGGATTCTGCACGCTAGTGTGCGCCCTTGGTCACCTCATCATGCATAAAAACAAGCTCCTGCACTGAAACACTGTCCGCTCATCTTATATAAGATTACCTCATTTTCAAAATCAAAAACTAGAAAAGGCCACCAATATGCAAATAGGATTATAATTTGACAGTGTCTGCCAACACAAAAGCGGGACTATACTTTAGGTGTGCTGGAGGGGGGTGGGCTGGTTCCAAATTAGGATATTCTCTAATTTGCAATGTCACAACTATGGCAGCGAGAACATTGTCTCTAATGCAAATTGATGTGATTTGAATTTGAAAAACGATTTACCCAACTGAAAGTTAAGTCATTAAAGGATTATTGAATTTAATTGAATTTGAAATTTGCAGGTGCATGATTATTTTGCCCTGTTTTTGTGGGAGATGTACAGACAGAGAGCTACTCATTAGAAATGGCAGTTTTGCTAAGGGTACCATGTGGTGGAGTGGTGCTTCTTGCATCCCCCTGCACACAATCTTACCCACCTCCACCTCTCCTAATACATTGCTTGTTCCCTATTTGCTATAACTGCCAAGCTGTTGCTTACAGCAGTACAGCCACATACAATCACAGATATTTTGAAGTAATGTATATGTTTGTTTTTCTGTTTAAAAGAATGAGAGAAGCAGTGACAGACAGATGCTCCAGCCTGACATTTGGAGACATACATTGTCATTGTGTGCTCCTGCAGGATAGCTTCCATCACATTGAGATGCTTTATCCATGACCATCAATCTGGCTTCAGAGCTGCCAGAAGCACGGAAACTGCTCTCCTGAACATCCGTGAGGACCTACTCTTGAACCTTGACTCCAACACTCCGTGTGTTCTCATTCTGCTCGATCTCTCTTCTGCCTTTGACACTGTCAACCATGCCATCCTGCTCAACCGTCTCCGTGATAACCTGGGTATCACTGGTCAGGCTCTGGCGTGGCTGACCTCTTTCCTCTCCAGTCGACCTTCCCAGGTCCAACTGGGGTCCTTCCTCTCTGACATCTTTTTCTCCACCTGTGGTGTCCCCCAGGGATCAAATCTCTCCCCCTGGCTTTTCAACCAGTACCTGGCACTCCTTGCCCACCGCATCGCCGCTCTCTGCCCCAACTTTCAGTGCTATGCGGACGGTACCCAGCTCATTTTCAGGCTATCCTCGGCCTCCTCCTCTCCTTCCCTCATCTCTGACTGTCTGTCGGCTATCCAGGAATGGTGTGCCACCAATGACCTCTGCCTTAATGCCAGTAAGACTGAGATTCTACTCATCGGCACACCCACTCCCTCCTTCCCTGCAGCTCTCTGGCCGGCCTCTCTTGGCCCTCTTCCTGCACCTACCTGCACGGCAAAAAACCTTGGGGTTATCTTCGACTCCACACTCTCCTTCTCTCCTCATATATCTGACGTCTCTAAGAAGTCACACTACCAGCTGCACCTCCTCAGAGGTATTCTTCCCTTCCTCTCCTTCCCCCAGAAGCTCACTGTCTCACGAGCCCTGGTTCTCTCAAAGCTGGACTACTGTAACAGCCTCTATCTTAATCTGCCTGCCTCCACTCTCCGCCCTCTGCAACTCATCCAGGACAGAACTGCGAGACTTGTCCTTGGCCTTAAGCCCAGGGATCGTATCTCTCCAGGACTGAAGTCTCTACACTGGCTCGCAGTGGCTGTGAGGATAAAGTTCAAAACCCTCTGCATTGTCCACAAGGCCTTCCGGGGCCTGGGGCCTAAATACCTTCAACTCTCTCTTCCTAAATATCTTCCTTCCCGAGCCCTTCGCTCATCCGTCTCCAACTCCCTCTGGGTCAGCCGCTTCTCGAAGCAACGAGCAGGGGGTAGATCTCTCTCCGCGGCAGGGGCCTCCCTCTGGAACAGCCTTCCTGCCTCCCTGAAACTTGAGGAGAACCATCTACGGTTCCGGAAGCACCTCAAAACCTTCCTCTTTGCTTCTGCTTTCTCTCTCCCTCTCCCCTGCTAATTCTTCGCTGAATCTGCACCGAATCTGCAACTGGGCCACTCTCGCCGACCTCGGTCCTGAGCCCAGCCACTCTGCACTTGCACTGCCTCGCTGGCAACCCCTGCTCTGCGGGACTGTCTCTGTATCCCTACAGCCCCCGTTCCCAGCACTTGTCTGCACTTACCTTGCACTTGCCACCAGCTGGCCCTATTCATTTTATTATATATACTTACCTTGTACTGCACTTGCCCCTTCCCCTCCCCTTGTGCTTTGTCCCTTCCCCCTTCCCCTGCACTTGCGCGATCTGAATGACACGTGGCCTATTAGGATCGTTGTCTGTCTTCCCCCGTTTCCCCCTCCCTGCCTCGTCGCGCCTTGAAACACTTGAAACGCTTGTGTATAGGCGCGTTACAATTGCCATATCATATCATATCATATCATGTGGGGTGGGGGTGGTGAGGTCAGAGCTGACAGTCAATGATGTGTGTGCTGCGTTTCTGACAGTCTTTTAATTCACCACCAGACCAATTTTAATGGTCCACCACAGTTTGTGTTATTTTCTGTTGTTTTTCTGCACATACCATGACAAATGGGTGAATTTATCAGCACTACCATTCAATCGGTTGACAACTTAAAAAAATTCAATATTATATCGGTGGTCTGAGAAGGAACAGATGAATAGTTTTAATCTGAATACAACCCTTTCCAAGAAGTTATGACATTTACAGAGCCACAATATTGTATATTCTCAGCAAATGAATCTATAAAAAAAGGAAATTAGCTTATTGTACTAATATTATAAACTAGTTATTTTACAAATGTTAACATTTGAATTTCTAATAAATGAAAACATAATCCAGAGCTTCTGCCCCACACACAATCGAATACCGCACAGGTGAGAAACGTTGCTCACTAAGACAACCGTACTGTCCTTATCCCAGTCAGGTAAAACAAGACATAGGGCCTCATTACGAGTGTGGCGGTCTGTAAACAAGGGTGCCGGTAAGCTTACTGGCAACTTTGTTTCAGGGCCGCCACACTACAAGTCTGTCTGCAGGGGCCACTGCGCCCAGCAGGTGTGACTCTGCTGGGCAAAACAGCCCCAGTAGGCAGAGTTGTCATGGAAGCAGCAGTACTGCTAGCAACAATGCCAGTGCTTCCGAGTCCCCATTCCTGTGGACTCCATGGGGTCTTACCGAATCCTCCCCTGACTTCCCTCTCTGCCAGTGGTGCCGGGAAGTAAGGTGGCGGATTTGGTGTTTCGAGGTCGGCAGCAACCCACCGCTAGCACGTCGGGTTACCACCAACCTCGTAATGAGGCCCATAAAGAAAATCTAAGTTGAAGATGGCAAAAGCAGTCAAGCTAACATTTCAACAGTAATAGGTGCATGCACTAGACACAACGTAGATAACCACTCCACATGAAAAACATGTACATTTGGTCAATTATGCATTTTTGCATTATGAAAAAATATGAACATAAGAAAAATAAGACATGAAGAACACTAACATAACCAATGTATATGCTCAATGCAACACAAATAACACACAGGTTTTGCTCTCTAACATAGAAATTAGAGTGTAATAGGACAGCCATCTTCTTTAAAATGTATGTCTCAGCATGCAGCATGCTTTTAAATAGACAAAGGTCTTAAGACTTTCAGAGAACTACAGGGTGAATCCACAGAAATACAGAGATTTGCAGAGCTCAGACTAGCTGGCAGTTGGTGCCAAGGCCAGAAGGAGAGAAAGAGGCTAGATGGGAGCAGCAGATCAAAAGCCAAGAGATAGTGTTCCCAGGACAAAAACACGATACTTCCCAATTAAGTAAAGTTTATAGGAGCCCAACCAACCTTTGTTAGTTGTGTAGAGCGGCAAAATGAGCCAAAGGATTCCATGAAGAATAACTCAAGAGTGTCCCTAGAAGCAACAGAAAACACGGCGCGCATGCTAATATTAGCCAAGATCCCAATAAATGGGCATTAATTCCTCATCATATACAGTCCCCTAACACGTATTTTATAACTGGAAAATAGTGTGTATTCACTAGGAACCAACAGATAAGGACACTGATTGTACTCCCCAAAAGGACACTAGCTGTCACAGAAGGTCAAATACAAAGAGATTTACTGGGCTCTGGGAATAGAAATTAGGGATGGTAACATGGCTAAGTGTCGTTGGAGTGTCAGGAAAGTCCCTGCTGTGTCCTCTGAAGACTGCAGATGTGACCTATGGAGAGCAACAATGAAGGGTCGACTCGATAGGTGCCTCCATGGAGAAAGTCCTGTCTGCTCCCCTCAGGCCGCCTAATAGGGTGTGGGGAGTCACAGGCTGATAGGGTAGACCCGACCCGAAGACCTTCAGCAGATCCGTGGATGTATGTATGACATTGACACAGCAAAATGGGTTGAAGGGATCTTTGTATATTGGAGAAATGTGATGAGATGAAGAGACTAAGTTTAGATACAAGTGATAACTACTGGCAAGGCCCAGGAAAGATTATGTAGGAAAGCTTTTAACAGGGTAGAAATAAAAAGAGACTGAAAACCTCACCTGGAGTTGAGAAGACAGCTGTATTGTATTTTATTGTATAGTGATTGCTAGCACCAGTCTCATGTTGTAAGATAGCAAAGGCCTTGACAAAGTCGATTTTTGTGTATTTGTCCAGGACGTAAAGTGGTGGTGTGGACCGAAGGGTGTGGTCCAGCAGCAGTGAGGAGGGGCTGCTTGGAGCATGAGTGGTGTTTTTGGGGCCACTTAGAAGGCTTAAAGGGCACCAAGGTGGTAGAGTGGTGTTTTATGGTGCCGCTTGGAAGGATTGGGTGACACAGGAGCCGTTGTTTCAGAGAGAGACGCAGAAAGTATTAAATTGGTGGAAATGTATTGTGAGGAGAGAGTTTTAAAAGGAGAAAAAAGGTGAACAAGAATTAAAGAAAGTTTTGGTGAGTTGAGTGTATAAATGCATTAAAATGGGGGATAAACCAATAATCCATCTATGTAAGGCATTACCACACAGAGAGGTAAAACCTACAGCAGGCAAAATATTTTTGACCTGGCTGTGAGAAAGCACTAATTTGATGACAGTACTGCAACAAATGTGTACCTATTTACATGCCGCATACAAGGGACAACAGTTACAGAACAGGTTAGGTATACTGGAATTATAGAAAATGTATGCAAATGACACAATAGAACCAAATATGAAGGATTGAATGCTTAATCAGCATGACAAAGTGTGTATGACACCCATGGTTCCTCTTCCTCATCCCCAGGGTGAAGAACAGTCTTTGTATGCACAGGGATTATACACACTGCATGTTTAAAAAAAAAAGGCAGGATATACTAACCCCACTTATTCCCCTCCCATCTATATCAGTAAAGATATTGTAAGAGAAGAGAAAATAAATAAACAACAGCCACTGTCTGCACATTCAGACTATGATGAGTGTCGTGAGATACAAGCAAAGCTAACGGAAGCAGAGAAATAGATTCAAGAAGAGAAAGATGGGCAGAATGACAAGGAGGAGACAACTATTCTATCAAACAAATAGAAAGCAGGACAGATAATGTTTAAGCTAGGTGGGAAGAACATCAATAATTCTAAAGAGAAGGCAAAGGAAGTTAGAGACAGGCAGGAGAACGAATAAGAGAAAAGAGTGGAGGATGTGAGAGAAATGGGGCGAAGACAAGAACAGAGGGAGAGGGGGAGAATAAATGAAGAAGAAAAGAAGAAAGGAAATAAACAAGAGGCAGAAAGAGACAGGGAAAATATATGGGAAGTAGGAAGAGTGAGAGAGAGAGAGAGAGAGAGAGAGAGACAGCACACCAGAGTAAGAGAGGAAAAGGGACAGAAGAAAGGAGGAAGACAGAGAAAGGAGGAAGACGGAGAAAGCGAGCAACACCAAGACACAAAAAGACATAGGCCAAGGCACCAAAAAGAAGTGGATGATGTTTTTAAAGAGCATACACTTCCTGACAGTAAAGTGTAAAGAACTATGAGAAGGAGGATTAGTAACCTGTATAGGAGGAAATAGGATACCAATACAAGGGAAAGCAGAGAAAGGTGGGATATATGAGAAACAACACCCGGGAAGATTAGATTTTGGAGATATAGAAGATGAAGAAAGTGATGATACAATGCTTGAATGTGAAGACGCTGGGGAAGATGAGGGGAGCGAAGGGGAAGCAACGTGAGCATCATCCACATGTACTCATATAGGGAAACAGATAGAGTGGGCAGAAATAGAGGAGCCGATGATGTGGTTAGAACAGTACCAGGTAATATCATCCCCACCAATAATATTGGTGTATATATGGTTGAGGGGTAAAGCCATAGGCGATTTTATTGGTGGGGATCATTTATGGGTTATTGGGACCGAAGGTTTGGGGGGTCCCCCGCTCCATTAAAAAAATTATGAGGGTTGCGGGGGTGTCCCCTGCATTTTCCATGGCTTAATATCGCTGCAAAAATATGGCGATATTTTTTTATGGTGATAATTTTGCGGGGATATTAACACATGGAACCGTTAGAACGTGTTGAACATTCAAGCACACAAAGGGTCGTTAAAACAGCTTAGAATGGGAAACACCATATGCCAACAAACTAAGAAAATGGCCAAGACTAAAGAGAGTTAGCATGACTGATGTGACAAAAAGAAAGGGTGCAGCCCCATTAGAACTTAAAGTTGGATGAACAAAAATCCACTTATTAGAGAAAGGAGGAGGACTAGCACAATCCAAATCATGGCCACAGACAGACACACATAACCTGATTCAGTGGTTACCATTGCTCACAGCAGGGGCTGGAAAGTGGATATATGAACCTGGAAAGAATGACATCTGGGTGACCGTTAGCAGTAGGCAACATAAAAAAAGTCTGTTTGCTGCATTATTAGGAGAGCAATTGGAAGACATTTGGAAGCAGGCAGGTTATCCTGGAGTGACAGGCCAAAACATAAAACATGACAAAGTACCTTTGTATAATTGTAGGGCAGACGTTTGGCGGCTACTGAGAATAAAATAGCCAGACATATCAGACATGGGGCAAACATGACACTGTAAATGGGACCAGAAGAAGTCCATGCAGCATACATGTAGGACATTCAAGAGAAGTGGAGATTAAAGACACAGGAACATTTGGATAAAAAGATCACTATTTTCTATCACATATTGAGTCAGGGATTCCTGAAGAGGAACAGAGGCAGTTGAAGAAAATTGTGGGAATAGAGGCAAAACTATGGCCTGAGATACAGTTAAATATTGTTCATCACTGCAGATTTAAACAAGAGAACGACAGAAAGAAAGTTGAGGAAAGGGAAATAGAAGAAACAAAGCTAGTGCAAAAGAAATGATCAAAACTCACATTGGAAGGGGCGATGTTAACAAACACAGGAGAAAACAATTCCGTTTGGGAGGCACAGGGAATGCAGCCAGGGCCCAATGAACATTTTGAAGTGGGGGATATATTTATTACCCCCAGGGATGAGGGTTTGCACCCAGAGGCAGAGGGTTTGAATTTCAAGCTCATCTAGGTGGTGGGTTTAACGGGGGCCACCACAATTACAAGGACAGCCTCAACAATGTTGAACATGTGGGAAAATGGGGTACATGTCACGTCAATGAAGACGTAGGGGAGGAATGCAACAGAATTGGCAACGGCAGATGTAAGAGTGGGCCAGCACATCCCCCACTATATAGTTCAGAGACGCCAGCATATTATGCACAAGATCACATGCAGTATCATGCACAAGAGCAACAAATACAACAAATACAGTAGGGAATGCGACCCCAAATGCAGCAAGCACCAATGCAGATCCAGCAGACACTTATTCAAATGCAGCAAGCAACACTGCAGAAACAGGCACCTATACAGCAAAATGCAGTGACATCCTGAACTGCAAACGTATTGCCAAATACATCTACACCTAGAATAGGGGGTGTGACAGGCGTGGGAGGGAATTCTTTACAGGCACAGGATTGTACATGTACCGACAATACGACAGCCCACAGACAGACTTGATGTGTCCCATCCTATCTGTTACACCAGACCCACAAGAGGAAATACAGGTCAGGGTGACTATAGGTGACAGGAAAAGTTCCTTCGTAGTAGATACAGGAGCTACTTGTTCTTTTGTCAAAGAAGGACAGTTCCCAATGTCAGGAATATCCATGGACATGCACGGTTGTTCTGGGGCAACAACAAAGGTTCCTTTTACAGAAGACTTACCCTAACCATAGGAGAACACAACTTAGCTATGCCATTGTTATTTTCCCATCAGACACCATTGAATATATTGGGGAGAGACTTCATGACTATATTAAAAATGACAATATCATTTACTGATGAAGGGATAATATGTTCCACTCTATGGATTCCTTATGTGATTGTCCTAACAATATGTTATGGTCAGAAAGTACAGATGGGGGTGACACTCCATTCAGATGAGTTTCTCTACAGAGTACACATATTGCTAGCTTGGCTCACCAAATATCCAGGCCAAAATATTGAGGTGACCAGCAGAGTTCTTGTTTCACCCAGAAGCACTCACAGGCATGGAGGAAGGACAGATAATTACACTTGAACTAGAAGAAACAATATTACGGAAAGACAGAGTTATCTTACATAAATAGACGATGAAGGAGTACATTGTCTTACAGTGATACCGCTTGACGAGGCACGTAGGTTGATTGACTTGACAGATGAAAAGTTGTTTACAGAATACGACTCGGATGACAAAGTAATGTTTAATATTTGTCTCGCAAACCAGCTGTGAAATGAGAACAGTGAAACTCCCCAGAGAATGACATTATGATATCAGCAAAGATAGTTCTGTCCTTTTAACAAGAGGATTTGGCATATTTACCAAGCTCATTATGTACCAACAGTCCATTCAATGTTGGGCTATTAAATGGAGAAGGGGCAGTAAAAACTAGACTCAAGAAAGAGGCTATTTTACCATGAGTAAGACAGTATCCCATGTCAAAGTATGCTGATGAGAGTATCTATGAAACAATAACTGCCTTAGTGCAACAGGGAATGTTAGTGCCTTCAGAATCAACATGCAACTTGGCTGTATATCTGGTGAAAAAGTCGACCACGGGTGTCATGAAGATTCATACACGATTTACACCCTGGAATAATATTGTTGACTTAGAGTTCCCCTTATTGCCAAACCCAGCCACAATATTATGTAACATCCCATCAAAAGCTGCATTTTGTGCATTGATCTATGAAAAATAAATGCTTTCTTTTCAATTCCACTACATCAGGATTCTCAATTTTTGACATTGTTCACTTACTGTGGAATTAAATTACAACATACTTGTTTACCATAGGGGTATTTTGAATCACCCTCAGTCTCCAACCGAGTGTTACAGATGGACTTAGGGAATCTATAACTTAACAGTTTGGTCATTCTGTATGTGGTTGACATATTGGTGTGTAGACCCACAGAGAAAGAGTGCAGAAGAGACCCACTGAAAGTAATGACAGTATTGGTAGAGAGAGGGCACATAGTGTAGAAGGAGAAAATGCAATATTGTGAGTAACATGTCTTATAGACAGGTACATCCATCTCAAAAGAAGGAAGGAAAGTGACAACATAAAGAGCAGAAGCAATAATGAAAACATGCAGACCAAAGACAGTGAAAGAATTACAGCAATTCCTACGCCTTTACAATCATTGCAGAGCATGGGTCTTTGACAATAGTACATATGCCAGGCCACTTATAAAAGGACTGAAGGAAGTGCAGAAGGACAAAAATGACATAGCCTGGACAGGTGAAATGATAAGTGCCCTTGATGTATTGAAGCTAGCAATCAGCACAGTTCCAGTGTCCGAGATCCCTGATTATAATGAAGACATCTATTTATTTCCCCATTCAAATGGAGTCGTAATGACAGCTGTCATCGTGCAGAAAACTACCATGGGACACTGACCATTGGTGTTCTACAGTAGGATTTTAGAGTCAGTAATTAGAGGCCACTATCAATGCAGACAAGCATAACCATGGGCTGTTCAGAAACATTATATGTCAAACATGGTCTAGTTGACATCCTTGAAAAACCAGAAAATACATTACCCACACAGAAAGCATAAAATAATAAGGTCATTATATCAAATTACTCAATCAAATTGTCATGTGCTGGGTGGTAAACACAGCCATATTAAAAGCAGAGCCAGTGAAGGATGGTGACTATGTGCATGATTGCACACATTACACTGAATAACATGATGAAGTACCAAATGTCAAAGAAAATGCGTTAGGAGGGGGGATAATTCTCTTAACAAATGGATCATTGTCAATAGACCAGAGCAGTAGGAAAGGTACAGTGCAACAGCAGTGGTGACAGCAGGGGAGAATGACAGTTTTGAAATATTGACAAGTGTGAGATTGCCACCCCATTTCTCAGCGCAAGCAGTAGAGTTTGTAGCATTAATATTAGTGCTTGAAGCACATGCATAAGAGATGGTACCAGTGTATTCCAACTCCTCCTAGATGACATCAACAGTACACGCAGGACTGTAATATTGGAAAAGGAGTGGCTTCTTGCATGCAGATGGCACACCAGTACAGCATGCACCATTATTTGACAGGCTTATTCACGCACTTGAACTTCCATTGGCTGTCACTATGGTGAAGTGAAGAGCGCACACCAGAGGTGTGTACTTGATTTCTCTCATCAATGAAGTTGCTGATTTCGAAGGAAAAAAAGCAGCATATTTTCCGGAAGTAACAGCCATTGTGAATGCACCAAATAAATACACATTTGCACGGAACATGATGATAAAAGAGGGTTTCAATACACTGCCGATAGCACTGATAGTGGAATGATAGGGAAGGGCACCTCCAGAAGAACAGGGAGTATGGACAAAGAGAGGTGCTCATTGTCCTCCACAGATGCAATGTGGTGGCAGTACAGCACCAGGAAACCTGTTATACCTGAGGGTTACTTACAGTGGTGTTAGAGAACCCCTGCACACACATCAATAGAAAGTCTTGCAATACTTATTTCAGAAGAATGGTTTGTTCCTAATTTGACTCAGCACATTGTTAATTTTTCAATTAACGGAAAGTATCGCTGGCCACACTCTGAGAAATGTGAGAGGAGGAATACCCCTTCCTATGGAACCATTTTAGCATTTGCATATCGACTGTATGAATGTGCTCCAAATTGTAATGGCTACAGGTACATATTTGCAGGTGTATGTCCCTTTTCTTGCTGGATTGAAGCTGGTCCATGTGCACATCCAGATGCCACTTGTGCAACAAAGTTCCTCGTATGTGAGGTATTTCCAAGATGGGGAGTGTGCGATGTGTTGCGTTCCGACAACAAACCACATTTCGTAAATGAGGTCATTGAGCACATCACTTTCCAGTGGAGGATAAGGTGCACATTGTCTTTTCCTCCTATCACCCACAAGCAAACTGCATTTGTGAGCACCTCAATAACCTCTTAAAAGAATGAAATTCCAAACTAAAAGAGACTTTGAAAAACAGCTGTTTACAATGCCTTCCTATAGCCCTATTTCCCTTTTGTAATCAGTCTGGCTCTGACCATTCCCTGACTCCACATGAGCTGGTGATGGGATGCCTAATGCCTACGCATATTGCTCCTCCCACACAGGCTCACACTGGTGTAACAATGAAGCCATTGTGTTAGGGAATGATATGAATGATTATTTGACAGCTGTGACAGTGTCTGTTCAATGTATGTCTCAACTGATAAGGGCACGGCAGGGGGTTACAGGAAACACAGATAAAACAATGAACAAGCTGATCCAGAAAATGTACTAAGACAACCCCTGCTTTACCCTGGTGATAGAATATTAAGCAGGAACTTTGGCAGGAGATGGCAAAGGCACGCTGTGCAGCACCATTCATTGTAGAAGCAATCACACCATCTGCAGTAAAAGTTGAAGACACTGTACCTGGATCCACCTCCAAGACATAAAACTGTACAGAGGAGAGTCCCCCACTGCCTGCAGATACTGAACCCAAACGCAGAGAACTAGTTTGCCATCCTCAGATGCAAGTAGTGACAACAGCCAATCAACATCAAGATTGACAGCTAGAGTAACAGAAACAGAAATAAACTTTCCAGCACAAGAACTTTTCTCATTCGACATTCCTCAAAAGGGGTACTTGCACTTTTGTTGTTCGGATTCTCTCATTCCTAGTGAACAATTACATTTCTTTCAGTTGCTATATTGTTTAAAATTGAAAATTGAAAAGGATTGTTCATTTTTATAACACTTCTCTCATATGATTAACATACATTGCCTTGGTAAGATAAAAAGGGCAGCACATTTTCTTCGGTAGAAGAATGCATGCATTAAACACAATTACATATTCTCTCTTAGAACGTAGGGGAAACTATGCCCCTAGTTATTTGCAGAAGGTAGATTCACCAGCAAATTATGGTTATAGCAATGTTCTTTACATTTGGTGGTATTTATTTTGCCGTATATGTTGCATTAAGGCAGCTGATAATTCACTATACAGCTAAACCAGTAAACAGAAGCATAGCACTGGTGGTAACTACAAGTGAAATAACCCCAGAACAATTCCCTGTAGTAAGTACACAGATTAAAGTGGGGAGACAGATGACTGATGATAGCTATTTCATGTGTTCCCTCATATTCTACGCCATTAGTGCCTCCAGGATGTTTGTAATCACAGAAATACTGGCACACAGGGCACACTGCCTAGCACACTAAGCATATTGCACCACTAGGGAGCAATTTCAAGGAAGCTGGGCCACATTATAAAGGATGCCAAAAAAAGATGTTCCCTCATGAAGATAGTTACATAAAAACAAAAGCAATGATGGATGATGCTGAAACAAAAATTACAGTTTTAAAAATACACTAGAAGGCCTGAATAAAGGAGAGGTCAAGATAACAGACCATACGTTGTTGCAATGCGCTAATGTAGCAGAGAAAGAAATACCTGAGTGATGGGAACGCTCCTAACAGTAGCAGTAGAGATTATAAAGAATGCAAACAATATATGCCTCAAAGAATGGACTAGAAGTTCAAAATTACTGAAATGTGCAGAAGACAAACAAGGACCCCTACCCATAATACCATTGAAGAATGCCACATTTTGCTTCAGAAATATAGGACTAATAAAAGTAGGAGATAACCAAGGGTGCAAACACATTTTTGATTTCGCTGGCATGAAAATGGGAACAGCTGTATTAATGGACCATTGTTGGGCCTATGGCTCAAAAGCCTATATGGTGCTGCTCCCAAATTGAGAAGGCCTGTAATTCCTTGTGGTGATAAGGTCACCAGCCTTAGTAGTACCCCAGAGTGAGTTGCAGATTGGTGAATTTTCCCACATGAACACACACTTAAGAAACAAGAGTTCCATCACCCTCAAACGCACAAATGGAGTAACTATTACTGTTAAAAAATGGACAAGCCATATCACGACATACCAGACAAGTCTACATTGTTCGGTGGAACAGAAATGTCTGTTGTGTTCCCATTTACTGCTGGTTTGCAAGCCAATACAAATATCAAATGTCTGAAAATAACCCACTGGGCGCTGCTAGAGACAATAACTATGATTCTAAAAGACTTTAGTGCCATAAGGAAAGAGTTAAGAGCAATAAGTCTCAAGACCCTTCAAAAAAGATATGTCCTTGATTTAATAGCAGCCATGGAAGGGGGTGTGTGAGCTCACATTGGACCTTCTTGCAGCACATACCTACCCACTGACTATGAAGACAATGGGACCCTCACAGAGGCAATATACATGTTGACAGAATTGTGCACAAACATGTTGGACGAGGTGCACAACATTACAGATGATGCCTGGATCAGTTACCTAGTCTCGTGGATAGCTACCTGGTTGGCTAACACCGTCAAAATACTAGTGGCCATAGTAGTAATAGCACAATTGGCCATCTGTATCTTTAGAATAGCCATAAGCCAATGCAAAAAGACTGCCCAAAAGGTGGCCGGAATGAAAATAGTGATAGACTTAGATACTCACATGCATGAGTATACACAAACAGATGACTTCTTCCATGACCTAGCAGCAGAAAGCCTTAAAGCCCCTTCAGGGTCAAAATGCAAATATTCTCCAGATCCCCAGAAGTATATAGAGCACTGTGTGAGTTGTGATGTTTCTCGAGGGTGCAACTACATGCAATGTAGCATTGATGAATATATGAGACATGGAGGCAACCTGAGGGGGATGAACAAAATATTGATACCCAAAGAACCTTATCTGCAGGAGAGCAGAAGGAAGAGTGTGTTGGAGGACTCAACTAGAGGGCAGAATGTTGGGAGGCAGATTAATACATCATTCATAGCTTCTGCCTGGCCCAAAATCCAATACCGCACTGGTGAGAAACTTTACTCACTAAGACATCCTTACCACCCTTATCCCAGGCAGGTACAACAAGAAATAGAGACAATCTAGGTTGATTATGGCAAGAGCAGTCCAGATAACATTGAAACATTAATAGGCGCTCACACTCGACACAATAGAGATATGCCCTTCACATGAAGAACACATACATTAGGTTAAATATGCATTTATACATGAAAGATATTAACATAGCAACCACATGACACAAAGAACATTAACAGAACCAATGTATACGCTGAATGCAACATGAATGATACACATGTATAGCTCTCTAGCATAGAAAGCAGAGTGTAATAAGGCAGCCATCTTCTTTAAAACAGATGCTGCAGCATGTTTTTAAATAGACAAAGCCCTTCAGCATTTCAGAGTACTCAAAAGGCTGAATCTAAAGAAATGCAGAGCTATATGCATCTCAGACAGTAGCTGGCAGTTGGTAACAAGTCCAGAAGGAGATAGGTTGAATGGGAATGGCAGAGGAAAAGGCAAGAGATAGTAATTTCCAGGAGACAAGCAGGATAGTACGCAATTAAGTAAAGTTTACAGGAGCACAACTGGCCTTTGTTAACAGAGTGGAACGGTACAATGAGCAAACAGACTCCATGAAGAATAACTCAAGAGTGTTCTTAGAGGCAACAAAAAATACAGTGCACATGCTTATATTAGCCACAATCCCAATAAATAGGAACTGTTTCCACTTCATGCATGGTCCCCTAACACGTAACTTAAAATTGAAGAACACTGTTTATTCACTAGGAGCCAGCAGGTAAGGACACCTGTGGTACTCTCTAAAAGCACAAATGGACACTAGCTACCAAACAGGGTGAAATACAAAGCGATTGTGTGGGCTCAGAACCTAGGAATGAGGGATGGCAACTTCTTTAATGATTAGAAGACAGTCGATGGAACTCTCGCCCCTTACTTACAGTCTGGTACATATCTTGACAACCTGTCAAATGTCCAAGGTTGTTTAGCAAGAGCCAACCAATCAAATTCTTTAGTGTCATGCCACCCACCACTTAGTATCCCAGTCAATTGTTGTTCTTAGAGATGATGTCCTTTTACATTTATCAACATTGGAATGTCTCAGCAGGAGCCATCAGAAATAGTTAACCCAATCACGTTTTACCCATATATGATCTATATTATGTAATCACCCCCAGTAACCTATCCCCATTACCCTTAGGCATTTGTAACTGTGATTGTTATGATGCCATTTATGACACGTTTCAAGTATTTCATCCCTTATTCTCCATCCACTTGTGTATAGGCGCGTTACAAATGCCATATCATATCATATCATATCATATCATATCCAGAGAGCTCAGAGAAACAGGATTCTGATGCTTGTATGCTATTCCAGCTTTATTTGGATGATAATAAAGCTGAACTTGCTTTGCACTTTGTTAACTTCCTCATTGAGTTTAATCTGGATTGATGTCAGTACCTCTGGCGTACCAGGGACTTTTTGGGCCTGCTTAACAAACTCTTCCTGTATATATTCTAGTTATGATAAGAATGGTATTATAATAAGGATACTACACTTGCCTTACTTGGAAAAGCACTACATAAAAAAAGAGGTTAACGATATATCATAGTTCCTGTTGCACAATTTCAAAATAATTCTGTGGGAAATAGGAGCGGGCAAAACTGCACCAATATGAGATCTACTCGGGGTGTGGCTAGAGACCATGTCATGAGGATGTGCTTGGTGTGAGCTCTTGCTCCAATCCTTCATAGATCCTGTTTCTTTGGTATCTGGAATCCTGAATCACCTACAATCACCCTGGGAAGGTGACAGCAACATGTTTAGACAGTTTTGGAGAATTTCAAAGACTAGATGCCTCTCCACACTCATGCCAGTTGGACCACACTATCGGCACGGAGGCAGATGATATGACTGACAGCGTTTGCTTTGGAGTGCCGAGACCTGCATTGCAGTGAGCAGAGGCCTTCGCAGTGATTCCTATGTGTTGTGGATGCCTGGAAGGAAATATCAGCTACGTGTGAGCAGCCACACTGACTTGGATGACTGCTGCTTGGCGGCAGAGGACGGTGGTTTCGCACTGGTGACAACACTGATGGAGACAATCAGGTCAAAGTGGATTTCCCACATCAGTAATAAACATGGCAGTGGCCACGAGAGGTAAGGCTCCAGAGACGTGATGAGTGCTCCCACGTCTGCCAGTCCAGTGAGTGTGCCCAGTGGCTGCCTTAATCACGCAGTGATGTTCTACTGCCTCACACCTGCCGTTATAGGGTACGTCTCACCCCCATGTATATATCTATGAGTGAGAGCAAATTGATAGCTGAAAGACTCTACGAGAGGCAGAGATCGCAGTGTTTGCCCTTCCATGTTTTCGTACTGGCTTGGTATTACTTGACTTGCAGAGAGGGAGGAAGCCCTAATGCCCGTGAACATTTGGACATTCTATTCTGATGCGTGCTTTCGACCTGAGTGACCTCACTGTGTGACACAAGGCTGGAATACTGTGCTGAGCTACGTGTCATAATAGTGGGACCCCCTTGACTACAACGGGAAAGTGTATCCCTGCATACAATAAATAAACTTGTGGTCTCACCCTTTACTTGGTCCCAATCCTGCCAACAGGGTATAGGGGAAGGGACCGAAAAGTAGATGGAGTCTTTTCCCTGGTACGTAATATCATGGCGTAATTGGAAGGTGCATGGCAATGAATTGGTACCTGGATGCCCAGCAGTATTAACGATAATGGCAGCTGGTGATACATCTGACCATATAATGGTGCCTTTGGGGATATTTCCAAGAATTTAGGAAAGCACTCAACATGGATATACAGGGCAGTTGTATTTGCAGCATTTATCATCTTCCAAAGCCACCACCGTGGCATGGCTTCTAGTTAGCGACAGAGCACAAATATCGATGCAAATGTTGGTGAGTATGTTCCTGATTTCTCAGCCAAGGGATGTGCCTATCCTATCCCACACATAAAGCTTCTAAGTTCTATCAGTTTAGAAGATTGAAAGTTTGGGGTTCACCAATATCACATATTTACTAATGTCCCTGTTCCCGATTGTTAGATTGTTCCAGGCACTGATGTAGCCACTGAGGAACTCTAAGAAATGACAAATGTTTTATGTGAATGGGGTGTTTACAGGAAATATCCTTAAACGTGTCACCGTCTGAACCTGGCTAAACCCATGCCTGCTGAGGAGCTGGGTATTAAATGAGTCGACTAAGTCTACCCTTCCCACGAGAGAAAAGATATGCTGGCTGCTAACTGAGTTTATAATAGTTATTTTCAAACAGTTATCTTCTCTCCATATTTCATGAAACCATTATTGGAGTTTCTTTCGGGTTACATTTTGAGGACAGGTAAGTTGCCTTAACAAAGCAAGTACTTTTATCTCAGTTATAAACAGAAAAGCAAGCCCTGAAAGATTCAAAATGTAACTGCCAGCAGTGCTAGATTTACAGCGGGGACAAACACATTCTCTCGTTCCTAACCCACTGTATAGGCATACGAAGGCCCAAGACTCACTGCCATGGGTCCACGGTTAAATGTTTCCCAGATCTCCGAGCATTCACTTCATTTATGTTTCTCCTGCCAGTGGCATCAAAAGCCAGATAGATGCAACAGAACAATCCAGGGCAGTGCAAGAATGTATGCAGGTCCTGGGCTGTCTGTTGAGAGCATTTGGATACCATGAATGATGGCAATCCTAGCTGGGTACAGAGTGGAGGAGCAATCCACCACATCCTGGAAAAAAAAGTTTGGAGCTGAGTCGTGGCTTATTTTTCAAGTGTGTTTTGTGAGGCAGGTGCATAGGTCTTGCGGATTGCCTTGATCAGTTAGAAGATGTTGGTTTTGATTATTTAACTTTTTGCAGCAGATGTAGGATATTTGACGTAATCCATGTTTTTGAAAGAGTAAAGTGGCCGAATGTGTTTATTTTTTATTAAGGGGGAGGAACCTGCAGCCCCTTCCCCCTCCTTTATAAATATCCCTTAACCCAGTCCCACATATATTTTATTTGAAACATTTTATTTGGGCAAAAAAATAAAGAAAACAATTTGGTCACTTCTTCCTTGAAAACATTGGATTTGGTCACTTCTACGGTATCACTCTGCAGTAGAGGCTGCTATGTTGCTTGTTTGGATGCAACGAGAACTGTAATAGGCCACCTCTGTGAGTCTCGCCACCCCCTTCCACTACTTTTCTCCATTGTAGCACACAACCTAGGAATGCTTGCTCTCAATCTTTCCCTTGATAAACTCCATCATGTGGGGAACATCTTGGAGCAGAATAATTATAATTGGTTAACTTTAGCGTGGTTAATACCCAGAGGTTTCTAAGCGTGGTCCTGGAGATCGGCCCTGTGTTGCTCTGTGTTGTCTTGCTTCCAAGGCCTGCACATTGCCCCTGAGCTATCCTCCTGACACTGACATCACATGCTCAGATAGTAGCTGTTGATACAGCGCATGCCAATTCCAAGATGGTGGCCGTGGACATTTCTGGGCCAAGGTGCCCTCCTTCCGGTATACAGTCCCCATGACCCACCTTAATTAGGAAGCCCTATGTGTCGAAATAGAGCATAGCAATGATCAAGCTCTGCTCTGCTGAACAGTCACATCTTTCTCTTTTATCTAGACTGGATTCTTGTTGACTTCCTGTGCCCACAAAATACTGTTTTGTATGCATCCGTTGCCCCATTCCTGCCAACTTCTTCCCAGTCTGCTTCTGGTGTATACTCTTCTTTCTGCCTTCCTGTCTGTGAACTTGCTGCTGCAACTCTTCTATTGGGAACTGTTCGTCCTTCTTTGTAGAGCGCTGCCTACATACTTCCTTCTCTCGCCCTGCTGTATTATCCATCTCCAGCTTTTATGTTGTTTTCTGTCCTAATGCTTTTGCCCCTGCATAAGGTTTGTTTCCTACCACACACCTCCCCGTTCTTTCCCAGGGTAGTGTGGCTTTGAGAAGGTATTCCTACCTTTGTGAGTCCACCAGGCATGCAAGCAACGTAAGGAGTGACTACTTTTATATCAGGCCACGAAAAGGTTGCAACACCAATGGATCACCAGTTACAGGATTTGGTCACCACCGTACAGCCCCTCACCAATGAGGTTCCTAATTTGAAACAGAACGTACTGCACTGACCCGAGCAATGGTGGTATCCACGTCCTATTGAAACCTCTTTAACAGGGGATCCTGCCCAAAGGTGTTATAGAAACCCAAAGAAGCTGTCTGAATATGTGAATGTTTGTTTGTTCCATTGTGCATCCACAGCATGCTTCCACAAATTATTCTCAGGTGGACTATATTTTAAACAACCTTGAGGGTAATATCCTGGCATCAGTAACTTCAGATGTAACAGGATAGTATGCAATGTTGGACGATTTTGATGTATTCCTAATTTCGATTATAGCCATGTTTGGGCGGCCTGTCCACTTGTGCTCTTCTGATGGAGACCTAATGGATTTTTAGACCAGTTAGTGAAAGAGATAGACTGTCCTGAATGTACCCGATATACACTGTTCAGGAATTATATGCCGGATGAGGTGGTGTGTGTGGACTGCCCTGCCACCTCAAAAGCCTTGTTGGTCTTGGTTCTCCAAATTGAATTCTGACTACAAGAATGAAAGGCTCTAGAATGAACGGAACAAACCCTTCCTTTGCCTCATCCACCAATGTAAGAACTGGTCTCCTTTGCTGAAACAGCTCAGGAAACCCTTGAATAACCCAAGCATTTGGGGGCAGTGCAGAGGATGAACAAGACTGAAGGTGTGTGTTGGGTATATGCTTGTACTCTGGTGAGAAGCAACATGTTGTATATCTATTCTCCTTATTCCCCTGAAGACGGGCTGGATATGAGACGACCCATATTCTGTCCCCTCTTCCTGTAAACTCCTTGTTCATTGACGTTCACCAAAGTCTTAGCTGCTGTTGCTCACAGTGCTCAGCCATTGCAATGACAATCAAGAAAAGAATGCACCGGTGATGATAGACTCCAGTGCCTCAGGTCATGGTCAATGGCCGATGAGGAAGGTCACCAGAATCCGAGCTCCAATCCCAGCACTTTCTCAAATTGCATAAAAGTTATTTTTTCAATAAATGGAAGTCTTATAAATGATACCAGCTTTATGTCAAGTAGCAAGGTGAGGACTGCGAGGAGTGGCGAGTCCTTTGCACTTTCTTTGATGATTGAGAGATTCTGCTATGTACCTCTGAAGGCGGAGCCTACAGCAGCAAGGTACTCGCAAGGAAGCGTGTTTCTACTGCAACAACGGCATGTTTACAAAATTAAAGGTACAGCAACATATTGAAGTACTTTTGAGCTCACACATGCCAGAATAATTTACATTTAAATATATTTTACCACAATTCATGCTGACTACAATTTTTAAAAGCAAATGGAGATAACAAGCTTTCTTTGGTGTATATCACCCAAGGTATGATTCATATTGCAGAACTTTATACATGAAGGAGAATTATATGGTTTTTGCTAAACATTTTAAGGAAGGAATTTGGTTTTCTGCATATATGGATGCCTGAAGCGTGATTAGCTGACACAGCTTCATCATCTTAATGCTACATATGAATTCCGAAACATGGTTACTCAAAACCAAGTTCTTTTTGGCATATATAGGAACAAGCTGTACCACTGTTGATTAGCATATGAATGTGCTCTTGGCAAAAAATAGTTAGAGGAAAACTCCTTTTAACATGTGGCATCCTGCAACTTCATTCTTAAGGGGCGATCTTGCTCATCATTTACTAAGTTTGAGGCAGACATGTGGTGTACACACAATATTACACAATTGTCTTAGCATGGCCTCAAATACAGGACTTTCTAAGGATTTGCCATTAATATCTGCGGGCAATGCTCCCAAAAGACAAAAAAGTGATTCTCCCATGTCGAAGGATGACACACAGGACCCAGTTATGCAAGCTATTCTAGACGAAATAAAATCACTTAACCTTTTAAAACAGCTAAACTGCAATTTCTTGATGACGAATGGTCCTCATTTGAAAAAAGAATAAATAAAGTGGAAAGAAGGGTCAGCAATGCTGAAGATGTTGCAGGAAAGGTGATGATGCTTGAAAATACAGTTACATCTCTACAGAAACAAGCAGACAATCTAGAAAATAGAAATAGTGGAACAATATACACATTGTTGGCCTTCCAGAAACTATTGAAAAAGATAACCCTACACAATTCCTATATCACATGCTGCCACTACCTTTGGATCTCCCTACATCCTTGCAACTAAATAACCAAAGATCCCCTCGTTTTGGCCCTAAAATACCATCTAGGAATGCTCCAAGAACTCTAATCTTTGCTTTACTTGATTATACAATAGGCAAAACAGAAAAAGAAACTCATCTGGGAAGGCACCAACATCTTCATATCTCAGGATGTCTCCAATGCCACTGCAGCTAGAAGAAAAGAACTATTGGCGTTTAGACCAGCGCTAAGCCAACTCAATGCCAGATATGGGATTATCGATCCAGCATCCCTACAGGTTCCAGAACCCAATTGACTTGCACAATTTTATTCGGAGTCACAGAAGAGATGAGATGGACACCACCAGACCACCACCTATATGAAGTTAAAATATGCACAAATTATTTTTCATAACTTTACCTTTCCGCTGGAATGTGGCACGGAGCGGGTCTGTCCAGATCTGGTTCTCCACCCTTACCGTTTATTGACTTCTCTCGGACATGGCTTGGAGTGGCTGTTTCCTGTTAGCCACGGCGTTGTTTTACACCAGTTGGTTTGTATTGAAATTGAAAAATTCCATGTTCTTCTTGTTTCTCCTTCCCTTTCCCTTGTATTTCTTTCCCAGTTATGGTTTAGCTTACCAGTACATTACTATTCACTACACGTGTGTTTATACTACCGTTATCACTATCCATGGCACTTAACATTGCCACATGGAATGTCAAAGGGTTACATAATCCTGTCAAGTAGCAGAACATCCTCGCACACCTCAATAGAGATAAACCATCCATTGCATGTCTGCAAGTATCTCACCTCTCACAAACGGAAGCTAATAAATTGAAACGCTTATGGGTAGGTCAAGTTTTATCGAGTGCTGAGGATGGGAAAAAGAATGGAGTTATCATTCTTATTAATAAACATCTTCAATGGAAGGTCCTTTCTACAGAGTCAGATGATGTAGGAAGATGGATCATGGATAAACTCCTTATTGGCTCCACAGAATATTCTCTATTAAATGTATATGGTCTCACTAACCCTGACCCTACTTTCTGTACTCAGTTAAGGAACTACATTCTCAGATCCTACCCTAATAACGTCATTGAATGTGGAGATTGAAATGAGGTCATAGATCCTCTCCTTGATAAGAAATCCAATGTGTATTTTAAAACTATTAAATCCCATTTACAATTTGCTAGCTTTGTCTCTGAGTTGGGCCTCATTGATGCATGGCGTTTCTCCCATCCGTCAGACTTAGATTACAGTTTCTAATCCCCTCCTCATAACTCCTTTTGAGAAATTAGTATGTCTTTGTATCCAAAACTCTGACTAATCTTTTATTAGATGCCAAGATAGAGAGTATTTCTTTGTCGGATCATGCTTCTGTTCATATCAAACTAACCAATGCACACAATACACATCAACACAATAGATGGAGATTCAATTCAGCTCTCTTGAAAGACAATACATTTGTGAAATGTATCAATCAATAAAAGATCAATTTCTTTGCTGAAAACCCTTCTGCTGATACATTTGTACATAATAACTTGGACTGTTACAAAGCAATACTAAGAGGGCACGTTATATCATACACTGCCACTAAAAAGAAAAACAACTCGAAAAGGAAACAGAAGATATTCTTAAACTCATCAAATCCCTGCAAGCACAATACATTCGGACTAATTCCGCCCCTACTCTTCAAAATGTTATTAAACGTAGAGTACAGTATAATAACTTAGCCACAGAATATCCATGTGCCAATCCTTTAAAGTATAAATGCAAGATGTATCAGTTCTCTAATAAACCCGGCAAATCATTAGCATCATATCTTAAATCAAACAAGATAAAGGACAGATTACTGTTATTAAGGATCATAATGGTAATAGAATCCTGACTGATCAGGATATTTTACAAGTTTTCTCAAACTTTTATCAACAGTTATACTCCTCTGAAGCATTGCCCAATAGCTCTCATGGAATAGATTTCCTTAAAGATATACTTCGTAACTCATATTTAAATTCCAATCTTCAATCATTAGATAATCCCATATCCCACATTGAAGCATATAGAGCTATTAATGACCTCAAAAAAGGAAACACCACACGCCCAGATGGTTTCTCAATTGATTATTTTTCCCACTTTAAGGACATACTGGTCCCTAAACTTAATGAATTATACACCTCTTTCATTGCTAAAGAAAGAGCCACTGGATCCTTCTCTGAAGCAATGCTTATTGTATACCTGAAACCCAACAAAGACCCTGAATTACTTTAAAATTATAGGCACATAAATCTAATTAATACTGATTGTAAGGTTTTTTGCCAAAATCCTAGCTAATAGTCATATTCCCTTCCTTCCAAATGTAATAGAAAAATGACCAGATGGGTTATGCTAAAGGTAGACTATATTTAGCCAATTTTAGACTCTTTATTAATGTTCTTAACATCATTCAAAAGTCTCCTAATCTATACGCAGCAATAGCATTAGATGCCGAAAAAACCTTTGATAGAGTAGAATGGAAATACATGTTCGAAGCTCTTACTTGGCATGGAATTGCTCATCCATTTATATCCATGGTTAAAGTACTCTATTCTAATCCCGCCAACATAAGTTTTTATAAAAAATCATTTGTCCCCCTTTTTTCCTGTACGTAGAGATACCTGCAAGGGTTTTCCTCTCTCCTCCCTTCTGTTTATCCTGGCATTGGAACCCTTTTTAGAAGCTATAAGACAAGAGGAAAACATAATTGGTATTCAATACAAAGGTATAAAGATTAAAATGGCTGCTTATGCAGACAATGTTCTACTTTTATTGAATATTACAAATACTTGCCTACACCATCTGACCCGTATTATTACACAATTCTCTCTGGCATCAGGATATAAGCTTAATACAGACAAGTCTACCATTTAACGTACATTGCACCAAACACCACATTTCAAGTTCTGAAATGAGATGGTGCCCAGCAGATATTAAGTACCTATGTGTTCACATAATACCCTCAACTAAGAATGTTATCAAATAAAATACAGAAAATATTCTAACTAAGGTGAAGGAATTCACAAATACATGGTCCCCCTTTTTCCTATCGTGTTGGGTTGACTCTGAGCTGTTGAAATCATGATTTCACCTATTATTCTCTATTTTATTATACATGCTCCCTATTCATATCCCTGTTTCTTTCTTTAAATCATTAGACTCCTTTATCCTCCAATTTCTCTGGGGGAAAAAGAAACAGAGAATTTCACTATGTCAACTCAAAAAGCGTAGAACAGAGGGAGGAGTTGACTTCCCGGATTATAAAAAATACCACTTGGCCTTCGTTCTACGATTAGCTCAGTTGTAGTTCATCCCTACCAATCCTAACATGTCCAAATGGTATGTTATAGAGAGAGCGATGGTCTCTCCCCATGTTCTTATGGACTGTCCCCACATCAAAAATAACAACAAATGTTTCATTAGTAATAGTATTAATATTTTTTCAAGTGTGTACCTATGATCATACTTGTTCTCGTTAGGTTCAAAAAGATCCCAGTTTATATCACAGTATATTTGGATGAATCCCCTGATAAAGATTAACAAAAGAACTGTATACTGGAGACCATGGCTATCTCTTGGTATTAAGTATGTGGGGCAGCTGTTTCTTCACGGTATTCCCCTTACCTTTGATGAGTTCATAACTAAATGTCATGCACCAGTGTCTTTTCTACAGCAATATGCAAGTTTAATATATGCTATTATGGACAATTATAACATGTTAATTTGTAATGCAAATAACTATCAAGCTCAAAGATTTCTCCATCCATCTGACCCTAATGTTACAGTGTCCATGTTCTACAAAGCCTGTTCCTCCACGTCAACTGAAGGTATTCTATTCAGATGTCAAGAAGCCTAGAGCCAAGACTGTTCCCTAAATTATTTAAATGAGTATGGCCCAATGTGTGGACTAATATTTCTAAAGCGACTGTCTCAGCAAGTTTACTTCAAGCCTTCTATTTCTTCCACCACAGGGTCTTCATAACTCCAGTATTGCTTTTCAAGGGTGTCCTCTCCGGGGATGACAAATGCTGGAGTTTTCTTTGTACACAGGTGACTTTCAAACATATTGTTTTTGAATGAATTCATGTCAAAGGTTTTTGGAAGAAGATTTGGGAAACTCTCGAGCGTATCTTTCAAGGCACAGTTTGACTTCTCCTTTACTGTTCTGCTTCATGGTAGTAACGTTATTCAACCTGCATTGATAAGAATAAATGTTATCTGTTCAACCTCTTCATTGCCATAGCAATCCAGACTATTACTTCCAACTGGAAAGATCTCAAAGGTGTAGATTTCAAATTATAGTTGAATTCAGTATGCAACATCCATAGAATGGAAAAATGCAATGCTATATTCCCTGGTTTGCAGTATAAGTATGAGTGAAAATAGCAAACATTTCTAGATTTTTTGGAAAATGCAATACCTAGTTAATGGGAAAGATTTTTTTTCTTTCTTTTTTTACTGGTACTACATGCCTTAATAATTAATGTCCCTTCCTTTCCCTTCATGTTAGTCATGTGTGTCTTTGTTCGTATTTAATGTATATCATAAATGCATCATACAACTATGTGTTCACTTTAATTTGTATTTCATTCATTAGGATATAGCAATACTTCATATGAAGTTCACATATTGTTTAAATGTGTTGTAGATGAACTTCTTGCTCTAGTAATTACATAGCGTTTTTATTGACCTTCTTATGTGGTTCTACTTATTGAATGCACCTTGTATACTTACTGACCTTAATAAAATGATTTAAACAAAAAAAGACTTTTCCTTGGCTACACATCATACTTACTCAAACTCGTGACTGCAGGTATCCTAAATGCAATTTAGAGATTAATGGACGCTATCTTTCTCAATACCTTTTGGTCATTTTGAGAATCTTGTGAGTACAAAGTGATGCCTTTCAGCCTGTTATATGCTCCTGCAATATTGCCATGGCTCATGCATTCACCGTTTACAGATCTGCTCAAACAATATGTTCTAATTTACCACAACTAGACCATACTCTACTCCAAAACACCAGTGCTACGACAACAACATGTTTTCACTGTTCTGCAAAGTCTACGTGTGATCTCTCTTTTGGTGAAGCTGGAGAAGTGCATGTTTGAAAAAGACTTAGGAATATCTGTGTTACATACTTTAAGACAATCGCCTTGCAATGGGCCCTAGTCTGGTCACCCCATAACAATGATGAATAACAGTGTTTTCTTGGGTTAACACACATTCGTAGATAATTATTCAAAAGTCTCTGAAATGTACCAGCAAATCATACACCTACATATGTACTTTTTCGATGGGATAACAACGCACATTACCTTTGAGGCATTAAGGAAGGTATTTTTCATTGCCTTAGTTCTAAGACACCTTTGTCCATTTTTGCCACATATCATTGAAACTGATCCCTCACACACAGCTCTGGAGGTGCTCTTGTACACAATCAAACAGACAATCAGCTGAAGCAACAACATTTTTTTTTCTTCTAATCTCTTGTCTTGACACCCAGTGAACTTGATTATTGAAGGTTGGAGAAAGAGCTCTTAACCATACCAGAGTTGTGTCTCAAGTTACAGTGTCATCTCGTCATTAGAGCAAAGCACACAGTTCAAATACGAACTGATCACAATGTACAAGTCCTGAAGCAAAGGGAAGGTCATAATAGCAAACTGGAACGGCCCCATGTGGATTGGAAGCCACTGGCACCATTTATTCCAGAACTCTATGCAGTGAGGCCATGCCATTTTAGAACAGGCCACTTGGAAAGAGATCCAGCTCATTTACTTGTATAAGGCAAAAAACAAGGGGGGTCTTGGGAGTCTCTCTGCCGGACATTAGTCCTGGTTACGAGAGCCTTACTCAGAGTCTTTCCCTCACTATCTGTCAAATAGGAGAAATATCCAAAACATATCAGTCTTTGTCCAGCAGCGAAATGCTAGGTAATTCTCCTCTGAACAAGAGTACCAACAGAAACCCCAGACATGTGTTTCGGTCTGGTTGGACCTCATCAGTAAGGTGGAGCTGTGCCTCTCTAAGAATAGTGAGCAAGGTGTCCACGTCTGGATTCACCTAATAACTTCGGATGAGATCCAAAGTTACTTAAAGTATGCAGACAACTAGCAGTGGTCCTGGGAGTACCTGTGTCGGACATTAGTCCCAGTTACGAGAGCCTTACCCAGAGTCCTTAGCTCATTATCTTCACAGAGGAGAAATATCCAAAACATATTAGGCTTTATCCTGCCCTGGGGAAGCCCAGCACTGAAATTCTAGGCAATTCTCCTTCTCCTTGCCCCTTCCGTAAGACATGCAAAGTCCAGGCAGAACCTCACCCACAGTACAGAGCACCCCAGTCTCTGCAGTGCGAGCAACCACTCTATCGTCCAAAAATCATGAATGTTTCTTCACCAAAAACTCAACATAACACATGGAGGTTCAAATAGAGGTTTCAAAATAACTAAGCCCTTTAGACAAGACCAATTAGCATCAACACCAGTAACCACTAACAACACCGCTTATCTCCAACACACAAAAGTAATAGAAAAATATACAAAAGTGACTCACGAAACAAAGCACAAAAACATAGTGACACAACCACAAAAGATGTGGTGCGTAGGGCAGGCACAGACAATGATGTGCAAAGACTGCACGCAGACACTAAAAAGATGAAAAATGTGTGCTTTGTAAAAAATGGTAATGTAAAATTACTAAATGAATAAATTCCACAAAATCACTTGCCAGTGTCTGAAGCTTCACTTGGTCATACTGTAACCAGGTGTCACCTATCAAAACTCACTCAAACACGAAACCAAACTGGCATAAAAACTCTGTGTGCCCCATAACTTGCTCAATTAATTCTCAAATTAAGGTGTGCCAAGGAAACTATTTTCCTACCACTCAATAGGCACAATCTGGCAACACAGACCTCAAATAGGAGCTACAACGATCACTCCTACAACAACACTATTCTCAACAACTAATACTGGAGACATACGTGGGCACCTGCCTCACATTTTTCCTACTGCACAGGGATCAATCCCCATACATGACATGTCAAAATAACATGCCAAAATATGTTTGATCAGTCTCCATTAAACATCTCAGGAGACACTTTGCCCTAGTGTCCCATGTAACTCATCCGCTATCCTCTTAGGATTCAACTAATAAAAACGCCATAACGCCACTTGCGTTCCAAACTTCATCACAACTCGAGTTTTAACAACAGGTTTAAACATGGCACCACACCTGACCAGCATGTGAGCCACAACCTCTCCTCCATGCGTGCTACCTCTCACACGCACACTCTTCAACAACTAACTTCATGTGTGTCACTACACAACATGCACACGCATTCTACCTCTAGACACACACTCACCTCAACAACTAAACTCCATGTGTGTCACTCCACAACATGCACACTCATTCACACAAACGCAACTTCTACAGTTTATGCACGTATCGCTATACCTGCATTTCAACATCAAGACATGCACTCCAATACACATCCACTCAGCACACACACATATGCATTTACCAAATAATTATTATAATCTAGGGATGTACCACACTAGCAGAAATGGTGATGATCAAGCACCATTCTGAAAGTGTGCACCAATATCATTTTACAACATCCCACCAACTCTTTATAACATCTTCATTTAAGAAGACCCATCATTTAAGAATCTTCTATGCAAAACAATCATTGTCAAAACAATTCTGTGGACGTTTCTAACTAATATCATCATTTAAGAAAACATCATTTAAGAAACTATTCTTGGCAAGATTGATTTAGAAAACATTATTGTGCATGTTTTTGTTCAAATAGCAGCACACATTAATTTCCCTTGCAAGTACTCATAAATACTCTAAATAAAGCACTTTAGTAATCATTTCATCATCATTAAGGACTATATTATATGTGTCCCATGGCATTTCCTCATAAATACTGTACAAAACATTTAACGTTTCAATAATAGTACACTTAAGCATCGTTTAATATGCAACCAACTCTGCACTCTTCACACTACTCCATACAATGCTACCTCATATGCACCATAACACTCATCTCATTGCTTCATGGACTGCAGCTCACTGTGTGAAGATAAATCTTGAGCAATAACATGTCAGTAACGCACTGCACTTATGTTTCCAGATCACGTTGTTCTATGAAACAACTTTAGCTAGTTATACTCGATAGCACTCCTCGTACTCACACAGAGCTGCCCATGGTGTTCAATCCAGTATTATTAATATTAATCCAAAAACTGGAACACCTCTTTAGAATTCTTCCATGTGCAACCACGCCACCTTTGAAAATGACTCAATCATGCCCACATAATGTATTAATAACCTCTCTATGGTGCCGCATATAACTTCAAATACAGTACCTTGGACATTGTCCCAACACCACTCATCTTGCATGCTAGCAATGTTCCTCGGTGCTATGTCCGGCACAGGCTCAAGAAACACAATGTTCAAAGTTTTGATGCAAGCTGAAGAAACACAATGTTCAAAGTTACATCTGCAGGAACGAAACTCCATAGTTCTGTGTACTAGCAAGGCTGGATCACAGGGGGCACAACTGGTGCACACCACCCACGGCCCCACAGTGACCCTCACCAACACACCCAAACTCACTTTCATGGGCCTCCGATCAGTGTACCAAGGTTGCAGTCTCGCAACCATGCCTCTGGGCTCCATGCTTCACCATCAACGAGTATTTCAGAGCGCACTGCTCTCGTCTCATTGGGATCGCCATCCAGCCTCCGCTCAATGTCTTCTGGGCACTCTTGACCAGTCCCTTTGTTTGCTCCACCAGAAGCACGACATACCGGATCACAAGATTCTTCTGCCTCAAGGGTACCTCTGCAGTACCCTTTATTCATCACCTCTCGTGTGCAGATTCTTCAAGCCTCCTTCTCTGCACATCTCCATGGGTTCCAGTACTCTCAACTATAGCACAGCCTCTTTTGTTTGCCAGCTTTGGAAAGCGCCCGCTGTGCTCTGCTACTTTCTCTGCAGCAGTTGCTCTCCCCCTTCTCTTATGGGTTCATCAAAGACTCCTCGTCACCAAAATGTAGTATCTTGGAGTGGCTAAATCATTAGGCAGAAGACAAAGGTACCACTCCAGAGCCAGGTATGTAGAAAAGGTGAGCTTTCTTTATTGTTACAGTTGCAGATAGGAAGGTACGTATGAGGAGCAGGTAACTAGCTTCTAATCACTCTGGATCTGTCTCTGCCTCCCATAACCATCATTCATGGAACTCCCCTGAACCCTAGGTTCCAAGCCTCACACCACATTCCAAGCTTCACTTCATTCACACAAACCCACACAGCTCATCCTGCCAGGTGCTAGGTCACAACAGCAAGACATAGGGCTTCATTAGGACCCTGGTGGTCCCGTAATGAACGGTGCTGGTACGGGACCGGCACTGTTCATTACGGGCTGCCCTATTACGATGACGGCTGCGCGACCCGCTAAGGAACGCCTGGTCCGACCAGGCATCCTTAGCGGTTCCCGCAAGCAGTCCAGGATGCTATCGATGGGCCTGTCATTAATGGGCCCATTGTTAGCTTCCTCCCAATTCCCATTGAGCCCTATCGGGCTCAATGTACTGTGTCCGGGTCCCGCGAAAGGGATTTACAGGCCCTCCACCGTCGGAAGGCCCAGTTAGTCCCCTTTTGCGGGACCAGGACCTGGAACACAGTATGGAGGCACCATGCTGCTTTTAGTGCCATGGCTACCTCCATACTCGTAATGAGGCCCATAGTGTGGCCTTACACTCTGCATTATAATTGTTTTTTTTATAAAGTGCTTAATACTGAAGAGGTTTTTAAATGCATGCCCGGGATACCAACCTGCGTTGCTCAGTATCGTCTTACTTCTAAGATGAGTGTGTTGCCACTGTGCTAAACTACCTGTGCTAAGTGCGTATCTTTTGCCTGTTTTGTTCTGCATTTGTATGTATTCACTAAAGCCATACTGGGGAAAGTACTTCAGTGGTTCCCTGATTCTGCCCTGAAACATGTTGAGAATGTTACAGTTAAGGTGAAAACAGCAATAGGGTTCTGTTAAGGGAAGATTCTAGACCGTAGCTGTGTTTGTGAAAGCCATGTGGAAGAACTGATTGCGGCTAACTAAATAATAGACTGACCATAGGAATTGCCTTTCAGGATTGGTGAGAAAGAAGTATATTTTGTGATTATTCAGAAATTTGAGAAATCAGTTTTTGAAACAAAGGCGCTGAACAATTGGGTAAGGAATGGAGCAATTCCGTTATTGACATTATAACAGGATCAAGAAAGGCAACATTAAGTGCAATCTGGAGATTTGTATGTCTTTCTGATTAGATATCAAGAATTGGAAACAACTGTGAAGATCATTGGTTTTACACCACTGTGTTTAATTTGAAAATACTAGGTAAGGAAAATTCCCTTTAAGAAAATATAAATACATTTTGTTGAGAATGTTGGTGTAATGAAAGCAACTACCAAGCATTAAGAAAACTAATATGGCTTGCACAATGTATTACATTTTTGATAGCTTGGGAAGTTGATATAAGAAAAATCAGGAAGACTAAGGAATAAACAGCTTTAGAACAAATTGGAAAGCCACTATGAAAGATGTCCTATGGTAATTATTGACTAAATATTAATAATTGAATTGTAATACACATGGCTGATGGTAGAATCACAATATCATGTGGAATGCAACAGGAAAATGTACAAAAATAATTGAATTTACACAGACTGTTGGTGGTGGACACTGAAATACTTTTAGGTTAAGATAGTTTAAAGCCAGTGTAGAGGAGCAGGCGAATGCCTCTACAGGAAGTCCCACCTGTATTCTGCCTATATGTTGGAAACCTGAATTTGCGACATGTGCAACGCCAGAAATGGTACCTATACCACATAGAATCTTTGAGACAAGGTATCCGTTAAGAAGACCCTATGGGCAGTAACCCCCGAATGACTGATCGACTCAGTGGAAAGGATGACTAGAGAGGAGAATGCATGGGTGATATAGAATCTGATGGCGAAGTAAACAATTAAGAAGACTTTTATGTGTGGAATGAAGATTGCACGTGTGAAGAGCACTGCAGAAAACACAAGCCGTTTTCCAATTGTACAGACACAGTAATGCAAGGCTGGCTATGCGTAGTATATAGACTGCAGGCGGTGCCCCAAAATATATGTATATTCAGTTCAGGACATTCAATGATACATTTTAGTATGCAAGTCCCTATGAAGAAAGACGGATTGGAAGATATGTGTGTCGCTGCAAAGAACAAGGCTCAAATTCAAAGCAAGACCAAAGAGGCTGTCTGGCTTGATGTGAAAGACTGGAAGCATACAAGAACTGGTTATCAGATGCAAAGAACAGTAAAACATGAGAAGCCGAGGCATCACTGGATAATTTGCAAGGAAAGAACACCATGGGTGGCAAGTTTCTTTATTAAGGACAAATTAATACCATAATATGAGCAAATTCACTGTTCTGATCATGTGAGCTGAGGGTAAAAATAGACGATGGGCATGGTGCACCAGATTGAAGATAGCGAGTGCTCAACTCCCTTTTATTCCCAGAGACGAGAAGCTACTACAAGGCCGAGTTCAAAGACAATGTGAATTGCAGACGGCATGTTTGATGAGAGATGTCAAGATAATTAGGTGGGGAGACACAGTCAAGTCCACCCACCAGCACCTGGGGTACCAGCTCACATGCTGCTAGAGCATTGAATGTTCCAGAAGGGTACAGGCATGCCAACCAATTGCAGAAGGCCATATAACAAAGATCCTTATAGTTTAAGAGAAGTGTTGAGTTTGTAATTACTGTCGAAGGTGGCTTGCACTATGACTTGCACTTGGGGAAGGCATGAGTGCCCACCTGACTGTAGAGACCCAATCACGATCCTATCCCATATAGAAAGTATACTTAGATGTTCCACTTGAGCCAACCACAATCTCCCGTAGGTGTTCTTAATTTGCCACATTGTATGACGTCACTTATGATGAACCTTTAGTATACATATGTTGTTTTTTATGAAATGTTTTGAGATCATGCTGTGCGACGTCCCTTGTTGTCAGTTGTACTCCGAGTTATTTGCCAACTTCCTGAGTCGGTCTTACTGCTTCATGTATGAAGTTATTTTCTGTTCCATCGATAGTACAACATCTTACATTCAGTATAATGGCCTCTAGAGTTCACCAATCTGAAAAAAGGATATGACTAAATTATCCAGACTTGTATATGCAATGTAAGGAACTGAAGAGCACTTGACATGTATTTGTTTTTTCTCTTTTCTCATGTTATGCATTTATTGTTTCTTTGCTCCCCCACGTTGTGAAACCTTACTGGCTTATCACTGGTCTGTATATCATTTGATTTTAATTGTATTTGATGCTAAATGATGATTGTTTTGTGGTGGCTAAAGCCCTGAAGAAGACCAGTGTGTTTAAGGTTGAAACATGTGGCGGAGTTGTCCACTTGATAAATGGAAATTAAATATTATTCATGACAGTATTCAATTATTTGGGTCTATTATTATTGTTTTCAAAATGTATTTAATAGGCACTGTCACAGAGGTTAAAACACTGTTAAAGTTGTAATTGCTAAGCGTCTTTGGGCTTGAAGCTCTCTTTTTTCCCCTGCAGCCTAGAAGTGCCAGGATGCAAAAAAGTTAGTTGAGTATAATTGGAATAAGTAATTGTAAATGTGGTTAGCACAGTGGAGTATAAACCAGCAGGGTAGATTACATTGTGTGTCGAGAACAGGCTTACAATGAACTATGGCAAAATAAAATCAATGTTTTTTCCTGCACAAAAGAAGAAAGGGGAGCAGGGACTTACCATAGAATCAGACAGCATAATATAGAACAGGTGGAGTGCTTTGATTATCTAGACACTAGGTTCAGAAGTGATGGCAGATGGTCAGGTCAAGTGGACAATCTGTGCCATCCCATGAAAGAACTAGCAATGTTATACTGAAGTTTAGTTATTAGCACGGCAACCGAGCATACTCACCTGACCCCAACTATATAATATGCAAGCCCTGGCTTCAGCTATGTTTGGTGCATAAATCCTGGGGCACCCTAATCTCTCCAGAATAATAGTGGTTGAGAATATATTTCTTAAAAAGACCCTTTCTTACCACGTAACATACCATATATAACACTGTGCCTAGAAATGAATCAAATGCAGATCTCAGATGCAAATGCCTTGAGCCCTGCCCATTGATATGATATGATATGATGTGATAGGTGTCCGCTCATTTGGTCGGAAAAAAAAGATCGAATGACCATTTGGTCGAAACCAAATGGTCGAAAAAAAAATGGTCGAAATTTTTGTTTTATTTATTTATATATTTTTTTTCGTTTTGTTTGGTTAAAAAAAATATATATATAAAAATGGGGGTTGGGGGGAACCCCCCAAAAAAAAAAAATGTAAAAAAGAAAAAAAAAATTTCCACCATTTGGATTTTGACCATTTGGTGTCGACCAAATGGTCGTTCGACCATTTGATTGTCGACCAAATGACTGGTAACCGATGTGATATGGCATTTATAATGCACCTATACACAAGTGTTTCAAGGCGTGATGAGGCAGGGAGGGATACAAAGAGAGGGCAGACAGCGATCCTACTAGGCCAGGTGACATTCAGATCGAGCAAGTGCATGGGAAGGGAGTAGGCACAGTGCAGTACATGGGAATAGATAATAACAATAAGTAAAGTAACGGCCAGCATGTGGCAAGTGCAAGGGTAAGTGCAGACATCACGTGTCAAAGGCTGATGGGGCACTCTAGGAATACAGAAACAGTCCCAGGTGCGGTGGTTGCCAGGCGGGCACTGCAGGTGTGTGACGCTGGTGGGGGAAGAACCTGAGCCCGAATTCAGAGGGTGTCCAGGTAGCCAGTGCAATTCAGTTACAGCAGGAAGAAAACAGAGGAGAGGAAGGAGAAAAGGCAGAAGCAAAGAGAAAGGTTTTGAGGTGCTTCCGGAACCGGAGATGGTTCTCCTCAAGTTTAAGGGAGGCAGGGAGGCTGTTCCAGCGGGAGGCACTTCCCAAAGAAAGAGATCTACCACCAACTCGTTGCTTGGAGAAGAGAATGACCCTGAGGGAGTTGGAGACGGATGAGTGAAGAGCTCAAGAAAGAAGATATTTAGGAAGAGAGAGTTGAAGTTATTGAGGCCCCAGGCCCCAGAAGGCCTTGTGAACGATGCAGAGGGTTTTGAGCTTAATCCCCGCAGCCACTGGGAGCAAGTGCAGAGATTTCAGTCCTGGAGAGATATGATCCCTGGGCTTGAGGCCAAGGATCAGTCTTGCAGTCCTGCTCTGGATGAGTTGCAGAGGGCGGAGAGTAGAAGCAGCAATATTTAGAAAGGGGCTGTTGCAATATTCCAGCCTAGAGAGAACCAGAGCTCTGGAGACAGTGAGCTTCTGCGGGAAGGAGAGGAAAGGAAGAATACCTCTGAGGAAGTGCAGCTGGTAGTGTGACTTCTTGGAGACTTCAGAGATGTGAGGAGAGAAGGAGAGTGTGGAGTCGAAGATGACACTGAGGTTTTTAGCCTTGCAGGTGGGAGCAGGAAGAGGGCCAAAAGAGGCCGGCCAGAGAGCTAGAGGAAAGGAGGAAGTGGGTCTGCCGATGAGGAGAAGCTCAGTCTTACTGGAATTAAGGCAGAGGTCATTGGTGGCACCCCACTCCTGGATAGCAGGCAGACAGTCAAAGATGAAGGAAGGAGAGGAGGAGGATGCTGATATCCTGAAAATGAGCTGGGTGTCATCCGCATAGCACTGAAAGTTGGGGCATAGAGCGGTGATGCAGTGGGCAAGGAGTGGCAGATATTGGATGAACAGCCAGGGAGAGAGATTAGACCCCTGGGGGGACACCACAGGTAGAGAAAAAGATAGCGAGAGGAAGGACCCAAGTTGGACCTGGGAGGGTCGGTCAGAGAGGAAAGAAGTCAGCCACGCCAGAGCCTGACCAGTGGTACCCAAGTTATCATGGAACGGTTGAGCAGGAGGGCATGGTTGACAGTGTCAAAGGCAGAAGACAGATCAAGAAGGATGAGGACGCTGGGAGTGTTAGAATCAAGATTGGAGAGCAGGTCTTCATGGATGTTCAGGAGAGCAGTTTCCATGCTTCTGGAAGCTCTGAAGCCAGACTGATGGTCATGAAGACAACCAACAGATTCAGTGTGGAGATTTTGCTGGGAAATGTCCAGTTTCTCCAGGAGCTTGCCCAGGAAGGAAGTGATGGAGATTGGGAGATAGTTAGCCAGGCAGGAGAGATCGGCAGAGGGTTTCTTAAGTAGAGGGTGCACAAGGAGTGCTTCACGGGGGATGAGAAGACTCCAGTGGCGAAGGAATGATTGCAGAAATCAGCCAGGGCAGGGGTCAGGGAGTCAATGTGATAGTTTTGGAGGAGCAGGGGTGAACCTGTTTCGACGAGACTTTCATAGATCAGAGTTGTCTAGAAACCTCATCAGCGGAGAACAGGGGAAAGGCAGAGAAGGAGGGAGGAGAGGTGGCTGCAGTAGGGCCAGAGGAAGAGCAGGGAGTAGAGGGATGGAGGGGATAGGAGGAGAGTGAGAACAGGCTGTGCTGAGTTTAAGAGATGAAGTGCGATGCCAGTGCCGTGCAGAAAGCCTGGCGACGGGATGGGAAAGGTAGTGACTGTGGCAGGAATGGCTAGTTCCTTGCAGATTTTAAAGAGTTCAGCCAAGTTGTTAGATGACAGAGACACAGGGTTGGATGTGGGCTCTCTTTTTGGTTAGGACAGAGAGCCGGTATTGCCTTTGGAGCAGGCGGCAGGCCAGTTTGTCAGAGGATGTACATGAAGCATGCCATTTCCTCTCGGCCACCCTGCACTTGCATTTTAGGCTGATGAGGCCTAAGTCATGCCAGGAGTTGCACTTGGCTTTGAGCTTCATGCAGATTCTCATGACAGGGGCAAGGATATTCAGCGTATCAGATATAGCAGAGTGGAGCATGGTGAGGGCTTTGTCAGGGTGAGAGTCAGCCAAAGGCGGAGAGGGGGTGAGAAGATGGCGGCAAAAGCCTCAACTGATACGCGCTTCATGGATCGGATGACCAAGAAGATGGGTGGCAGTGATGGAAGTGGCTTGGCCTGAGGAGTAGGGAGGGTGAGGTGGGAGGAGAAGAGAAAGTGATCACTCCAGGAGAGAGGAGTGTTGAGAGGGACAGAAAGGGGAAGGTCTGAGGAGATCAGAACATCCAGCGTGTCGAAGAGGTCGCAAAAGAGTCCAGAGGGAGGACAGGAGGCATCCAGGTGTATGTTGAAGTCTCCAAGAAGGAGGAGTTGAGTGGTTGAGGCCAGAAGTGAGGAGGAGAGGTCTGCCCACTGAGAGAGGAAGGAGGAGATCAGACCAGGTGGCTGATAGATAGTAGCCACAGTAATGGAATGGCTAGGGGAGAGGGAGAGCCTGCAGACGAGGCATTCAAAAGAGGAGTAGGCCTGCATAGGAGTGACAGAGGCAGGAATCCACTCAGGGAAAGATAACAGCTACACCCTCTCCAGAGCAGGTGGACCTGGGCGTGGAGACGATCTTGTAGCCATCAGGTAGGAGCATGTCAAATCTGGTGACAGAGCTGGCCGTGAAACATGTCTCGGTGAGACTGATGACATCGAGGTCAAGTTCTTCCAGAATCGGCAGATGTAAGATGAGTGTTTGATAGCAGAGCAAGAGTTAAGAGTGGTAATATGTAGAAGGTTGCCATCCTTGAAGGACTTCCAGGGAGGGGTACCGATCAGAGGTACGCCCTTCAGAGGTGTAGAAGGAGCCCGAGAGAGGGCAGAGAGGGAAGGAGAAGGCAAAGTGGCCATGGAGGAGGCAGAAGGGAGAGGTGAGCCAGCTGCAGAACGGGGAGAGGGAGGAGCAGGAGAAGAAAGGAAATTGATGAGGTGTGGGAAGCGTCTATGAAAGAGGTGAAGGTTGGTCTGAGGGCCTTGGACCAAGACAGTCCCATTCGAGTAAACATTAATGATGACCTTAGAGGAGTAGAAGGAGGCAAGGAGGGCGTCCCAACAGGTGCCACCATTAATGGGAGAAGAGGAGAAAGGAGGGAGCACAGAGACTATTTGAAGGGTCCATAGGTCTGGCGAAGGAACAACAAAAAGGATGTCGGTGAGAGTTTCCATGGAGGAGGCACTGGTGTAGGTGTCAGTGATGGGGAGGCCTGGGTAGGAGACCAGGATGTCCTAACTTTTTTCTACCCGATTTAGTGAGGAGAGCAAGATAGTCAATAGAGAAGTAGTTAGAAAAGATAGGGGAGACAGAGAGCACCATAAAGTAGGTGGGAGAGAAGTGGAAGGCAGAGGGGGAGACACTAGGGAAGGAAGCTAGAGTAGGCAGACAAGAGAGCGAGAGGCAAGCAGGTGGAGCAATAAGATAGGACAATGACAGTGTTAAAGAGCTCACAAAATGCACATTTTAAGACAGGAGAGAAAACACACCTTTCCCCACATCTAAGTAAATATAGGGAAGCAATGATAGATCCCCTGTCACAAAAAGGCGGGATGAATTTAAGCTGCTTTAAACATTTTAAGCTCCCTATTAATTTCTTTGGGATAGGAGGTCCTAAGGCATAACCTCCACAGGACGAATTGCTACACTAAGGCTACTCTACAACAGGCACACAATAGTACATTGTTGAACTAATTGAGCACCATGTGCTATCAATCAAACTTAGCGACAACATCTTGGAGGTCTAAATTAGATTGTGGGTCTAAGAGTTATATGGATGTACTCTCCCCGTCATATGCATGGAGACTTTTTATCAAATTTTGTTTAGGCACTCTGCCCTTATCATACTCTAATTTGCCTGGCTCAGGAGAGATTCAGATTCGTGCCCCTCTTGCCTTAACAAGCAGAGAGGATAACATACATTTCTATTTCTTAGGTCCCCTGTACAGAAGACTCAGAATACAATACATACAATCAGCATTAATTAAATTCTCTGTTCTTTGCCACAAGGATGAATTAACCTTATTTAGGTGCATGGACTGCACATTTGTCATACTTGCAGTTCACAGTTACATATACAGAGCCTGCTGAATAGGAAAAGGTATGCCATCACACGTGCTCCACATGCATAGTCTGCAGTAAGTATCCATTTCATGTGACACAAATTTGAACCAACTGACTTTTATTCTTTCCCTCAACCCCGCACTATGAGCTCTATTTACTTAAATGCTAGCTGGGGGTCAATTAGAATACATCTTAACTAATAATTCCCAACTTATTTAGCAGCGCATAGTTGGGAGATAATTGTACTACTGTGACTGTTTTAATTTGCATATATTGGATTAATTAATATTACTGTTTTAAAACTGTTATGATATTGTATTTTATTGTTGTTTTAAATTATCGATATTATCCATATTCGATTACTTTTAAGGAGTGAATCCGAAATAAAGCTTCATTGAACTGAATTGGAAAAACATACCTTAGTAGAGGATTGCCCTGCTTTCCGTGATTGCACTGATGTCATGCTTGGTAATGTACACAAACATGGCAGATGTTTCCTGGTATGCCATGACTCCATCAGCTCCTGAAATATCACAGGCTTTCCTACGGGATGTCTTCTGGTTAAACGGACTATCTGGGAAAATAGTTTTTTAGACCAGGGTTCACCAGATATCTTGTGATTGTGGATTGCACTATGCATGGCACTTGGTATAAAAAATTGCCCCATCTTCTTCCTATAACCCAAACATGAAGGATCAGGAGGATAGCTCAGGGGCAATGTGTTCGCTTTGGAAGCAAAACGACACCGAGCAACACAGGTTCGATCACAGGGTCGCACGTTATAAGTAACCTCTCAAGTTTCCCAAGGCCAAACGGTCTTGTTTTTGGCTTGGAACTATGGTACTTGAAGTTTTCCAAAATGTAAAATGGGAAAGTGAAATCTGCAAGTCCCATGATCCAAAGTAGAAAAAAAAACGATTGGAATGCTTTCACACGCATGGCCACGGGAAAATTAAAAGATCTGTTCTTTTAATTACCATCTCACCTTGTTTAATCTACAGACACTGCTGACTCCATAGTGTTATCTGTTTTTCGAACCTCATGGAACTTGGCACGCGCACCTAACATGGACTCTTCTAGTGTCAACCTCGCCAACGCACGGATGCCGCAGTTTGCCAACCAGTACTCTTTTCTGACCTTTCAGTATCAAGCAGGGGAATTTGTTTTACTCTCCTCCATGATTTGACTGGCTCATTCAATACACACCAAATTAGTGTCGAGTTTTGGGGAAAATAGTGCCCGTGTTTGTGGGTCCTTTATAAAATACCACGTCAACCTTGTTTCTGTTATTCTGTCCTTGCCCCCTTCTTAGTATGTCCATCCAGGAATGATAGCCGGGAACTGAAACCTGCATCTGGTTCCCTTCCTGTGGCCCCTTCTCCCCTCTTGCTTGTGTGTTGTCTTCTCAAATACAAGGTGCCTGGACTCCCTAAAGCCCATATGTTTGAAGGCCATGTGCTGGTTTTAGTGCGGCTAAGCACTAGTGGGAACCCGTAGGAACCTCTGGTGTGTCACTTTATTTTGTGTCCCTCCTTCTTTGCTGATCTTTCTTTGTGGGGTGTGCTGTCATGAAGGCGATGCGCAGGACATGCAAGATTGCTTTGATATTTTGGACATTTGAAGTTTAGATTGGAAGTGGTATTTGGGGTATTTTACCAACCTATAACAGCAAATGCTCTGCAGGTTGCACAAATGCACCACAAACTATTATGGGATGTCTCATTGTGTCTCTGTGCCTCGTCTGACTGTCCTCTGGGGTCGTGACACCCCACCCCAGAATGTGCGTTCCTGATATTGTTCTGTCTACCCTCACTCATGGTTGGAGCCAGCTTATTGTGGAATTGCAAACTGGGAAAATTAGTATTGGTCCAGCGCGTGACCACTCCAAGATGGCCAGCATTAGTGTTTCTGACTTCTCTTATTTGCATCATAGACGCATTTTGGTACATCATAGCTTGGAAGTCCATTGTGGAGAGACACAGACCATTGCAATGCTCTGTCCTCTCCCTTTATATTCCATTACTATCCCACCAACGTTCTCGTCTGTCTCCTGTGTCATAATATGCCTGCATTCCTACTCGGTGCTTCCCAGGCTGCTTTCTGTATTTCTCTTTGTTTGTGTCTCCGACATGTGACCTTCATGCTGCACCCTGGCTGCTGCAAAATCTGCTTCCTCAGTATTGGCAAATGTCTATTTCGTCAAGAGTCTGCCACCTGTCTTCCCTCGTGTATCGTTCATTGACAGCCTTCTGCCGTTTTATGCTGCAAGGCTGTTTCCTCTGTGTGGACTTCATCCTGCTACATCGCATAACTCAGTGTTCTTTTCTATGGTGATGCAGCTTTGAGGATGGACTGCCTTGCCTTAGTGAGACTACCAGACAAGGTAAGAAACAACCTCTCTCGCAGCGGAACCATGGCGATAGTCACTGCTAGCTAAGGAGCCAAGAATATACACCCTGCTCCTCATTGGTAGCACAAATGAAGAGAAAACACCCCTTATTAGAGCTCTGCCCAATCCATGATCTGTCCCCAGCACAATCACCTTAGAACAGGAAGCATGTGGGCACATGTGGACAACAGCCTGGCACTCGGAAGGCTAAAGGGGAGCATTTTAGAGCAACCACATGTCCCTTATGCTCCTTACTGAAGCACCCACACACATTAGCACCCAGCAGAGGGCAGACAGCCAATCAGGTGGCTAGTAACGCAGGCTTCAACCGCCAGCGTAAGCCCACGTTACAAGCCACCTGACTGCCGGCTCCCCGCTGCCATCTACCCCCCAACCACGTTTTTATATTTTGTATCCCCCCAACCCCAAACTTACATTATTGCGGCTGCATCGTCAATCACCTCTGGAGCCCCACCTTCTCTTTACATGTTGTCCCGTTGTAGGAATGAAAAACCTTTTTTTTTTTTTTAGCACCCCGGATTGCCGCTTTGGCAACCTGGGGTGCTAATGGTCTTAACACCCGATCCGGCCCACCGCATTGGGTGTTAACGCCACATTAACCTCCTCACAGAAAAACATTGAATTATGCTCTCCTTGTCCAAGACATGCAGAGGAAGACCTTTGTTATGAATACTGACGGCCATTTCCCCAGCCTGTGAGCAAAGAAATATCCACACACTAGTGCAGGCCTGGGTGGCTTAGTATGTTTTCTAGATGGGGAATTACTAAAGCTTTAAATGATGTAGACACAGAAGAAAGACAGTAATTCCTGATGGCCATTCATATCAGGTGGTCCCTGGCATCGAGCTACCATTCAATCATCCAAGCATAAGGAGTTTCCCAGGAGGTCATTGTTATGCCTTTTGGGTGCGTTTTGCTTCCCATGCCTCTGATAGGCTGAGTTCAACAACAGTACGCAATCACTGGAACTTTAATCTATTTCGTGAAAAAACCTTGCAGTCCCAAAATAATTTGCTGTCATATTCTGCTCCTTTCTCTCCCTTGAAATCTGCCTTCTAGAAACATCAGTCTACCGCATGAATGGTGTGGATTTCACCCCATTACCATTCAATTCCACCCACACTCCTTCTCCAAACCCCCCCCAGAGCTGAACGTATAAACAATAATAACAAGAAATCCCATCAGAACGATTTGCAAGAATTTAGCTTTCACAGCCAACTTTGTATCTTATTCAAAACTCTGGCATGCCTTAACTCTTTATTCCTCGCGAGCTCTCACCCTGTACTTCTACTACTCATTACTTAGTTAGCATGTGGGTATTTGGTTTCCCCTGTGATTCAGCATGTCTTGCTTCTTCACGTTTGAAAGATGTAGTCACATCCCACACTTTACTGTGCATGGATTTGATGATAGCTTGGTGTTATGCGATATAAATTTCAAGATTCAAGTGTTCCCTTGACTTCTAGTTCTCTCTGGTAAAATGATTTTGACTTTGCCGTTCTATTTTACATTCAGTACTTTTACTGCATGCATCCAGCCATTGTATTTCTGTTTTTTAAATATTTAACCAGTGTCTTCCGTGACCACTTCATACTGTTTTTCCTTTACGTCAGGCCTAGTTTGGTAATAGGTTTCCTATTTCTTAGTGGAGCAAAAGGTACACCATTTCCTGCAGCATGCAGTTTAAATCTAAGAACAACCACTGCTTGTTATTGTATCATGTATATAGTGTACAATATGTATGTGTCGAAATTCCCAACTCAGTAATTTGCTTCTGGTGATGTATCATGTGCGTCTTATATTCTAAACTCTCTAGTTGTATTCCTCTTACCCCATTGCCGAGGATACTATCAGAACTTCATTTTAAGTCTTTATAATATTTTGGTGTTCTTTTTTGTGATATATCTTCCCCATTCATTTATTCTGATGTGTTTCAGAAATTTAACATCTCTCCATTTCGAAAAGGGAACTACAAATACTATGCAGTATTCACTAATACCGCTATTCTGAATGGTGTCCATGGCCGTGCCTGGCCACCAGAAGTGCCATCTAATTCTCAGTTTGGTTTCATGCTGTACCCCATGACCAATGTTCCTCATTGATGGATTGTGATCACTTGTGTAGAGCACAGTGAACATTGAACCACCTATATGTGCCAACGCGTTATCTGTGGAAGAACCAGAAGTGTGTCTCCCTTCACTACATCCCTATCATGGTAAAGTTCTTCTTCTATAGTCATTTTCTTCTGTAGACACTCTTTGTCATGGCTTCCGCAGACACGCTTGTTTCTACCAATATGTCTTGCAGCCTCGTTAGCGCCTAATCTAATTCGATGGCTTCAGGCCACGCTTGTGCCGTACTGACATATTTTTCATTCAACAATATTTGATCTTAAAAGTTCTCTTTTGTGATGAATCTACTGTCATTGGTATGTGGTACACATGACAATCAGCTGCAGCATGAACCTTTACATATATGTTTGATCCCCCCTTCAGCTCCATTCAGGAATCTCAATGCAAACGCTATTGTCTCTTCCTTTCCCTCGGCAATAAGCATCAGTGCTACACTGAAACTCTGCCAGCGTGCATTCACCAGTCTCCTAACAGGCCAGACAATGCACACCGTCTTTTCCAAGGTGTAACGCTGTGTTGTGCGGCATAGTGGAGCCCTTCAGGGAGAGCTTATGAAAGCGTACCGGCGTGGACCAGGAGGAGGGACCGCGAGCCAAGAGAAGGAGGGGAGGAGGTGAGAAATGGGGGATGTTGAAGCGAACCTCTCTTTAAAAGAGTGCAACAAGGGCATGCATGTCACTATTTGGTCGCAGGGAGTGCTAGGAGAGGAAAAAGAAGTACTGTTCCGCCTGCTTGATGATGCCATCTTAAAATGTAGCCAGCATCGTTCCGCAGGTGAAAACACTTAGATTTGATTGTATTGCTTGCATCCTGGATTGCGATTTTTGTTTTCATTGGTATTTAGTAACTGCTCAGGGCTTCTCCTTCTATTGTGAAATATTCTTACTTATATTCTGTTTTGCACACAACCATTTCCTTGTCTTGTTATGAAACGCAACATCATTCTTTTCACCTCAAAATCTTGATGGAAGGTTGAATAGCAGGCAGACATACATAGACATGCTGTTAAATTCTACTTCCCATTTCAGAGATGTTGCAATGCGTTTTGTTTTCACTAGGATGAGCAGGTAATGTAAATGCATGATGTTGAAGCCTTGCATGGTACGGCTCATCTTCAGTCATTTGTATGGCAGAGACTTGTGTTTCCACCACCCCCTTTCCTCTTTGCCATACAGATGCTCCACCATTTGTGCCTTTATGGGTTTCCATGCTGTTGTAAATCCTGGAGATGTCTATGGGGTTCGCCTCCTTCGTGCTCGCGTGTATGTATCCATTGTAAGCACTGCCTGCCAATTAAATCCTGCCCAACAAGCTTGGAGGGCTAAATTGTAATTGTGAACACTGCTTACATCCTTGCAGTGTTCTCAACTGAAATGAAACCCTGGCCGATATGCTCGCATGTCAGACAGGGTAAGGAATTTCTTGACCCATCAATGCCTTCCAGCTATAGGCCCCATACCTGCATCCCCTTGTTTTTTAAGATTCTCTGGAGGGTGTCTTATTTGCAGTTCAGCACTTTTTCAAAACCCACAATTTCCTGAGTACTAGGCAATCCGGCTTCCAATTGCTCCATGGTACTGAAACTGCTTACATTGCTCTTAAAGCTAACATCTTTAACATCATTGATCATGGCCACACTGCACTCCTTATGTTATTGGATTTGTCAGGCACCATTGACCCGATTGATCATTCCATCCTAGTTGATTGTCTTGTTGTTGTTGTTGCTAATTTCTCTCCATCTGCCTCACCCTGGGTTAACTCGTTTGACTGGAATAGATAAACCAAAGTCTTTGTTGATGATGTCTCTGCATTTCCCACTCACCTTGATTGTGGTGTCCCCGGGGGATATTGTTTAGCTCCCACCCTCTAAGCATCCATACCCAGCCTCTCACTGATCTTGAACCACATGGGTGTGAGATACATTATGTATATACATTAATATACATTATTACTAATTATGCTGATGACACCCAAGTACTGATGCAACTATCTGGTGTTCACGACAAAGTTTCACTGGCTATCAATCAAGTTAATTCTGGTATTCAGGCTCGGATGGCTACCGACTCTCTTTCACTGAACAATGTGAAGACTGAGTTGCTCATCCTTGGTACTAGTCAGCGTATCAAGACGTTAAAAGCTCACTATTACTACTTCTCAATCTCTGGATGTACTATTAAAGAAGCTTGCAAAGTTAAAACACTAGGATTCATCTTGGATTCTGTACTCTCTTTGACTCCTCGTGTGAGCCAGCTTCGATCCACGTGTGCATATTGTGCATAGACCCTACCTTTGTGACACCATCTGTTATCTTTTAGCTAGGGCAATTGTGTGTTCAAAGCTGGATTATTGCAATGACCCTCATATAGGCACATCAAAAGGCAACTTTCACAAATTTCAAGTTATGCAGAACAGTGCGGTTTGTATTGTTTGTACTCTTGCCTGCCGGGATTATGTCACTCCTTTCAGAAAGTCTTTACATGGGTGTCCAGTCCAGGTACGTGTTAAACGTAAGTTTCTAACTCTCACACATAAATGTCTTCAAGGTTCTGGCCCTGCCTATCTTGCCAGTGGCATCAAACGTTCTATTTGCTCCAATGACTCTTTTCAGCTGGATATCAGACTCTTCAAGTTGCATCGTGCCGGCAATTCTTTTTGATTTTGCAGCTCCAACTCTCTGGAACAGTCTGCATTTTTCCCTCCACTGCATTCTGTCTACCTCATGTTTTAAAAAAGTCCTTTAGCTCAACTTATTTGTTCCTGGTGGAGTGCAAAAGTGCATGGAAATGGGTGGCATACACATGTGTACACCACTTTTTGCCCTGCACTTCTGCACACTGCCATGCAAATGACAAACATTTGGTGGCAGGGAGCCGCCTATGTTTATGGCAACACATAACGGCTCCCCACCACCAAATAACACTGTTAAGCAACATGAGCTCCTAAGTCTTTATTTGATGAACTTACTATCCATAAATAGTACAGTATACTCTATTTCATTCCTTTAGAATATGCATTTTTCAGCACTTAACGTTAGATCCTAATGCTCTCAAATTTAAAATTGCTTGCAGAATCCCTCAAAATGGTCGTTCATACTTTGCCCAAAAAAAACTAAATGTCAATTTATAAGAATGTTGCCCTCTCTATTTTTATGAACACAATATGAATAGTGTTTTTTTTTTTTACTTGACCAGTGATGCATGTCTAAATGGCATACATCAATGTGCTTCTTGGATAGATTGAAGCTGTTAGTATGTTAAATTCTTCATTCAGTTTAACATGGTGCTATAAGAAACTCAACTAAAGTCTTGTGGACATTTTAGCTTTCCATACTACTGAAATAATCTCACTTGCTCTTGATTATATCAGTTATAGATGTTAGGGTGCTATGGCACACTTGTTTTGTCAGCGAAAATTGATGCACAGATTCATTCATTTCTTTATTTTTTTATTGTTCTTCCATAAAGCATTTTTTTTTTAGAGCTTTGCAAAATGAATGAGATGGTACAATAATCGGAACGACGATGACTGAAAGCAAAAAACACAGAAGAGGTAGAAAAAAAGAAAAAATAAATCCACCAAGATAGAAGTGAAATAAAATCATGAGCCTAGGATAACGGTCCAACATGAATGTCTGGCAAAATATGACAAAGAATTCTGAAAAACAACCAGCCACACCAACCCTCAAAAGATTATAAAATATGGGTAGGAGACAATGTCCATAAATATAAAATCATTTAAAGTCCAATCAGTGGTTTCTTAAAACGTGCCCAATACAACTCAAGCCCGAAGGATATATTGTGCTGGCACAGGCGGACACATTTGTAAAACGCCAGGTATTCAGCAAAACCAAGTCAACCAAGCCCCGGTTGACACAAACAGGAGCCAAATCAGCTCTCACAGCCCCAAGTCCAAGTTGGCAAACCATTTTCTTAGAAAAAAAATCCTTCTGGTATACTTCAATGTGTATGTTTTGCTGTATTTGCCATCTTTTTCTTCAACTCTTACTTTTGAGTGGTAATTTGTTCTTCACAAAGCATTGCTCAGAGCTTTACACATTGTGGTGTGTTTTAGTAATTCAAATTCGGGTGTGTTTTGGAAGTCAAATTTGGGTGTGATTTTGTAAATTCAAATTCAAGTGTGTTTTGTAATTCAAATTTAGTTGTATTTTTCGTGCTACTTTAGTGCCCTATTGTAACCTGCTAGCCCAATGACTGTTCCACACCGCTGTTCTTGCATACTCCTCCCACTGCCTCGACTCTCAACCCACCCATGGCACTTTCTGTTTCTCCTATCTATTCCAACTGCTTCTCTATCAACTATCCTTCCCTTCTCACTAAGTCTGGTAAGAAGACATTTAAAAAGCATATCTTGGCTTCCAACCCAAGTTTCCTCATCACTAATAGCTACTGCAGCCCCTCTGCCAGACAAACTCTCACTGACATTCTCTTTTTCATTCCTTCACCTGATCTCTGGACCCCTCATATGATCTCTGTGCTCTGTCCTGTCTCCTCCTCGCCCATTAATGGAAGCACTCGCTGGGTAGACCTCATGGCTTTCTTTGACTCCTCCAGAGTCATCATTAATGTCTACCTAAATGGCACTGTCATGGTTCAAGGCACTCAGGCTAATCTCCTCCTCTTTTAAAGGCATTTCTCTCACTATATCAATTTCCTCTCATCTCCTGCTGCCCCCTACTCTCTGCGCTTGGCTACCTTGCCTCCTTTCCTTCCTCCTCTCCCCCCATCTCAAGCTCCTTTCACACCTTCGCAGGGCATACCTCTGATTTGTACCCCTCCCTTGAAGGTCTTTAAGGCTGTCAAAATTCTTCATCTTGCCACTCTCAACTCTCTCCTAGCCACGCTCTTACTGTCACTACTCTCTACCGGCCCACTGGCCAAATCACCTCCTTTCTCTCTGAGTGGGAAGACCTCTCCTCCTCCCTCTTTGCCTCAACCACTCAAACCCTCCTCCTGGGTGACATCAATACCCATCTTGATTCCCCCTGCTCTTCATCTGCGCTCTTTCGAGACCTCTGCAACTCACTCTCCCTCTCTATCCTCCCCTCAGGCCCAACTCACTCTGCTGGGCACACACTTGATGTCTTGATCTCCTCTGGCCTCCCCCTCTCTACTCCTCTCACCACTCCTCTCTCCGCGAGTGATCACTGCCTTTCTCCTCTCATCTTTCCATCTCCTCCCCTCAAGTCAAAGCTACCCCTAGACTCCCACCCACCTTCTTGGATATCAGGCCCATGAGGCGTGTGTCAGTCGGGGCCTTTGCTGCCACCTTCTCTCCTCCTCCTCCACCTCAGGCTGACTCACACCCTGACACAGCCTTGTCCCTGCTCTACTCACCTATTTCTGCTACTCTTAATGCTCTTGCCCCTGTCATGAGGATCCGTTTGAAGTCCAAAGCCAAGTGCAAATCTTCGTATGACTCTGACCTAACTACACTTAAACGTAAGTGTAGGGCAGCTGAGAGGAAATGGAGGGCTTCTTGCCCATCCACAGACAAACTGGCCTGCCGCCTGCTCCATCCTCTCCCCTGCTAATCTGTTTCTCTCTTGGCACCGTGCACCTGGCCACCCTCTGTTCATTCGGGCTCAGGTACCTGCTCACCCTGCCACCCTCCTGCACTGCCTCCAGGCCACCTTTTGCACTGGGGTCTGTATCTGTAACCATACAGTCCCTCTCCCGCTTTCTCCTGCGCTTATAAGTTATACCCTATCTGACAAATCTAGCACTTGCCACTTGCTGGCCGCTCTACAACTGTTAATTGTGTTTATTTATATTACGTATTATTTATTCTTTAATCTCATCTGTCCCGCACTTTCCACTTTATTCCCCCCTTCCATGCACTTTCCCCCTTTTCCCTCTTACATGCACTTGCGTGTTCTTACATGTCACTGGGCCTAGAACGATTGTTGTTTTGTTCTCCCTTGTTCCCCTCCCGTTGCCTGATCGCGCTCTGAAACACTTGTGTAAGAGCGTGATATAAATAAAATATCATATCATATATCATATCAGATGTGAAAACAATTTCTTTGATATTTGGTATTACTGCCTGATGCCAGGAGAGAGGGGTCTTTCTAGTCACCAAGTTTTCATTGAAAAGAATATATTATATCCTCGACCACAAAACAGGATTATCTTTCAAGTCAACATTCGACGTTCCATTTGTGCTGAAGCCCTAGAATTAGATAACCTCCTGATCAGAGTCTGGCTAGATTCTCTTGACAAAGGCAGAGACCAGGGGGTATCCAAGTTGGTAAAGGATATATCATTTTGTGACTCCCCATATACACAGAGGAAGTGCTTCACCCAAGATCCATCAGTTATGGAATTACTTTACAGATGGCCTCGAGTGAAATTAATTCCTTTAATCACTTCCCAGAAAATCCTGGAATTATTCTGGGTCAGGATTTGTAGCATTTTAGACCCTTCAATATGGAGGTGGGCCAATTTGTAAATTCATAATTTTTGGTTCTAATATTTGCCACTCACCATATAAGCCATAGCAGGCAGCACAATTTTCCCCAGAAACCTTTTTTAATCTTCTTATTTATTTCTTTTTTCCTGTATCACGGGGTCAAAGGGATGCACTGTTATCTGTGTGCCAGATTTGTTTACTCTGGACTTATATTTGCATCCGTCAATGAAGGCCTCAAATGAGTTAGGTCTTATCAGGTATCTTTTTTTTCCAATGTTAGTGATGTGATAAAGTCTTCGACCGATTTAATGTATTTGCTAGCATAACCAATGAACAATTCGGTGTCCTCTCTGGTTAACTAGGAAATTACTTTAAAGTGCATTAGATGTACTAGTTACTACACATTTCATTTTGAATGTAATCATTGTGTGGTTGCTAAGGACGGTATGGTGAATTGAAACGTTTTTTACAAAGATTTAATAAATATAGAAATTATTATTTCAAACCCACATCCCATGTTGCACTAGGGGGGATATCGCCACGTATAGAGTCACTGGCAACCTTCAAGGTCCAGGTGTCACAGAAATTGACCTATTGTTTGCCCTCGATGGCTGTTCGCAACTTGCAATTTTCACTTGGCACTGGACATTCATTAAACAGTTTTTCCTAGAATGCATCAAGATCGTTGCAATCAGAGTTACACCAGCTGTTAACTAAATGAATGGGATTGAATGAATTAAACTCTTTCAGGACTACACTTGCTGCCAACATAGCATATGTGGTTTCTGAGATAACCTCAAACTCCTCCAATACGGAATTGTTGATAGCAATTATTAGGCCACCTGATGCTGGGCCACCCAAACCCCTTTTTCACGATCTGCTGGAGGATCGTACAGCCAACAAAAACGAGCTGTTGAGTCAACCACACCTCCTGCAAGCAAATGGTGTCAATATGACACAAAACCTTTGATCTATACTCTGAACCCAGACGGCTATTGAACCATCGTGAGTTCCGGCACAACATTTCCAAGGGCCTGGGGACCGCAAACTGGACTAAAGCCCTGTTCCATGGTCACTCAACGTACTACAGTAGCTAAAGAGGGGTTCAGGCAACCATCTCCAGTCATGTACATTATTCGACAATGCCTTCACTGACTGGGCAAATTCCACAACTGTGTTTCCCTGATTTCCCACAAAACATGTAACCTTCACAGTAGGGCATGATTTTAGATGAAATAGCCCAAGGCCCTGAGCAGCCCCATTATCCATTGGACGGGGATCATCCCAGCACTCTTTTTGTATATCGTAGTCCAAAACCATCAAGTAGTCGATTTCTGCCACAATTATAGATACCACAGTGTCAGATTTAAATTCTAGCTGAACACAATCGGTTCTCTGGACATAGGGGAAGTAAACCCTAGCAGTATCCCTTGTGTCAAGCAATCATAGCTGGGGATCTCATGAAGAAGGTTGATTAAATGTGATCTATTCAGCAAAACTATATTGTTGCCCCTTTCCAGCCTCTTCAAAAAGAGTCTCATAGTCTTTACCCCCTGGAAAGGTCTCCTGGATGGCAACAAAACAGACATTGGTTGAAGCGATTGAGGAGGAGAAGAACCCCCCTGACCCCTTTTTGGTGGGGTTGGCCATTAGTCGTAGCCCCATCTATTTTCTCACCCAAATATAGTTTGCTAGGGGCCCCTGAATAGGTGATTTGTTAGTCTGTCAAATGTCCCCCACCACATTGAGAATCACCATCACTTTTATTCAGAGAAAAAGAACCGTTCTTCGGGGCACACCTCGGTGATAGAAACATATCCTCCAACGGACCTAAAAATTGAGCTAAAGCACCCAAGCAACATTGAAGTGCCATATCTCTTCCTTTCGGACTCCTGATTAGACTTTGTGGAGTTCTGGGGACAGGTCACATTATTGTATCCATTTATTAAGCAAACACCCCTTTTCTGGCCTAACAATTCACTCTCTCCTGGAGTTTGGCACTGCATTCTGGATGCCTTTTTGAACGCCACAGTGTCAATGTTTCCCAGTGCCATTGCATTCATGACACTTTGGCCAGTAGAAGTGGCAGCCAGCGTGTGACCCTTTGTAGTTGGCCAGCCAGCATTGTCCCGGAACATTGAGCAATCTCATAGTTCAATGCAACACTGGGTACCTATCTCGTTTTTGCTGTTCTCACTTTCTGATCCATGGGAATTTAGATGGTGCACATCGCGATGGTTCACAACTATAGAGGATTTAGCCCGATCTTTTTTGGTCCAATCAACCTCTCCCCAGGGAGCACTGCAAACCTGTGTCTCGTTTTTCATAGTCACTAGTGTCATTATAAATATAATAATTGGTAATTTATAACATGCTTAATACCCAGAGGTTTCTAAGAGCTGACCCGGGGATTGAACCTGTGTTCCACCACTTCGTGTTGCTTCCAAGGTGAACGTGTTGACCCTGGGGTACCCTCCCAAGACATTAGTTGGTAATAATTGGGGCACAGGTTTTGGCAGTCAGTTCAAAATAAGGGGTAACTCCTGACACTGTAGGTCGAGTGAACTTCTTTGTGTCTATCATATTGTTTGCCAGTCTCAATGGTCACTGTTTCCAAGTGATTTTTAAATGAGTGTCCACCCCTCAATTCTTCTGGGAGGCATGTCTGTAGCAAGGGGGAAGCATAACTCACCCTTCTCTCTATCTGATCATTAGGAGTGGGTTTTGGCTATCTAGTATTGATTCAGAGTGCAGCTGTTGGAGGGGTAACATGGTCATCCGGCTGTGCCAAGATGCTTTCCACTGTATGCATTCTTTCATTGGCACAAGCAGCCTCCTCCGTCAAGGGGAGATTTCTCAGAGATTTCCTCAAGTTGGTTTTACTTACTTTTTTGCCTTTCTTTCCTCTTCTTGACGTCTTGGTTTGGGGAGAGCCGGATATTATTATTGGTTCATGACGGGTAACTACTGTTACAGGATGACTTTGCGTGGCAGTATAATCCAATTCTACTGAAGGGGTCCCCGTCTTCCTCACCACACCAAACGATGCAAGGTGGGGGGCTGCAATCTCTGCTTGATCTGAGAAATTACTCCAGGTCGGATCTTTTAAAGGTTTTTCCGGTGACCTGACAACAGTGGACAGGTTGAACACAGTTTTGTGGATCATTTCTAGGTTGATTTTGACATTGCTCAACTGGAGAGTATGATTGGGGTTGACAACGAGCTCAACACCATTTCTGGGGAAGTTAATCGAATCTGATCATCCAATTCACAAAGTGTGTGATGCAAAGTTTGTTGTGGCATTAACAGACTAGGCCCTGGGGCATCTGATAGAAAACCTGTAGGATGTTGTGTTAGAAAGGATAGGAGTTACTCACTCCCAATGGCAACCTTGTGGTCTCTTGTTTTTTGCCACTGCAGTTTCAATCCTTGGTCCCAGGACTTTCTGTAGGCACAGATCCAGAAGGCTTTGGTCGCTGATAAAATATTGTTGCATTTTATTTGCTTCCCTCCCATCCTGAGCATTGGCAAAGGACTAAGTTCCATACTGGTTCAGTGGCCGAACTTCCTAAAATAATCAGACACCTTTTTCATATTACTAGGCTTACGAGTATGGTCCTAACACCCAATTGCAGGATTCCCCTAAGGTGGTCTTACGTCTGTTGGCAAGTTCAGAGCAGGTTAATGCAGGGACCTATCTGTTAATTTGACCCCATGGCTCGTACCTGCCCTGTCATTCCCTGAAGACTTTCACTGTTTCAAAAATGCAGCGTGACCACAGGGATGTTCACCAGAGTTGCTACAGAAAGGAGAGCTGAGCAATTATCCTTATTGACATTATCATCAAGATCTTCAAGCATCTCTGTTGCTCCCATTCAACCATCAAAAGTGTTATTGTGGGGGCAGCAGGAACTGACTGTAGAAAGTTCATTAGTGAAAGTGTATCTGTAATCCAGTGTACATGGGTACTTTTAGCAACACAAAATTCACTTTCTTCTGTCAGTGGTGAGTGAATATTGGCTATTGAGGTATGCATTAGCAAAGGAGTGACTGATTGTTGTATATTTCTAATTTAAGGAGCCCTGTAGACAGCACTTGTGTTTCTGGTGATTTATTTACATTACGAGGTCCCCGGGTGGGTGCATCTTCCGCAACTCAAACAACACCTATGTATGACTCTGAAACACCAGTGTTCTAGAATCATACAGTGCGTCACATCAATGACAGAACAATACGATGCAGATCAATAGATTATAACATCTCCCCCTCCACCCTCTTTACGGAAACCAAAGGATAGAGAGATGAAAGAAAAAGTGAAACAAAGATAGCAGGTTGATAGAAAGAAAATTAAGTAAGCACTATGAAAACTTTAGTAAAACACATTCAGAAAGATGCAGTGAAAAAACAGAATTTACACGAATAAACTAACTTCCTGGTTAACTTAAACTACCCTTGCGACACATTACAAAAGGATATGGCCGGATCGTAGTACACTCCAAAGACTCTTTGTCGTATACAACCATTAATGTGGTTGCACTACCAATTTCAGTAATACTTGACATTTTGTGTGATTCCCCTGTTCCTGGATGACATGACATTTTCACCAACAGTGTCCTTAGAGAACTCCTCTAACTCTCGTACCTCCTCATTCCTAGGATCCTCTTGTACCACTTTGTCTTTCAATAATTCACTCCCTTTTGCTAGTATAACATCAGCACATGACCATTTCTTTCCATCTTCCAAAATCACTGATTTCTTTGAACAATCCATCACTCTTTGTGGAGCTCTATATCTAGATTCACCTTTTAACACCTTCCTTGGTTCTCTTACCCGAATCCAGTCACCTCTCACAATTTCACTTTCTGTCACCTGTGTCCTACTATCATAGTATGTCTTGTAATCATCTTGTAATCATCTTGTCTCTTTTTTACACTCTTGACAATTTCATCCATGTTGATTTCCTTGCTCTTTCCAGGGGCAAGCCAAGCAGGTCTCAGTCTGTTGGTAGCCATCCTACCTCTCATTAGGGTAATCGGTTCTTCAGCAGTGACAGAATGTGGAGTAACCCTATACGTATTAATGCTTCTTTCAATGTCTCCTTCCAATGTAAATTATTAGCCATCGCTAAATAAATGGTTCCCTTGATAAAACCATTAATTCTCTCAACTAACCCATTTGCAATTGGGTGATACGGTGCAGTAGTCTTGTGTTCGATAGCTCTTTCCTTAAGAACATTTTGAACTTCTACTGACATGAATTGGGCACCATTATCTGAGATCAATTCTCGAGGGTCTCCTTTCCTGTTGAATATTTCTTCCAGAAACTTTACCACTTTTATGGAAGTGATCATGCCCTCTGCTACTCTGCATTTCACCCACTTGGAAGTGTAATCTACTAACACAATAAAATATACCTTCTGAGGACGCAATGTCTCAAACGGTCCTGTTATGTAGTTGGCCAATTTGGTCCACACAGATTTAGGAATTTGCACTGGTTTAAGAGGTGTGGTTTGCGTAATGTTCCCTTTATCACTCACAACATAAGCAGTCAATCCTTGACTAAAATCTCCATTTGATACCACATGTTCGGCCACCAGTACGCTTCTCTTACTCTTCTCTTAGTCAAACTTCTTCCCACATGACCTTCATGAGCGATAAGCATTATTCTTTCTCTCAAGGACGTGGGCAGAATTATCCGGTCACCTCTATTAATGCACATGTCGTCAATGGAGATCTCATTCTTTAACTTCTCCCATGACTTAATACTTTTATCAACTTCTTTCCAGTTACTTCTGATAGCTTTCTTTAGATATTCTTGCTCAACATCATCGTTTGTCGCTCGGGCCCATTCTTCCTTCGACAAATTTGGATGTATGTGGGCCACTATGCATTCAGCGTCGTGTTCTACTGCTGTTTCATCATCTCCGGTATCACTACACTCATCGTCCCAGGGAAGTCTAGAAAAACAGTCTGCAATAGAACTTAATTTCCCAGGGATGTACTTGACTTGTATATTATATTGCGCAATGTCTAAGGTCCACCTTCTTATTCTCGGTGAAGACAAATGCGAGTTTTTAGAATTTAACGCATGAATTATTGGTTTATGGTCAGTTTTCAATTCAACTGGAACACCCCAAATAAGACTTTTAAAGTTCTCAAGAATCCACCTAACTCCCAAAGCTTCTCTTTCTATGGTGGAGTAATTTCTCTCTGCACCCTTAAGGACCCTGGACGCAAAAGCAATAGGGACCACTGTGCCTTCCTGTAGTTGTTCAAGAACACCACCCAACCCAATGTTGCTGGCATCAACAGATATCATGGTCTTAAACTTACAATTGAACATTTTGAGGGTTGGAACCTTATTAACTAGTTCTTTTAGTCTATTCAATTCTTCCTTGCAGTTTTCTGATCATGTGAATTGTTCACCTTTGCCCATCACTTCTCTCATGTACTTGGTTCTGTCCGCATAGTGGTCAATACATTTCGAGTAATATTCTGCTAATCCTAGGAAACTGTGGAGTTGGTCTTTATTCATGGAGTCTGGAATGTGCAAAATTGTATCCACCAGGGTTCTCTTTGGTTTAATTCCTTCAGCGTTTATGCAGTGTCCTAGGTATGTTACCTCACTCCTTCTTATTTTGCACATGTCAATTTTGAGCGTGAGACATTTCTGCTGGATGACCTGCAGTGCCCCTAGTAATTTTGCATTATGTTTGTCTGCCGTCATTGCAGAGACAAGTATATCATCTTGAAAAAAGTAAACGCCCTGTAGGCCACTGAACAATTGGTGCATTACCCTCTGGAAGACAGCTGCAGCTGACGCTAAAGCGAAAGGCATCCGTTTATATCTAAATGCCCCCAAAGGAGTGATGAAAGATGTAAGGTGTCTCGATTCTTCATCCAAAACAACCTGATGATAGGCTGAAGATAGATCTAATGTTGTGAAGAACTTTGCTGGTTTCATTGTGGTGAGCATTTCAATTATATTAGGTAATGCATGGCGATCAACCCATATATTTGCGTTCAGGTCTTTTAAGTCTACGCACATCCTCATTGATCCATCTGGTTTCCGTACAATCACAATTGGAGAGAGCCATTCTGAACTCTCTTGATAATGTCTTGTGCTCATAGTCTCACCAGTTCTTCATGCAAGGCTTCTTTTGTGCCAATTGGGATATTCCTCACTCTGTGAACTATCAGTTTAGCACTTCTCTTCAGTATAATCCAATGTTTAAAACCTTTTAGGGTGCCAATGGTTGCATTAAAGACTCTTGGGAAGCTTTTCACTAGATTCTCACTTGTCTCGCAACTATTTTCGGTAATACTCAATATGGGAATGCTTTCTCCTAGGTTTATCTTGATTTATAATGATGCCTGCTCCCACCATCCAACGAAGGAGAACCCATTTTCTGCTACGAATAACTTTCAGTAAGTTTTTCTTCCTCTAAAAACCAATCAAGTGTACCCATGTTTAACCAATTACGTTGATGGGCGTCTTACCATAACCTGTCACCCTCATTCTTGTTGGTTGTACCTCCTCAATTTTTCCTCCTAGGTCCTTTACAAATGTATCTGTGTCAACCATGGTATATGGAGAACCCGTGTCTACCATAACTTGTAAGGACACTCCATTTATTGACATAGGTACCCAAGGGCCCATACATTTTTCTGATGGTATGAATGCCAAAATGTGTATTTCCTCATCTAGCCCATCAGTGACAGACAGCAGGCCACTCAAATTGTTGATCTCTTCCAATGCTCTTATGCTCGACATATTGTTTCTGGGGTTACGACCTCCCTCTCTCTGCACTCTAGACATGGTATGCGATATAGGTCTGCCTCTTCCTCTGGTACTCCTGCACACTTTGCCGAAATGACCAACATATCCACATTTATAGCATTCTGCTGAAAATGCTGGACATTCCCTTTCTACATTTGCGTGTTTGTATCTGCCACATTTGTGACATGTGTTTTGTGACCTGTTCATTTATTCCCTATCTATCTTGGCACTGGTGTTAACATCCACCCTGGTCATTCTTTTCACCAAAGCAATCAATGTCTCTTCACCCTTGTCACAGTTTCCATCTTGCGCGTTCTGAATGCATCTCACTTCAACATTCTCCGTCCTACTCTGTAATTCCTTCATACATTTTTCTCCTAAATCTACCGATATAGCTATTTCCATAGCCTGATCTAAAGTTGGATCATTTGCCTGCCACAGTCGCTGTTTTATATGAGGATCTGCAACTTGTAAGACCAATTGATCTCTTAGGTACTCGTCAGCTATACCGGTGAAGCTGCAGGTCGATATCAGGCCTCTTAATGCTGCCATGAAGGTGTCTACAATCTCTCCCTTATTCTCTCGTCTGGAGAAAAATTGGTACCGTTCTAGAACAATGTTGGTTTTGTTGCCAAAATGTCTCGTTAATTTTATTAGTACAGACTCATATTTTCTGCTCCCACTTGTTGCAGCAGCTGATTCACCAGAACCTTCCACGCCACCTGCTAGATCAGGCAGAGTCCTAAAAATGTGCAATGCTTCTGCACCCACACAATTTAGCAGAGTGGCTTCCTTTAAATCATCATTGAATTTAGCTCCACCAATAGCCCTTAGATAAACTTGAAAACTGTCTTGCATTGCTCCCATGTACACGTTGGATTACCTGGCTGTGCCAAAAATTGAATGGGAGCTATGACGTTCTACATCTCCACAGTGACTTCCTTTATTGTTATTTTCACTGCTTGCTTTTTTTTTTTTTTTTTTTACAGTTCACCAATGAAACTAATATTCTTCAGTTTATCAGATCACTGTAAACACCATTTGTTGTCCAATTTTTGTGTTATTTTACAGTCCTGTAATTATGCCCATTATTCTTCACAGGCCACTCCACATTCATGTGAATGTTTGCGGTGACTATGCTTTGTGCGGGCCGATCTGAATGTTATCAGTATCACTTGCGATTCTTTGTGCAGGCCGCTATGAATGTTGTCAGTATCACTTGCTGTGCGGCACTGTTACAGTTGTCAGTACATTGCCATGGCAACCTGACGTTTTTTCAAATTGGTGGCACATATTTCATATAATTAGGTCCTTTACTCTAGTATTATGAGCAGTTGTGCACGCTCAAGTTTGTAAAATGCTCTTGGGCCGTGAAATACTTCCTCAGATTTGTTTTTCTTTTCTGACTCCCTCTGTCAACAGCAGACTTACTTGCTGCTTATATTCGTTTTTCGGTGAATGTCCTGCAACTCCGTTGCACCGCGATGTCCGTTCTCTGTTGTGTCCGTTGTTTTCGACTCGATCAGCATTGCAGCGTATATCTCTGCCGGGGACCTCCTCTTTTGATAATGGACCTCGTCGCCAATGTTGTATATTTCTAATTTGAGGGAGACCCATAGACAGCACTTGTGTTTCTGGTGATTTATTTACATTAGGAGGGCCCCGGGTGGGTGCATCCTCTGCAACTCAAACAACGCCTGTGTATGACTCTGAAACACCAGTGTCCCAGAATCATAAGCGCGTCACACCGATGGCAGAACAATACGCATTATTGCACATTACAGGCGCATTAAGTGTGTTTTCAATCAGCCCAGAGTAGTTACACAGAACTAGATTACTCAGCGTGGCCTGTGAAGCCAACCTGTCTTCAAAGAGAAGTCCCTAATAAGACCATGTTCCCCTGGAGTGTTTTCTCTGGATGGAGAGGGAGGTAACTTTTCATCGTCATTAGTAAGGTCTGCTCTCATCATCAGAGCTGTGTCTCCCTGAATGAAGGCACTCAGGCTTACGCGTGAAACCTCCTGCCCCTTTTGCCCCCCAATGCTAGGGCTTCATTAATCTACTGCGTAGACACCTAGACAATCATCCGGGGGTTACGTCTTAGTTTATAAGTCCTCATTCCCCAATACGTCTGTTTTTATTTCATTTTCAGCAGAGCAGGGGGAAGGGAAAACCATATTCAAAAACGGGCAAACCAGAAATAAGAGAATATTTGATTGATTAATGATTACTCACTGTAAAAGGCTGCTGTGATTCCAAACCTTGCAGCAGCCACCGGCCAGACACAGACACGGACTCCATTTGGCTACCACTTTGCATGCACTTTTGTGCAGTGGAAGTAGTTTAGTACTCCACCAGGGGCCGGGCCAGGTCACGCGATCCTGGGATGGAGAACATTTAAAGGTGCAGATGTAAATCCCAGCAAAGCACCATGCCTCTTTCACTTCTTGACAGGATCCAATGTTTGCAGGGAAAATCTTCAGAGCAAAAAACTAACAGCAGGTTATTATCAGCCAGAGCCAACACCGACACGACTTGGCTACCACTTTGCAAATGACCACAACTATACAATCATATAAGGTCCAATCATTGGTTTCTTAAAACGTGCCCAATACACATGTGCAACTCAAGCCCGAAGGAGATAGTGGCCTGGCACAAGTGGACACATTTGAAAAACACCAATTCAGCAACACCAAGTCAACCAAACCGCTGTTGTCACAAACAGGGGCTAAATCACCTCTCACAGCCCCAGTTCCATGTTCGCAAACAGTTTTCCTAGCAAAAAACCTTATGGCATACTTCACTGTCTATGCTTTGGTATATTTTCCATGTTTTTCTTAAACTCTTTGTGGATCACCTTTTTTTGCAGCATGAGTGGCAATTTGCTCTTCACAAAGCATTGCTCAGATGTGAAAACAACTTCTTTGGTTTTTGGTATTACTGCCTGATGCCAGGAGAGAGGGGTCTTTCTAGTCGCCAAGATTTTATTGAAAAGAATATATAATATCCTCGACCACAAAATAGTATTATCTTGATCGATATCGGAACAACGTCTTAGCTATTCAGACACAGGATCATTTCGACAAATGTCTGATGGCTCCTTCCTAACAGAAGTGTTAAGTCCTTATATGAAACAGAAACCATGGGATGCTTAGAAACGTGTATATTATGATCTCTTTCTTGAGCTGGTAATGACTTCCCTTGGAATTATTTTGTACCTGCTACTGAGTGCATAAGCATCTTGATTTGTGGACGGGTGGCCAGAGCGACTACCACAATGCTTTGTATGATTTCTACATATTTTTCTGGGTTGTAGATTTGATGAATTGCATCCCCAGCCTCTTCTGCCAACTCATCAACAGGACTGGTCTAATTTCTTATGTTTCTGCAACATTCAGACAAGTGCCAGACATTTGTACACCTCCTGTATGTTATTCGTTTGCTGGGTATGCTTTATATTGTGCCAATCAGAGCTTAGTAGTGGGACTGAAAAAAATATTTCAGTTTACTGTTTCTAGTTCTGTGGATGCTGACATTATACACGTTCTTGTAAATGCTTTAGGTGTGCTTTCCTGCGACCGCTTGTGCTTTTCCATAATGGCTGACTTGCATATCAATGTTTGGTCCCGTCTAGTATCCTCATGCATTTTATAGCGCATTCTCTTCTCTTGTCCACAAATGGCAATTCATCTAGAGATGGATGCCTTCTTATGTACACTTATTCCTTTACGTCGTTCTTACTATAATAACATGCATGCCAGCCTGCAATACCCGTCTATATGTGTGTACATCATTTTCTTATACTATATGGCAGCCTGCAATGCTTGTAGACAAGCCTGTAAATAATGTTAGTATAATACGTGGCTGCCGTGTAATCGTGTTCACGCCTGTAAATAATGTTCTTATAACCGGCTGAATGTGACATCACAACTGACCTGTGATTAGAAAATGAGATCACTACTTCTCGGTAATCTGTTATTACGGGACAGTTGTGACGTCACAATGGCCTCTGCTTGAGCTAGAAGAGAGCAGAATTCCAGCTGTTACTGTAGAACTTCAATGTGTGACGAATTTGTGCATCTCCTTTGTTGTAAAGTCTCTTGCTGTGACACTTTACAATGATTCACTGGAAAGGAAATGTTCAGCATACTATGTTTATTTATTTTGCACTGCCAGATTTTAAAACACAGGAGAGCAAGAATCTGCAAGTTATTGCCTACTTTAAAGTACAGAAAGAAAACGTTTTTAGATGCAATTTATTGAACTTAAACAATTTGTCTGTGTGGTACCTTGCCTCTTGTAAAGTGTGCCTGAGCCAGTGATGACAGGGAGTAGGAACCAGGCTGACTCAGGTATGTACCAAAAGGAAGATGCTTTATTTAACTCTTAGTTGCATAGATATAGTTCAGAAGATGAGAGAGAAGGCTACACACATCTGTCCTGGTTACCTGCCCAGCTCCCAGTCCCTAACTGTCAACCTTGGAATCCTCAAGCCCCAAACACTCCACACTCCACCAAGCATTCCACAGGACCTAGCTTGCTTACACAAGCACACCATAGCATACAGCATTGATATATTACACACCGCAGCCACCCGTTTGTTTGCTCTCGAATGGCAACATTCCTTGAAAACCATGTCCCACTTCTAATCTCATTCTGTCTGGATACAGACACCTTCCTGGTATTTTCAAATCAACATCCACTCTCTATGCTATGGTATGTGTAGTTTTATCCTTGCTTCCTATTGGTCGTCTGTATCCATGTTTGAGCACTTTTGCTGTCTCTAAAGCAGCAAATCTCAGACTATTCTGGATTATGTGTAGTTATACTATGTCCAGTATACCTTCCTCGTGGCTGCTATTGATGAAATGTTTGCTGTGCCTATGCTTGAACACAAGAACCCTCGCGCAGACTGCTAATGTTGCCCTTGAAATTCTACTTGTTTATCACTCTGATTGCAACATGAATGAAGAGTGTAAGGTATCTAAAAGGGAGTTTACCATGCTTATTTTGATCTTTGCGAGGCAGCATATCAAGCTATGGGTTGTTATCGTGACAAGGGGTGCGGCACACTAAAAATTCTATATCTGTTAATTCCTTTGGTCTGTTGGAGGGGGTCCCCAGAGGTGTCCGTGCCCCGGGCCCGCAAAGTGCTTAAAATGGCCCTGCCTGTGAAAATATTGAAAGGCAATCATGCATGTAGATCTGAGTGACTCTATAACAACCACCCTAGATAAGTGGGCAATTTGTTTGAACATCCAGAATCAGAATCTGTAAAGCCATCTCAGATCCAGGGCAACAACCACTTATCCAACAACCTTCAGTCATTATTTCAGGTGGTGTTTCTTTTCTTGAATGGTTATTCGCTCTGCTCATGAGCTGCTCATGAATATTTAGTATATGCACCACTGAAACCTCAGAAAACCTAATCCATCAGAGGAGCAACAGAGCCATGTTCACTGTTAGTTAGGAATATAACAAAAATGTAAGCTATTAGAAAATAAAAAGTCCTGACTGCATCTACGAAGTCCTGGCTCTCAGTGGTGGTTTATTCTGGGAAGAGAAGGTGTGGGTCCTAAGAATTCCCTAGGTAGTCCCTAAAGAGCATGTCCTTGAAGTCTTTGCTGAACTGCAAGAATTTTGGGTCCATCCTAATGGCAACCCGGGATAGTGTTCGTGTAGGCTGGGTCGTAGTAAAACAAGATGTGTTTTCTGATGATTTGCTTGTGCCCCAATGTTCCCTTGTAAGTATTCATATCAAACCAGCGTATTTCCTGGATATTCATTTTTGTTCATGTGCAATGTCACCTGGGATTATGTGGCCATGTTTAATATGTTTCCCTTTTTCTACACTTGTTTATAAGTTATTTCTATGTGTTGGTTCTTGTAAATAGACTTTGTCTGACAGAATAGACCCTCCAGGGTGAGGTGATGTCTATTTCTAGTACATTTGCTACACTCTTCTTGCCCAAAAAACGGGTATGCCAACACATTTCTGTCCACTTCAGAGGATTCTAAAATCGAGGTAACCTCCCAGTGACCGCCACCAGGAGAGGCAAAGCATCCGAAGAGATGAATCAACAAGATTCACCTTCATAAGAGAGTGAAAGAGAGCATGCATCATGGAAAAGTGCAGAATGGAAAATCCCTTAAAGAGTACATCTTAAAATTAAGGATAGTGAATTGTTCTCATTGCTTCCATTGTTAGGGCTTTTAACTATAAAGCCTCTGTGGAGGAATGCTATAATAAGGCGTAGTGGCTCATATTACAAGGTGATGCACATGTGAGAGGATATGTCCTTCCAAGGTATGGTAAAAGAATCCACGTAAATCAATTAAAAGCGTATATGAGGAGGTTACGGAAACAACAACATATTTCGGTAAATAGAATAGGGACTTCTCTTCGTGATTCGTTTTACAGGAATAGCAGTTATAAACCACAGAGGAGGAGGAGGATTAAAATGGCATACCATAGCCATTGTTGTTGGCTTTGCATTGCGAGTACCTCCATCAGTGATCTAGGAAGAAACACACAATGAATAAGTCCCACAGTGGATATGTCCTGTCTTCATGTAATGCATTCTGATGCCTGCCGGCTGCAGCGCTATATAAACAAATAAATACATAAAATTAATAATATGACTGCTTCAGATCAACAGGGCAAAACTAATCAAGATAACTTATGAAATATAGAACCTCTATAGAAAAATAACATTTTAAATTTTCACATGGGATAGATTTGCTACTGACTCTATTATGAACACCAGTCACAATGCAAATTACTTTGCAGATTGGGAGTAGCATATAAATCAATATTCCAAAAGTGAAGAGGATAAGGTTATTTCTGATAATGATAACCTCATATGTTGGAGGATTAGTGAAATGAAGTGCACTGTACACCAAGTAAGTAGTTCGCAAGTTTCAGTATAATGACCCCCAGCTCCCTGCTCCACCATCTCCAGCACCATCTCCAGCAGGTCAGCGTTGCCTGTACTTCAAGCTCAAACATTCTACCTGAAGTGCTGATTCTATATTCCAGTTACCGGAAACAATGGATAAAGGGGGAAAACCGTCTATGCTCCTTCTCCTGTAACTGCCTGCCATCTTCAATCTGGTTGACCTCAAGGAAGCTGCCCATTTCTCCCAGGAAGCTACAGTCTGGATTACCTCCTTCCTGGATGGAAGAGCCATGAGGGTTTTCTCTGACCATGCCTCTGCTACCCGTTCTCCCATCCACTGTGGAGTCGTACAAGGATCATGCACCTCTCCTACTCTCTACAATATCTTCACCCTACCCCTCTTCAATGACTTAGAGGAGCATGGCATAGCTTTTACAAACTATGCAAACAACACCCAAATTCTTCTCCCCCTCTAAGGCTCATATGAGCAAAACTCAAACACTCTCACAGAGACCTAAGCCCTCATCCAGGCTTGGATGGCAGCTAACGGTCTATGGGCCTCATTACAAAGATGGCGGTAAGGGATTACCGGCACCGATAATGGCACCAGTGCCGGTAATCCCTTACCGCCCTACTACGAGGTCCCTTTGCTTTTCCCTACCTTAATGGCTGTTTTTACCAGCTGTTAAGGACGGGACCCGCAAAGGGACCTTGGAGGCAATTATGGTACCGCTATTTGCAGTACCGTAATTGCCACCTTCCCCATTCCCATTGAGCCCTATGGGGGCTCAAATGGGAATGGGGATGGGCCAATGGTGAATGGGGAATTGATGCCCCACCAACCTTGGAATGGGGCAGTAATTCTGCCATTCACCATGGCGGGATCGGTAAATTACCGGCGGCAACCATGGTGCTAATGGCGCCATGGTTACCGCCTTCCGTGTCATGAGGCCCTATGTCCCAACAGAGACAAAACAGGAATCCTACTGGTGGGTCCCAAGGAAATCCTGAACAAGCTGGACAGTCAACGCAGTACTTTCAGCATTGAAAATACCGTGATCACCGTCTCTGCTGCAGTCAAAACCTTGGGTGTGTACCTGGATTCCACCCTCTCAATGAAGCGACAAGTCAGTGCCATCTCTTCGTCAGTGGCACTTACTACGAAAATCATGAATGCAGCAAAACTGTAACTCCAAGCAAAAAAAATGGTCTGACTATAGCCATGGCCACCATTGGGGCCAAGCTTGACTATTGAAATGTCATGTTCCTAGGCACCTCAAATAAAAACCTCAACAAACTGCAAACCCCACAAAATAATGCCCTTAGAGGTGCACTAAGCATTCTTAGGTGGGAATATGTCTCCGAGGCTAGGCGAGATGCCACTGGCTCCCAGTCAAAGAGCAGATACTTTTCAAGACCCTTGCCATTACCCACAAATGCCTCTCTCAATCGGCACTCTCGTATCTGGCAGAAAGAATTCACCACGTGAACGCAATCAGACCTCTGTTACAGCAACTTTTAAAATCATTTCCACACACTCCAGCCATTCTCACAGCCTCCATTATACATCTATTCATCCTTTCTGCAGTCCCATTTCCCTCCGGTTGGTACGCCACTGTAATTTTGTGCTTAATTCTGCATCCCATCAGATACTCACCAGGACAGCTGCCAACACACTGCCTACCATTGTCCATAAATATGGTACTAGGCAGACCTTCTCTATCAAACACTCCCTGCAAGAACTCTGCAACCACTCCTCCGGTGGCTTCACGCACTATTTGCAAATCTGTCCACCACAACAAAAAATCCACCATAACCAATATCAATTTAGTGCATCCTCCACCCCAATCAACTGGGCCCAAGACATCAAGGGCCACCTCACTGAACACTTGTCCTGGAAAATCCAACTTCACAACTGTTTGGGGGTGTGCCCAAGTCTTTGCACACTCCATACACTTCCCCAGCCACCTTTAGATCAAATCACAGCCACCAATCGTCACTTCTCATCACAGCGCTTGTCGTTGTAACACCAATGTGCCCTTCATGGGCAATTCCAAACAATTTCCTCTGCGCCGACAACAGTGCGGTCTCAGTTGTACAACACTCCTCCTTCTACATTTAACTCTGCTCGAACCTCCCAATATGCTCTCTTTGTATGACTTGTGTTATACAAAGTATTGTGGCTATTTGTATATCTAATAAATAATCAATATGCTCTCTCTTCCTCACTCAAAAGCCTTTTCTCTGGCCATTTCTGATTTGTAAATTCTACAACCCTTCTCATCACTGTTTCCTGTCTCGTAGACTTGCTCCACTCCTATTTTGACACAATACCATCATAGGTAACATACACTGCAGCTGTCACTTCTGCCTCTACATTTCCTTCCACACCACCTAATCTTGACAGGTGGTCCACCAACACCAGGCCTCATTACGAGTTTGATGGCATTTTGGCAGTAAATCCAAAAGAATACTGCACAATGGAAGTATTGTTACCGCCACTTGTTCCAGCAGAATTACCACTGAATTACATTTGGCGGTAGCATAGTTAATTTGCAATTTTATAGAGTCCATTGGACTGTATGGGGCATTTTTGGTGTGGTCATTCTAACGTTTTTGCAGACTTTTGGTGGAAAGTGGGAGCATGATGCTGGAGGTAAATCCCCCACTCCAGAGCAATACTTATAGTATGGTGGTGTGGGAAAAGGGGCAGTAATTCTGTTACTGCCAATTTATTCCCACACCGCCCTACTTGTAATGGGCCCCAATTATCCCTTCTGGGAATCACTTCCATAGAAAAATCATGACCTTGAATTCTACCCACCTACCCTGAAACTCTCTTCAAAACCTTATCTAAGCATTTCTTCTCAAAGATAGCCTTCAATAGTTTATGATCAGTTCTGATCGTAATCTCTGCTCCCCACACAATGTTTCTGAATTTTTTAACTGCCCAGTGAGATGCCAGGGCCTCTTTCTCCAGAACAGAATAATTCCTTTCTGCATCCCTGAACATACTTGAGTGGGTACTATAACACATGTTTTCCCATCCACACCCTTCTGCGACAGGACTGCCCTGACACCAGTAACACTTGCATCAACAGGGATAATGCAACTCTTATTTGTATCAAACTGACCAAGAGGCTTTGCTCTTAATACTTGAACATTCATTTTCACATTCTCCTGCCCAGAGAAACTCCTCTCCTTTCTTCAATAACTTCCTCATACAAAACATTTAATAAGCAAAATAAAACATAACGTTTTGGTAGAATTAAATAATTCCCAAAAATAATCTCAAATCGCCTTTATCTTGAGGAGTTGGAGTTTTCTTTATAGCATTTACCAAGTCAGCCTTTGGTGTAAAACCCAACATTGAAATTTCATGGCCCAGGTACACCACAACACTCTTCCTGAAAATACGCTTTTCGTCTCTGAGAGGTATACATCTCTGTTTCAAAATCTCTAGCACTTGCTCTAAGTTCTCCTTATGTTGTTCAAACGTCTCCCCACATACCAACACATCATCTTGGAAGCAATTAACCCCTGTCATACCTTTGAAAAACCTATCCATCATCTTTTGAAGGCCTGATGAGTCTGATACTAGCCCAAATGGCATTCTGCAGAATTTAAAAAATCTGAGGGTACGCAGAAGCCACATCAAGTTTTGAAAAAGATCTTGCTTTACCAATCATTGTCAACATTTCTGACATGCTGGTAAGAGGAATGTGTCTCAACGACCACAGAATTATTCAGTTTGCACAAACCTATAAACAACCTTAACTCCCCATTTGGCCTTTTGACCATGAGCAAAGGTGAAATCCACTCTCCGCTTCCTGCAGGCTCAATTACTCCTGATTCTCTCCATTTTTTTAGTTCCTTTTTAAGACGTTGCCTCATCACTAAGAGCACAGGCTGAATATTTAGCAGCCACCGAAACACTCCCATCTTTATAATTATAATTGTTTTTTCATGACGCGCTTAATACCAAAGAGCATTCTAAGCACGGACTCAGGAATTGAACCTGTATTGCTCTGCGTCGTGTTGCTTCCAAGATGAGCAAAATGCCATTGAGCTATACTACCTGTGTCTTTGAAAGTAATTTCATGTCTCCTCCCTTTCACACAACCAAACCTATCAGTAAAAACTCTCTTGAATCCACAGCATTAGGGTCAAACAGTATGCCCAATTTATTTTGCTCCTTCAAACCCAGCATTTTTTCACCCTACTTTGTGACATGTATCTTTCCAAACACTTGCCTTCCTTTGAAGTCCAAACTCCCAACAAAATATCATATTGCTTTGATCTTTCCCAGGTTGTATCCTGCAAGCCTTATATCTGGAGGTAACAGAATTATCTACAAGTGCACCCACATCCCTCTACAGCACCTCTCTACACAATAAGTAAACCTTGGCCCCAGAATCTGCCATAATTTTCTCACTTTTCCCATCAACGCAACCATCCACATATCAGCTGTCACAATCTTCTTCATTCATACACTTTACCATATTCACAGCCATTATCTCTACTTGCTTATGATCATCATCTCTTGATGATGTTTGGTCTTCCTTAGTAACATATACCACTTTATGTTCCCCCACAGCAAAGTTTTTACAACAATTTGCATAGGGGCCCCGCATTTTAAATTTAGAACAAGTCAGTTTTCTTCCTGGGCAAACTGTGAACTCGTAAAATTTGTTGCACTAGCACAATGAAAACATAACCATTCTTCTCCCCTTTGATATTTCGTCTATTTCCTTTGTACTCAGCTCCTCCCCACGGATGGTGAATGCCAGAATTTTGTTTCTTCTTTCCTGTCTCTTCAGCTCCCACTCCTAATATCTCCACACTTCCCACCTTGCTCTCCTTTTTAGACAATTCCACTACACAAGCCATTGAATGTTTTACTGTTTCACTCTCTGTGTTATCATTATGATTTCAACTAAACTTGCCTTGTCCTTTAACCATAGTTCTTCTCTAATCGTATCTCAGGCCGTGGTTTGCACAGGAAGAGTCCATAACTCATTGGCAGTGAAATGAAGCTCACTGGACACCAAGTAAGTAGCACGTTTATTGCTTTTAAGATATAATATTACCATGCTCCACCATCTCCAGCAGAGCACTGGTCTCAATGCTTCTTGTGCTAGAAGCAAAAACATTCTACAGCAAATGCAGATTCGATATAATCATGGAGACACATTACAACGATGCAGCATTTCAATATTACAGGAAGAATTATTTCATTTTTTATTTTTAAATCTAAATGTTGTGAGGTTGGCTGATGGGAATAACCTATTGTATGCCCATGTAGAACATTTCCCCAAAGATAGAGAAACTAGAATATCGCTCCAGATGAAAGTTCTGACATGTGATTATAAGAACTGAAATATGTTGAGTGTGTATTGAAACAATATTGGTCCTCATTATAAGATGTCGGTGGGTTAATAACGCCGGACCAAGTGGTGTTAACGGTAAATCCGTTTGCCGGTATCCTGCCTGATTTTCATCCAGGACACTGGCATACTTAGAATGAGGTCCAATGTATGCAGGAATATGTTGTATGTTACTGCATGTGCCACAACAATAGATGTTTTCACTATTTTGCACAGCTAATTTGTTCTGAATATAATACTAATCACTTAGTAATGGTTATGCAAGGATTTTTGAAATGCAAATACAGGATTAATTCATGTTACTCCAGGGAGGACTTTTATTTGTACATCAATGTTACACATATTAAGGACAAGATTGTTTATAAGATAATATTAATAATATTTGAGATGTTATTTATGAATACATTTAGTGTTTATACAGAGTCAGATTTAATGGAACTCTTTATAATTCTGTAAATTACAGACGAGGCAGGCTTTTTTTGGAAACATTGTGATATGAGATGAGTATTCATGTCAATGGTTAATCTCTTTGAGTTCTCTTATTTCCTTAAACATTAAATAAATAGTACTATGATTATTGTATACTACATTCTGTCCACAAGAGTGTTGCAGAAAGGGCCACCACCTGTCACTTCCCATTATATCTTCTGCTGTCTTATGTCTTCCTATATCTTCTTATATTTAACTTTTGCTTTTGCATTGCTGTGTATACATAGCAGCCCACCTACCACTGTCCCCACTGTGCCTCATACTCTTCAGCATGTTGCTTCATCCCCACTCCGTCCTCATTGGGTCCTGGAGGACAACCTACCGGCTAAGCTGAGAATGGACCTAACCTTTTTCCCTCTCTTCTTTCTCACTTCTCTCTATACCCTATCCATTGTCATGATATAAAATGGGCCCCAGGGCTTAACTGAATGTGACTGCCCCTATCCATTGCTCTTTCTCCTGTCTCTCTCTGTTACCACTCACAATGTAAAGATCTGACAAGAAAGACCAGGCTTTAGCTATTGATAACCCTAACCCTTTTCTCATCACCTGGATCCAACTCTATCCTCTCTCTATTGTCAGGATCTAGAATCCTCCTTCCAGCCTCTGCTTAGATGTGCTTACCTTTTCCACACACTTTAAAGGAATGTTTGATATCAGTATAGAGCATTAAAAAACAAACACTCACTAATAAATAACCATCCACCATTGATCTGTTAAAACATCAAACATCATGCTCCTTTATGGCTGCTTGTTCTGCATACTCTTTGGTTTGGACTACTCCAGGATTCAATCAATCTTGTTCAGTTGGATGGTACATCACAAAAATAGGATTTTGGTGTTTGGATGTTCTGCACCGTGTGAGAATTACTCACTATAATAAAGGATTTAAAAAAGAGCTGAATTACTGTCGAATTTTTAAACAATGTCTGGCCCTATTTTTTAGACAGCAATATGTCAGTCGGTACACACCACTGTGGTCACTTCCTTAACGCAACAAAGTGCTACTCACCAACCCTTGCTTTCAAAGGACAAGAATACTTGTGAGATCCTTCAAGATTCAATTGGCCAAACATTTGACCTCTTTGCCAGAAAGGTTTTGTATAATATCTGACTTCATGATGTTCAGATGGAGAATTAAAACCTTGCTGGTGTAATTATCTGTATCATCTTCTTTACCTAATAACTGTGCTTTCTTTGCTGTGTGCTTGTTTGTATAACAATCATTGGGATCAGTAGATAGATATATAGATACATTTCTAGACCAGGGGTGTACATCCTTTGGCCCTCCAGATCTTTTGGGCTACAAATCCTATCATCCCTAGTGATCATAGTCAATGGTAAGCTATAATCAGGCTATTCTTTCAGGTAAGGACATTACTTTATTCCTGCATCAAGTGTTACACCTACCAGCAGCCTTCCCTCTTCACTACTTGATGTCCCCCTTTAAAATCCTGTATAGACTAGTTCTAAACCCTCAGCTTTTTAGTGGAATCCTCCAAGCATTCCCCAACCCTAGAACCACAAGATAGAATCCAACACATCCTCCTCCCCTTAGACTACTGGTAGGAATGTATGTGATTGCCGGTGAGTATCTACGTACAACTCATGACCATATGTACAAGTTATCATCCCCACATCTCAATGAAAACTATTTAGAATGTAACACCACACTGGAGAGAGGGCTAATGTATTTTGACTTGGGGACAGAAAAAACAGCATTATTTACAAACAAAATCTTTCATCCACTGTGGACACATACATTAGCGAATGCTCTCCCCGACTGATATATTTCCTTCTCTATGCAATTTCTTTCCTTCCCTCTTATCTTCTGACTTAATATTTCCCATAATTTCCCTTATGCGATCCACACATGCCCCTCTCTGTCAATTTTTGTACTATGGCAAACTTGGCCAATCGTCCATTGGACCCCCCCTTCATAATTACTACCCAATCCCTCACCTATTTTCTTTAGCCTCTTCACATTTAAATCTCCTTGTCTGATGCGCCCTGCTACCCCAGGGTCTGGCGCGCACAATAAATAAATAAACAAACAAACAAACAAACAAACAAACAAACTATTTAAATAGTTGCTCTGATTTAACAATGATTATACTCTCAGTCTAGTAACCTAACTAATCTGTAGCCTACTAACCTATATATCTGTCAGTATTGTTAGTGGTCTGTCTTTTATGACACATGTGCGCCCTGATGCCTGCAAGCTACGGCGCGTGATAAGCAAAAAACATAAGCACCAAACCTAATTCTTGTATTAATCCCTCTTGCGTACTGTGCAGCACTGTTCAGACCTTGTGAACAAGTTGCTCCTACCAACCTAGTGTGCTGCTCAAAATCCTTATACGCTCTCAACTCATCTCTCTCGATATTGCTGTATCCAACAATTCATTCCTTCTGAAAGTGACACTGGATGAGTTGTGAAGGCTTTGACGGGAATGGGACCACCCTCTGTTCTTCCCACCCTCACAACGATGGTTCTTTCTTGACTACGTAGATCCAAGCCTTGCATGTTTTATCCTTGAAGGATATTTTATCTTGGAATTTCCGTATTAGTTCTATCTTCACCTCACCATATGCAAACTGATGAATGTCATACGTCCTGGTGTTGCACTGATATGTCGGCTGCAACATTATCGTCCAGGAAAAACCTCTATACCACTTTCACAATCATAAACGCTTCAGATGGACCTTTGATTCGGTGCACGGTTGTTACTTCCAGCACATGTTAGCCAACTGTATTTTCTTGTGTTTACTTCTCAATGGACTTGATCATTTATAAATAGACAGATTCCCAACTTTTTTGCACTGTGGTGCGAAGCGCCTTCAATTTTTACATTAACAGCATACAGCATTTCTTGGAGGGCAAAACTGGTTGTTGGCAAAATGTGTTGGGCTGCTGCAACAAAAAAACATTTACCATTTTGTCATCATTCACAGCATGTTTCCTGTGTTGCTAGGTGCCCTGACTGCCCACATGTTTGAATGTTCCCCTTTTTCCAGCTTCATTTGTTATATGCTCATAGCTGTTTGCTCTATGCTGCGTGCTATGGTAACTGGTGCTTCCAGCAGTGCGTGTTTGGGCCATAATCTTTCTTGAACTTTTGGGATGTTTTTGCATCTGACCAATTGTTCTCGAATGAGTGGTGACGGTAATTACCAAAGTCACATGTATGGCTGAAATCCCTAAGGGCGGCTACGTAGATTTCTACGGGTTAATTCGGATCCTGCAATTTTAGGAAAATTCTATCCCTTTAAAAAAATGTATTGGTCCAGAATAATTCTGGAGTTGTATTAACGCACTGGAAAATTCATCCATGTCACCAGCACCTTCCAGCTCTGGCAACCCATCATAAATACTGCAGCCGTCTGTAACCTACATTATGTAGCAAGATTGGTTGTTTCCTTGCAGCTGTGTATTTCCCCTGCTCCCTAAATCAATTATATTTGTCAAACATTCAGATCCAGCGTTTCCATAAAATGGGGGCGGGGGGTGGGGCGCCTGGTTCCATCAGAAATGGTTGGGGCTTTTCTCTTGAAAACACCAACATACATTTTTGCCCACTTCTCCTAGATTTCTGTTCTCTGGATGTATTTTCTGTCTCTTCCCTAAACCACAGAGAGCAGTCTAGATGTTTTCCAGTATGTCCACCTCCTGCCGTGTGTCTTGGGTGATGCCTTTCATATGCAACCCACAGGGCCTCATTACAAGTTGGGTGGTATCCCAGCAGTATACCGCCCAGCGCTATTTACGTTACTGAAACTCGGTCCGGTACAAATTGTGCCAGATCCCAAGTTGCAGGGGCTGGTAAATCCCCATTCCTCATTGGGTCAATAGGACCCAATGGGGTTGGGAGCACTATTAACGCCAGTGGTAATTGCGTTGGTGGTAATAGTGCCAAAAACAGCCAAAAACTGGAGATAAGTGAACATGTTTACCTCCAGCTTTTCGCTAGAGGTAAAACTCCAATTTGCCGCCCAACTCATGATAGGGCCAGCCCTTAAATGTGGCGGTATTAACATTACCGCTGCATTTAAGAGCTACCGCGCAACTCGTGATGAGGCCCTGTCTAGACTTCTACTAATATAGCCGATACAACTGCAATGGCTAAATATTAATGAAGCCTGTTGCCCTCAATCCTTTCCACCTCAATTGCCATATCTTGGGGTTGCCCACTTACCCTGACTTTGGAAGGTGGTTCATGTGTTAAGCTGGCTACTTCACTCTTCCATTGGTATTGTCTCCTCTGCTGGTGCCACGGGGCTGGGGCGTGGGTGACTATTTTTATGCCGAGTTTCTCTCCTCCTGGATCTCTGTGCCTGAAGACATCACTCATCGCCATTATAAGGAAGTCAGTCTTTCATGTAAGCATGTTACTTTATTTTTCCATTAAGTAGAACACCGACCAGCAGCCTTCCCTCTATGCTCCATAATGTCCTCCTTTTAAATCCTACGTAGACTATTTATAAGCCCTCAGCATTCTAGTTGAATTCTGCCAGAACTAAGACCCCAAGACAGAACCCAAAACACGTTTTTATTGCAATTGTAGTCTCAAACATCTGGAGAGTCAAAGGTTGAAAACCCCTGGGATAGATACATAGCTAGATAGATAGATGAATAGATACATACATGTATTGATAAATACCTACATGTATAGATAGATAGATAGATAGATAGATAGATAGATAGATAGATAGATAGATAGATAGATAGATAGATAGATAGATTATGTCTCCCTCGGTTTATAAGGCTATATAATATGTCATATTATAGATTAACAGGGTAATTCATAGAATTTCGCACAAAAGTGGCGCACACGGCTGGCGCACAGTGTGCGCGTGCGAATGTCTGCGCCAGCCGTGTGCGTTAAAATCGATATCCGCGCACAGCCTATTCATGGATTTTAGCCTCCAAAACCAACCGTGGCGCAGAGTGGCTCAGCGACCCTGCAGCAGCGCCAGTTACGCCCCCAAGAACGCCCTTGCGCAAGGGAAAGCCATCAAAATTCCCAATTCAGCGCAAAGGGCTGCGCTAACCCTGGACCAGTATACAGGGCTGGCAAACCGCAAGCGCAGAGCGGGGAACGTGTATTACTGGTGTGCGCAGGAAGTTCCACACGCGATTTCAGCAGGGTACGTGTATTTCTGGGGTGCGGGGAAGTTCTACACGCGAATACAGCAGTGGTGCGCGGGAAGTTCCACACGCGATTTCAGCAGGGTACGTGTATTTCTGGGGGCAGGGGAAGTTTTACATGCGATTTCAGCAGGGTACATGTATTACAGGGGTGCACGGGAAGTTCCACACGCGATTTCAGCAGGGTATGTGTATTTCTGGGGTGCAGGGAAGTTCTACACGTGATTCAGCAGGGTACGTGTATTAGAGAGGTACGCGGGAAGTTCCACACGCGATTTCAGCAGGGTACGTGTATTTCTGGGGTGCGGGGAAGTTTAACACGTGATTTCAGCAGAGTACGTGTATTATAGGGGTGCGCGGGAAGTTCCACACACGATTTCAGCAGGGTACGTGTATTTCTGGGGTGCAGGGAAGTTTTACATGCGATTTCAGCAGGGTACGTGTATTTCGGGGGTGCAGGGAAGTTTTACACGCGATTTCAACAGGGTACGTGTATTACAGGGGTGCGCAGGAAGTTCCACAAGCAATTTCAGCAGGGTACGTGTATTTCTGGGGTGCAGGGAAGTTTTACACGCTATTTCAGCAGTGTACGTGTATTACAGGGTGCGCGGGAAGTTCACATGTGATAGGTCCTGTGCGCTCAACTCCAGATGGGTCTGCCTCCGAAGGATCTGGGCGTGGAGCGCTGGGCCTAAGCGGTCCAGGACCCTCATCTTGATGGTGCTTAGGCGTGCCCGGCCCCCCTCCGTGAGGCACCGGGCCTTGTGGAGGGTCCTGGACCTGAAGTCCTCCCAGCGCTTGTTGACGTGCTTGATGTCGCGTGTTGCCACCCCCTCCGCATTGATGGCAACCACTACGTAGTCCCAGATCCTCTCCCGTCCTTCCTTGTTGGCGCGTGATGTTCCGAAGAGGACATCATAATGCGCCAGGACATGCTCCACCAGGACACCAACTTCGGTGGGAGTGAAGCTGGTGGCCCTCTGCTGTTGGCTGGGGGTTGCCATTGGTGCCAGATGGAGATGTGCCCGACATGGCAACCCCAGAGGCAGGAGTGGGTGGGCAACTGGGTCCTGGGGCTGGGCTGTGGAGCAATGGAATCCCAGTCGGGAGTCTTCTGTTCCAGCAGGGGTGGACACAGCAACTGGACCCCTGCAGATGGCTGACGTGCAGGCACCAAATAGCAGGGCACGTGGGCAGCAGGCGGACAGGCAGCAGCAGATGGCTGGTAGGAGCGTGCTCGGGGCTCTGGGGGGCAGGAGCGTGGTCTTCTGTGTGTGTTCCGTGGCCAGCTTGATACAGAGTGATTTGGCACGTGAAAATCTTGCACGTCAGTGTGTAAGTCGAGGAAAGGCCCTTAGCGCGTAAGCGCGTCTGTGACGTATTGTGCAGGGGCGTTGCCCTTTCGCATTTGAAACTTCACGCGAACCCCGTAATACACGTACCCTGCTGAAATCGCGGGAGAAACTTCACGCGAACCCCAGGAATACACGTACCCTGCTGAAATTGTGGGTGAAACTTCACGCGAACCCCATAATACACGTACCCTGCTGAAATCGCGGGTGAAACTTCACACGAACCCCAGGAATACACGTACCCTGCTGAAATCGCGAGTGAAACTTCACGCAAGCCCCAGGAATACACGTACCCTGCTGAAATCGTGGGTGAAACTTCATGCGAACCCCAGGAATACACGTACCCCGCTCGCTCGCACAGGGCCAATATTCCTGGGATTCGCGTGAAGTTTTACACGCGATAGGCCATGTACGAGTGCGATACGTGTATTACTGGTGTTCGCGGGAAGTTTCACCCGCGATAGGCCCTGTGCGAGTGGGGTACATGTATTTCTGGGGTTCACGGGAAGTTTCACACGTGATTTAGCTGTCAGAGCGGGGTACGTGAATTTCGGGGGTGCACAGGGAGTCCTACACGTGAATTGGCAGTGTGGGTCCTCCCAGGTGTTCCCTCTACACCCTCCACGGCCCCTGCAGGCAGACCAGCAGGACCCCACTCATGTCCCCTTGCACCCCCAACTCCCACCAGCAGTGCAGGGCACCTGCCAGCAGGCCCCCACTCATGTCCCACTGCACCCCCACACCCCAGCAGTGCAGGGCACCTGCCAGCAGGCCCCCCCTCATGTACCCTTGGACCCTCACCCCCAGCACTGAGGGGCACCTGCAACAGGCCCCCACACATGTCCCCTGCACCCCCACCCCTCAGCAGTGCGGAGCACCTGCCAGCAGCCCCCGGCACATGTCCCCCAGCCAACACGTCATCATAATCTAGATCCCTGGCCCTTATGGCCAGCCTCCACATGCCAAAGACCCGCCCAAGTATTGCATCCACCCACATAGAAATGCAAATTACATGATACAACCCCAATGGCAAGTATGTAAATGAACACATGTCCGTCACACACACACAATGGGTGCAAGTGAATGTCAAAACCCATATCATGACATGCATGAAACCAATGAGATGATACCACAAATGGAAGTATAAACAAATATATATTAAAGATAACATGAACGTAGATCAAATTAAACACACAACCATAGGAATAACAAAAGAAATGGTCCATGTCCGATAAATAATGAAATTCAAGAAAACAGAAGCAAAAGAAATCCAAAAAGAAATGTTGCCCAAAGTTACAGTTCAAAAAATCAAATCCAAGGGAAAAACCATTACTCCATGGTGAACACAAAAAAAATATCAAAAAAGATGAATCCAATGTAAAACTATGTACAATTGAAGAATCCAGGGTCCATGAGCCCAACTTAAGAAATTAATCCTACCAAAAACTACTACCTAATAAAAAAACTATATACAAAAATGTGGTCCATTGTCCAAGCGGTCCAAAATAAAGAAAAAACCAAAGGAAACCTAATGCTAACTAACTTACTAACTATTTACAAGGGCAGCGGGCAAGTCCAACGGCTCACATGTTGATGTCCCGGGCCAGGGCATCATCGAACTCCTGCTCGATGTCCTGGAGGCGGTCCTCTTCCATGGCCCCGAGGGTTCACAGGGACGATGACATCTGGAACTCCAGGTCGCTGCGAATGGCCTTGAGGCACTTGGCCCGCCTCAGGGCCCTACGCATGGAGTTCTCCGCCCTGACCATCGTGAGCCGTGCCGCTTCCGCCCGCTGCCACTCCGCATCTATCGCATGGCCCAACCGCTGCCACATGGAAGACACTTCCCGTCCAGGGTCCTCCTGCCCTCTAGCCGATGCCTGCCCCTCCGATGATGAAGGCCCCACCCATCATGGCTCTCACTTTGTTGCTGCTGCTGCTGTGCCGCTGCCTGTGCCCTGTCTCCTGCTGCCTGCACATCCTCCTCCAGCTGGGGTGCAGTTGTTGAGGTGGCCACCCCTGCTGGACGTCCGACTCCCAGCCTGGCCGCAGGGTCACAGGCAGCTCCACAGGGCACCCAGGTGACACATGGGTGGAAGATGGCACGGAGCACGACTGGCGCATAGGGGGTTCAATTGAGGAGGGGGTCAGAACAAGGTCCAGAAAACAGAGGAATCCGGCCCTGGTGAGCTGTCCCAGTGGGTCAACATGGTCAACGAGCCATGCGAGAAGACGTGCAGTCTCATCATAAGAAGACTGCAGGTCAGCTTGCATGGCATGTTGACACAATGCCACCCCACCCAGGACAGGCTCAACCCGGTGCCGGATAGCCACATCTGCAGGGAGAGGAAGGCCAGTTGGTGTAAGCCAATCCCCTCCCTGAGAACGGGTCTGGACGTAGGTATCCCTGCTGGTGCAAGATGATGCAGTCACAGGATCGGGGACAGGATTACACACAGGCACCTCCGCGGCGGCCTGTGCTTCCTCCGGTCCCTGCCCCTGCACTGCACCACTACCACCAGTGGAATCCCCACCTCCAGACCCCATCTCTGTCCCTTGCACGGCCTCCCCCTCCACCAAACTCCTCACCAACCTGGATGACTCTGTGCCATCTTCCTCCGTCAGGCCCTGTGGGGTCTCAGCTGCCCCTTCTGCTGCCGAGGAGTCCAACTCCAACCTCCACCTCTTGGACCTCCCCTCGGCAGCTGCCACCTGGGACGCGGCACCGGACTCCTCACTCCCAGACGAGATGACAACCTGGGAGGGGAGCCGGGCCTTGCGTCTGCGGTGCGATCCCTGCCGCTGTGCTCCACAGCACCTTCTCTGCCCTCTTCATCAGTTGATGCTGCAGACAGGGAGAGATAGGAGACAGGCATCAGGGCACTGTACAATGGGCTCATATACACATGACAGTTGTACATGAGTGGCATTGTCAAACTTCAGACATGGCATCACAATCCCCGACACACATGTCATTGCAACTCACACACATGAGCTATTCCACAGCCATATTGCAACAGCCAGCACCATCCATACACATACAACAGCATGAGCAGCCAAAGGTGAGCCAGACATCACATGAAACACAGGGAGTGCACTAGACATGCACACATGCCACCACAATTACATGCATGTGTACACCTCCGCCAACTGTCGCAGTGATGAGATTGGCATCCATGTCACATCTGGCAATCAGTCTTCTACATATCAGTCTCACATGCATCCATGTTGCATCACTGTTGCACCCATGTCAAATACACACACATGCACATGTACATGGTGCAGATACATGCAGCTGGAACCAACATCCATGTGTGACACCACAACCATGCCACCTTACGTACACAGTAATCCAAACATGTGTGCTCACACATCTGCATTTGGCCTGCATGCTTACCCACACTTACACCATCCATGTGTCTCACACATGAAAGGACTTGCATGTGTCAGCCTCACAGCCCTGTACATACACATCCATACATGGCCCTACAAAACCACATGTACAACTTGCACACTACTGGCACACCACCACACGCAAAGCTTCCAATCAGTATACATGTACACTTACCGCTCGATTCCAGACGGGTCTGCCTCTCAAGGACCTGGACGTGGAGGGCTGGGCATATGCATTCCAGGACCCTCATCTGTTCAGACAGGTGGTCCCGGCCTTGTTGAGGGTCCTGGACCTGAAGTCCTGCCAGCGCTTCTTGACATGTTGTAAGTCACGGACTGCCACCCCCTCTGCATTGATGGCAGTCACGATGTCCGTCCAGATCCGAGTCCGTCCTTCCTTGTCGGCAGCCAACCTTCCGAAGAGGGCATCATACTGCCCCAGGACTTGCTCCACCAGGACACCAACTTCAGTGGCAGTGAAGCTGGTGGCGCTCTGCCTCTCTGGCTAGGGGGTCGAACAGGGGGGGCGAGATGGTGTAGTGCCCGACACGGCAACCCCAGAGTCAGGTGTGGGTAGGCAACTGGGTCCTGGGGCTGAGCTGTGGAGCGATGGAATAGCAGTCGGGAGACTTCGGTTCCAGCAGTGTGGTCACAGCAACAGCACCCCGGGCTGACATGCAGGCAGCAAATGGCAGGGCACGTGGGCAGCAGGCAATCAAGCAGCAGCAGATGGCAGGTGGGAGCATGCTCGGGGATCTTGGGGGCAGTAATTCGGTCTTCTGGGCAGCAGCGTGGTGTTCCATGTGCGAACGCGTGGCCAGCTTGATACGGAGTGATTTGGCACATGAAAATCTTGCACGTCAGCGTGTAATTCGAGGAAAGGCCCTTAGCGCGTAAGCGTGTCAGCAGGCGTACGCGATTTCATTGGACCAAAGGCCCTTTGGGCGTAAGCGCGTCTGTGACGTGCGCGTGCAGGCATTTCCTTGAACCCGGGTGCATGTTAAACGTCCAAGAACTGCACGTCAGAGTGTCAGCTCGTGTAATTGGAGGATAGGGCCTTAGCGCGTATACGCGGAAGTGACGTTGGACATGTGGGCCGGTTCAAAAGGTACGTGTAGGACGTCATTTTCTTGTACGTGCTTTTCGTGGAGAGCGAGTGGGTGAATTCTGTACTTCTTGTCGGTTCACACGCGATTTACTTCACAGCGTTTCTAGTTCGTACTCCCTGTTACCTCTGACCGCTTTTTTCTCATTTTCTGTTGGGCCTGTTTCCTCAAACAGCGTTCACTTCTTCTTTTGTCCTGTCTCCGTACAATTCTACTTTTGGCGGGGGTGTTGCCAACGCGCACACGCGCGTATTTTTCATGCTATTTTTACAGGCAGACGGTGAGTCGCGCACGTATTTACCAACTTTGCTTGCCCCGTGTGTCGCGTATCCCTTCAGAGGTCATTGTAGGCTGCGTGTAACACGCGTACGTTCATTTTTGTGTTTCTGGGTGCCACAGCGTAGTGCGGGTTCATTTTTCCACGCACGTGGTCTACGAGGGGTTGTGTGCACGTTATTTTCTGTTTTTAGGGTGCCTGTGTATTGCGTGACCCTCATCTTTCCCCAGGGGTCACATACAGCCTTGCTAGAGCACTAGGGTATGAATTCCATCTAGTACCCTACCCCTTTGACCCCCAATTGCCCAGGACAATAGTTTACTGCAACTCCCATATGCACAACAACATCAGTGCCATGGTTGGGAGGCGACCAAGCGTTAAGGGTGGCAAAGGTGGCCGAGTCTCAAAAAATGGGCGTGGTGGGCACGGTAGGGGACGTGGCCAGGATTTGCAGGGTACCCCTAGCCCCCCATGTGTGGAGGACCAGTCAGGGACACCCATGCCCCCCCCCATTGGTTGAGGGAAACATGGCTGACACCATCTATGCTCAGCCCTTGTTGGACTGGCCCATTGTGGCACCTGACCTGGCACAGGGTGACCCCAGGCTGACTTCCAGGTCGCCAAGTCTAGGCCACGTGTGGCGGTGCAATTTGGTGTCACCAGGCCACGTGGATCAGGGGCAGCTATGTCATCTGCTGCCCCGAGTAGGCAGGGTGGGGAGGCTGCAGGGGCAGCTGCAGCTCCATCCACCCCAGCTCTGACTCTCCCAGCCAGGGCAGTGTTGGTCCCAGTCCATCTTGCTAACGTTCCCCCTGACCATGTCACACTTCAGCCAATGCCTGCACCAAGTCCCATGCTCAGTGTGCATTCCCACACTCCAACTACCCAGTCCACCGGTGCTCCTGCCCCTAGTGGCCAGAGCAGCGTAGGCCACTCAGGATCCCCACCAACTTCCAAAAGAAAGAGAAAGAGTGCTCGTCCAGTACAGGCTGATACTCCAGACACGGCTACGCAGTCCGGCATGCCAAGGAAGCCTAGCTTCAATGATGCCGAACGTGATGCACTTGTGCAGTATGTGTCCGCACCGAACAGCGTAATGGTGATCACTTTGGGGTGCAAGAACACACCTGCTCGACGTCAGGCACACTAGCAGACCGTCGCGGACATCATAAGTGCCCTTGGATTTGTGAGGCGCACAGCTGGTGTGTGCTACAAGCGCTGGAATGACCTTAAGCGCAGGGCAAAGAAAAAGCTGGCCTCAAGTCATGCCGCTACTCTGGTGACTGGAGGTGGGTCTCCACAAGAGGACATTGAACTCACTGTACATGAGTCTGTTGCTGGGACCTACGTCACAGAGGAACAGATCCAAGGTGTGGGAGAACTGCCAGATTACGAGGCATTGTCCGGTGAGTGCACATGCATGTGTGTGTGATCCATGTGTATGTTGTGTGTGTTAGGGGTTCTGATTGAGTGCCAGGTGAGGTGTGTGTGCCTGAGTGGTTTGGGTCACCCGTGTGCTTCATCCAAAACATTGTGCGCCCCTGGATTTGGGTATTACAGTATCCCTTCTGCCCACAGTAGACATTTTGTGCAACATCACGCCAGTTGCCCTTGAAGTGGCATCTTGCAACAACATTGCTCCGTATTTTTCAGTGTTCATTCAGGCTGATTGTTTCAATTCCCACACTTTCACTACGCATTTCTCAGCCCTATTGTCAAACAATATGTGACATGCCTACGGTACATGCCATCTGTGTGATGGCATGTGTCATGTATGTGGATTGGACATGCCACTCACAGGCCAATGTGTGATGGCGCTGCTAGCCAGCATGCATCTAATGTGTTGCTCTTCCATCTTGGTGTCATCAGTGTCTGACATTTTCCTCCCCTTCAAACTCAGTGACAGTGCATGCATGGGAGGGTTATAGTCATGTGGGACATGTGTCAATCAAGTACTGGTTCTGTAGCTTGTCAGGCCTAATTGTGTGCTAATGCCTGTTTCCATTTTTTGTCTTTCATGTTTTTGCAGAGGATGACGCACTTGATGCTGTTGAGGGTGAGGAGATGGTGCAGACCCAGGAAGGATCTCAGGCACGACTGGGCACCAGTGGGGGACGGGGTGTGATGGTGGGTGAGAACCCACTCTTGCTGCAGACCGTTCTCTCCAGGGGTGTCTCTGGGTGCACCTCCACAGACCTCTATTCGGGTGTTGATTCGGATGATGAGACCTATGTGGCTTCACAGGTAGGTGTTTCTGGAAGGGATTCTGTTTTGTACAACCCACCTGCACCAGGGGTTCAGCCCACTATGGGGATGTCAGTGTTGGTAGGTCCGCCTTTAGTGGTTATGGATGCAGGGCCACACTCTGCAACATCTGATCCTGTTCCTGGGCCGTCAGATCAGATGGGGGATGCAGTCCTGCAGCCTCAGGCAGCGCCGACACAGAAAGGCACAGTTTGCCTTGCCCCAGACAGGTGTGGAACCCGCTAACGCAGTGGCCATACGCCACCAGGCAATACCGCATGGGAGCAATCCATATACGGTATGGCAAACCAACAGGCAGCATCATCTGAGATGATGGCTCAAGCAATGGAGAGGGTGGCCACTTCCATTGTCCCCCCAGAAAGGCAGATGGAGCAACTACAGCATGCAACAGACTCCATTTGCCGATCACTCAGGGAGGACATGTTGGCGTCCAACAGGGACAGATGAGCGGCCCTGGACACTCTGCGGGAAGCCATTTCTTTAGAGTCCCAGGGCCAGAGGGAAGCCCTGAGGGTAGAAGTCCATCACCTCAGGCAGACTCTTGTGGACCTTGAGGCTTCCACTGTCACGAGGACAGAACAGCTGCTCGAACGGGTCACACGTACGCTCTCAGCAGAGATGCAGGCAACTCGGGAGGAGGTCCGGGCATCACGTCAGGTGGTGCATGGGGATCTCTGCACCATATTCCTCCAGAACAAGACCTTCCACACCCGCATGCTTGCTGCCATGGAGGACAAGACTAGGGCTTTGCGTGGGCTGCCTCCCATAGCACCACCACCTCCTGTGGCGGCAGCAGCACAGAGTGATGAGAGCGACCACAGCGATTCTGAATCTCTCACGATAGCGTAGCCGTGCAGGCCATGAGCCCATGGAGGTGTTTTTTTTTCCGCAACATCCACATAGGTGGCTGTTGTTGTGCACCCTGTCCTCGGACCTCCTGGGTGGCCTCCCCACCCCCCTTTCTCCACCACATGGCCATTTTTGATTTTTGATTTTTGATTTTTGATTTTTGATTTTTGATTTTTTGTTACAGTGTGTTGCCTTGTGTGGCTCCCGTGGGCATCCACTGTATAATGGCTGGGCACATGCAGGCTTGTCCTGAGTTTGGGTTAGATGCTTGGGTTCGTGAGACACACACCCCTCCTGCTTGCAGTTTCCATGGTCTTGCAAAGGGTGTGCCCAAGTGACAGTGACTTACACAGTGATGTTGGACTCCCATGAGCTGTGTGGGCAGTCTGTAGTCAATACTGTGTACACATTCCTAGTGCATATTGTTGTAGTATTGTACACTGCATGGTTTATTGATGTGTGCTTGTGCATCCATGTCTCCCTCCTAATTTGCAGGTTCATTCCTCATGTCTTCACAAGGCCATCTACTTTGGAGATGGAGTTCATGTTGTAAGCAGTGCACTTCCAGATTTGCGTGGCACCAACACTGTACAGTTGGAAGTGGTCGATGTGCTAGCATCACCAGGTTGTAAGACTACGTATCCTTTAACTTAGTACTGTCATGTGAATGCTATGTTTGGGGTTGGGCAGCTGCATTGTAGTGTGGTAAGTATTTGGTCATATGTGTTGTCAGTTCTACATTAATGGGAGCATATTGTGTGTGGCCAGTTTCCATTCGGGACACTGTACTTTGTGACACTTGTATCATGTTTTGGGGATCCCTTTGTTTGCTCTCACATAGCATGACATGCCATGGTGTGTTGGGTGGTGGTGCTGGGGAGGGGTTGGGTGACATGGCACTGTTGTCATGTTGTATCTTGCAAGGGGGTAATGATTTTATCAGCATAGAAGTGTGTCTTTTGATGACACAGCATTGGTGGTGTTTGTGTAGGTAGGGATGCACACAATGGAAAACTTCCAGGTAAACAATCTCAGGCTGGTATGGTTGTGACAGTTGACTGTCACTTTACTCATCATCATTGATAGTCAGCTGGTATGTGCCAGGGCTGTGTGCACTCCACAGGGGTGTGATTTTAGGTGAAGTAATTATCCACCAGCTGCATACGGGCTGCCTCACCCGTGCCCTTTCCCCTCCCATGCGCAGCGGGCGTGCATGTAGTTGGGGATGTGGGGGTACCACCATGTCCACGGACAGGCCCCGGCGTGTTGCAACGTTGTGCAGGACACATGCTGCCACTACGATCCTGCACACTACTGGGGGAGCGTATAACAGCTGCCCGCCAGAACGATCAAGGGATCGAAAGCGTGACTTGAGCACTCCGAATTTCCGCTCACTGTGCCCCGGGTTGCAATGTGGGCTGTGTTGTATCTTACCTGGGGTGTTATTGCTGGGGTTCCGAATTGGCATCATCATGTGGGTGCTCAGAGGGTAGGCACTGTCCCCTGGGGAGGTGGTTATGGGTATCATTAGTGGGGTTGTGACATTACTCAGTATCTGACATGCATGCATGTGCAGTGGCATTTATACTCACCAAGCAGCAGTGTATCGCCATGCCGTCCAGCTTCTAGGTCTCGGTTTAGGGTTGACATTCTGTAAATGAAACTGTAGTGGGTGGACCCTGGATAGTTGGCATATACTGAGGTGATGATTCCCTTGCCATCACATACTACCTGGACGTTGATGGAATGCCAGTTCTTGCGGTTTCTATAGATGTGCTCAGATGCCCTGGGGGGACGTAGAGCCACATGGGTGCAATCAATGGCACCTGGCACTTTGGGGATTTGTGCCACCCCGTAGAAATCCTGGGCGGCAGCCTGCCTTTCTGCAGGTGTTCTGGGCAGGTATATGTGCCTGCGGACTGATGGGCGTATAGTGATGATGGCCAAGACCTGGTGCAGGCAGTGTGACTGCGTGGCCTGTGACACCCCCCTACTATGGCACTTGTCTGCTGAAATGATCCAGTGGCCAAGAAGTGCAGTACATTACGGACCTTCTCCAGGGAGCTGAATGCTTGGGAGCACAGGGTGGGTGATGTGAGGTCATCCTCCCACTCACTGACCAGGTTGAGTATTATGTGAGGTGGAAACCTGTACCTCCCATACACGTGGTCATCAGGCATCCCAAAAAGGCTGGTTCTGGGTGTAAAAATCTGGCCCTGACTATCCTCCTCCTCCTCCTGAGGTATCCCACAGCCACTGCTGCTAGGAACGGTATATTCATCCTGGCGTCTGAGCTTGTTTGTTGTTTGCGCGCACTTTTATGAGGCGCGGGTCGACGTACGCCTGCTTCCTGCTGGCGTATGTGTTTCCGGATTGGCCCATCTTTTTGGGCACATGCCTTAGCCACGTTCGATTCCATGAATACGTGTTGTAGGCGAGCGTGTGAAACTTCCCGTGCACCCCAGTAATACACGTACCCCGTTCAGCCAGGCCCAATCGCGTGTGAAACTTCACACGAACCCCTGAAATACACGTACCCAGGCCAATCGCGTGTGACACTTCCCGCGTACCCCAGTAATACACGTACCCCGCTCACCCAGGCCCGATCTCATGTGAAACTTCCCGCGCACCCCTAGAATACACGTACCCCACACCCCCAAGCCCGATCGCGTGTGAAACTTCCCGCGCACACCCGGAATACATGCACACGCTATTTTTCACACAGCGGGTGTCGCTGTTTGTCGCGTACCTCTTTGCACGTCATTTGACCTAGGGGGCCACTGTATGGGACATTCATCAGAGCTGTATATTCGTGTTTTTTGTTAGCGCACATTTTGGCGCACATTTCTTTCCAGCGCAGGGACGCTACCGCCTGCCTTCGTGTGGCGGACGGGTTTGGGTCTGTGCGCGTCTTTGCCCATACGCTGGTTTGCCCTATTCGATTCCATGAATACGTGTTGTAGGCGAGCGTGTGGGCATTCCGCGCACTTGCCCCCTGTACTTCCCCCGTGACGCCCACATTTTCACGAGCTGTTCCCCATTCCGAGTGTTACGCCCCGTGTTCCGCCTACTTTTGTTATGTGCGCCGCGCTATGTGCGCTTTTGCTGTGGCCTTAGCGCATGCCGTTAGATGACCAGTGCGCCGGCGTGCGCCGCACACTTTTTCAGCTCACATCCCTGATTTTACTCGTGCACGGACTTCCATGAATATATGTGCGCTGGTTTCACTGCGATATTCGCACTTGCACTGCGATTTTCGCTCTTTCACTGCGAATCGCACGTTTTTGCACGCTTGCGCCGAAATTTTCAGCGCACACTAATTCCATGAATCGGCCTGTAAGTGTAACAAGGCTCGATTAAATGACTTGAAAAAAACAATGCAGAAATGTTTTTCAATATCTGATTTCTGGCCCTGTTCGCATTATTAGCACTTTCTTGTTCTCAAACCTACGCACAAACAATTATACATGAATGACTTGCGGATGTGCTGTGGCGCAGTGGAGAAATGCAGATGTGAACCTCCACAACTCTGTGACATCCTGCAGCATAAATCCTGTTTCCCTGGCAGAAAAAGCAGCAGAATCATTATCCCTGGTAGCGAAAAACCGCGGCTACAGACCGCTTACTTTTTGGAAGAAAACGCAGAAGGGATACTGCTGACTCGACACCAGGCGCTACCCCTCCTGGGCCTCCAGACGGGTGAGCTGCAGGCCCTGCACCACAGTGGAAGGAGTGGCGGAGACCGTGCAGATGAGCGTCAGTGGACCCGACAACAGGTGCTCCTCCCCCTCCAGGCGAGAGAACTGCTGCATTGTTGAGTCACTTGCCCACCCAGGACAGGACTTGAGCGGGAGACAGTGACCCGGCACAGAGGATCCAGTGGGGACCCGGCAGACGCAGGTGAGAGGTCCGGGGTTGGTAACATCAGCGCCACTGGGATCAGCACAAAAGGAGGAGCAGGATAGTGCCTGCGCCACAACAGAGCAGGGGGCATCCTCCCACTGCCAGGGCCACGGCACATTCACCCTGGCAGGCACAACACTTGCGAGCAGCAGCCAGCACTAAAAATCCCATGAGCCCGCTCCACAAGCCACCCAAATCAAAGGGGACATAGCCTAGGATTTCACCGGCTGCTAGCGGAGAAAGGACAACATAGACAACTGGGCACTGACATTCACATTGCGGTCACTGACTGTCTCAAGGCCCACGGAATACCCTCCCCAGACAGCCTTGGTGAGAAAAAAACATGCCGGAGCACGTGATCCACAGCTTAACTTAGAGGAGCTCACTGTGGAGGGCCCACTGCGGGGTAGACAGACTCACAAGCATCAGCAGAGACTGTTGACCAAGTGCCATGCCGGTGGCCCATAGTGCACAGAACAAGCACAATAATTTAGAAGAGGGGACACCCGCAAATGGAGTAGCGTATAAGGGAGGCCAACCGTGCAGCTCTATGGTCCAAAACAAAGTAAAGAAGGCGGGGCTCCAGTGCAAGCTGGAACAGTATGTAGGGGGCTCCCCAACTCCCCATGACTCATGCACGGGGACAGCGGGCTCAGATGGGGAGTTGCAAGACTCTCAAATCTCCCTTCGTGACATCATGGGAGCCACAGGGGAATCTGGGACCTCTATGAAGGAGAAAATAGATGGCCTCTTAACAGAAGTGTCTTTCATCCGGCAAGACATGCGAAACATGGATTTGAGGGTCGGGGAGGTACAGCATTGCATCTCGGACTCAGAGGACACAATTAAGAGAATGGAGAAAAACTGGAGACTAAGAAAGTGGGCTGCGGAAAAGGACCGTTCTTTGGCCTTGAAGAGGAGAGAGGCTAGTGGCTGTCCATGGAAATTCACGAAGATATGAAGGAATTGGGGGGGAGATGGCTGAGGGGCTTGACAGTATGGATTGCTCTAACCCTGAACCTTCTTGCTGCCAATGTAACTTGTTAGCATCCTATGTTGGTTGTGCTCCCTTGCTAATGCTAATACTGTTACATGGAACCTACTATATTATGCTCAAGTTGTACCTTTGCTTGTGTTTCTTCTGTTCCTTTATGAAAATAATAAACAGACTGGTTAAAAAAAATGAAAAGAAATAAAAAACATGAATGCCTTATTTGTAGTCGAACAACATTTTCGGTATGAAATAAAAATAATGTGTTTCTTATTAAGCGCTACACACTAATAGGTCTCAGAGCCATCACATAACAGAATATTTTATTATCCCACAGAGTGGTTCTCATTTTATGGACCTCAGAAGGATGAAAGGCTGAGTTGACCTTGCTGGGATTTGATCCTGCCACAGCAGGCTGCACACAGATATCAGGGGCGAGCGCTTAGCTCGGTGTGCTATCTGACCGGCTTATGCCATAATGCAAATACCATAATAATAATAAAAAGGATACAAAATGTCCCCTCATAAAACTTTGCTTCGAAGCAGATGAGTCCAAACTAGTTACAATGAAAAGAAGCTACCCTTATTCTGTCATTGTTAAACCGTGTCAATGTTATTGTTTAACTTCCATGCATACCTAAAACCTTTTAATTAAGAAAGCCTAACAGTTGTCAAATGTAGAAATACCACATGGGAAAATTGTGAGTGTTTATTTCAGTGTTGCAAAGGAGGGAATGAAGGAAGGCGGACTAGCCTGTAGTGGAAGAACTAGTTTATAGGTTTACAAGGGAGATGGATGAAGATGAAGGGCAAGGATGGAGAAAAAGAACTAGAATGAAGGACAGAGAACGTGGACAAAAAAGAGAAGGACTATGACAACAGAAAGTGACTAGATCAAAAGACAAGGATGAAGCACTATGATGAGGGAGAAGGACCAGGATGAAGTACGAGGGCTAGGGTGAAGGTGGAGGACTAGGAAGAAGTTGAAGGGCTTAACTAAACCGCTATGACAAAAGAGAAGGACTATGATGGACAGTGAAAAGGGACTATGAAGAAGGAGCACTATGATAAAGGAGAAAAGATATGATGAACGAGATGTACTGGGATGAAGGAGGGCTAAGATGAATGTCTTTGATTATGGACTATGATGGAAGGCTATTTGAAGGAGGACTTGGATAAAGGACTATGATAAAGACGAAGGAATATGATGAAAACTATGATGAGATGAAGGAGAAGGATTAGGAATAAGGACTATGATGAAAGATTATTTAGAAGGACAATGACAAAGGAGAAGGACTGCAATGATGGACTATGACTAAGGACTAAGGTGAAGGAGATAGACAAAGGTGAAGGACTATAAGTAAGGATCATGATGAAGGGCTATAAAGAAGTAAAATTACTATTCCAAAATAGAAGGACAAGGACAGAGGAGAAGGACTATGATGAAAGAGAAGGACTATGATGAAGGACTGAGATGAAGGAATCTGATTACGCACAAACGCCTATGGTGAAGGAGAAGGACCAGGATGAATAAGAAAGGCTTGACATATGACTGTGACGAGGGAGAAGGAGCTGGACAAAGTATTTGTATTTTGTATTTTATTGAGTTTATATAGACCTTTAGTGCAAAGTGCTTTACATGAGAACACGCAAAATACAACAAGCATGATATGGAAATTGAATCATAACTTGAAAACAGTGTAAATAACAATTTACAATATTGCAGAGGTGAGGAGGGAGTAGGGAGGGGCAGAGGAGAGTGAGGGAAAGGGAGATGTTAGTGGAGGTAAGAGCAGGAGTAAGAGGGAATGTATGAGTGTGAGAGGAAGAGGAGAGAGAAGAGTAGGACTAGAAGAGAGTAGGGAGTGGGGGGAAGGAGGTAGGGCGGGAAAGGGAGAGTAGTGGTAGGAGGTGAGGAATGAGGGGGAGGGAGAAGAGCGAGCGGAAACAAAGGGTGTTAGGGAGGTGAGTGGAAAAGATAAGATTTGAGATAAGAGCGAAAGGAAGGGAAGGAAGGGGAAGAGCTGATGTGAAGGAGGAGGAGGTTCCAGTGGAAGGGAGCAAGGAGTTCGAAAGATCGGAAGCGGGAGGGGGCACAGGGAGGAGGAGGAGAGAGTAGGAAGAGATTAGGACTATTGTGAAGTGAAATGTCCAGAACAAAGAAGGATTTTGACAAACAACAATAGTGAGAGAGAAGGACTATGACAAAGAACTATGAAAAAAGAAAAGGGCTATGATGAAGAAGAAGAATAAAACAACTATAACCAAGATGAAAGACTCTGTTGATGGACTAGAAATAAACCTGAGAAGAAAGGATGGTGAGTGGGAGGACACAAACAAATAATAGACTGTGATGCAGCCAATAATAGGCAGTATAATTTTCAGTTGCCATGCAACATGTTCTGCTGTTCTATATTTATTCTCTTCTCTTTCCTTTTTTAGCAATATGTATACCTTAGGTTGGGGATATTACACCACAATATGTGTGACCAAGGACTCTGATTAAGGACACACGTCTATGATCAAGCAGAAGGACCAGGATAAATAAGAAGGACTATGGCATATGACAGTAGTGAAGGCGAAAGAGCAGGACAAAGGAGAAGGGATATGATGAAGGACTATAATAGAGGAGCAGGCCTAATGTGAAGGAGAATGTCCAGAACAAAAAAGGACTTTGACGAAGGACAATGATGAGAGAGAAAGATTATGAAAATGAACTATGACAAAAGGGAAGGACTAGGACGAAGGAAAATATTAAAATCACAATACCAAGTTGAAAGACTGTGATGACCTAGAAGTCCTAGAAGGAAGGATGGTGAGTGGGATTACACAAACAAATAATTGCCTGTGGTGCAGCCAATAAAAGGCAGCAGCATGGTCAGTTGCCATACAACGTTTTCTGCTGTGCACATTTTGTTTTTCTTCTCTTTCCCTTTTTAGCAATATTTTGGCATCAGGTTGGTGCTAATACACCACCATATGTGTCATCAACAAGAATTCAAATTGATGCTGCAGGAAATAAATGGAAGGACAACATCTTCTTAGATAAGGAAACATGGTCCAAAATGTAAAAAAAACACTGTTTGAGACAAAAGCCACAAGCCCAACCCAAATGAATAGTCCTACACATAGCCCCATATGCACAGACATCTTTAACATTAGGCTTGGAATCGGAAGCTGCTGAGCGTGACAACAGTAATCGATCGCATGCAGTTGGATGAGTTTCAGACCTTTCCTCTAACCTGATAGCAGGAAAACTCGAGTGAGGATAATTGAGCAGAGCAGAGCAGAGAGTTGCGGGACCCACGGTGTAGGTGTACGGTTGTATGGGTATATGGTTTATACCCTGGTCGGATTCCGCAATGGATAGCAAGCGGCAAAATAACTGAGATTGTGAGTAGACCCATTTGAGGCCCCGCTACGGATGATAAGTGGCTTCAGTGCTGTGGCCGCTCATTGTCTTGGAGAGGAGAGAAAGTTGACTTCTGCTCGTTGCCTCATGGGCTCTCATGGTTGGTAAGCCAGGTCCAGCTACAGTGCCAATATGGTAGTGTCTCCAATGCCTCCAACACTATTAGTATTAATTGATAGTTGTGGGGGCATACTCTGCTGTACAGCGCCTATTCCCACCACCTATATCCAGTTCCAATATTCAGTAATATTCTTGAATTCATGTACCTTCATAACACCTAACACCCCAGACACCTATCGTGTTGGCTTTTGGTGGCGAGGGCAAACTGCACCCCACATGTAATGGCACGGTCGGTGTGGCACAAGGATGGTGAAGAGTGTTATTTGCTGGAGTAGTCTGTATGTTATTTTGGTGCAACACTCCGCAATGACACAGTCTGGTGTACAAATCCCTGCGTGAGGCAGGGAGAACTGGGTTATTTTGTCTTCCGGGAAAGCTGTGATTGTTTTTCTTGTCTCCTGCCATATTGACCAGCCCCTAGCAATTGTCCAATATTGTTGAGCTTCACATGTCTTATGCGTATACATTGAAGACGGCAATGCCACGCAACTAAGTTCAAAGAGGGGCAACCCAAAAACCATTAAACGTGGCTAAAAATTAGACTGTAGCTCAGACCCTGCAACCAAAATGTCTAATAGGATCTATCGCTCAATCATGCCGTGCTCAGGATAGTTGCAGTTATTTGCATTAAAAAAAGGTGGTATGAAAATGGACGTTAAGCTTGAAATCTAACCTCAAAATTCCAGCAGTTGCCCTCCCATCTTCCGCCAATCATGCAATGTATTGTGGATCATCTAATTTCCTTTTTGGAAATTTCGGACACAGCGTTGGTTGTTGGGGCAAACCAAATAGAAGTATCAGAACTAGTAGATCTAAGACATGTGCAATTTATAATCTCTGAATTAGCTTTAAGGCCACCAGTAAGCCCTCTGCGATTAAACAACAATGCAAACTCTAGGCCTCTACAGCAGAATCACATCACCCAGTTGACTCAATTGACACAGGTCCATTTTGACAAGAATAACGACACAATTAGTTCACAATCAAACATTTGTCAAACAACTTATTGAAGTACAGTTACAAGGAGGACAAAATGGAGCAACCGAAGGGTGGGGATTCACCTATTTACATACCCGAAACGGCTATGTCAATTACACCTGATGATCAACAAAGGACTGCAGGAGCAGGAAGGGACCTGATGGCAAACCAAGAAAAACAGAACAGAGAAATAAAGGGATTCTTGTTTGCAAGGGAGGCTTCCCCAATTCACTAACCGGATAGTTCAGATTGCTACACTAATTTTTCAGTGTTGTTTTTTCATCCAACCCTGAGGAGATCACTTGAGATGACAACCATGGAGGCACCAACAATAGAAGTAACTTTATCAGCAATTAATACAACATTTATAAGGTTATTAACAAACTCTTTAAATGAAAAACACACACTCCAAACACTCTTGCTCACAAAGATAATGGCAAAGAGTACGGGCTTTGAGGAAAGATTGCACAATAAGGAGGCCCCAAAGTCAACACATTTACTATCAGAGGAGGGAGTCCCTTCTCCAATCTTCATGACTCTGCAATTTTTGAACGGGCAGTCAGGGAGAGACAAGGCAATTCAAGAAGGGAAGATTATTAGCCAGAAAAGGCCCTTGGAGAATTGGCTGGATAGGTTTGCACAGACGATTCAAGACTTAAGTGTCAAGGAATGTGAGGAGGAGTCTCAGATTAATCCTATGACTGAGGAAGAAGTATTAAAAGATTAGACGTCTCCCAAAACAGTATTTAAAATATTTGCAAAGAAGAAGCAGACATCAACGCTAATAAAAGAAAACAAGAAACTGAAAAATCAGAAGGCCTTGGCAAGACCCCAGGCGACAGGTTAAATGACGTTTTTAAGAGCCTTATCTCTTCTGACTAAAGGACAATTGATGTCTCCTCCAAGAAGGAAGAAATCTAAAAGAAAAAAAAAGTGGCTGTGAAACAAACAAAGGATGTTCATTTGGAATAGGTGTCCACCTCATGGAAGAGGACCCAATTCAAGAGGTAGACTCCTCGAGCCCAGTTGGCCAATGCCATCCTGAATTTAACTACTCATTAGGTAGAATAAATCCCAGACTCAATGGATGCAATTATGACACTACAACTGCCTATTCAGAGTTGGAAAAACACAATAATTCAGTAAAGTGGTCAAAGTGGTGTGCAGAAAGAAACCTAACTCCCATCTGAAATGGTAAATCCGGTAAAGGGGAATGCTCTCCACCCGTTCTTGACTTTAGAACAAAGAAGGTGTGGACCAGTCAACTTCTTACCAACACTCACGGTAAACCAAAATCAGAGGGGTGGGGGGTTAGGAGACCAAAATCTAGAGCAATATCCTTTAATCCTGTCAGATTCATATTTGATCCCTGGGGGTGACATAACAACACCAGGAGTGGAATATGGGTATCCCCACGATGGCTTTTTAGAAAGAGGGGAGGCCCTGGTGGAAGAACAAGTAGAGGAAGGCTTTAATGTAAACAAAGGTTTGCTAGAATTCTTGCCAGTTCTAAAGGCTCAGTGGGTAACAAACAGATGAAACGTGTTAGGATTATGTGCTATGATACCACATCCCAGCTCAGTTACATCAGGAGACATAGATCAGGTGGAATTTGTAAGTGAAAACGTTTTGTGTAGAGTATTCTTGCTCATCCCATGAAGGCTGATAAAGGGCGTAAATATGGAGGTGGGTTTACAATTTTGTTCACTTGGTGATTCCATTTCTGAAGTTAATGATTGATAAATGCAACAAGTACAGCCTGAGCCACCCATAGCCTCAATTAAATCCCCTTTAAAGGATCAAATGTGCCCTTTGAGAATGACATGCTTGCAAGGAAATCATTGGAGGGAAAGACAAATCGAATATGTTCATAACATTGAGAACACGTTGGTTGGTCCTGGCCCCCAGGGATTGTAACAGATAAGCCAAAGATTAACTACTCACACAAGGGGTCATTTGGCCTGCACATACAGATAGGATCTTGGAATACGAGAGTATACAAAAATGTGCGAGTTAAAGATGCAAATCCCTTCAGCCCTTTGGATGTCTTATGTCTTCAAGATACATGGTTGATGAAAGACTTACTCTGAGATGGCTATACATTTGCCAAGTAAGAGCCACCAAAGGTCAAAGTGGTAGGCCTACATCAGGCCTTATAATGGCATGTAACGATGGCGTAGCGCTTGGCCTCCATCCATGTTTGCTCAAAACGGTTATGCCAAGTTGTTGCGTCTGTCATGGTTGATAGAGGAAAGAAGAGAAGCAGGCTCAGTGGGGTTAATTAATATATACACGAATCCGTTGGGGATCACCATGGAGCTGTTCTTAAAGGGTGTGACACTTTTACTGGACGCTTGTGTTTTGGACCCCTCATTTAATGGGTTGGTGATAATGGGGGATCTGAAAATCTTGTGTGTATCAAAGTCAAAAAGGGCCAAAAAGTTAAGAACTAAGGTGTGGATGGGGATAATGATAACTAGAGATGTTCTGATGTTGAATGGCACACTGAAGGGGATATTCCCCCACACCACACATGGTCTAGTGGCCAATATATGTATTAATTTTATATCAAGCAATCTGTATGGATGGATTCAAGATCTAAAGTTGATTCTGTATACAAACACGTATCACAATTTGGTCACTACTACTTGGTCCTTCCCAACACCATTACAGATGAAGAATATATATGAGGTAAATCTGATGGTGGCAACAGGAAAAAATGCTTTATTTGGTATAGTAATTCTCTTGGCATTATAAAGAACCTCTTCAGGAAAAAACCTAACCAGATACAATACAACATTATGTGAGTTTATTAAATCAATTTGTATTCAAATATACTGCTTAGAGGTGTTTGGCCCCATTTCATAAACTCATTTTTGATCCAGATGTTCACTTATAAAAGAGGGAAAACAAAAGGGATATTATAGTGATTAAATTAAACTGCAGTGAAGGAGGTTTGAAAATAATGAAGGCCCTTAAACAGAAACCAAATAATCATCTCAAAGGGCATCAGGTGTTAATGAAGCAAAGGGAGACTGACAAAATGATGTCAGCACTAGCATCCAAAAAGAGCACGGCAATATGGGTTTTATTACATTTTAACAATATTACTAACCAATTGACTTTGCAAGCACATGTGTTAGCAGAGGAGGTATGGATTGCCCATGTTGATGCACTGTTTTCAGCATCTGTCCATGATCGAGGCCATAAAGATAAGAAAGACATGATTCAGTGGCACATCCCGCATGACCATGAGGATATAAAGATGATTATAAAAAAGATAAGCAACTCACGAGTGCCAGGCCAGATGGGATTTCAAATAGGATGTTACAAGCTCACCCGGATGAATGGGAAAATGTATTATTAATAAAATCTAACACTATTTTGTATGATAGAAGGATACCTTACACCTGGAAAAACTCAGTGGTAGGCTGGATTTTTAAAAAGGGAATACGGGATGACCCCTGCACAATTACAGGCCAATAGCTTTGCTCAATGTATCCTCAAAGATTTTTGCTAGACTGATTCTGAAGCAACTATTGGCCTAGTTTATTAAAGCTGAATTATTTGACACCTTCCAGTTAACATTTGTCACATGGTTGGGAACTTCAGTAAATTTGGCAGGTCTAGTGATACTTGACATTCATTAATTTAAAATTAGCTTTTGATTTGGTGGATCGTGGTAAATTGTGGTTCAAGTCTATAAGCGATTATAATAGACTTGAATTCGGACACATCTATACAGGTAAGACTAAACTGCCATGGAAACTTATCAAACGCTATTCCAACAGCGAAAGTACTAAAGCAGGGATGCATCCGAGCACCTGTGTTATTTATTCTGTATGTTTCAGATATTGGGACTTACTCGAAGAAAGCCAGAACCTTTCCACCTAAATTGGGGTCTCATCCGCTCCCATGGCTTTTCTACAAGGTTGTTCTTCTCCTTAAGGATCAAACATCAATAGGTCTCCAGAGGCAATTAATAGTCTTGGAATTATATTGCCAATAAAACAGGTTTAAAATCAACACAACAAAATCAAACATGATGATTTTTAAGCCTACAGCGATGAAGAAAATAAAAACACCAATATATATATTTCTGTTGATGATAGTTCATGAGTACAGATATTAGGGATACAGGCAAGAGATGACTGGGCGGAAACCCTATTTAGAAATGAACTAAAATTGTAGATAAGCACAGCGGCTATGCAAGGTTTGATTCTGCACAAAAAATGTGAGCGGTTTTCCTATGAGCCATTACTGCCATTTTCAAACAGAAGGTGGTCCCAACCGTAACCTGTGGTATTGAATGAAAGTTATTGCTGCAAAATCTGAATTGGAACAAATTAGAGGGTCAGATCTGGAAAAAGGTTTTAGGACTTCCTGGGGGAGTACCAATCCAGGTCACACGTTTCGAGGTGGGTCTCCTTTGTTTGGCTGCAATCATTAATTGGAAGTTTCTGACTTCAGTTAGAAAAATTCAGAGAGAAAAACAAGATTCTATCCACTGACTGGTAAGTCTATTGGCTGGAAACTATCTAAATTGGCTAAATGAGGTTACTCTGTCGCTTGAAACCCTAATGGAAAGGTCAGAGAGAGCCATATATATGCTGTGGAGATTTGACTGGTATAGTACCATAGAGCAATGTCATAGATATCATGTCTTTATGAACTATGTATATGAATATAGATCATTGAACTCTTTACCAAAGTATTTAAGTGGTTTTCCCTGTGACAAAATCCGGAGAAACTTTTTTAAACTGTGATAAAATCTGTGACTAACAAGAGAGGTAATGGGCACCTGGGCAAAAGGACAAAGGGTGGGAAAAAGCTGTTGATTTTGTAGAAATGAGATTGAAACATTAAGCCGTTTTATCACAAAATGTCCAAAACTGTATGCTTTAAGTAAATCACATCTGGGAAGTATTTACATAATGTTGTAGACTTATCAGTGGACAATGCTTGTGCAATGATTTTTTGTGGGGATTGTGTCCCGGTTAGATTTTTAGAAGCATTGGATGTAGGGAATATTTAAAAGTTTATACATGTTTTAATATTGTGATTAATGAACTTTATTCAAATTAACCATACACTGTAGATTATATGTTATGTTATTTTAATTTTGGAATGATAAAACAAATGGTGAATAACTCTTTTTAATTGTTTTTAATGATGTTAAAAGTTTGAAGATTCAGCCTAAACAAAATTGATAAATAAAAAATAAAATAAATTAGGCTTGGTGTCCCTTTCAGCCACTCTTCTAAAATTGAGTGTGCCTCCTGGTCTGTGGAGAGGAAATATTTCCAGAAAAGAAAAGGAGGACTGTGTTCAGACCACAGTGAAATGAAAAATATTGTGGACATTGTATCCTCACATCCACATTCATAAACTGTCTGAATGAATATGACTCAGGTTTACAAATGCCTTAATGTTAGGGTGGTTGCTGTGAGATCATCAAGCTGATAATATTCACTGTGTAATGAGTTATACAAGCGTACAACCCTTTTGTTACAAAAAAAATCTTTTTCAAATTTTAATATCTGTGAACATTCTTATTTTCCCAAAGTCATCTTTGATAATATGGAAAGAAAGAGGAAAACATTATGGCCACTTTTTGTCCCCTTCACTTTCTCAAACAGGTAATTAGATTGACTACATTATATAATGCATATAGTTATTCAAGGTTTTGATAATTTGCTTTGCTCAATAAGATAATGGTAACATTGCTCTTATTGCCACAATATATATTGGAAGTGATCTTCAGAAATGGATAATATAAAATTAAAAGAAGATCAAGCAATTTATTTTCTTAATAGCTTTTGAATGCTGAATCCATTTTTATTTCTAAGAATGTCCTTCCTCCTGTAAAGGGCCATGTTTAGGTGGAAAGAATTGGCCTGTTTCTTCTGTGAGAATCGAGGTGTTGTTGAGTTTTGTGTGCTGGCCACTTATGAGGTGGTTGTGCTCATGAACCCATCCATTTCTACAGAGTGCATTAACACTAAACATTAAAGAGGGTCTGATGAAACTATTAGTCCCCCCAAGTAACCCTGATGAGATCTGCCCCTTTAGAGTACCGCTCAATGAGCAGTGTAATATGTTAGCACAATTAAGTATTTTAAGTAGCCTTTTTTCTAAGAAAATATACCACAAAATGTCCCTTCTTCAGATTGAACTCAACTATTACATTCCTCTGTGCGCAACAAGAAGAGGTTTTGTTTTTTTGGCGTTGCTCACTGATTTGTTGATAGTGCCAATGAACTCACTGACACATGTGTTAAAATATGCACGGACAATAATAATTCATAAAACAAATAATCAAGTAAAACAAACAAAGTTGTCAGTGGTACAGCATGATTCCCCAAGTTCCTTACAGTGTCCTGTCCTGTCATGACCCAAGCATTCCCTGTAAAGCCTATCTGAGCCTCATGTTCCCCCAATAGGCAATGCACCCAAACCATGATGATGATATTCCTGCAAGACACACGCAATAGCAATTTTTGCTATCAAATATCAGTTTAGTGCCTATGTCAGGGCTTCCTATGGCACTGCTCTTCCATTTGAAAGCTTAAATAGAAAACCACCTCCTTCAAGATATATATGCTTTTTTGTGGACCCTTGTAGAGAGCTAAGTACCCCCAACTCAATCAGTTCTCCCATATTGCCTATCTGCCGGAAAACAGAATATGACACACGTACAAAACCATTTTAATTACGGATACAAAGGAGAATCCCGGAAGCAAGGTTCCCATTGAGACAACCATACCCGCATATGAGATAGTATGATGGCTGTCCAAGTGATAGTTTGGAAGAAAGCAGGACAAATTGAAGAAACAGAGACAAATAATGACATCATACAAATGCACAGCTGACGTATACAGAGAAGAGATGCAGAGACCAGGGGCTGTAGTCAAATTCTATAAGGCATCAAGAAAGTATTGAGATGAATGACATCTTGGGACCAAGATGAAAAGACTCATGCCACAAAAGCAATGAAGATATCAAGCTATTTCACACGTGTAAATATGCAAAGAAATGCAAGTAGATTAAGCATTCTTGAGGCTAGCTTTATAGTAAATAAAGTGTGGCATGTGCCAACACGTACATATACAAACATATTGGAGTCAGTAGAAGATGGATGTTCCCACTACGTACAATAGCAGTGCTGAGCAAAAGAAGGAAGGTCGTTTTTTCATTTTATCGTAGTCAGAAAAACAAGTGAATTACAAGCGAAAACTCAGAAAGGCAAGGTTGGATGAGCCAAGAAGTCTAGGCCTTATCAGACTGGGGTGAGCTGACATTGGATACAAATTGTGTGAAAGTACGAAGCTTGTCATGGAAAAAAAAAGACGTCAGAGGTCTAATTAGCTCAAATTTGTGGTCTTACGTCACGTGGGGAGGAGAAGCCAGACGAGCATAATGGTCACATCTATGCACGAGGGCAGAGTGTGCCTTCACTCCCCTGAATTCTTCAGTTGTAAGGAACATTTCCAAGGACAAGTTCAAAGCCCTAATTGACAGCAGACCACTGATGTGACAATGGATGGTCATGTTAATTGGTGGGAAGCTATGGTTAAGACTAGCTTATCTGCACCTGGAAGCTCAGCCTGCGTGCTGCTAACATAGGTTAGAAAGTAACCAATGATAGGGCACCGCATCATCAAGGGTCCTATAGTTGTGTAGCCAATTAGATGTCATATATTTAGTGGAGTTCATAGTGACACATTTTTAGGGAAGAGCTTAGTTGCCCCACCTGATGTATAGAAGCCTATCACTTTATTTCACTGCCCAAACGAGTATGGATCATATACCTAGATTATCCGTGTAGACCCTATCACATTCACCCATACATTTTTAAGTTTTGCCTCATAGGATTAAATGCTTTGAGATTGTGATGAGAGACGTCTACTGATGTCTGTTTTACTCCCTGTTTTAGATAATTGATATTAAAACAGTTATTCTTTTGCCAACTAGCTGAGTTGTTTCGATTGTTGATATTTGAATACAATTCTGCATCCCCATCTATCTCAAGGGTATTGCTATCTCATCAAAAGGACTTGAAGGTCCAGTTCACATGGTAGCAGAGATTTGATGGTTAGATAATCCCTCAAGACAAGTAAGCTTTTGAGGTCCTGGAAATATCACACAACCTCTGCCATTCCACTGAAATGACGTGAGGCTCCCTGTAGATAGCAGTTTTTAGAATAACACAAAATCTTGCAAGCCAGGTTAGACGGGTCCCCTTGTTTTCAGGTAGAAACCCCTCCCGGCATCTACAAGAAGCGGAACGGGCGAAAAGTTGAAGAGGCCACTGAGGAGACGTGCCATCCCGAGATTTGGAAGATAAAATATTTCAATGGTGAGTAGAAAACTGAGCGAAGTGGTAAAAGAGTGAATGGGCAGTGGGTGAAGAAAGTGATAAAAGGGAAAACGAGTAACGGAGGGAGGTAGTGTTAAATATTGTGTACAAATTGACTTGAGGGGAGAACAAGCAATTTAAGGGAAAATCGTGAAGTGGAGCCACAATAGAAAGTATGACTAGTGCCTACCTTTTAAATAATGTTACAGAAGGATAAGAACTTAAAATCCCATAGAGGAAACTGTAGAAGACTGGTTCGGTTAAAGACGAACCTAATGTGGTCTGTTCACACTCCGTATGGGGTATTTTTAGGGGCAGAGTTAGTCTTATGAGAGAAGACGAGAAGTATATGTGGCCAGTCGAGTGTGTTTGTCTGTCTGTTTGTTTTATGTGATTGTATAAAAAATGATGAAATGATAAAAATGAAGTTGATGAAAAACGAGAGAGTTGTTAAGAACTAAGCATATATTTAACAAACTTGAGTTGATGATATTTTTCTAGCAGATTAAAGTAAAAACTAAATTATAAAAGGTTTTGAGCTTGTGACGATTGGTGCTCGCTCATATTATTTGACTGTATTAAAAAGTATTAGCATAATTTGGAAAGAGTAAACTGTGAGTTTGACGGTCTAAAAGTGACGTGTCAAAATGGAGGATATTACTCAGTTTATACACCTTTACAAGCAACTGCCAAAATATGCACACAAGCTTAGACAGTAGAGTGCGGAATGGGTTAAAGGAACCGCGGACAAGATGCCATGGCCACAAGGGGGATCGCTATCGAAGGCAGTCCTGCAGCACATGATGACATACTTGCATGCTGCATATACGGGGAAAAGGTTAGACAAACAACTAGTGAGCTTAGAACTCTGGAAGATGTACCAGGAGGAGTGAGAAGATCTGCCTCCTGTAGACTGGATACTTAATGTATTCACAGAAGGGGGTGAAGAGCCTTCTGCTTCACCCTCTGAGCCTGAAGCAGATGGCGATAGTAAGAAAGATGATGGGCTGTACCCTCTATTGGAGATCAAGGGAGCAACAGGATAAAGCAACCCGAGAAATATGAGTCACCTTTGCAAAGTAGCAACAAAGGCCCGGAGAAAACCACTGAGAGAGATGTAATCTCTAAGGTCCTTAAGACAAGGACAGATGTGATAAGGAGAGAAGTGATCGACCAAGCACATCTCTAGATATAGTATGAGAAATAAAGAGATGGAAAGGAGAAAAAGATAAGGCTGATGAGATAGCGCTTATTTATAAAGAAAGGATGGGCGGTCAGATTTAGCTCAAACTCGATTAAGAGCATTAAGGATGTAAGGCAAAGAGAAGATCAAGATGATCAGGATAAAAAGAATAAGGAAAGAGAGGAAAGATTAAACGATGATAGAACAAAAAGAAAGGATAGACGGAGACGGAAAGAGTTATACCAAGAGGAGCAATTAAGAAAATATGAAAGAGCAGAGGAACAGAGAAAATATGATAAAAGGCAGAGGGCGATCGAAGAGCAAGAAAGAAAAGAAACAAAGGGAAGAAGAGGAACAGAAATTAAGTGATAAAGAATGCAAAGATGAAGTATTGAAGTAATACGAAGGGCAACTGATAGAAGGGACATGAACAGGAAAGAAGAAGATAGGGTAAGGGAAGAAGCAAGGAAGCAAAAGGAATTTGACAATGAAATGGAAAGAAAGAGAAGACAGAAAGAATATGATACTGATCACATGGAAAAGGAGGTAATGGATCCTAATCCAGTGGTGTGATGGGAAGACATAGAAGAGTTCTTCCCAGAACATGAGTCGATAGCAGGTCCATCCAGAGAAATCAGGAGGATGAGTTTGACTCTAGAAGTATTGGAGAGGCAATCAATAAAGTTTATCATGACATGAAGTCCCAGAAAACATTGTTGGGGAAAGGTTAAAATGATTGACTTGAGAGTTTGCAGCTGTACAATAAGGAAGGAGCCTCATGTAGTTTTGAACCAAAGGAGCTGTCTTTAGATAGAGTGACTCTGAACAAAGATGACGAAGAGAGAGATCACATAAGATGGGGACAAGAGATGTCAGATGAAGATAGAGAATCTGCCTATGAAAAAGAAGACAATATATATGGCATTGAATGGTGTTTGTCAAAGAACAAGGAAGTAAGGTGGTTGGATTTAGACCTCCTTATATCTTGGGTGTCAGATTCTGTGATGCGGCTAAATCGACCTAAAGCGAGATCCCGTGGTCAGAGGGGGGACTCGCCACCATATGTGAGTAGGCTAAGATCACTATCAGGTACAAGGCGGTGTGAAACTATTGTTCCGGCTATGGATAGGAAAAATGGGTGACGAATGCGAGTTTGGGGTTTCACAATTTCCTTTGTTGGAAAAGGGAGGAACGAGACCACAGTATATCCCGAGTTTAACTTCTGGTGCTGGGAAGTAGATACATGAGCTACAGAAAATGACAAGAGGAAATACATTGGCTATAGGGGACATTAAGTGTCTCCTGATTGCTATTCTTCGGGAAAGAGCGGATGATATCTGGTCCAGAACAGGATATTCTAGTGTTACCATGGTTTACACTTCTCATGATGGAGCACTGTTCAATAATTGCAGAGCGGCAGTTTGGAAAGCGCTTAGAGTGCTATATCCGGGCACATCAGATATGGGAGCTATAATGACAAAAAAGATGCAAGAAGAGGATGATCCACTTGTTTACATTCAGAATTTCCAAGAACAATGGGTTTTGGAGACACGTGAGACTTGGGGGAAATGTATACCTGTGTTCTATCATATATTATGCCAAGGCCTGCCAGACCCAGTACAAAAGCAACTCAAGAAGTTAGTGGGCATGAAAGCCAAGTCATGCTCCGAGATTCAGCTGCCCATCGAGCATTATTGCAGGCTTCTGCAAGAAAGGAATCAAAAGAAAAATGATACTAGGAAAGACAAAGAGGCAAAACTAGTGCAGAAAAAACCTTCCAAGTATGCCATTGATGGGGCAATGCTGATGAGTGGAGATGGATCTGGTTCAGAGCAATCAGCAAATATGCCACAAGGGAATAATCAAAGACAGTTTAAGCAAGGTAATAATGGATTTATTCCATGGCAAAGAGAAGGTTTTCGAGGAAGAGGCTTCCAGACTAATCACAGAAACTCCTTGAATAATCAGAGTGGGTCTCAGAACATGCAGATTGATAACCAAGGCATGCAGGGAGGACAGATTAGGAGACCTCCTGTATGTTGGACAAGTGAAATGACAGGGCATGTTGCACATATGTGTGGAAGTCAAGGCTTGGGAAGATTAAATTGAAACCAGGAGCAATTTTACCTTGAGCACAACAGTATCCCATGTCTCGAGAGGTAGATGAAGGTATTTTCAAGACGGTATCTGCCATGATGGAACAAGGTATTTTAGTAATGTCAGAATCACTGTGCAATACCGCTATCTATCCGATCAAGAAAGGGAAAGGGGGTTTGTGGCATTTAATTCAAGATTTAAGACTGCTTAACCAGATTAGATTCCTCTAGTTCCTCATCCAGTGAATATGTTTTGTAACATACCTGTTGAGGCACAATATTTCACTGTGATTGATTTAAAAATGTGTTTTTCTCAATCCCATTGCACAAAGACTCAAAAGAGCTGACGTCATTTACGTTTAGACAAACCCGTCTGAAAAGTACTCGCCTGCCCCAGGGGTACTGTGAGTCTCTATCGCTTTTCAATAGATTCCTACAGATGGACTTGAGCAATATTGATTTAGAAAGTATTTTACAGTACGTGGATGACATACTGGTCTGTAGTACCACAGAGGAGAAGTGCAGACACGATTCAGATCAGTTGATGATTATTCTTGCAGACAAAGGATATAAAGTGGAAAAGGAAAAGTTACAGTACTGTCAGGAGGAAGTGATGTACATAGGACAGTTAATCTTGCATGAAGGAAAGAAGGTTACTCCGTAGAGGGCTGAGGCTATATTAAAAACAGTAAAGCCAGTCACAGTAAAGCACATGCAGAGATTTGTAGGACTATGTAATCTTGTGAGAGCAGGGGTCTTTGATTAAAGTTTGTACATAAGGCCTTTGTTGCAAGCTCTGAAAAAAGCACAGGTAAATCAGGAAAAAATGGTTTGGAATGCAGCAATGGAAGAAGGGTTTGTTCAATTGAAAAAAGTGATTTGTACAGCTCCAGTTCTAGGGATTCCTAATTATGCAGAGAAATGATTCTTGTTTTCACACACAAATGGCACTGTTATGACAGCTGTACTCACGGTGAGAACTACATTGGTGTATAAGCCCCTTGCGTATTACAGTGGGATTCTAGACGCAATCATGAGGGGTCACTTCCCATGCAAACAATCTTGGGCAGCCCGCTGCCTTCACCATTGAGAAGGCTGACAGCATAGTGATGGGATGTTCTATAATTTTATTTGCTGAGCATGCATTGTTTGTCATTCTGGAAAAACATAAAGGTATGGTGACATTTCAAAGAGCTTCTGCCTATGAGGAGGTCAAATCGAATCCAGCGATCAAAAAAGTCAGATGCAGAATAGTGAATCCTGCCATGTATGTAGCTGAACCACGTGCGGAGGGTGGGCATGGGCACGATTGTTCGAACTATGAAGAGTTCTATGATGAACTCCAAAGGGTGAAGGAAAATTCATTGGCAGCTGGGGAGATTCTCTTTATTGACTGTTCGTCTAGAATCGATCAAAATGATGGACAGAGATATGCAGGTGCCACTGTCATAAAGCACACAGCCAATAGAATGTTTGAAGTAGTGTCAAGTGCACAACTACCGTCTTTTTTTCCGGAACAAGCAGCATAATTAGTAGCGCTGATTGTCACGCTTGAGAATCATGCAGGCCAGGAAGTAACAGTGTACAGCGACCCCACCTATGTGACGTCAGCAGTGCATGCAGGATTGGCACATTGGAAAAGGAGGGGCTACCTATGAGCGAACAGCACAACAATGCAGCATGCAGCTTAATTGGACAGACTCATTAGAGAACTACAACTCCCAGTAACCATTGCAGTCATAAAATGCACAGCTCACACTAAAAGGGCTGATTTGATTTCACGTGGGAATCAAAAAGCAGATGAGGAAGCCAAACGTATTGCATATATAGAAGTAATCATGTCTTTTGATACACCTGATGTGAATGAAAGTATGGTGGTGATGATGAGTGTGCCAAATTGTAATAACAACTCTAGAACTCAATTGGGGGAACTCCAAGGGGAAGCGCCCCAAGATGAAAAAGACTTGTAGACGCAGAGAGGGTTTTCTTAAAACCCCTCTGAAGCATTGTGGTGACAAGATAGCACTGGTAGACCATTGATGACTGTAGCCTTATTAGGGTGGCATAGGAACAGCTAAACCACCCTGCACATACAACTAGAGAGCACCTTGCCACAACAATAGTGGAGGATTGGTTTGTTCCAAATATAGTAGAACACGTTGCATTTTATGTAGTAAATTGTATTATATGTCAAAAGTTCACTGTTGGGCAGACATTGTGCACAATTGAAGGAGTCATTCCGAGACCTAATGGTCCCTTTCAGCATTTACACATTGACTATGTCGACATACTGTCTGTAATGATACAGAAATATGACAGTGGCAGTATGTCCCTTTTCAAGGTGGATAGAAGCTGGACTTTGTACACACTCAGACGCCACCTGTGCAGCCAAATTTCTAGTGTGAGAAGTTTTTCCTAGATGGGGAATATGTGAAGTATTGAGATGAGATAATGGCCCTCATTTTGTTAATTGTTCATGAATTCTGTGAAAAAATAAGCTTGTTGCTCAGTATAAAGCACAGGTTTTTATCAGCATATCACATGCAAGCGAATGGTGTCTGTGAGAGACTCAATGGCCTGCTTAAAGAAAGAATAGCTAAATTGAAATTGACCCTGAAAAAAGGATGGTTGCATTGTCTACCACTGGCATTATATGCATTGAGAAACCAGCCACGGTCAGACCGCCATCTTACCACTTGCGAGATAGTGACAGGGAGGTGGATGAGGACACCCCTCACAGCTCCATCTAGAACTAGAAGTGATGCCCAGCCAACAGTAGAACTGTTAGGAAAGGAGTTACGTGATTATCTTACATGTATGACTTCAAGTATCTCTGCCATTTCAGCTCAGCTCAATCAAAAGGGGTGTAGGGCAACGCAATACACAGAAGGAGATGCTACAACAACAGGAGCATATCAATTGGTCTTCCTAAACTATTTCCTGGAGATGCGGTTCTAATTTGCCATTTCACTCGGAAGTGGCACGAACCACGTTTCCACGCCCCTTTCATTGTGGAAGATGCCACTCTATCTGCAGTCAAAGTGCAGTGCAGATGAGCTTGGATTTTCCTCCGAGATGTAAAGGTTTACACTGGAGTTCCTGCATCACTCTCACCCACACCCGAAGAGAGCATTGGGGAAGAACCACAGCATGTGCAGACTAGGTCTATGATGAGGAAGAAGAACGCAGAAGCTGCTGCCAAGTAAAAATAAGGAGTTCATTGAACTGTGGCTTATTTTGCAACACTCTTTTTAGTCACTAAGAGAGTAAAGGGAAAATAATTTTTCTTGAGCCACAGAAACTTGTTGAAATTGGACTGAGGCACACTTAAGTCTTCTTTGAGAAAAAGGATATGCCCAAATCTGAGTTTCTTTTTCTCCATTGTGAAGATGGAAGGGGTCCCCTATTCCTGCCTTGCTGAAAGTCCTTTCTAGGGTGCCTATGGTGGTACCTAATGACAACGCTTTCCAGGTCGTTTTTTGCGATCTTTCTGTTCATTTTACGTGCTTACCCTGCACTGCTGGGGAGAACTACCAATGTTTATTTGTTCTTTCAAGATCCAGAAAATGGCCCCATTGTTAGACTGCTCATAGCCATAATTTAGCAGATCCTTCAACTTCCTGAGTTCAGAGTGAAGAATACAAATGCCCCTGTCACTGGATAATGCTCATAGACTAGCCAGTACAGTGTTTCTTTATCTAATAGAGGGATGCCCATATCTTGTTGCAAGATAAACCGATGTCCAAACTTTTTTGAGAGATATGAGAAATGATGCAGCTCTCAATGAACTTTTGAAAGACATCATCAACGAAGTGAATGGATATTCCGAGAGAACTTTGAAGACAGTGTGAAAATTCCAAGGAAAAGAATCAAGAACGTTTTTCCAAATGAGGACCTTTTGTTTCATGCTGAAAGACAATATTCAAAAGAAGGATACAGATGTGGCATTTACAAGGCAGCCGAGACCCTATGTCATTGTTCCTATCCTAGAGATGCACACAAATGCACCTGGTCCTGTGAAAGGTGAATCAAGGTTAGTTTCTAGAAGGAATTCACACATGGAGATTTTGCAAGACATTTTTATGTCTAAAGATCATGCTGAGAGTATGACACTTCAAGAACCTTCTCCTACTCATGTAGCACATATAGATGCACCTAGTTCACTGATGAATAGTTCTATGGTTGGTCCAGTAAGAAGAACCTATGCTGACATACTTCATGAAATGGTTGTAGAAGCTCCTGTGAAAAGGAGGAGACCTAAGAGAAATGCTAGGGAGGATAATCATGAGTTAAATGATTACCTGGACAGTAGAGCACACTTGGGGAACAGCATTTGGTATCAGCATATGAAAGAAGTGGGAAGAAGACCTTCAAAAGAGGAATGCTTCATATGTGCACTCCTGTATTATAACATAGGGAAGTCTAAAATCTTCATAACTATTGAGATAGACGTCCAGGCAGCACATTTTATTTTGCACGTAACACTTTGCCGTACAAGAGACCAGTTCATGGGTCAAGGTGCCTATCTCAAATGGGAAACTCAATGGACATATCCAGATGAAGATGATTATATACAGGATACAAAGACAAGAAACAGAGCTCATACCAAGAATCACGTGATCAGATATGAAAAACCTGGAGTTAAAGGAGCTGGAATCAGATGCAAAGTAGACAAAAAAGCTGAAAGTCTAGGAAAGACTGCAGAAGACATCCAAAACCCGAGGCCAGATGCAGATTTGGAGATCAGTGTTATTACCAGAAGGATGGGAAGAAGGAGTGTTTATCTGTAGACCCTGGATGATATATGATTGCCCTGATTCAAGTGTTTGGAATGCCCGAGTGGGTTGGGAATGCCCCTGTGGGGTGCACCCCGTTATGGCCGAAGCTTGCTAAACTATTGACCTGGGTCATAGACAGAGGAGGACCCTTGCGGATAATACTGTTGGAAAAATTGAAGTTGTGCTTCAGAAATAATGGCACAAGAAAAGTCAGAGAGAATGGGAATTGCACAAAGATGAATCTTGCAACAGCAGTGGTTATGGATCATTATTGGGCTTGCGGATCAAAAGCATATATGAGACTGGGGAGGGATATGCACACTGGTGAATGTTCATGTTCCAGCATTGGTGATTCCTAAAAGTGATTTGAATCTTGACAGTTTCCCGAAAGCAGATGTTCATCTATGAAAGAAGAGATTTTTGGAACTGGTTCATCGAATGAAGAGAGAGAATTACTTTTCTGCCAAATCAACAGAAGCCTTTGACTCTATCCTGTCTGAACACAAATTATTCAGCCAGACGTCGTCCGTATTCACATTAATGTTCATGCCGAGAATCTAGGTTGGAGCAAGTACTAAGTGGTTACAGATGACCAGATGCTAATTACTGCAGACAATCTACACTACCATAAAGGGATTTAATGCTATTATGGAAGCGATGAGAGCCCTACGCCTAATGACTCTTCAGAACAGCTACTTTTTGGACATGATCACAGCTATGGATGTAGGTGTTTGTGCAAAAATCTGAGAACCATGTTGCACATTCATACCTTCTCAGAATAAGGAGAATGGCACTTTGACTGAGGCCATAGAAATGCTAACAAAGCTACACATCCAGATGACAGACGAAGTAGAAGATATTGCTGATGACAGCTGGTTTGGAGCACTTAAATCTTGGGTTCCACAATGGATGGCAGACATGTTCAAGTTCATTGGAGCCCTGATCATGTTAGTATTTCTGGAATTCTGTGTGATCAAGATAATAATCACACAATGCAAGAAGAGAGCAAAGAAAGCCATAGGGATGAGATCATGATCAATATTGAATCAGGATGGAAGGCCAGAGATCTAACAGATGAAGAGATGCAAGACTTTTTGAAGGCCAGTATCCATGCACCTGAGGGAACCTGGTAAATATGCAAAGAAACACAAGTAGATGAAATATTCTTGAGGCTAGCTTTATAGTAAATAAAGTGCGGTATGCACCAGCATGTCATTATATATATATATATATATATATATATATATATATATATATATATATATATATATATATATATATATATATATATATATATATATATATATTGGAGTCAGTAGAAGATGGATGGTCCCACTACGTACGATAGCAATGCTGAGCAAAAGAAGGAAGGTTGTTTTTTTTTTCATTTTGTCGTAGTCAGAAAAACAAGGGAATTACAAGCGAAAACTCAGACAGGCAATGTTGGATGAGCCAAGAAGTCCAGGCCTTATCAGACTGGGGTGAGCTGACATTGGATAAAAATCGTGTGAAAGAACGAAGCTCCTGTTCAGAAGGCATGGACAGAAACAAGAAGACCTCAGAGGTCTAATTAGAAAATAGCATTTTAATATGCTGAAAGCTCAAATTTGTGGTCTTTAGTCAAGTGGTGAGGAAAAGTCGGATGAGCATGATGGTCACACTTACGCACGAGGGCAGAGTGTGAAGGACGAGTTCAAAGCCCTAATTGACAGCAGGCCACTGAGGTGATGATGGATGGTCATGTTAATTGGTGGGAAGCTATGGTTAAGACTAGCTTTTCTGCACCTGGACGCTCAATCTGTGTGCTGCTAACTTAGGTTGGGAGGGTACTGACAGAGGTTTGAAAGTAACCAATGGTAGCAGACCGCATGATCAAGGGTCCTATAGTTGTGTAGCCAATTAAACGTTGCATATTTAGGGACGTTCATAGTGAAACATTTTTAGGGAATGGCTTAGTTGCCCCACCTGATGTTTAGAAGCCTATCACTTTATTTCACTGTCCAAACGAGAATGGATTGTATACCTAGAAGATCAGTTTAGACCCTTTCACATTCACCCATACGTTTTTAAGTTTTGCCACATAGGATGACCTTAGTGATAGGCAGGTTAACATCATTAATGATGAAAATTTACTATAAAAGTGTTACTTTTAATGAAATGCTTTGAGATCATGATGAGCGATGTCTAGTGATGCCCCTTGTACTCCCTGTTTTATATAATTGATATTAAAACAGTTATCCTTTTGCCAACTACCTGAGTTGTTTCGATTATTGATGTTTCAATACAATTCTGCATCCCCATCTATCTCAAGGGTATTGCTATCTCAAGTTAAAGGGGTGGAAGGCCCAGTTCACCCTTCTAACAAAGGTGTGGGTGGATTTAGAAAATGGGAATTAAGGAATGTGTTAGGAAAAACTAGATAGACAGGATGTGGTGCAGAATGTCTGTAGAAACCACCCCTTGCTCACATTGAACCCTGTTAAGAACGTCCACTCTCAATTACTGCTCTGAATGCCTTTATGCCGGCATATCTACCCAAGTAAGAGGGCAACATAATTGTGCCCCTGGCAATTTTAAATTAAATAACACATAAAGTGCATGACTTGCAATTGGGAAAATAGTTTTTCATATTGCATTGCCTGTGTTAGTGGGCGTGTAGTTATGGTTAAGATGCTTAACTCATAGGAAGAGCACTTTTTGGGAGGCTTATAACTTTGCTCTCTTTGGAAAAATCCTTACCAAACTTTGCAACAAAAGGTATATGGCCCGCTCTGAATGTTTTGTGCAAATCTGGTGATGTTTCGTCAAGGTGGGAGGGAAGTTTTAGGGGGGGGGGTCACAAATGTTTCTTTTTTTCCATAGATGCAATGGAGAAAAAAAAAATGTGCACGCCTACGGGCAAAACCGCTGGATGGATTTTCACCAAATTTGCAGCAGGAGCTGGGGCTTGGTCCAGAAAGTGTGCTTTTGTAAATAGTGGTGTGCATCTATCCAGTAGTTTTCTTTAAAACAGGCAAAATGTAGGTCCCAAAAATGTGTGATATCTGGGTCCCATTTCCCTATTTGCTTCGTGGACAGGACTCCATTGGTCTGGTGGGCAGCATGATGTCCGCGGACATCGGACGCACCTGCTGATTGGTTGGTGAAAAGAGTGATGTGCGTCATATTTTCCCGAAACGCCCACCATGTTCTGTTCGTGGAAACCCGTGGCTGTCCACGGATAGCGCGGTGGGAACTGGGCTGGAAACACGTTTTAGGTAATTTGGTGTTGGAAAGAGGGGCTAGGAAGGGTGGGGGAGTAAAAGATGGATGATATGGTGCTATTTGTTTTATGTGGAAGAAGAGCGTGCAGGACATGGCAGTCCACGGACAGTGTCTTGGGCGGGCAGCTTATCTGGTGAATGCAGGCAGGTTTTATTAGAATTGGGTAGGGGAGTGGAATGCAGATAATATGAGGATGTTTGCATAAGTAAAAAAGAGGCCATGTACCCAAGAATCTAGGCACTGGCACAACTACAGAAGTATTATACGGCCAGGCAACCAAGAATTTGGCCACAACTATTGCATTAGGCAGTGTTTGGTGGCCAGTTGGAGAAACATGTTTGGGGTTATTTGGTGACTGCAAGAGGGCTTGTTAGAGAAGGGGAGTGGAATCTAGATGATATGGTGATATTGCCATTGTTGAAAAATAGTGCTGGCTGTCTACTTTTATATCTGCAGATGGTATTTAAATTGGGAGGTTAAGGGCTACTTGTCGTGTGTTGGCTGTCGTCAGTGGCCAGATTCTTGGGTGCATGGCCATATTATGCTGCAGTGGTTGTGGCCAGTCAACAGACTCTTGGGTGCCTTAGGCCAATCACCCAAGAGTCTAGGGGCTGGTCACAACCACCACAGCATAATACAGCCATGCACCAAGAATCTGGGCACTGGCTATAAGCATTGCAATAATATGTGTACAGAAAGGGAATTTGGACATTGGAAAGAAGCATAACAATAATATTTGTATAGTCATGATACATACTGTATAGGCAGTGTATACTCTTTGGAACACAGTGACACAATACCATTGAAGTGGACATGGTACTTTAATTGATGTATCATTGCGGCCATAGATTGACTTTGTTGTACATGGTAATGCAGGATAAATCTTTGCTTCTTTCTCTGTGAAAAAAAAAGCATAGCATCATTTGTTAGGTAAGGTACTTCACAATCTCACATTGCACACAATCTCACATATTCCTTTACTTTTTAGGCACTCATAATTAGTACATTACTAGTAATATGCTTCAAACAACATCACTGTGCATTTTGCTGTGTTTTGGTTGCATAATCATGGGGTCTGTCGGAAAACAAATCCATGTTGGATAAAAGAAAATCCTAGTACGTTCATTTGACGTTACCTGTGACACTATGTTTGTTTGAAGTGTGCAGTACTTACATGAATGTGTTTTGCTTTTTGAAAGTGCTGGTGGTATGGCTGTAGTTAGATACCAGTTGGTGTATTCAAACTGTTTATAATTTTGCAATTTTTAAGATTATCCTTTGATGAAGTTTGATTCCTGCTGGTGAATTTTAACTTAAGTAATATTGCAGTATTATGGGTGGAGTTAGATACCAGTTGGCGTAGCCTAACTGTTGACAGTTTTACAGATTTGCATGGTATGTTTTGAAGCACTTTAATTCCTGATGGTGGATTTCAAGTATTTCACTATTGGAAAGTGATACTGAAGTATTATGGGTTAAGTTAGAAAGCAGTTGGTGTATTCTAACTGATGCAACTTTTAAGGTTTTGTAGGGAATGTATTGAAGCACTTTCAATATTCTGTTGGGGGGATTGCAATGTTTACACTATTGTAAACTAATATTGCGGTATTATGGGTGCAGTTAGATACCAGTTGGCTTATACTAACTGTTGATAGTTTAGAAGGATATGTGTTGAATCTGTTTCACTCTTGATGGAGGATTCCAAATATTGCACTATTGCAAAGTAACATTGGGTGTAGGTAGACTGCAGTTGACATATTCTAACGGTTGATAGTTTTACAGGTTAGTGACTAAAGTTTGTTGACCCTCATAATCAGTGCATTTTATGTACTATGGGTGAAACAATATTAATGTGTGTTTTGCACAGTTGTTGTTTCTGTGTGCATAATCCTTGGGTCATTGGGGAAAAAACTGTATAGCAATATCAACAATGTACAATATAGCACTATGGATGTATTTACATACCAGTTGGTGTATGCTAGGTTTTTATAGTTTTACAGTTCAGAAGGGTATTTCTTTTTTAGAACTTAGATCCCTGTTGGTTTCTATTGTGCACTAATTTATGATGGTTTTACATGTCAGTGACTAGCTTTAGGTTTAAGGAATATTAAGTAGGCGTTTGTTAGATTTGCTGGTAAGCTATGTTTAAGAGTAATGGAAGTGTAATTGCATTCAAACCAACCACATCTTTTTATAATGTATGCACTATAGTGGCCTGCAGTGGTTGTGGCACCAGTTTGGTAGATTATGCCTATTGTTGGTTTTCTTACCAATAGGTACTTGCCTGTGTGTGAAGCTAGTAAGCTTGCAGTGTTTTTGGTACCATCTGCGTTGTACCTTATAAACATTACTATTACATATTGGCTATGTGAATTTATGTGTAAGGTGTAACGATTGTCTAAATTGCAAACAGTGCATGATATGCCATGTTTCCATTTTGTACTAGCTGCTGAAATGTAATGGATTCGCAATTATGTATAGATACATACACAAATGATTCATTAGGTACTTGCTCCAGTGCAACATGGTTGCAGAGAGTGCACATATGTTTCCACCTATGAGATCTGGAAGAATGCATTTATAGGAATTTTTTTGCTTTCTAATACTTGCAGTTAGTACATTAAACATTCTTGTGGATCTTCCTCTGTGTTTTTTTGTAAATCTTACCATTCTCGTACTGTAGTCCAATAATTGCCTTATTCCTGAGACATTGTAAGTGTTGTCAGGATTGTTTGTTGCATTTCTGTGAAGGACGAGCATTTGAAAAACACAACTGGCCTGAGCCGTTCAAGTAAATATTTTGAATAATTGGTGGCAATTGGAAGAGAATATTAATTGCTACATTTGCATAGCAATTTACACCAGTTGTGTTGGAAAATGTAAACGAACCAGAGAGTTCTGTGCCTGTGTCATTTGATGGACCTCCACTTGTTTTTTTTAGAGAACATATTTCACTGTGTTTGTGCTGTTGGATGTGCACTTGCATTTGCACTACATAGATTTCAGGTTGTGCTACTTGATGAAGAAACAGCTGCTTTCAGTTTCTTTGGTGGTACTGTTGGGAGATCTCTTATAAATTTTGTTTGCATTACTTTTCTTTTAACAAGTTTACCTTTTGAGGAACAGGGTACATATCGAGATGGGGTGTGCAAGGAATGTCAGCCCTGACTTTGTTTGTATCACAATTGACTAGAAATAGTCATTTGAGTGTATGTAGATGTTAGAGTGCTATGTAACTCATACCTTCTTTAAAGATGGTGCTGCCAATGTCAATCAATGACTGATCTAGGGTTAGACCTTGCAATTTGTGAATAGTGATTGCATATGCATATGCAAGAGACAGAGAGCATTGTTCTCTGTGTACATACATGTTTTTGAAAAAGAAGGAATCATGCTGTTGAGTGTCCTTTCCTTCTAACTTCTGAAAGTTTGTCAAAGTGGATTTTGAGAAACTGAATGTATTTACCATGTGGATGCGTCTTGAAGCCAACAACTGTTCCAAATGCTCCATTAACTAAACCTTGCTCTACGCCAAGGTTGCATTTCAGAATTGCTCTACAGTTTAAACACTATGTTAACATTTTCTCAAAACCACCTGTGTTGGAGATACAGTTTTCTAAGCTATGCAGTCGTGCTGTTGCTTGTTGACACATAGGGAGTGTCATGCCGTGCACTTTCAGTTTGTTTGTGTAGTTAATATGCATTATTGGTTGCATTTCTTTTTTTAACATTGTCTCATTGAATTGCATACAGCTTGCTAGGGTTGGCATTAAGGACATACATTTCACATTTTGGTGTGCTAATTGTTCCATTACATCAGGAGCAGATGTGTCATGCCCATATAGCTCATGGATGAGTCTAATATTTAAGATAGATTGTGCATCATTACAAAGAAGACCAATCTGAATGCTTTTTAAAATTTTAGCATAGATGAGGTCTGCAGACTGATGCATGTTTTGAGTTAGTTCTCTGTCTTGGAAATGTTGTCAGAGATTTACATTTCCTTTTCTGCCAAATGTGTTACGGCACTGTTTGTGTCCTAAGGTTTTTAAAATAGGTTCACCTTTCACTGGTGTTATTTGTAGGAGATCTCCAACAACAATAATATGTTTTCCTCCAAAGAGTTCAGTTGCAATCTGAGGTAACGCAAAGCCAACATTAGGTTGGAGACCATGCTCACCTCATCTATTAGGAGAATGTTCATTTGTTTTAGAATTCAGAGTAGCTCGATAGCAGCTTCTGTTGAAAGTTTGCAGTACTTTAAATTGTTTTGGTGTTCTACTGGAAGGAGCAGTAGTCGGTGTAAAGTAACACCTCTGATAATGTAGGCAGCTAAACCAGTGGGGACTGTTACAACAGTTGAAATCCTGTTGTTTGTTAAATTTTGGAGGGGTTTGCTGATGTTTTTTATTAAGAATGTTTTGCCTGAACCAGCTTCACCACTTACATAGAGAAGTATAGGTTTATAATTTTGACAGCTACACGGTTTACTTTCATGATGCAAACCATGTTCAATTTCTTTCGTTACTTCTAGGAAAATGATATGTTGCTCATCATTGAGTTGTGATTTCAGCAGAGCAAAGTTTTCTTCTGATTCCTCATATTGACACATTTTTTTCTACTTCAGTAATGGCTAATTCTGCTTAATTTACTATGAGTGGCTCTTCAAGTGATTCTTGGTTTCCTGTAACAGAAGGTTGACTGCCTTCAGGAGTGTCTTGATTTAGTTGTGCTTAAACATCTTCCTCTTGTTGTCGTTCATTGTCCAACATGCTTTTGTACCGCTTGAAATTGATATTTGTTATAATTCTTTCATTTGCATTGAAAGCATATTTAAAGGAGTCATGGGTGCCTAATAAATCTTCTTCTTTTCTCCATGGATTAAAAAGTGAGAGTAGGGACATGAAGTAATTCTCTCTATGTTGAGGAGTTTTAAATGATAGCGTTATATGATTAATTAGGCTGGGTTTGATAAATTAAAGAAGGCTCCCTTCACAAGTTTTGACTATGCATTTACCTTTGTTTTCATGTGGTTAACATTATTCATGTACAATACATTTTGGGTCATGTGGTATAATCACATGTTTTCCAAAGCACTACTTCTGTTTGGGTAGTATGTGTCTAATACATTGTTTTTCAAAATGTCCTGGCTGTTGGGAACATTTTTGGCTATTGTTCCTATGTCTTGTTACGATTTCAGAACTCTTTATCTGGATGCATCAAGGCCTAGCCAGACTATGTTTTGAGATTCGCCACATAAGACTGTGCCTGTTAAACGGTCTGCAGTTTTGTAGCATCCATATTCTTTATGGGACAGCATGTTTATTCCAAAGCTGTACAATTTTTGTGACAGTGTTTTGTCACCTGATAGGTCATCTGAGAGGTCTTTTATCTCTGTTTTCTCAGCTTTGTTTAGGGAAGCTGTGACATATTTTGCAATAGCTGTGGAATTGTCCGCAATGTACTGTGTATCTATGTTTGCATTCCACAAGAGGGCAATGATTGCATTGTAATCATTGATGTACTTTGAAGCTTTGTTTCTTTTATTGCAGTATGTGTTTTCAGGTGATTTGCCTTTTACACTGTGTCTAACAGAGGACATGAAGCTGTTTACTTGTCCTTTTGCTGAAACAGGTCTAGGGAAAGCAAAGCAGCATTTGGTGTAGTGTTAGCCCTTGTTTTTATATCTGCCTCGACAATATTTGTGACATGTATGTCTTTGGAAGCTTAACATGTGTGTATGTAGCTCACTATGTGTGCTTTTTAAAGGGCAGTCACAGGTTACATATTTGTGAATGAACTGCAACACAGTGGCATCACTATCCTGACCAAATTAGGAGCATCTTTTGTCCACAAAAGCATGTGGATGTGTGGTGCTCCTCTGGATTGATATTCTTTTCTCCAAAAGAGGTGTTGCGCTTCTCTGACGAGAGGAATTGTTTTATTACAGATGAATTACAGCATGGAAATAAATTGATGGTGAAAGTATCTTGATACATTTACAGGGTCTATGGAGTAGAGTTCTCCTGGATTTTTTTCTGTCTATCTCTTCATTGTTTTGGTTTGCTATCCGTAGGAAGTCATGCAAGTCCTCCTATGTACATTCGGCACAACTTGAAGTGACAAACCATGTGGGTTGGCCAAGGTTCCATAGCATACACTGTACATCAGCGTGATGTCAGAACCAGTATTCTTTTATAGCACATAAATATTTTCTTTGTCTTTTATCGTTTGAAGTAGTTGGGTAGCACAGACATGGTTAAACAATTGGAACCTGTTTTCAATGTGTGTGCAACTCTGTAACATAAGGTTGCTGGTTGCTGGTTCACTTTGAAACAGGAAGTGGAATATGTATTCATCATTTTGTCTGAATCTGGGGTCTTCAGAAAACATTAGTAAAGAGTGGTATTCTGATGCTGTTATTTGTGTGCATCTTTCTTCAAACCTTTCCCCTTTTCCAGTAGGAAAGAGTAGAGGAAAGGCTTGTGTTTCTTGGTCTAAAATATTGTATGCCGTGATAGGATCAACAAGTTCAAATTGGCCAGTTGCTGAGGAATCCTGAATTATTTCTGTGGATTCCCTTAGGTTTTGTTCAATGTTTATTTCTTTGTAGTACTCATTGTTCTCTATAAGATATTGTAAGGCTTCTCTCATTTTGTTTAAGTCTACTAGTTGTTGCCAAATTGTGTTGCCTTTCGTTAGTACACGATTCACTAGGATAATCAAAGATTGATCTATTGGCCGTTGCACTTCTAGAGTGTCTACATTTTCTTTAAGATCTAATGGCAAATAAACTACTTTGCCACAAATGACTTTCAGTAATTCAGAAGTGGCAACTTGTCTGTTTCGGGTTGAAGGCGTATTATATTTTGAAATGGGTGTACTGATTGGACTATGGTGCTCTCATACAAATTAAGCTGTTGGAGAGGCATTTGGTTATTATCAAGCTTTGTATTGCAGTATGTGCAAAGTTTTAAGGGTTAGTAATGTTGTATTTGTATTCTGCTATAAGATAGAGAGTTAATTGGAACCATTGGGATTTCTCATTGTCTTCAATTTTGTATGTTATATCTACAGTTTTGGTGCTCTTTGAATAAATAGTTCTGTGACAATATACACATACTTGGTTTGGTACTTCAGCAGATGTGCTTTTAAACTTTGCTATTTGTTTCTTGTAGGTGTTAATTAGAAGGTTGGCATTTGTAAGGTTTGTGCTACTCTTTTCTAAATTTACTGGATTTTCTAAGTGATCTTCATTTCCAAAATATTTGATTTGCATGTGATCTATTTCTTCAAGGAGTTCTTTGGATGTGCTATATAGGAGAATGTTATTAAAATGTTCCAGATCTAAAGCAGGACTTTTTGCCTAGTACAGTCTCTGGACAAGATTACAAATTGTTTGTCGCTAAATTTTTGATGTGGGGGAAGGTGCTTTTGCAAGGACGTCCGGAAATGCAGGCTAATGGATGTTCTCGCAGTCCAGTGTAATTGTGCACTGGACAGGAGTCCTCCATGGTTTGCAAAGTTATTATTAACATTTTCTCTTTTACTTTCACATAGTGATTGAGGCATTGCCATAAAGATTTGATTGATTGTTTTCATACATTACACATTGAGGTGCAGGACCATTTGTAGACGGGACGGATTGGTTCAGTGGAATGGAGAGTTGATTGCAAGTTTGTTGGGGTCATTCTTTCAATGAGGGTTTCTTCCGCCATTATGGTGTTGTCTACCATTTCATACCCTCTGCAACTGCAATGTACGGCAATTGTTTTTTTCTGCTCTCGTTTGTATGCCTCTTCATTGAAATATGGTTCTGCGCTGGTTGTGTGAATCCACTCACCTGCACAGAAGTTTGCAAAGGTATCTATGTTGACATTGTGCATATTGCTATGTACTTTTTGTAGTTCACTGATTAAATTTGTTAGTGGTTTCATTCTGGTTAAAATTAATAAAAACAATTTTCTTTTGAGGAGCATTACACTGTCAATGAGAACTTCCAGGGTTAGTCTTCTGCAGTAATTTTTAAGGGTTGAACCTGAATTCTCGGCTGTTTTGATAAGATTCTGAAGCACTCTATGGTGGAACATTGTAAAATTATTTTGTTGGAATGCTCTAACTGTGGCTACATTAACATTGGTCGATGCAGTGCTAGCGCAATTGGTAATTTTATTCTTCTTAATACATTTCTTTTTATTTTTACTTTTGGAAGAGGGGCCATACTTTGTTCACTGCTAGCTGGTTCCCATTTGTTGAGTGACTGTATTAGAAGTTTTGTTTGAGCATTCACCACAAAATCTGCTAGAGGTGTATGGCTATTTTTCATGCTTTTAGTTTTATCTGCTCTATTTTTCCTTGTTTTCTAAAAAGTAGCTTTTTGGTAGGCATTCTCTTCTGTCTTTTGGAGAAATAAGGAAAGTGTGGGTTTGAAAGTTGTGCAATGTATTTGCGTGCACTGTGCATGAGTGTCTGAATATCAGGACAGGCATGCATAGAGGGCTGTGGGATTGTACAATGGGCTATTAGTTATGGTTAGGAAGGTTGTGATAGTAGCTGTGTGTGTTGTTGTGTGAAGGGCTTGCTGCAGTGCGTATGACAGCATACTCTACATGAATAAGTAAGGGCATTACTGTGTTTTCATGATACTAGCGGGTGTTACGATACTGGTGTTTAGATGAGAATACAAAGAGTGTACCTCTGAGGTGCAAGGTGTAAGAGTGAAGCAAATGGTGTTGGATTGAATAGCATTTTGTAGTCTACTATATGGCTACACAGCACTGTATGAGTAACAGAAAAAATACTACTGTATACCAGCACTTACTTTGTTGAATGTGAAAAGTAGTTTTCTTCTGGGTTTTATCTTCTAGTAGAAAGGTTTCTGTCTTTCCGGAGGCTGTTCTTCAATGCAATTTGCAAAGAAGAACATTAGTGGGTATGTGTGGCAATGGCAAAATAATTGTACTAGAATAACATATTATATTACACTGTAAGAGGATTTGTTCGGTAGAAGAGTTAGTAACATTGCACATGAAAACGAGTATGGTTGTAACAGTGCTGTTGGAGCATCATTGGTATTGAGGCCTGTGGACCTGGGATAGGTATCCCCTATGGGGGATGCAATTTTCAAAGTGTGAGAGTTGTTGTTGACCTATTTATATTGGAAATGGAGTACTGCAAGTCCTAGTAGGCTGAGAAAAATGGAGAAGCCAAGGAAGATGTACAGATTAGAAAGGAGAATGTTAGTATGTGCAATTTCATTAACTTTCCCACATATGGATGCTTGGAACTTTAGTGCTATTGCAGTATGTTGGAGAAATCCTTTCCCTTTCCTTTCATTTATTTATTAAAAATGACAGACAGCACGGCTGTAAATGTTCACATGCATGCATTTGGTTTCCTTGAAATGGTGCTGAAATTAGTAGTTATAAACACAGAGCATTTTGTCATTTTTCAATCCATGTACATTGCATGTTCTGGTAACATACAATACGTTTTAGTTTTCAGTGTGCATTTTGGAAGCTTTACTGCAGGTGTGTTAGTGGGGGAAGTGGTTTTAAAAGTGACAGAAGGAAAGAAGAAAATAACAGTACCCACATTAGAATGAGTGATATGGGCAAGCATGCATGTTGTGGTAATATATTGAAGTTTCACATAGGATCTGGCACTTAAACATGCTGTTGAAATGTTTCAAATGTGGATTTGTTTTCTGTTACAAAAAAATCACAGAGTGATGCTGAAATTGAAATGTGCGTTTTAAAACTGTTAAGAACACTTTCTCATCAGACAGTATTGTAAGTAATTGCTGGTTGATATCAGGAGATTGGAACATGAGAGTATGATTATTGAGTAGGTTATGCAGGGTAAATGGTAGGATCCCTGTTAAATGCATTTGTAAAAGAGTTAGAAATGTACTTTACAAAATCTATGCATTCCTCAACTTTGTGTTGCTAGATGCAGATGTGGATGAATCTGGAAGTAGAAATCTTGGAGAGTTTTACAGTAGTTTTTGATGCAAGTGCTTGGGAATAACAGGAGGCCTGTACTCTCAGTGTTTAACAGTGCATCTGAAGTGTTGAATTGAGATGACAGAGTTAGCTGTAGAGTTCCTGGCTATGATTAGTAGATGGGTGTGTGACTCCTTAACAGTATCAAATGAGGGAGTGCTGCAAAGAGTGAAGTGGAAAGGGATTAAGGGCTGCCCCTGTGTTATGGGGTCAGTGGACACCGCAGTAGTCAGTGGACAGGGTGTGCCACATCTCGGTCCTTTCAGGATGCTGGCATGGAAAGGGAACTGTGAGTATTTGTCAATCAGATGTTCTGATTGTGCTTTATATGAAGAGAAAGTATTTGTTTTTTCATTGATGTGTGTAGTGAAGATGGCTGTGGTTGCAGAGATGGAGAGAGCCAGTGTGTGGATGGTGGGAGATTGCATTGTGAGTGATCTGCAGAGGTATGCAAAGAGAAGTGTCATTTCTGCCAATCGTGTATTTCAGGGAGTGGAGGCTTTGTGGTGTGGTGTGTCTGGCTGCAATTTGCAAGGAGTGATTGAACTTTGTGGAGATATGGCCACTTTCAATACTCCTGATGTTCTTCTGGTGCATTGTGGAGGAGTGCATTTGGGTTATATCAGTGCAGTAAGTTTACTGAGTGCACTGAAGGACTTGGTGAAGGCACTGATGGTGCTTTTTCATGTGTGAAGGTGGTATTTTCATACATACCACCTAGAGCAGTATGGAACAGCCCCAATGATGTCTGTCCTCAGCAAAATGCAGGAAGGTGTCTTTTGAACAGAGGCATGTCTTCTTTTTTGTGTAGTGCTTGGATGTTCTCTTTTAAGAATGAGAACATTCATTCTCTGAGTGTGAAAGTTTTTACTGCAGATGACATTTCTTTGTCCAACATTGGAAATGCCATGTTCCTTTACAATGCAAGGAATGCTTTGAAGAGGTTCATGTAAGCCTGTAAGGAAGAAAAGAAAAGAAAAGCCACATAAAAGAGAGGTGTTAGTTTACAAGCACATTAAAAAAAAGAAAAAAGGCATTTTTTAGAGCCACCACTAAAGAGGAAATCTCCTACCCTGGGTTACATTTGTCTCCCCCAGCCCCCTGAATTGGACAATCTGTCCGCCTAAATCGTGGTTGTCTGCAGACAGCATGTGCCACATCTGGGTCTTTTGAGGATGGCAGGCATGGAAATGGGACTGTGGAGCCCAGGGGATTGGCTAATAAGGTTTCCTGTGTTTGGTATGCAAGGAGAGAGTGTGGTAAAAGGTCTGTTTGCTGAGAGGAGTACAGATGGCTGTGACTATGGCTGTGTCTTTTAGGAGGTTGAATGTGTGGATTTTGTGGGACTCATGGATCCATTGGATACAGGTATATCCAGAGCAGTGTGGAGTGGCTGCACACCTTGGATTTGATCATATTGATGTGTAGTGGTATGGAGTGCGTGACATTAAGTAGGTGGACTTGCTCCCACTTTGTGGCACTTTGGTGACGCGCCATCATCAGGCCATTATTATGGTTGATTGTGGAGGGAACAGTTTAGGCCATGTAACAGGAATTTCACTGCAGTTTGCAAAGAAGAAGACATTTGGGAAAATGATGGACATGTTTTCAAACTCCTGAGTATTTTTTTTCTCACATTGCCCAGAGACAGATGTGGCTGTGTTCCAGTTCATTTGCTTCGCAAATGGAGAAAGCGAGGGGCAATGTCAACATGGCTGTTTGTGCATTTTTGAGAGATGTTGGCATGATGTCTTTCCTTAATGAAAACATTAAATTTCACAGCACCAATATTTTTCGCAGAGATGGAGTACATGTTACCGATGCTGGTAATCAGCTTTTTTTTCGAAATATCCTAAATGCTGTGCAGCCCTTTTTGCAAATGTAGCAAGCATTTTACTGTAGGTGTTGACTACTTTAATGTAAACCTTGAAAAAAACTTCAAAAAAGAAAAATGAATAAAAAGCTATTTTCAGAGCCACCACTTTCTCCCACAAAAGAGTGCAATGGTTGAGATGCTGCCACCACCTACATTTTTAACTAACGCACTGTCTGTGGATTTCACAGGCTGCACAGGGGCCTGCAACCTTTTTTTTTGGAACTTCTATCTTTAAACTGTGAAAGATGGCTCTGAAAAGAACTGTTTATTTTTTTTTATTTTTGTTGTTTTATGATTTTCTGGGCATTTTTATTCAGGACACACAAGGAAGGGAAGGGGTAGGGAAGAGGCGCCAACCACAGGGACAATGGGGCAGGTGGAGAGAGGAAGCTGTTGGGAGGGCCTCACTTAGGTAGGGGGTACTGTTTCTACCAGACCATAGCCTCAAAAGCACTTCAAAACTACTCCCCCCTACAGAGTACTGCATCACAGTACATACAGATTACAGTGACTCTCGAAAGGCAAGGGTCCACTGCGTTATATATGGCCTGTGAGGCAGGTGCAGAGATCAGCTACCCCAAAGGAGTGTCTCTTGTGGTGACAGGAGCAGATGTTGAGGATGTGATAGAGGAATACAACCTGCTACCACCTTCGAAAGGGACAACCCTCCAAACTGCTGCCTTGTGGTTAGACCTAAGGTGTTGTCGCATGGAGGCGGTCCCATAGCTGTACAGCTGTCATGATGCCTACTCCCGGGAAGCCAGTTCAGGACCAGCGTCCCCGAAAGCAGACATCATGACCCCAGGGAGGGACCCAGCAACCCCTTATAGGGGCTCTTTGGACATTGGCCTGGCACCTTTGGCCCCAGGCTCATAGAAGGCATCAGTCCTGGCACCATAGGCGCCAGGCTCATTATGGGAGTGCTTGGATGGACTTACCTGATCCAGACCATGCTGCCGGATCCAGACCTCCTTGAGGTCTGAAAGGGACTATTTTAACTATGGGACTATTTTACCACTCGGGCGTGGCTGAGGAAGAATACTTACCTGGAACTACTTTGGGGGCTGTTTAAACCATGCCCAGACAGCAGCTCACGCTTCTCGTTGTTCTGCATCTAGCAGCTGGATGCTCACCGTGTCTGCTCCTGCATCCTGGCTCCAGCCACGCCCGCCTGCAACCTGGAACACCTGAAAAGGAAGGAAAGGAGAGAAAGGTGAATAATTGTACTTTACCTACCTCCATCCGGAGTCCGGAACCATCACTCCGACGATCCTGAGAAAAGACATTATTTTTAGAAGCGCATCGCATCGCTCGCTGCAGCGCCTCGTTCCACTCACCTTCACAAGGCGCCCTCGGGCTCTTCAGCGACCATTGGCACCATCCGTCGCCTTTCAGCGCCTAAGGAGAAAAAGAGACAAAACAAAGGTGAGCGAAGGAACAGATTGAGGAAGGCCTGATTCTTCCACCTTAAGACTTACCTGATTATTGTTGGGACAATCTTTCCTCACCTCGGGTCGGCGCCGCTTCTTTGGCACTTCCGTACCCCGGCCCCTAAGGGGAAAAAGACACGCGCATTAGTGGGTGAAAGCAAGATCACTAAGGGAACCATCCATCAAAAAGACTCACCAGAGTTTACCTTCGGCGAATCCATTCCTCAACGCGGATTCTTCCTCCTGCATCTGAAATAGAGAAAAGGACAACGGACAATTAAGGCTTGAACTTTTGCAACTGAATACTTAAGGCCTCATATCGGAAAAGTCAAGCGGAGTTGAATACTCACCAAACCCGAGATCCAGTCAAGTAACTGGAAATCAACGCACCCCTGCATCGGAAGCAGGATGGAGAGCTCGTCCTTTCAGACTCTAAGGTGAGACTCTACGGGGAATCGCGGAGGGGGTTTGAGGAGTGTGAGAGGGGGAAAGGGGGGAATCCAACACATTATCCAGCAGACAGTTAATCCCCTTTTCCATCTACAGAAGGATTCTTCTACGGGCCAGACAGGCGAGGTTTGGGGGTCCGGTCCAGTTCGTCTTCCGAGTCCTGCGCATCACCTTAGAAGAGGTCATAGCAGTCCAGAACAGGTCGGCGCCTCCGTGGGAATCAGGTGAGCGTTACAACAGCCTTAGGTTTTCCCATGACTGAGTACCATATTGCACTGCGTGCATCGAACCTTGGCCGCACGTGCCTTGGATACCTACCCCTAATGGTGATAAACAGCCTCCACACCCAAGACTCATGCTGGCAGCTGGTAGTAGGGACTTCAAATACCTCATCCTCTTCATTTTCTTGATCCCCCTCTGCATCACCACGCCTGTTCCCCTGTCTGGGCCCTTCAGATGGTGATTGTGGTGATGGTGGCGGAGATGGTTTGTGGTGGTGCTGAGGCAGCGGCCATGGATGCCATTTCAGATGAAAAGCAGCACACCAAAAGTAGCACACCAGAAACAACGATGTAGGCAGTGCTCAGTCCTGGTCAGCCAGAAACAACAATGAGGAGCTGAACTGGGGTGCAGCCTTTTATAGGGGTGAGTTCCATGGACATTCGCACACTCTCCGGACACTTTGAGCCCAAGGCAGGGCTCATCAAGTTACAAAAGGTCTCTAGATCGACTAGAGCATGTTCTGGGACTTCTGTAAGTGTGACGTTTCAGCTTAAAACACAATGGATTGGCCAAAGATTCACTTTTTAAGTGTCTGGGGGTAAGGACAGTGTCTGCAGTTAGGCCTGATGCTCAGCATGGGTACTGTCACAAAGTGACGTTCCCAGCCGTCCGCTGATAGGACGGCTGTCTGTAGATTACCTATTGCGCAGGATGCGATGTGCACATGCGCCTAGGTGTCTGTAGGACAGGAGTAGGACCCCCAAACTAATTAAAAGTATGCCAGAAATGTACAGACATCTGCGGACAGGCGCAGTGTTCGGAGGGCACAGGGGATCAGATGTGCATGCGCCCTGGTGTCCATAGAAAAGGGGCTGGACCCCAAACTAATTAAAAGTATGTCACAACTTTACAGACAATTCCGGACAGGGCCGGGGTTCGGAGGGCACAGGGGATCAGGTGTGCATGCACCCAGGTGTCCGTAGGACAAGGGTGGAACCCCCAAACTATTTAAAAGTAGGTCCCAACTTTACAGACATCTGCAGACAGGCGCAGTGTTCGGAGGGCACAGGGGATAAATTCTGCATGCGCCCAGGTGTCTGTAGGACAGGGGTGGAACCCCCAAACTAATTAAAAGTATGCCACACATTTATGGACATCTACGGACAGGCACAGTGTTCAGAGGGCACAGGAGATCGGATGCTCATGCGCCAAGGTGTCCACAGGACTAGGGCTGGGTCCCCAGATCATATAAAGGAGCGTCATGATTTTGCGGACATGTCCGGACAGGCGCGATGTTCGGTATTACCTCCATTTTGATTACAGGCAGGCCAGACAGTCGTGCTGTGTGCAGACTCCAAAAGGGGATTGTAAAAAACACACACACACACACACACACCAACAGTAAACACATAGAAATGTATTAAAATACAAATACACTCAATCAGAAAAGGGAAGGGGTAGCAAAAAGAGAAACATATATAGGCGATATGGGGGAATTGGGGTTTTCTACATGATGTTTATCAGGGGAGGAATGGATTGAGGTCTCATCATAGCTTTGTTGATTAAAGGGATTTGGTGGGGATGATTAGCTGGGACAGGGGGAAGGAACACAGGTACAAGAGGGGCATTGGTATTTAACATTGTCTGTAATATGTCTTTCCACAAATGTCATTAACTGCACAAAATTGGTGTTGGGCTGATTCATTTTTGCAGAGAGACGTATTAGTTCCTTTGCAACATTTGCATTTTGGGTCTCTCTGTGCCCATCTTCTTTCAAATGTGGTGGTAATTCCGGGTCACTTTCTTTTGCACTATGTACTGTTAAACAAAAAAAAACATGTTTTATTGACATGTGAAACAATTTCCATTACTGTTCCTACTATAAAAATTACATTGTGTATCATTAGAGTTATTTCTGTCACTCATTTCATTGTGGGAGACATTTTCCTCTAACCACTCCAGGGTGCTTGCCATTTATGTTTAAAGAAAACAATACTTCTATTTCTTACATATCATGTACATACAACACAATTTAATGTTACAGGAAGAAATATAGTGCAGTTACTACTTTTTATATGGGTTTTTTCTTAGAAGTTTGGACTTGCTTCTGCAAGTTGCTTCTGACTGTGTAAGCAAGGATGCACTGAGGTAATATTGTTAGATGCACAGATCACTTTTGTGCTTGGTGCATTACATTATGTTGTAATTGCACTTCTGGTTTCATAAGGGCAGAGTTTGTAGACATATTTAATTTTTGATTGTGCTACACATATGTGTTGCCCTTTAAACATCTTCTGTTGGTTTGCTGCAAGCTATAACATTATAAGGTAACCCCTGTGCTTTTGGCAGTGGGAATGCTGTCCGGAGTCTGCAGACAGTGCCGCTGTCCGTGGACGCTGTGGCTATCATGTTGGGGCAGGGAGGTTCAGTATGATGTAAAGGACATGTAGACAAATTAAGGGTTTCCTGGTAAAAACCTATGAAATTCAGTGAAAAAACTTTGTTAAAGGGATTTTACGGTTAAGTTCCATTAGTAAAAACCTAAAACAATCAGTCGAACAACTTTCTTAAAGGGTTATTATGGTTACAATTAAAATTAAAAACCCCCAGAAATTCGCCAGTTATGCAATGCTAAGCAACCATAACTCGCACAACCACCGTGCAATGCTAAGACTAACACCTAAGATATCAAGGATGACATCATAAATGTCATCGATGACATCACATGTGAAATTATTTTTTCATAAAAAGTCCATACAAGGGGTTGTGATTATAATGTTAGTAAAAATATGTCAGGGGTGATCGGGATATGTATCATGAACTACTTAATCTATTAAAGACTGTGCTGCTGTAAACAACATTCTTTTGCAGTGTTGTTCTTAGTAGAGGAACTTAACCAGCCATACACATAGGCAATGGCTGCAGTATGCCCATATTTATAATCTTGCAATTTTGGATAGTATAATAATGAATGGTACCTTATGAGAGTTTTGAGTACTGTTTAACATGTACTAATCAGATAATAATTGAACACTTACTACACACTTGTAGTACTGCAAACAATACATATGAAGACCCCAATGTAAACAAATCACGGGCACATACAGGGAAATTAAAGTAAGCAAAAAATAAGCAGTATCTTCTGAAACTGTTAATAACATACGTGTTTATCTTCATGAATAGAAATAATTGGTGTGTTTGAGGCCTACGTATTTCCCCATGTATTTTATTTATTACATGTGTATATGCACCATGAGCTAAAACCAAACACTAAAGAAAGTACTGTAAGAAAATATGAGAAGGGTAATGTCTAGATATATAGTACCTTTTGAATTTTAAGTTTCTGTCAGTGAACAAAACCACCTGGCCTACATATGTCAGTGAACAAAAACAAACAGCCCAGATGTTTGATGTCAACAGTAATGTCTTCAATGACATTTGTGATGCCATTTTTGATGTCTTGGGTGTTAGTCTTAGCATTGCATGGTGGTGGCGGCATGTTTTTTTTATTTTTATTTTACTTGTACCATAATAACCCTTTAAGAAATTGTGTTAGATTTTTACTAATGGATCTTAACCATAATGTCCCTTTAACAAAGATTTTTCACTGGATTTGATAGGTTTTTATTAGTGCAACTTAACCATAATGTCCCTTTAACAAAGTATTTTCACTCAATATATAGATGACTTGGAATAGCTATTATGCTGCAAAATACATGGCATTAGAAACTACAGAAAATCCTATATCGGCACTCACCTGTGGCAATGATGTGTAGTCGTGTTTTGTGTTGGCAACCACTACCAAAATATAGTCCTACTTGTATGTTTTCCATCTCTTCCAGTTTTTGACTTCGAAAATCTTGACACTCTACATACACAACCGTGGCTTCACCTGCCTGTTCATCTTTAACAAAGTGGGCGGTGTTCCTCACCTCACACCCCACACCACAATGATCACGAAAGCATACAATAAATAGTGAAGTGATGTTCTCAGGCGAAGTGAGCCCCAGGCTCTCATTGTACCCCTCCTTTCCTCACAGCCCAGGATCCCTCCAGGAATCGGGTGAATGCTGGAGCACACTAAGGACCTTGCACAACCCACAAACACGGGAGAAGAATAGAAATGGAGAGGGAAAAAGAGAGAGACAGACAGAGAGAAAGAGAGAGAGCTGAGACAGAGAGGGAGAAAAGAGCAAGAGAGAGCGTGCACGCTAGATGGGAATTTGATACTCTAGGTACAGATGACATGCATGGATATTTGCATATAGCTCTAATATGCCGTCTCAATATTGTGCATTGCCTGTTCTTTGATTTTGGGTACACTAATGCGTAACAAATAAAGACGAGTAGCACTTTTGTTCAAAAATGCTTCGTTCTGAAAAGCTTTTGACAGAACGTATCCATCTTCTTAAATCATGTGATAATGTGTGCATTGTATGAGAAAAAGTGCATGAATCGATTCAGAATGAAGAGACATTTCATTGAGGACAGTTTTGCTTCTTCATCGCAATGGCATCTCCCTTTTCTCTCGACATGGTTACAAGAGACGGGAGATAATTAGACATTTCGCAATTATTCAGCGCTGCTTTTCATTAGTCAAAGTTTGTTCTCAGGCTTCAGCAGCTCAGCCGCAGGGCAGCTCCTTTGCCCTCCTCAGTCACTTATCAAATCATCAATGTCATCCACTGAATTATAGCTTCCAGCAGCCACGAGACAGTTCCAAGGCTCAATGTGCCTAGATTCAGTCAAAGCAGCTTGGCACCAACATTTTACGAAATTATCAGTGCCCCCTGTTGACACCGTGTCCAACTTGTCTCGAAAGGACGAGGCACTTATCTCCTGCTCTGATTAAAAATAAAACAGAAATGATATCCTGTCTGTGAAAATTGGCAAGCATCACAGCTTCGGCAGCTTTCTCTGACAGCATGATCTTAGTATCTCAGAATAGTTTCTGGCACCTACCATCTCTTTCTGATCCCTTAGGCTGCCCTTGGACATTCCTTCACAGTACATGGTCCATGCGCCCAGTGACTACCAGCACCCTAGGGTCTTTTCGGGAGGTGCTGCAATGCAAGAAAAGAGGCAGAGATAGAAGCAATATCTCATCCATCCACACCTTGCTGATTTGGTGTGCTTAAGTTAAGGGCGGAGCCAGAAAGCATCTATCTTGAGATGTGCCAATGATCACTCTCTTGGAAGCAATAGTAGTCCTCCTTTACCGAGAGTTTCTGCCCGTGAACTTGTGATTATTCCCCACACATATCAACAGGGCAGAAGGTCACTGAAGTAGAAAATGTGTTCCTTTTTATTTTATCAGAGTGAACAAACTAGATTTTTTTCTAAAAAGATAGTTTGAAAGGGCTCCATTTTAAATATTTGAAGGAACTCTAAACTCACGTTGAAAAACAAGAGAAGTCCATCAAAAAGTCAGTCAGTCAGTCAGTCAAAAAGTTCTTTTTTATTTCGGCTAGATTCCATAAAATCAAACCAAACATTAAATATCAAACATTAAATATCATCCATAAAAGCCCTTTGCATACACTACAATAGTAAAAGACACATAAAAAAGAAAAATATCAAAAGAAATCAATTAATAACTAACTGTAAGAATCATAAATCATGACATGTTCAATGTGTTCTCTGCTTCTCCAGTCTCTGACTAAGTAATTGGACACAACAAACACCACGTCCGGGTAAAAGGCTGTAGGCTGTATGGCTTTTAAGACACGTTTTTGGGTTACCTGAGTGAATTTTGGAGAACCCCTGACAAATAAACAGAAAGTTTTGAATAGATTCGGGAAAGCCTTCACAAAAGGGTCCACAGACGTTCTGAGTTTCATACTCCTTTGGTATGTGAAGCAAGTGGAAGAATAGTGAATCTTAATTTCATAAAAAGGGAACATGCAAATGGAGATTTGATGTCCATCAGGTAGCTTTTGCGGGTCCACATAGTTTTAATATCCATATAAACCCATCCAAACACCAAGAATAAACAGCCCATAGCGTTTGGGGGCACACCCAATCTCTAAATTGATTAAGCTTATGAAATTCTTTAGCATAAGACACGGTTTGACCCAAAGGTGCCCAGATTCTAAAGAAACAATGTTGTTCTGATAAAAGCTAACCAGGGGAGGTTAGTATCACCCTCACAGCTCATCAGATCTTCAAGCTGTACATGATAACAATCAAGCTCTTGGTTGCACCAAATCCTTTCCCAATACAACAATGGTTTAAGTGTTATCAATTCACCAATGTCGATCAGACCCAATTCAAGGTGCACAAAGAGTCTAGGTGCACTGGTGGGTAGCATTAGTAGCTTTGTAAGAAATATGTTTTCATTGACAGTTAACAAGGTGATCCTAAAATGACCCCACAGCTCGGTCCCATAAGGTGTTGCCCCAATAGCTTGGGATTTATACATTTCCATAGCCGGATTGGCCAGATTATTTCTGAACTTCTTAGTGAAGTTCAGGATTGCTGAGCATCTGTGGGGCAGAGTAATCTTTGCTTTCTCAACATGTTTACCCCATTTTATGTTATTGGACAGGTAAAAGCCTAAGTAGTGAAATTAAGTGACTTCCTCCACCTCACTACATTTTATTAGGATGGTTACACCTATATGTTATGAGTTTAGAGCCCTTTAGGAACAGGCATGCAATCGATGGGATCACACAGAATAACTATGAGTCAATTCAGGAAGATGGCAAAATACTGTTTTATTAACAATTATCTAAAACAGGGAGTTACAAACATCATCAACAGACGTACGCTCGATTTCTCTCAGGGATCTTCAAACAATTCATATATTTTATATTACAAAATATGTCAGAGATGATGTCATACTATGTGGCAAATAATGAAAAACCTACTAGGGATGGGGATTGGATTAAGGGAAACATCTAAGTATATTATCAGGAGGAACTAGAATCATGATTGGTTGCCCACTATCAGGCAGATGTCTACACCGCGCCCATGGAGCAGGAGCTCCATTGGGGAGGAATAGTCCCTGCCGGAGCAGAGGACATGCTGCAGGGTGCCCATGCTCCACCCAGGATCCCGGAGATTTATTTTGTGAGCACCCTGCCCCCGCGTGCCCATGCACGCACATGATGTCTTTTTGCATTTAGCAGCCCGCGCACCCACCAAGTGCCTTTAGCCTTTGGCTAATTATATCTATTACGCTGCTCGTAGCCCTAAAGAGAATTTCAGCCCCGTACCACCATTACCCCGAAATTCTAAGATGGCCGCCCATTGCCTGGCTAGTCTCCACACTGCCTAACAAGCAGTCCCCTTCCACATCGGATTGGTCCAGCAACATTTTTAAAGCTCATTGGCTGCCGTATGCCAGACCCTCTGGTCCACACGCCAGCCTGCAAAGGTAACCTCCACAGCCCCGCTGTTATTCTGAGCCCTCGACCCTTCAGCGACTGTCGTTTACACCCACAGTCACACCTTAACTATTGTTGACACTGCCCCCGTGCATCACGTGTGATTGATACGTGCATCTTTTTCATCCTGGGCACACAAATGTCAATGCCCTAGCGTTCTGCTGCCCCACGGCATTTTAGGATATGTATTCACTCTGACCTGACCTGCTTGATACATTCAACAAACCGCGGCTCTCTGATGAGGCAATCACCGCACAACTATATCAATGTGTATCAAGTTACCTACTGCAACTAGTTGTTGAATCACGGTATCTTGCCCTTTTGTATGTCATTGCTTAAACCTATGTGCTACACATTGCGCGATTGTTGTGCTACCTCTGCGACCTTCTGCCTCTGCCTATGATTTCGAATTTAGGTGTCCCGCTGCATCCTATTCAATGTGTGACATTAGTGCATCTTTGCCTCATTTAGTAATTTCAAATCTAGGTGTCCCATTGTATCATATTTAATGTGCATTCAATGTGTGATATTAGTGTATTTCTGTCTCTGTCTATGATTTCGAAATAAGGTGCCCCTCTGTATCCTATTCAATGTGTGACATCAATGCATTTTTGCCTCATCTAGGGATTTCAAATCTAGGTGTCCCATTGTATCATATTTATATGCATCCTATTCAATGTGTGACACTAGTGCATCTTTGCCTCATATAGTGATTTCAAATCTAGGTGTCCCATGGTATCATATTTATGTGCATCCTATTCAATGTGTGACATTAGTGCATCTTTGCCTCATTTAATGATTTCAAATCTCGGTGTTCCATTGTAGCATATTTATGTGCATCCTATTCAATGTGTGACACTAGTGCATTTCTGCCTCTGTCTATGATTTCGAATTTAAGTGCCCTATTGTATCCTATTCAATGTGTGACTTCAGTGCATGTTTGCCTACACTGTGATCTCAAATCAGGTGCTCACCTTGCTCATCACTTGTGGCTACTTACGTGCGCAGCCCCACTGTGAATTATCCTCCTGATTAGGACCACACCTACGTAGAGTGGCACATTACCTTACTTGTCATCCTAACTCCCGGGTCACGTCATGCGGCTGCAGCACCCTGCTTGCCTCCGCTTTATACACCTAGTCATTGTAGGGTACGCTATCTCTACCTTCGGCACTCCCTCCACCAGCACCGCCAAACCACAACACACACCCGTCCAATACGACTAACCTACATACTCCCCTACCATGCATCTTTGCACAGACTATTCAATTAATCAGTACCTCAACGACCCGGCTCTGTGACTCAAGCACTTTGCCACAAAACCTACACCTAACCAACCGTGCACATTACAATCTAGAAACACTAGACTCAGATCTAGAATGCCCCGCACACCTTGCACACAGCGCAGCCTCACCACCCATTTACAACATGATTCACCTATGAGATGCAATCCCCCCCTCCAACCCTCACCACAGCGCTCAAGGGAGCTCTTATCAATGCCAGATCCCTCACGGCACACGCTCTTGACATTGCCGACCTTATCACCGTCCAAAACCTTTAGCCATTACTGAAACCTGGCAACATGCTGCCTCTGGCCCTCTTCTTGCCTTAGCCATACCTAACGGCTATTCCATCATTAGAAATGACCACCAGACCAACCTGACCAAAGGAGAAGGAGTTGCATCTATACACAAAGATAATATCACTATGCGAACTACTACCTGTTCCCAATTCAGCTCTGCAGAATCCCTTTCCGTGAAACTATCCCTCTCACCAACTAACAAAGCTACACTACATCTCAACTACAGACCCCCAGGTCCTCTTGGCTCATTCACCGATGACATCACATCTATCTTGTCTGCCAACATTAAGCCTAACTCGCAGGTGTTGCTACTAGGTGATCTCAATCTGGGCCTTTCTGACTCTAAGGACCACATGGCCATCGAGGTTGCCACCACCCTTGGAAACTTAGACTTCCAACAACGCATTCTCGCACCTACCCATAATAAGGGCAGAATGCTAGACTGGATATCTGATCTTAATTGCAACACCATGATCACCTCTAACTCCCCCTGTGCCTGGTCCGACCATCATATCATTAACTTCCACCTACCAGCCACTAATCCCCAGCCCAAACCCACCATAGCCCCTGGTATACCCACCAGGAACAAAAAGGACATTACCAGAGACAAATTTCTCCCTCTCATTCTCCCCATCCTCAACAAATGTGCCTTGCACGACAAGGACACTAGTGTCCTAGTAGACTCCTTCAATTTTACACTACTCAGAGCCATTGAGACTATAGCCCCTCTAACAATAAGCAAAGCTAAACAACGATCCCATCTGAACTCATGGTTCACCCCGCAGCTTAGAGCTTTGCGCAAAGAAATGCGGAAGGGCGAAGCTCTTTGGAGAAGCAATTCTAGTTCGGCTAACAAAGACTCCCTTCTCATTACTTCACTTAACTATAAGGAAGCTATCCTCCAAGCCAAAAAAGAGACATCGAACCAATGCATATCTCAAGCTGAATCCAACACAAAAGAGTTATTCAAAATTCTACAAGAATTAGAATCCCCGTCGCCTATCCCCGACTCCTGCATCAAAGACAGCTCTTGGTAAAATAATATCCAAAATGCACTTCTCAACAAAATCTCTACCTTGTAATCCAAAATTAACACCAAACAAAATACCCTCCTCACCTCCCCCCTAAACAAAACCATGCCACCTAAAATGACCATCCCACCTTCCCACAAGCCTTTCAGCTTAACGTCACTCACCATCTCTGAGGTTGAAAAAATCATCAGCACCTTAAAACCCTTGAACTGTCAAGGTGACTCCTGTCCAGCACCGATCCTTAAGGAATCGGAACATGAACTCGCTCCCTTCATAACCACTCTCATCCATTCCTCCTTTCAATCTGGAGTGGTCCCTAACAATTTGAAGGATGCTTGGGTTATCCCCTTCTAAAAAAAACGACTCTAGATTCGGAGTCACCAACTAACTACAGGCCCATTACTACGGTCCCATTTCTTCTAAAAATATTAGACTGAACAGCCTACCTACAGAAACAGAACTATCTGGAAACAAACAATCTTCTAGGCACAAGACAATCCGGCTTTAGACCCAAACATGGGACTGAAACTGCCCTCTTAACCCTCAAAACCCAAATTGAGGACCTAAAATATAATGGCAAACTGGCACTACTACTCCTACTGGACCTATCTGCTGCCTTCGATCTGGTCAACCACCAAATCCTTTGTCAACATCTGAAAACTGCAGCCCATTTTTCGGACAGCGCTACCAACTGGAGTAGGTCATTCCTAGACAATGGACACTTGAGAGTATTCTCCCCAACCTCCTCAGCAGACCCAGCGCCAGTCCCCTGTGAGGTCCCGCAAGGATCATGCGTATCCCCCACCCTCAACAATGTGTTCACTAAACCCCTGTTCGATGTGCTTGACTATCTAGGTGTCACCTACACCAGTTACGCCGATGACTCCCAGATACTCATTCCACTCGGAATTTTATCTAGGAGTGGACCACTCGGTTGACTCTAAATCACTAAAAGCCATTTACCTTGTCATCCAAGCCTGGATGGCACAAAAAGAGCTCTGTCTTGACAACGATAAGACAGAGTCCTCATCTTGGGTTCTCAACATAGACTCAACAAGCTGAACCCTCTGTTCAGTTCCTTCAATATCGATGGCAACACCATCAAAGTATCCAAAGATACAAAGACCTTAGGAATCTACCTAGATTCTACACTCTCACTTCACAGACAAACTAATGTCGTTGCGTCTGCATCTGCTTACACATGTAAGCTGATCACAGCCTGTCGCCCATTCCTATCTATGCCAAACTGCATCACCCTCGCCAGTACACTGGTTATGTCCGAATTGGACTACTGTAACGCACTGTACCAAGGCACTAACCAGTGCAACCTTAATAAACTTCAGATCACTTAAAATAATGCCATCAGAGCAGCCCTCAACATCCCTAGATCAGCACAAATCTCTGAAACCATGAAGAACCTACACTGGCTTTCTGTCACCCAAAGGATCTCACTCAAATCACTTGCCCTTACCTATAAATGCATTCACAACCCAGCCCCCAGCTACTTAGCCTCGCGGTTCACGGGCACATACAGGGAAATTAAAGTAAGCAAAAAATAAGCAGTATCTTCTGAAACTGTTAATAACATACGTGTTTATCTTCATGAATAGAAATAATTGGTGTGTTTGAGGCCTACGTATTTCCCCATGTATTTTATTTATTACATGTGTATATGCACCATGAGCTAAAACCAAACACTAAAGAAAGTACTGTAAGAAAATATGAGAAGGGTAATGTCTAGATATATAGTACCTTTTGAATTTTAAGTTTCTGTCAGTGAACAAAACCACCTGGCCTACATATGTCAGTGAACAAAAACAAACAGCCCAGATGTTTGATGTCAACAGTAATGTCTTCAATGACATTTGTGATGCCATTTTTGATGTCTTGGGTGTTAGTCTTAGCATTGCATGGTGGTGGCGGCATGTTTTTTTTATTTTTATTTTACTTGTACCATAATAACCCTTTAAGAAATTGTGTTAGATTTTTACTAATGGATCTTAACCATAATGTCCCTTTAACAAAGATTTTTCACTGGATTTGATAGGTTTTTATTAGTGCAACTTAACCATAATGTCCCTTTAACAAAGTATTTTCACTCAATATATAGATGACTTGGAATAGCTATTATGCTGCAAAATACATGGCATTAGAAACTACAGAAAATCCTATATCGGCACTCACCTGTGGCAATGATGTGTAGTCGTGTTTTGTGTTGGCAACCACTACCAAAATATAGTCCTACTTGTATGTTTTCCATCTCTTCCAGTTTTTGACTTCGAAAATCTTGACACTCTACATACACAACCGTGGCTTCACCTGCCTGTTCATCTTTAACAAAGTGGGCGGTGTTCCTCACCTCACACCCCACACCACAATGATCACGAAAGCATACAATAAATAGTGAAGTGATGTTCTCAGGCGAAGTGAGCCCCAGGCTCTCATTGTACCCCTCCTTTCCTCACAGCCCAGGATCCCTCCAGGAATCGGGTGAATGCTGGAGCACACTAAGGACCTTGCACAACCCACAAACACGGGAGAAGAATAGAAATGGAGAGGGAAAAAGAGAGAGACAGACAGAGAGAAAGAGAGAGAGCTGAGACAGAGAGGGAGAAAAGAGCAAGAGAGAGCGTGCACGCTAGATGGGAATTTGATACTCTAGGTACAGATGACATGCATGGATATTTGCATATAGCTCTAATATGCCGTCTCAATATTGTGCATTGCCTGTTCTTTGATTTTGGGTACACTAATGCGTAACAAATAAAGACGAGTAGCACTTTTGTTCAAAAATGCTTCGTTCTGAAAAGCTTTTGACAGAACGTATCCATCTTCTTAAATCATGTGATAATGTGTGCATTGTATGAGAAAAAGTGCATGAATCGATTCAGAATGAAGAGACATTTCATTGAGGACAGTTTTGCTTCTTCATCGCAATGGCATCTCCCTTTTCTCTCGACATGGTTACAAGAGACGGGAGATAATTAGACATTTCGCAATTATTCAGCGCTGCTTTTCATTAGTCAAAGTTTGTTCTCAGGCTTCAGCAGCTCAGCCGCAGGGCAGCTCCTTTGCCCTCCTCAGTCACTTATCAAATCATCAATGTCATCCACTGAATTATAGCTTCCAGCAGCCACGAGACAGTTCCAAGGCTCAATGTGCCTAGATTCAGTCAAAGCAGCTTGGCACCAACATTTTACGAAATTATCAGTGCCCCCTGTTGACACCGTGTCCAACTTGTCTCGAAAGGACGAGGCACTTATCTCCTGCTCTGATTAAAAATAAAACAGAAATGATATCCTGTCTGTGAAAATTGGCAAGCATCACAGCTTCGGCAGCTTTCTCTGACAGCATGATCTTAGTATCTCAGAATAGTTTCTGGCACCTACCATCTCTTTCTGATCCCTTAGGCTGCCCTTGGACATTCCTTCACAGTACATGGTCCATGCGCCCAGTGACTACCAGCACCCTAGGGTCTTTTCGGGAGGTGCTGCAATGCAAGAAAAGAGGCAGAGATAGAAGCAATATCTCATCCATCCACACCTTGCTGATTTGGTGTGCTTAAGTTAAGGGCGGAGCCAGAAAGCATCTATCTTGAGATGTGCCAATGATCACTCTCTTGGAAGCAATAGTAGTCCTCCTTTACCGAGAGTTTCTGCCCGTGAACTTGTGATTATTCCCCACACATATCAACAGGGCAGAAGGTCACTGAAGTAGAAAATGTGTTCCTTTTTATTTTATCAGAGTGAACAAACTAGATTTTTTTCTAAAAAGATAGTTTGAAAGGGCTCCATTTTAAATATTTGAAGGAACTCTAAACTCACGTTGAAAAACAAGAGAAGTCCATCAAAAAGTCAGTCAGTCAGTCAGTCAAAAAGTTCTTTTTTATTTCGGCTAGATTCCATAAAATCAAACCAAACATTAAATATCAAACATTAAATATCATCCATAAAAGCCCTTTGCATACACTACAATAGTAAAAGACACATAAAAAAGAAAAATATCAAAAGAAATCAATTAATAACTAACTGTAAGAATCATAAATCATGACATGTTCAATGTGTTCTCTGCTTCTCCAGTCTCTGACTAAGTAATTGGACACAACAAACACCACGTCCGGGTAAAAGGCTGTAGGCTGTATGGCTTTTAAGACACGTTTTTGGGTTACCTGAGTGAATTTTGGAGAACCCCTGACAAATAAACAGAAAGTTTTGAATAGATTCGGGAAAGCCTTCACAAAAGGGTCCACAGACGTTCTGAGTTTCATACTCCTTTGGTATGTGAAGCAAGTGGAAGAATAGTGAATCTTAATTTCATAAAAAGGGAACATGCAAATGGAGATTTGATGTCCATCAGGTAGCTTTTGCGGGTCCACATAGTTTTAATATCCATATAAACCCATCCAAACACCAAGAATAAACAGCCCATAGCGTTTGGGGGCACACCCAATCTCTAAATTGATTAAGCTTATGAAATTCTTTAGCATAAGACACGGTTTGACCCAAAGGTGCCCAGATTCTAAAGAAACAATGTTGTTCTGATAAAAGCTAACCAGGGGAGGTTAGTATCACCCTCACAGCTCATCAGATCTTCAAGCTGTACATGATAACAATCAAGCTCTTGGTTGCACCAAATCCTTTCCCAATACAACAATGGTTTAAGTGTTATCAATTCACCAATGTCGATCAGACCCAATTCAAGGTGCACAAAGAGTCTAGGTGCACTGGTGGGTAGCATTAGTAGCTTTGTAAGAAATATGTTTTCATTGACAGTTAACAAGGTGATCCTAAAATGACCCCACAGCTCGGTCCCATAAGGTGTTGCCCCAATAGCTTGGGATTTATACATTTCCATAGCCGGATTGGCCAGATTATTTCTGAACTTCTTAGTGAAGTTCAGGATTGCTGAGCATCTGTGGGGCAGAGTAATCTTTGCTTTCTCAACATGTTTACCCCATTTTATGTTATTGGACAGGTAAAAGCCTAAGTAGTGAAATTAAGTGACTTCCTCCACCTCACTACATTTTATTAGGATGGTTACACCTATATGTTATGAGTTTAGAGCCCTTTAGGAACAGGCATGCAATCGATGGGATCACACAGAATAACTATGAGTCAATTCAGGAAGATGGCAAAATACTGTTTTATTAACAATTATCTAAAACAGGGAGTTACAAACATCATCAACAGACGTACGCTCGATTTCTCTCAGGGATCTTCAAACAATTCATATATTTTATATTACAAAATATGTCAGAGATGATGTCATACTATGTGGCAAATAATGAAAAACCTACTAGGGATGGGGATTGGATTAAGGGAAACATCTAAGTATATTATCAGGAGGAACTAGAATCATGATTGGTTGCCCACTATCAGGCAGATGTCTACACCGCGCCCATGGAGCAGGAGCTCCATTGGGGAGGAATAGTCCCTGCCGGAGCAGAGGACATGCTGCAGGGTGCCCATGCTCCACCCAGGATCCCGGAGATTTATTTTGTGAGCACCCTGCCCCCGCGTGCCCATGCACGCACATGATGTCTTTTTGCATTTAGCAGCCCGCGCACCCACCAAGTGCCTTTAGCCTTTGGCTAATTATATCTATTACGCTGCTCGTAGCCCTAAAGAGAATTTCAGCCCCGTACCACCATTACCCCGAAATTCTAAGATGGCCGCCCATTGCCTGGCTAGTCTCCACACTGCCTAACAAGCAGTCCCCTTCCACATCGGATTGGTCCAGCAACATTTTTAAAGCTCATTGGCTGCCGTATGCCAGACCCTCTGGTCCACACGCCAGCCTGCAAAGGTAACCTCCACAGCCCCGCTGTTATTCTGAGCCCTCGACCCTTCAGCGACTGTCGTTTACACCCACAGTCACACCTTAACTATTGTTGACACTGCCCCCGTGCATCACGTGTGATTGATACGTGCATCTTTTTCATCCTGGGCACACAAATGTCAATGCCCTAGCGTTCTGCTGCCCCACGGCATTTTAGGATATGTATTCACTCTGACCTGACCTGCTTGATACATTCAACAAACCGCGGCTCTCTGATGAGGCAATCACCGCACAACTATATCAATGTGTATCAAGTTACCTACTGCAACTAGTTGTTGAATCACGGTATCTTGCCCTTTTGTATGTCATTGCTTAAACCTATGTGCTACACATTGCGCGATTGTTGTGCTACCTCTGCGACCTTCTGCCTCTGCCTATGATTTCGAATTTAGGTGTCCCGCTGCATCCTATTCAATGTGTGACATTAGTGCATCTTTGCCTCATTTAGTAATTTCAAATCTAGGTGTCCCATTGTATCATATTTAATGTGCATTCAATGTGTGATATTAGTGTATTTCTGTCTCTGTCTATGATTTCGAAATAAGGTGCCCCTCTGTATCCTATTCAATGTGTGACATCAATGCATTTTTGCCTCATCTAGGGATTTCAAATCTAGGTGTCCCATTGTATCATATTTATATGCATCCTATTCAATGTGTGACACTAGTGCATCTTTGCCTCATATAGTGATTTCAAATCTAGGTGTCCCATGGTATCATATTTATGTGCATCCTATTCAATGTGTGACATTAGTGCATCTTTGCCTCATTTAATGATTTCAAATCTCGGTGTTCCATTGTAGCATATTTATGTGCATCCTATTCAATGTGTGACACTAGTGCATTTCTGCCTCTGTCTATGATTTCGAATTTAAGTGCCCTATTGTATCCTATTCAATGTGTGACTTCAGTGCATGTTTGCCTACACTGTGATCTCAAATCAGGTGCTCACCTTGCTCATCACTTGTGGCTACTTACGTGCGCAGCCCCACTGTGAATTATCCTCCTGATTAGGACCACACCTACGTAGAGTGGCACATTACCTTACTTGTCATCCTAACTCCCGGGTCACGTCATGCGGCTGCAGCACCCTGCTTGCCTCCGCTTTATACACCTAGTCATTGTAGGGTACGCTATCTCTACCTTCGGCACTCCCTCCACCAGCACCGCCAAACCACAACACACACCCGTCCAATACGACTAACCTACATACTCCCCTACCATGCATCTTTGCACAGACTATTCAATTAATCAGTACCTCAACGACCCGGCTCTGTGACTCAAGCACTTTGCCACAAAACCTACACCTAACCAACCGTGCACATTACAATCTAGAAACACTAGACTCAGATCTAGAATGCCCCGCACACCTTGCACACAGCGCAGCCTCACCACCCATTTACAACATGATTCACCTATGAGATGCAATCCCCCCCTCCAACCCTCACCACAGCGCTCAAGGGAGCTCTTATCAATGCCAGATCCCTCACGGCACACGCTCTTGACATTGCCGACCTTATCACCGTCCAAAACCTTTAGCCATTACTGAAACCTGGCAACATGCTGCCTCTGGCCCTCTTCTTGCCTTAGCCATACCTAACGGCTATTCCATCATTAGAAATGACCACCAGACCAACCTGACCAAAGGAGAAGGAGTTGCATCTATACACAAAGATAATATCACTATGCGAACTACTACCTGTTCCCAATTCAGCTCTGCAGAATCCCTTTCCGTGAAACTATCCCTCTCACCAACTAACAAAGCTACACTACATCTCAACTACAGACCCCCAGGTCCTCTTGGCTCATTCACCGATGACATCACATCTATCTTGTCTGCCAACATTAAGCCTAACTCGCAGGTGTTGCTACTAGGTGATCTCAATCTGGGCCTTTCTGACTCTAAGGACCACATGGCCATCGAGGTTGCCACCACCCTTGGAAACTTAGACTTCCAACAACGCATTCTCGCACCTACCCATAATAAGGGCAGAATGCTAGACTGGATATCTGATCTTAATTGCAACACCATGATCACCTCTAACTCCCCCTGTGCCTGGTCCGACCATCATATCATTAACTTCCACCTACCAGCCACTAATCCCCAGCCCAAACCCACCATAGCCCCTGGTATACCCACCAGGAACAAAAAGGACATTACCAGAGACAAATTTCTCCCTCTCATTCTCCCCATCCTCAACAAATGTGCCTTGCACGACAAGGACACTAGTGTCCTAGTAGACTCCTTCAATTTTACACTACTCAGAGCCATTGAGACTATAGCCCCTCTAACAATAAGCAAAGCTAAACAACGATCCCATCTGAACTCATGGTTCACCCCGCAGCTTAGAGCTTTGCGCAAAGAAATGCGGAAGGGCGAAGCTCTTTGGAGAAGCAATTCTAGTTCGGCTAACAAAGACTCCCTTCTCATTACTTCACTTAACTATAAGGAAGCTATCCTCCAAGCCAAAAAAGAGACATCGAACCAATGCATATCTCAAGCTGAATCCAACACAAAAGAGTTATTCAAAATTCTACAAGAATTAGAATCCCCGTCGCCTATCCCCGACTCCTGCATCAAAGACAGCTCTTGGTAAAATAATATCCAAAATGCACTTCTCAACAAAATCTCTACCTTGTAATCCAAAATTAACACCAAACAAAATACCCTCCTCACCTCCCCCCTAAACAAAACCATGCCACCTAAAATGACCATCCCACCTTCCCACAAGCCTTTCAGCTTAACGTCACTCACCATCTCTGAGGTTGAAAAAATCATCAGCACCTTAAAACCCTTGAACTGTCAAGGTGACTCCTGTCCAGCACCGATCCTTAAGGAATCGGAACATGAACTCGCTCCCTTCATAACCACTCTCATCCATTCCTCCTTTCAATCTGGAGTGGTCCCTAACAATTTGAAGGATGCTTGGGTTATCCCCTTCTAAAAAAAACGACTCTAGATTCGGAGTCACCAACTAACTACAGGCCCATTACTACGGTCCCATTTCTTCTAAAAATATTAGACTGAACAGCCTACCTACAGAAACAGAACTATCTGGAAACAAACAATCTTCTAGGCACAAGACAATCCGGCTTTAGACCCAAACATGGGACTGAAACTGCCCTCTTAACCCTCAAAACCCAAATTGAGGACCTAAAATATAATGGCAAACTGGCACTACTACTCCTACTGGACCTATCTGCTGCCTTCGATCTGGTCAACCACCAAATCCTTTGTCAACATCTGAAAACTGCAGCCCATTTTTCGGACAGCGCTACCAACTGGAGTAGGTCATTCCTAGACAATGGACACTTGAGAGTATTCTCCCCAACCTCCTCAGCAGACCCAGCGCCAGTCCCCTGTGAGGTCCCGCAAGGATCATGCGTATCCCCCACCCTCAACAATGTGTTCACTAAACCCCTGTTCGATGTGCTTGACTATCTAGGTGTCACCTACACCAGTTACGCCGATGACTCCCAGATACTCATTCCACTCGGAATTTTATCTAGGAGTGGACCACTCGGTTGACTCTAAATCACTAAAAGCCATTTACCTTGTCATCCAAGCCTGGATGGCACAAAAAGAGCTCTGTCTTGACAACGATAAGACAGAGTCCTCATCTTGGGTTCTCAACATAGACTCAACAAGCTGAACCCTCTGTTCAGTTCCTTCAATATCGATGGCAACACCATCAAAGTATCCAAAGATACAAAGACCTTAGGAATCTACCTAGATTCTACACTCTCACTTCACAGACAAACTAATGTCGTTGCGTCTGCATCTGCTTACACATGTAAGCTGATCACAGCCTGTCGCCCATTCCTATCTATGCCAAACTGCATCACCCTCGCCAGTACACTGGTTATGTCCGAATTGGACTACTGTAACGCACTGTACCAAGGCACTAACCAGTGCAACCTTAATAAACTTCAGATCACTTAAAATAATGCCATCAGAGCAGCCCTCAACATCCCTAGATCAGCACAAATCTCTGAAACCATGAAGAACCTACACTGGCTTTCTGTCACCCAAAGGATCTCACTCAAATCACTTGCCCTTACCTATAAATGCATTCACAACCCAGCCCCCAGCTACTTAGCCTCGCGGTTCACTCAATATATCCCGACACGGTCACTCAGATCCGCCCACAGCCAAAGCCTCGCAATCCCTAGATTCAAGCTCCAAACAGCTGGAGGGGTCAGCTTCCCAGTCTTGGCAGCCAAACTTTGTAACACTGTGCCCCTCACTATTAGAAATCTTCCATCTCTTAACTTATTTAAACTTAAGGTTAAACTTTGGCTAGCCACACCAGATGTCCATTTGTCATCTGAATAGCCGACTTCCCAGTCTTGTCATGTATGCCTGACTAATCTGCACTGCTACTGTATACCTATGCCTTGTAATATGTTCCTGCATTGTTGTAACCATTGTTTTGAAGATATGCACCCGGTTGCCTCCGGGCCTGATCTGTCCTATACAAATAAAATAAATACAAATACAAAATACAAATAGACAACATATGCCTACCGCTAAAACAATATAATCTTCAGAAACATTAGATACACAATTTCTCATTGGTTTTCAAACTATAAGGTCCTTTGTTATATGGACCACTACAATTGGTTGGCACACTTTTTCCAGTCTGGAACATTTGGTTCACTTAGCAGCACGTAAGCCCAGACCCAGGCGCAAGGAGATGGAGCCTGACACTACCTCCCCACCCAATTAGCCCAACATCTCTCATCTCCCATGCCTTCTCCAAAGCAGATTGTCTTTGAGCTTGGCCTCGCAAAGTATCCTTGTCTCTGAGAATACACAGGAGTGAAGGCAATGGCTATCATGTTCTAGGACTCCACGTTAAAACTCTATTTTCATCCTTGGCCCACAGGACAGGAGACCTCAATTTGGTCCAATTTACAGGTTTTATATGTATTAAATGAATTAAACTTGCCACTCTTGGTGTTCTTTCTTTGCACTTTAAAAAAGGATGATGCATCCTTCGCACATGTGCTCCTTTCCAGAATAGATAGTTGACCATGGCTGCTTCAGTCTTGACTCCAAACCAGACAACTTCACTATGCAGCTCCAAGATTCAGCCTACTCTTGCTGCAACAATGTTTTCCCTTAATTCATCATGGTTCCTGGCTTACTAAATTCATAATATCAATGTCCAGCTCCTATACCACTGTGGCTTGCGTGCATTCTATTCACTACGTATAGCCAACTTCTATGATGACTTAATCTACTTGCATTTCAGCATCTGTACAATTATTGAATGGTTGATTCTCTGCAGCACTTTATGTACGTGTCATCCTTTTTGGATTTAAAAGGTTCTCTTGATTTTTTACTTTGTAATTAGTTTCTGTAGGTCATGGGCATAATTTTAGGGGGAACAGGGGTATTTGCCCCCCCCCAACTTTCATTGCACACAATTTTGTCCCCATTAATTTGGCTGGGGCACCTTTTCTTCTGACGTCATACCCTCCCCCCCAACTTTTTCAGCAAAGTTACTCCACTGCTGTAGGTTCCATACATTCTCTTCAGCCAGTATCTCGTCATGTAATATATTTCTCTTGTGACATCACTAGCTTCTTTCTTTGCTCTTTTTCATATTCTTTCAGGGAGTTCCTCCCTTAGGTTGTCATCGCTTCGGGGATAGATTATGTAGGGTTGTCTTAACGAGCATCTTCTTTCGAACACATGCTGCAGTATTGACACAACTGCTGGTGTCAAACACAATATGATCTTAGGTCTCCAACATATAGGAGGTAGGTGGGAAGCCGCTGCTCCTCTATAGTTTCTTTATCCTCTTCCCACAGCACTTAAGTTTGTTATTGCTTGAGTTCACCACATGGTCCTTCTCATCACAGATCTTTACTAATTGGCCAGCAAGTCCTTTCAAGCCAGTAGGGGTTCAATAAATCAGAACAGCATAGTCCACAAACCTCAATAAGTTTGTCTTCTCAAAACCTATCCTGGGTGAATCAGAAAGGACTTTGGCTTGTTGGTTTACAAAGTCAGTGAAATAGACAGGGAAGAGAGTGGGAGACAGCACACAGCCCTGCCTCACTCCCTTCTCTACCGGAAACTGTCTTGTACGCTCAACATTGGCACTAAATCCTATTGGGGGGTTTTCCCAGAGTAAAATAACAAGATGGCACTCAGCAATGAGCCAGGGATATTCTTATTATAAAGTGGTTTCCGTAGCTCAGAGCAAGAAATGTCATTCAGTGCTGTTTTGAGATCAATGAAAAGTAAGTACAACATACCAGAACTCAAGATTAGATATGTCTCAACCCAAGCGCCAAACCTGAAGGCCTGTTCAGTTGTACTGACACCCTTACTAAAACAAGCTTGGAGGCTACTAATATGACAAGATTCATCATCCTTTTGCTGTCATGGTCATGATGTCAAGGGCACAGGCATGCACGGGTCGCATGCACAGGAGACCTGTGTGGACACTGTCCTGGTGCCTTTGGCGCTAGGCTCATGTACACAAGTAAACAAGAACATCCATTTAACACCAAAAAGCTTTTATTATGGATATAGCACTTCAGATGCGTTAACCTTGAACATTCCAAAAATTAAGCAGGATGCATTAACCATGAACATTCCATCCATTAAGCAACCCCAAATGTATTCTTGAGTGTGGCTGCTAATGGATTGCCTTAGCACATGCTCACTCTCTAGGAGTGGCAGGGTGTGGCTGGTAAGCTGGCCCTAATGGGCGTGCCCACGATCTCAGCTATATAAGCTGCCCCGATCCTCAATAAAGATGCTTCGCGTTAATCTGCACTTGCAAGCAGCGTAACGCTCAGCGTCGCCTGAGGTCAGAATTACCTTTGAAGATCCAGCTTCCTGGACATCTTGCTTCCTGCCAGCATACTTACCAACTGAGGGAAGCTGTTCTTACTTGTACATCTCTTTGGCAAACCAAGTATTTTCTTTACCATCTGTACCCTTTCCGGAACGCCGAAATCTTCATCTTGACAATGCAGCTCAACACGCTCCATCGTCGACAGCCGCACCGGCAAGGAAAAACAGAAGACAAGGTTAGACATCGATCTAACTTGCCATAATTTGCACTTTTCCTTAAACCATCACTTACCTGCTGTCAAACATTGAGGTAGCATCCATCTTCCATCCGGCCGTGTCTCACGTCTCACAGCTGCATTGAGGCTGCATTTCCATCTAAGGGAAGAACACAGAAGAGAGACATTATTGTGTGCATAAATAGGAGCAACATATAAAGACATTAAACAGAACGAACAGCATCACAAGAGCTCAAGAAAGACTTACCAATCATAAGGAGAAGCATAGTCACAGCTGGACTGGACTAATCCTTATCAGGGATCAGTGAAGGAACTGGATCCCATTTGACACGCCCCTGCCAGAAGTAGCAGGATGGAGAGCTTATCTTCCATAATTCACAGGTGAGCTTTATGGGCCGGCATATGCTCACAGAATCCGTACTTTGGGGTAAAGGGCTTGAGAGGTACAACAATCACAGATTGGAACACTCACACACTCTTATCTCCACGCAGGAGCAGTATAACCACATACCACTGCTCTCAGCTTTTCTACTGAGAGGTTTGAAGGGGATAATTCAAGTTCAGGGAGGGCTGCAACCGTTCCCCAATGCCTCCGCAGAGACCAGGTGAACATAACAGAATGCGAAGCGTCTAATACTCTCTGCCTGGGCGTTATGGAAACTTCAGAAACAGTTCAGTTAGCCCTCTTACTAGAGGAATTAAGGGCTGAAGTACATGCTTCAAGACAGGAAACCAATGCATTACAGAGGGATCTTATTGTAACCCGAGAACAAATTGACAAATTTGCAAGACAAGTGCTACAAGCGCAAGCAGGACAGTTTCCACTGACTGGATTGACCCATGCTTCTCATTCTTCCACACCACAACAATCAACACTGGTTCAGGTGGTTCTTCCAGGAGCAGTCCCTTTAGCCCCTCCTGAACGCTTCATCGGCTCCCCAAACAAGTTTGCTGTATTTATTAACCAATGTCGCCTTCATTTCTTGTGCAGACCAGGAGCCTTTTCTAATGACCAAGCCAAAATGGCGTTTGTACTCTCGTATTCAGGAGGTAGTGCGGCGGACTGGTCTAAATATTTGGTAAATCAAGATGACCTTTTTCTCAGGAACTTTGGGAATTTCCAACATGAGATGGAGAAATTGTTTTCCCGTCATACCCAAAGACAAGCTCTGGACAACGAGTTGTTGTCACTCAGACAAGGGATTCAAGATCTATTAACCTATATTGCAACCTTCAATCGTCTCATAGCCCTGACCAACTGGACAGAACACAAGAGGACTACACACTTTTACAGAGAGTTACATGGAGAATTTAAGGATGTTTTGGCGTAAGTGGAGAATCCCCCTGAGAGGTGTGCGGACTAAATAGACCGGAAGGTACAACTCGATCATAGGTTGCAGAATCGGAAAATGGATCGAGCTAGATCAGCGGGACGGTCAGTTTACATAGGACCTCCTTAGAATCAGACTAAATCACATGAACAGTCTGAGCCAATGCGCATTGGTGGATTACGAAGTCCCCTTACCAAAGCAGAAAGGGAAAAAAGAAGACAACAACAACGTTGCTTATATTGTGGACAAGCAGGTCACTTCCTCCATGACTGCCCGGTAAAACCACCCAAGAAAACAGTTGGGGCAACAGACAAAACTGATGAATAAGAAGAACAGAACTCAGGAAACCCCAATGCCAGGCAAGTGTAGGGGTCCGCTTGTCGAGCATGAAAAAGGAATCCGTACAGACCTCACATCTAGTCCTCCCAGTGCTTTTGGTGAATCACAAGCAAACATCAAAAATTCATGCCTTGGAGGCATATATTAATTGTGAAGGTGTGGGTAACTACATTTACCAAGATTTGGCTCCCCAAATAGGCCTTCCTCTCCGACAGAAGCAGAAATCAGAAAACGTCACTGTTGTGGATGTTTCTCAGCTATCAACCGTCTGGTGACACAATACACCGAGAAAGTCAAGCTTCTGTGTCAGGACGGGAATCAAGACGACATTACTTTCAATCTCATTGGTGCTCCTCAGTTCCAGATGATATTGGGAATGCCCTGGCTGGAGACCCACAATCCTAGGATCGACTGGTGAAAATGAGTGCTGACATTTCCTCATGATTGGGCCTCATCAGCTCTTTACCGCTTGAATACCAAGATTACCAGGATGCCTTCAAAAAAGAGCAAGCCAACGTTCTGCTGCCGCACAGACCCTACGATTGTCAAATAGATCTTGTACCCAGAGCCCAGATCCCTTGCAACCAAATTTACGCTCTGACAGAACAGGAAAATCAGCATTTTAGAACTTAACTGGATCAGTACTTGGCGAACAGTTTTATTTGCCCGTCCAAGTCACCTGCCTCCTCGCCCTTATTCTTTGTGCCAAAAAAGGAGGGGGACTTAAGAACTTGCATCAACTATAGAGCCATCAATCAGATCAGAGTAAAACATTGATATCCTTATACCAGAGCTCCTGGACCAAGTGAAACATGCTCAAATCTACACAAAACTAGGTTTAAGAGGAGCATACCATCTTGTAAGAATAAAAAAGGGAGACGAGTGGAAAAATGCCCTCCGCATGAAGTACAGCCTCTTTGAATACCAGGTCATGCCCTTCGGGCTATGCAATGCCTCTGCAGCATTCCAATTCTTTATGAATGATATACTATGTGAACTACTGGACATTTGCACTCTTGTTTACATTGACGACATTCTTATCTACTCAAATTCCATTGAAGAACATGTAGGCCATGTCCGTACAGTCTTAGAGAAGCTTCAACAACACCAATTGTTTGCCAAGTTGGAAAAATGTATTTTCCATATACTGAGATCGAGGCTCTCAGTTTCATTCTCACACCACAAGGCGTACATATGGATACACGAAAGGTGGATGCAATCCTCCAATGGCCCTCACCAACATCCACGAAAGGATTGCAAAGTGTGCTCGGATTCGCCAACTTTTACTGTCGGTTTATACCTGGGTTTTCAAAAATTATACATACAATTGCCTCCTTGTTAAAGAAAAATCAAAAGTTCCATTGGTCGACAGAAGCTGAAGACGCCTTCCAGAAGTTGAAACTAGCATTCACTACAGCACCAGTCCTTCGACACCAACAACCAGACCTACCTTATATAGTTGAGACAGATACTTAAAAAATAGACATGGGAGCAGTATTGTCACAACGCAACCGTGAAACCGGACAACTACACCCAACGCTTTCTGGTCCTGCAAATTTTCATCCTCCGAGTTGAACTACACAATCACAGATTACGAATTACTGGTGATTAAAGCAGCATTCAAGGCCTGGAAACATTACATTCTTGTGGCGAGACATACGGTCACTGTCATCATGGACCACCATAACTTGTAATACTTGAAAACCGCCAAAGCACAATCCTCAAATCAACTTTGTAGGGATCTCTTTTTTGCAGAATATGATTTTATTATCACTTATAGACCAGGAGTACGCAATGGGAAAGCAGATGCTCTATCACACATGAGTGAAGAAAAAGAGGCTTTTACAGCATCCAATCCCGTGGCCATAATTCCTGAGGAAAGGAATCAAACCAGAACAGCTGGCACCACGTGTGTGGATGACCAAAGAACCAGTTTGCAATCCCTGATGGATCATTCACCACAACAGGAATGGTTGTTAAAAGGTGACCAGTACACCATCAAAGACAATCTACCGTATTTCCAAGGAGAAATATATGTCCAAGACCAAGAACTTCAAAAGCAAATCATCACACATTACCACAATTCATTAGTGGAAGGACACCCAGGAATAGCCAAAACTCAGGCTAAGGTAAAACAAAACTACTGGTGGCCAACCTGGCGAAACAACATCACCCAATTTATTGAAACCTGCGGTGTCTGTGCACAACACAAGTCTCAGAAACAGAACCCTGCTGGCTTACTAAATCCCCTAAAAGTACCACCAGCACCTTGGCTTACCCTGTCAATGGACTTCATCACGGATCTTCCACCCTGCAATGGATACAACACCATATTAGTCATTGTGGATTTATTTTCCAAAATGGCCCATTTCATCCCTCTGAAGGAACTCCCAACTGCGTCAACTCTCGCTTCTGTGTTCCTAGAGCAAATTGTTTTTTTGGATAGATTTCCATCAATATTAGAATCTGATCGCTGACGCAATTTGTATCTGCCTTTTGGAGAAAGTGTTGTGTGATTGCCAAAATCGATCTCCGGTTGTCCACAAGCCATCACCCTCAAACTGATGGCAAACTGAATGAACCAACCAAACCTTAGAGCAATATTTACATTTTATAGCCGGATTGGCCAGATTATTTCTGAACTTCTTAGTGAAGTTCAGGATTGGTGAGCATCTGAGGGGCAGAGTAAGCTTTGCTTTCTCAACATGTTTACCCCATTTTATGTTATTGGACAGGTAAAAGCCTAAGTAGTGAAATTAAGTGACTTCCTCCACCTCACTACATTTTATTAGGAGGGTTACACCTATATGTTATGAGTTTAGAGCCCTTTAGGAACAGGCATGCAATCGATGGGATCACACAGAATAACTATCAGTCAACTCAGGAAGATGGCAAAATACTGTTTTATTAACAATTATCTAAAACAGGGAGTAACAAACATCATCAACAGACGTACGCTCGATTTCTCTCAGGGATCTTCAAACAATTCATATATTTTATATTACAAAATATGTCAGAGATGATGTCATACTATGTGGCAAATAATGAAAAACCTACTGGGGATGGGGATTGGATTAAGGGAAACATCTAAGTATATTATCAGGAGGAACTAGAATCATGATTGGTTGCCCACTATCAGGCAGATGTCTACACCGCGCCCATGAAGCAGGAGCTCCATTGGGGAGGAATAGTCCCTGCCGGAGCAGAGGACATGCTGCAGGGTGCCCATGCTCCACCCAGGATCCCGGAGATTTATTTTGTGAGCACCCTGCCCCCGCGTGCCCATGCACGCACATGATGTCTTTTTGCATTTAGCGGCCCGCGCACCCACCAAGTGACTTTAGCCTTTGGCTAATTATATCTATTACGCTGCTCTTAGCCCTAAAGAGAATTTCAGCCCCGTACCACCATTACGGTACATAAGACCCCGAAATTCTAAGATGGCCACCCATTGCCTGGCTAGTCTCCACACTGCCTAAGAAGCAGTCCCCTTCCACATCGGATTGGTCCAGCAACATTTTTAAAGCTCATTGGCTGCCGTATGCCAGACCCTCTGGTCCACACGCCAGCCTGCAAAGGTAACCTCCACAGCCCAGCTGTTATTCTGAGCCCTCGACCCTTCAGCGACTGTCGTTTACACCCACAGTCACACCTTAACTATTGTTGACACTGCCCCCGTGCATCACGTGTGATTGATACGTGCATCTTTTTCATCCTTGGCACACAAATGTCAATGCCCTAGCGTTCTGCTGCCCCACGGCATTTTAGGATATGTATTCACTCTGACCTGACCTGCTTGATACATTCAACAAACCGCGGCTCTCTGATGAGGCAATCACCACACAACTATATCAATGTGTATCAAGTTACCTACTGCAACTAGTTGTTGAATCATGGTATCTTGACCTTTTGTATGTCATTGCTTAAACCTATGTGCTACAAATTGCGCGATTGTTGTGCTACCTCTGCGACCTTCTTCCTCTGCCTATGATTTCGAATTTAGGTGTCGCTCTGCATCCTATTCAATGTGTGACATTAGTGCATCTTTGCCTCATTTAGTAATTTCAAATCTAGGTGTCCCATTGTATCATATTTAATGTGCATTCAATGTGTGATATTAGTGCATTTCTGTCTCTGTCTATGATTTCGAAATAAGGTGCCCCTCTGTATCCTATTCAATGTGTGACATTAGTGCATCTTTGCCTCATTTAATGATTTCAAATCTCGGTGTCCCATTGTAGCATATTTATGTGCATCCTATTCAATGTGTGACACTAGTGCATTTCTGCCTCTGTCTATGATCTCGAATTTAAGTGCCCTATTGTATCCTATTCAATGTGTGACTTCAGTGCATGTTTGCCTACACTGTGATCTCGAATCAGGTGCTCACCTTGCTCATCACTTGTGGCTACTTACGTGCGCAGCCCCGCTGTGAATTATCCTCCTGATTAGGACCACACCTACGTAGAGTCTGGCACATTACCTTACTTGTCATCCTAACTTCCGTTTCACGTCATGTGGCTGCAGCACCCTGCTTGCCTCCGCCTTATACACCTAGTCATTGTAGGGTACGCTATCTCTACCTTCGGCACTCCCTCCACCAGCACCGCCAAACCACAACACACCCCCGTCCAATACGACTAACCTACATACTCCCCTACCATGCATCTTTGCACAGACTATTCAATTAATCCGTACCTCAATGACCAGGCTCTGTGGCTCAAGCACTTTGCCACAAAACCTACACCTAACCAACCGTGCACATTACAATCTAGAAACACTAGACTCAGATCTAGACTGCCCCGCACACCTTACACACAGCGCAGCCTCACCACCCATTTACAACATGATTCACCTACGAGATCCAATCCCCCGCCCCTCCAACCCTCACCACAACGCTCAAGGGAGCTCTTATCAATGCCAGATCCCTCACGGCACACGCTCTTCACATTGCCGACCTTATCACCGTCCAAAACCTTTAGCCATTACTGAAACCTGGCAACATGCTGCCTCTGGCCCTCTTCTTGCCTTAGCCATACCTAACGGCTATTCCATCATTAGAAATGACCACCAGTCCAACCTGACCAAAGGAGAAGGAGTTGCATCTATACACAAAGATAATATCACTATGCGAACTACTACCTGTTCCCAATTCAGCTCTGCAGAATCCCTTTCCGTGAAACTATCCCTCTCACCAACTAACAAAGCTACACTACATCTCAACTACAGACCCCCAGGTCCTCTTGGCTCATTCACCGATGACATCACATCTATCTTGTCTGCCAACATTAAGCCTAACTCGCAGGTGTTGCTACTAGGTGATCTCAATCTGGGCCTTTCTGACCCTAAGGACCACATGGCCATCGAGGTTGCCACCACCCTTGGAAACTTAGACTTCCAACAACGCATTCTCGCACCTACCCATAATAAGGGCAGAATGCTAGACTGGATATCTGATCTTAATTGCAACACCATGATCACCTCTAACTCCCCCTGTGCCTGGTCCGAGCATCATAATATTAACTTCCACCTACCAGCCACTAATCCCCAGCCCAAACGCACCATAGCCCCTGGTATACCCACCAGGAACAAAAAGGACATTACCAGAGACAAATTGCTCCCTCTCATTCTCCCCATCCTCAACAAATGTGCCTTGCACGACAAGGACCCTAGTGTGCTAGTAGACACCTTCAATTTTACACTTCTCAGAGCCATTGAGACTATAGCCCCTCTAACAATACGCAAAGCTAAACAACGATCCCATCTGAACTCATGGTTCACCCCGCAGTTTAGAGCTTTGCGCAAAGAAATGCGGAAGGGCGAAGCTCTTTGGAAAAGCAATCCTAGTTCGGCTAACAAAGACTCCCTTCTCATTACTTCACTTAACTATAAGGAAGCTATTCTCCAAGCCAAAAAAGAACATAGAACCAATGCATATCTCAAGCTGAATCCAACACAAAAGAGTTATTCAAAATTCTACTAGAATTAGAATCCCCGTCGCCTATCCCCGACTCCTGCATCAAAGACAGCTCTTGGTGAAATAATATCCAAAATGCACTTCTCAACAAAATCTCTACCTTGTAATCCAAAATTAACACCAAACAAAATACCCTCCTCACCTCCCCCCTAAACAAAACCATGCCACCTAAAATGACCATCCCACCTTCCCACAAGCCTTTCAGCTTCACGTCACTCACCATCTCTGAGGTTGAAAAAATCATCAGCACCTTAAAACCCTTGAACTGTCAAGGTGACTCCTGTCCAGCACCAATCCTTAAGGAATCGGAGCATGAACTTGCTCCCTTCATAACCACTCTCATCCATTCCTCCTTTCAATCTGGAGTGGTCCCTAACAATTTGAAGGATGCTTGGGTTATCCCCTTCTAAAAAAAACGACACTAGATCTGGAGTCACCAACTAACTACAGGCCCATTACTACGGTCCCATTTCTTCTAAAAATATTAGACTGAACAGCCTACCTACAGATACAGAACTATCTGGAAACAAACAATCTTCTAGGCACAAGACAATCCGGCTTTAGACCCAAACATGGGACTGAAACTGCCCTCTTAACCCTCAAAACCCAAATTGAGGACCTAAAAGATAATGGCAAACTGGCACTACTACTCCTACTGGACCTACCTGCTGCCTTCGATCTGGTCAACCACCAAATCCTTTGTCAACATCTGAAAACTGCAGCCCATTTTTCGGACAGCGCTACCAACTGGAGTAGGTCATTCCTAGACAATAGACACATGAGAGTATTCTCCCCAACCTCCTCAGCAGACCCAGCGCCAGTCTCCTGTGAGGTCCCGCAAGGATCATGCGTATCCCCCACCCTCAACAATGTGTTCACTAAACCCCTGTTCGATGTGCTTGACTATATAGGTGTCACCTACACCAGTTACGCCGATGACTCCCAGATACTCATTCCACTCGGAATTGTATCTGGGAGTGGACCACTCGGTTGACTCTAAATCACTAAACGCCATTTACCTTGTCATCCAAGCCTGGATGGCACAAAAAGAGCTCTGTCTTAACAACGATAAGACAGAGTCCTCATCTTGGGTTCTCAACATAGACTCAACAAGCTGAACCCTCTGTTCAGTTCCTTCAATATCGATGGCAACACCATCAAAGTATCCAAAGATACAAAGACCTTAGGAATCTACCTAGATTCTACACTCTCACTTCACAGACAAACTAATGTGGTTGCGTCTGCATCTTCTTACACATGTAAGCTGATCACAGCTTGTCGCCCATTCCTATCTATGCCAAACTGCATCACCCTCGCCAGTACACTGGTTATGTCCAAATTGGACTACTGTAACGCACTGTACCAAGGCACTAACCAGTGCAACCTTAATAAACTTCAGATCACTCTAAATAATGCCATCAGAGCAGCCCTCAACATCCCTAGATCAGCACAAATCTCTGAAACCAGGAAGAACCTGCACTGGCTTTCTGTCACCCAAAGGATCTCACTCAAATCACTTGCCCTTACCTATAAATGCATTCACAACCCAGCCCCCAGCTACTTAGCCTCGTGGTTCACTCAATATATCCCGACACGGTCACTCAGATCTGCCCACAGCCAAAGCCTCGCAATCCCTAGATTCAAGCTCCAAACAGCTGGAGGGGTCAGCTTCCCAGTCTTGGCAGCCAAACTTTGTAACACTGTTCCCCTCACTATTAGAAATCTTCAATCTCTTAACTTATTTAAACTTAAGGTTAAACTTTGGCTAGCCACACCAGATGTCCATTTGTCATCTGAATAGCCGACTTCCCAGTCTCGTCATGTATGCCGGACTAATCTGCACTGCTACTGTATACCTATGCCTTGTAATATGTTCCTGCATTGTTGTAACCTTTGTTTTGAAGATATGCACCTGGTTGCCTCCGGGCCTGATCTGTGCTATACAAATAAAATAAATACAAATACAAATAGACAACATATGCCTACCGCTAAAACATATAATCTTCAGAAATATTAGATACACGGTTTCTCATTGGTTTTCAAACTATAAGGTCCTTTGTTATATGGACCACTACAATTGGTTGGCACACTTTTGCCAGTCTGGAACATTTGGTTCACTTAGCAGCACGTAAGCCCAGACCCAGGTGCAAGTAGATGGAGCCTGACACTACCTCCCCACCCAATTAGCCCAAAATCTCTCATCTCCCATGCCTTCTGCAATGCAGATTGTCTTTGAGCTTGGCCTCTCAAAGTATCCTTGTCTCTGAGAATACACAGGAGTGAAGGCAATGGCTATCATGTTCTAGGACTCCACGTTAAAACTCTATTTTCATCCTTGGCCCACAGGACAGGAGACCTCAATTTGGTCCAATTTACAGGTTTTATATGTCTTAAATGAATTAAACTTGCCACTCTTGGTGTTCTTTCTTTGCACTTTAAAAAAGGATGATTCATCCTTCGCACATTTGCTCCTTTCCAGAATAGATACTTGACCATGGCTGCTTCAGTCTTGACTCCAAACCAGACAACCTCACTATGCAGCTCCGAGATTCAGCCTACTCTTGCTGCAACAATGTTTTCCCTTAATTCTTCATGGGTCCTGGCTTACTAAATTCATAATATCAATGTCCAGCTCCTATACCACTGTGGCTTGCCTGCATTCTATTCACTACGTATAGCCAGCTTCTATGATGACTTAATCTACTTGCATTTCAGCATCTGTACAATTATTGAATGGTTGATTCTCTGCAGCACTTTATGTACCTGTCATCCTTTTTGGATTTAAAAGGTTCTCTTGATTTTTTACTTTGTAATTAGTTTCTGTAGGTCATGGGCATAATTTTAGGGGGGACAGGGGTATTCCCCCCCAACTTTCATTGCACACAATTTTGTCCCCATTAATTTGGCTGGGGCACCTTATCTTCTGACGTCATACCCCCCCCCCAACTTTTTCAGCAAAGTTACTCCACTGCTGTAGGTTCCATACATTCTCTTCAGCCAGTATCTCGTCATGTAATATATTTCTCTTGTGACATCACTAGCTTCTTTCTTTGCTCTTTTTCATATTCTTTCAGGGAGTTCCTCCCTTAGGTTGTCATCGCTTTGGGGATAGATTATGTAGGGTTGTCTTAACGAGCATCTTCTTTCGAACACATGCTGCAGTATTGACACAACTGCTGGTGTCAAACACAATATGATCTTAGGTCTCCAACATATAGGAGGTAGGTGGGAAGGGTTTCCTGCAGAGCCATGCCGCTGCTCCTCTATAGTTTCTTTATCCTCTTCCCACAGCACAATAGTTTGGTATTGCTTGAGTTCACCACATGGTCCTTCTCATCACAGAACTTTACTAATTGGCCAGCAAGTCTTTTCAAGCCAGTAGGGGTTCAATAAATCAGAACAGCATAGTCCACAAACCTCAATAAGTTTGTCTTCTCAAAACCTATCCTGGGTGAATCAGAAAGGACTTTGGCTTGTTGGCTTACAAAGTCAGTGAAATAGACAGGGAAGAGAGTGGGAGACAGCACACAGCCCTGCCTCACTCCCTTCTCTACCGGAAACTGTCTTGTACGCTCAACATTGGCACTAAATCCTATTGGGGGGTTTTCCCAGAGTAAAATAACAAGATGGCACTCAGCAATGAGCCTGGGATATTCTTATTATAAAGTGGTTTCCTTAGCTCAGAGCAAGAAATGTCATTCAGTGCTGTTTTGAGATCAATGAAAAGTAAGTACAACATACCAGAACTCAAGATTAGATATGTCTCAACCCAAGCGCCAAACCTGAAGGCCTTTTCAGTTGTACTGACACCCTTACTAAAACAAGCTTGGAGGCTACTAATATGACAAGATTCATCATCCTTTTGCTGTCATGGTCATGATGTCAGGGGCACAGGCATGCACGGGTCGCATGCACAGGAGACCTGTGTGGACACTGTCCTGGTGCCTTTGGCACTAGGCTCATGTACACAAGTAAACAAGAACATCCATTTAACACCAAAAAGCTTTTATTATGGATATAGCACTTCAGATGCATTAACCTTGAACATTCCAAAAATTAAGCAGGATGCATTAACCATGAACATTCCATCCATTAAGCAACCCCAAATGTATTCTTGAGTGTGGCTGCTAATGGATTGCCTTAGCACATGCTCACTCTCTAGGAGTGGCAGGGTGTGGCTGGTAAGCTGGCCCTAATGGGCGTGCCCACGATCTCAGCTTTATAAGCTTCCCCGATCCTCAAGAAAGATGCTTCGCGTTAATCTGCACTTGCAAGCAGCGTAACGCTCAGCGTCGCCTGAGGTCACTTTGAAGATCCAGATTCCTGGACATCTTGCTTCCTGCCAGCATACTTACCAACTGAGGGAAGCTGTTCTTACCTGTACATCTCTTCTGCAAACCAAGTATTTTCTTTACCATCTGTACCCTTTCTGGAATGCTGAAATCTTCATCTTGACACCGCAGCTCAACACGCTCCATCATCGACAGCCGCACCTTCAAGGAAAAACAGAAGACAAGGTTAGACATCGATCTAACTTGCCATACTTTGCACTTTTCCTTAAACCATCACTTACCTGCTGTCAAGCATTGAGGTAGCATCCATCTTCCATCCGGCCGCGTCTCACGTCTCACAGCTGCATTGAGGCTGCATTTCCATCTAAGGGAAGAAAACAGAAGAGAGACATTATTGTGTGCATAAATAGGAGCAACATATAAAGACATTAAACAGAACGAAAGGCATCACAAGAGCTCAAGAAAGACTTACCAATCATAAGGAGAAGCATAGTCACAGCTGGACTGGACTAATCCTTATCAGGGATCAGTGAAGGAACTAGATCCCATTTGACACGCCCCTGCCAGAAGTAGCAGGATGGAGAGCTTATCTTCCATAATTCACAGGTGAGCTTTATGGGCCGGCATATGCTCACAGAATCCGTACTTTGGGGTAAAGGGCTTGAGAGGTACAACAATCACAGATTGGAACACTCGCACACTCTTATCTCCACGCAGGAGCAGTATAACCACATACCACTGCTCTCAGCTTTTCTACTGAGAGGTTTGAAGGGGATAATTCAAGTTCAGGGAGGGCTGCAACCGTTCCCCAATGCCTCCGCAGAGACCAGGTGAACATAACAGAATGCGAAGCGTCTAATACTCTCTGCCTTGGCGTTATGGAAACTTCAGAAACAGTTCAGTTAGCCCTCTTACTAGAGGAATTACGGGCTGAAGTACATGCTTCAAGACAGGAAACCAATGCATTACAGAGGGATCTTATTGTAACTCGAGAACGAATTGACAAATTTGCAAGACAAGTGCTACAAGCACAAGCAGGACAGTTTCCACTGACTGGATTGACCCATGCTTCTCATTCTTCCACACCACAACAATCAACACTGGTTCAGTTGTTTCTTCCAGGAGCAGTCCCTTTAGCCCCTCCTGAACGCTTCATCGGCGCCCCAAACAAGTTTGCTGTATTTATTAACCAATGTCGCCTTCATATCTTGTGCAGACCAGGAGCCTTTACTAATGACCAAGCCAAAATGGCGTTTGTACTCTCGTATTCAGGAGGTAGTGCGGCGGACTGGTCTAAACCTTTGGTAAATCAAGATGACCTTTTTCTCAGGAACTTTGGGAATTTCCAACATGAGATGGAGAAATTGTTTTCCCGTCATACTCAAAGACAAGCTCTGGACAACGAGTTGTTGTCACTCAGACAAGGGATTCAAGATCTATTAACCTATATTGCAACCTTCAATCGTCTCATAGCCCTGACCAACTGGACAGAACAGAAGAGGACTACACTCTTTTACAGAGGGTTACATGGAGAATTTAAGGATGTTTTGGCGCAAGTGGAGAATCCCCCTGAGAGGTGTGCGGACTAAATAGACCGGAAGGTACAACTCGATCATAGGTTGCAGAATCGGAAAATGGATCGAGCTAGATCAGGGGGACGGTCAGTTTACATAGGACCTCCTTAGAATCAGACTAAATCACATGAACAGTCTGAGCCAATGCGCATTGGTGGATTACGAAGTCCCCTTACCAAAGCAGAAAGGGAAAAAAGAAGACAACAAAAACGTTGCTTATATTCTGGACAAGCAGGTCACTTCCTCCATGACTGCCCGGTAAAACCACCCAAGAAAACAGTTGGGGCAACAGACAAAACTGATGAATAAGAAGAACAGAACTCAGGAAACCCCAATGCCAGGCAAGTTTAGGGGTCCGCTTGTCGAGCATGAAAAAGGAATCCGTACAGACCTCACATCTAGTCCTCCCAGTGCTTTTGGTGAATCACAAGCAACCATCAAAAATTCATGCCTTGGAGGCATATATTAATTGTGAAGGTGTGGGTAACTACATTTACCAAGATTTGGCTCCCCGAATAGGCCTTCCTCTCCGACAGACGCAGGAATCAGAAAACGTCACTGTTGTGGATGTTTCTCAGCTATCAACCGTCCGGTGACACAATACACCGAGAAAGTCAAGCTTCTGTGTCAGGACGGGAATCAAGACGACATTACTTTCGATCTCATTGGTGCTCCTCAGTTCCAGATGATATTGGGAATGCCCTGGCTGGAGACCCACAATCCTAGGATCGACTGGTGAAAATGAGTGCTGACATTTCCTCATGATTGGGCCTCATCAGCTCTTTACCGCTTGAATACCAAGATTACTAGGATGCCTTCAAAAAAGAGCAAGCCAACGTTCTGCTGCCGCACAGACCCTACGATTGTCAAATAGATCTTGTACCCGGAGCCCAGATCCCTTGCAACCGAATTTACGCTCTGACAGAACAGGAAAATCAGCATTTTAGAACTTAACTGGATCAGTACCTAGCGAACAGTTTTATTTGCCCGTCCAGGTCACCTGCCTCCTCGCCCTTATTCTTTGTGCCAAAAAAGGAGGGGGACTTAAGAACTTGCATCAACTATAGAGCCATCAATCAGATCAGAGTAAAACATTGATATCCTTATACCAGAGCTCCTGGACCAAGTGAAACATGCTCAAATCTACACAAAACTAGGTTTAAGAGGAGCATACCATCTTGTAAGAATAAAAAAGGGAGACGAGTGGAAAAATGCCTTCCGCATGAAGTACAGCCTCTTTGAATACCAGGTCATGCTCTTCGGGCTATGCAATGCCTCTGCAGTGTTCCAATTCTTTATGAATGATATACTATGTGAACTACTGGACATTTGAACTCTTGTTTACATTGACGACATTCTTATCTACTCAAATTCCATTGAAGAACATGTAGGCCATGTCCGGACAGTCTTAGAGAAGCTTGGACAACACCAATTGTTTGCCAAGTTGGAAAAATGTATTTTCCATGTACTGAGATCGAGGCTCTCAGTTTCATTCTCACACCACAAGGCATACATATGGATACACGAAAGGTGGATGCAATCCTCCAATGGCCCTCACCAACATCCACGAAAGGATTGCAAAGTGTGCTCGGATTCGCCAACTTTTACTGTCGGTTTATACCTGGGTTTTCAAAAATTGTACATACAATTATCTCCTTGTTAAAGAAAAATCAAAAGTTCCATTGGTCGACAGAAGCTGAAGACGCCTTCCAGAAGTTGAAACTAGCATTCACTACAGCACCAGTCCTTCGACACCAACAACCAGACCTCCCTTACATAGTTGAGACAGATACTTAAAAAATAGCCATGGGAGCAGTATTGTCACAACGCAACCGTGAAACAGGACAACTACACCCAACGCTTTCTGGTCCTGCAAATTTTCATCCTCCGAGTTGAACTACACAATCACAGGTTACGAATTACTGGTGATTAAAGCAGCATTCAAGGCCTGGAAACATTACATTCTTGTGGCGAGACATACGGTCACTGTCATCATGGACCACCATGACTTGTAATACTTGAAAACCGCCAAAGCACAATCCTCAAATCAACTTTGTAGGGATCTCTTTTTTGCAGAATATGATTTTATTATCACTTATAGACCAGGAGTACGCAATGGGAAAGCAGATGCTCTATCACGCATGAGTGAAGAAAAAGAGGCTTTTACAGCATCCAATCCCGTGGCCATAATTCCTGAGGAAAGGAATCAAACCAGAACAGCTGGCACCACGTGTGTGGATGACCAAAGAACCAGTTTGCAATCCCTGATGGATCATTCACCACAACAGGAATGGTTGTTAAAAGGTGACCAGTACACCATCAAAGACAATCTACCGTATTTCCAAGGAGAAATATATGTCCAAGACCAAGAACTTCAAAAGCAAATCATCACACATTACCACGATTAATTAGTGGAAGGACACCCAGGAATAGCCAAAACTCAGGCTAAGGTAAAACAAAACTACTGGTGGCCAACCTGGCGAAACAACATCACCCAATTTATTGAAACCTGCGGTGTCTGTGCACAACACAAGTCTCAGAAACAGAACCCTGCTGGCTTACTAAATCCCCTAACAGTACCACCAGCACCTTGGCTTACCCTGTCAATGGACTTCATCACGGATCTTCCACCCTGCAATGGATACAACACCATATTAGTCATTGTGGATTTATTTTCCAAAATGGCCCATTTCATCCCTCTGAAGGAACTCCCAACTGCGTCAACTCTCGCTTCTGTGTTCCTAGAGCAAATTGTTCGATTGCATAGATTTCCATCAATATTAGAATCTGATCGCTAACGCAATTTGTTTCTGCCTTTTGGAGAAAGTGTTGTGTGATTGCCAAAATCGATCTCCAGTTGTCCACAAGCCATCACCCTCAAACTGATGGGCAAACTGAATGAACCAACCAAACTTTAGAGCAATATTTACATTTCATAGCCGGATTGGCCAGATTATTTCTGAACTTCTTAGTGAAGTTCAGGATTGCTGAGCATCTGCGGGGCAGAGTAAGCTTTGCTTTCTCAACATGTTTACCCCATTTTATGTTATTGGACAGGTAAAAGCCTAAGTAGTGAAATTAAGTGACTTCCGCCACCTCACTACATTTTATTAGGATGGTTAGACCTATATGTTATGAGTTTAGAGCCCTTTAGGAACAGGCATGCAATCGATGGGATCACACAGAATAACTATGAGTCAACTCAGGAAGATGGCAAAATACTGTTTTATTAACAATTATCTAAAACAGGGAGTTATAAACATCATCAACAGACGTACGCTCGATTTCTCTCAGGGATCTTCAAACAATTCATATATTTTATATTACAAAATATGTCAGAGATGATGTCATACTATGTGGCAAATAATGAAAAACCTACTAGGGATGGGGATTGGATTAAGGGAAACATCTAAGTATATTATCAGGAGGAACTAGAATCATGATTGGTTGCCCACTATCAGGCAGATGTCTACACCGCGCCAATGGAGCAGGAGCTCCATTGGGGAGGAATAGTCCCTGCCGGAGCAGAGTACATGCTGCAGGGTGCCCATGCTCCACCCAGGATCCCAGAGATTTATTTTGTGAGCACCCTGCCCCCGCGTGCCCATCCACACACATGATGTCTTTTTGCATTTAGCGGCCCACGCACCCACCAAGTGCCATTTGCCTTTGGTTAATTATATCTATTACGCTGCTCGTAGCCCTACAGAGAATTTCAGCCACGTACCACCATTACGGTCCATGAGACCCCGAAATTCTAAGATGGCCGCCGATTGCCTGGCTATTCTCCACACTGCCTAACAAGCAGTCCCCTTCCACATCGGATTCGTCCAGCAACATTTTTAAAGCTCATTGGCTGCCGTATGCCAGACCCTCTGGTCCACACGCCAGCCTGCAAAGGTAACCTCCACAGCCCCGCTGTTATTCTGAGCCCTCGACCCTTCAGCGACTGTTGTTTACACCCACAGTCACACCTTAACTATTGTTGACACTGCCCCCGTGCATCACGTGTGATTGATACGTGCATCTTTTTCATCCTTGGCACACAAATGTCAATGCCCTAGCGTTCTGCTGCCCCACGGCATTTTAGGATATGTATTCACTCTGACCTGACCTGCTTGATACATTCAACAAACCGCAGCTCTCTGATGAGGCAATCACCGCACAACTATATCAATGTGTATCAAGTTACCTACTGCAACTAGTTGTTGAATCACGGTATCTTGCCCTTTTGTATGTCATTGCTTAAACCTATGTGCTACACATTGTGCGATTGTTGTGCTACCTCTGCGACCTTCTGCCTCTGCCTATGATTTCGAATTTAGGTGTCCCTCTGCATCCTATTCAATGTGTGACATTAGTGCATCTTTGCCTCATTTAGTAATTTCAAATCTAGGTGTCCCATTGTATCATATTTAATGTGCATTCAATGTGTGATATTAGTGCATTTCTGTCTCTGTCTATGATTTCGAAATAAGATGCCCCTCTGTATCCTATTCAATGTGTGACATCAGTGCGTTTTTGCCTCATCTAGTGATTTCAAATCTAGGTGTCCCATTGTATCATATTTATATGCATCCTATTCAATGTGTGACACTAGTGCATCTTTGCCTCATATAGTGATTTCAAATCTAGGTGTCCAATGGTATCATATTTATGTGCATCCTATTCAATGTGTGACATTAGTGCATCTTTGCCTCATTTAATGATTTCAAATCTCGGTGTCCCACTGTAGCATATTTATGTGCATCCTATTCAATGTGTGACACTAGTGCATTTCTGCCTCTCTCTATGATTTCGAATTTAAGTGCCCTATTGTATCCTATTCAATGTGTGACTTCAGTGCATGTTTGCCTACACTGTGATCTCGAATCAGGTGCTCACCTTGCTCATCACTTGTGGCTACTTACGTGCGCAGCCCCACTGTGAATTATCCTCCTGATTAGGACCACACCTACGTAGAGTCTGGCACATTACCTTGCTTGTCATCCTAACTTCCGGGTCACGTCATGCGGCTGCAGCACCCTGCTTGCCTCCGCCTTATACACCTAGTCATTGTAGGGTACGCTATTTCTACCTTCGGCACTCCCTCCACCAGCACCGCCAAACCACAACACACCCCCGTCCAATACGACTAACCTACATACTCCCCTACCATGCATCTTTGCACAGACTATTCAGTTAATCCGTACATCAACGACCCGGCTCTGTGGCTCAAGCACTTTGCCACAAAACCTACACCTAACCAACCGTGCACATTACAATCTAGAAACACTAGACTCAGATCTAGACTGCCCCGCACACCTTGCACACAGCGCAGCCTCACCACCCATTTACAACATGATTCACCTACACGATCCAATCCCCCCCCTCCAACCCTCACCACAGCGCTCAAGGGAGCTCTTATCAATGCCAGATCCCTCACGGCACACGCTCTTGACATTGCCGACCTTATCACTGTCCAAAACCTTTAGCCATTACTGAAACCTGGCAACATGCTGCCTCTGGCCCTCTTCTTGCCTTAGCCATACCTAACGGCTATTCCATCATTAGAAATGACCACCAGTCCAACCTGACCAAAGGAGAAGGAGTTGCATCTATACACAAAGATAATATCACTATGCGAACTACTACCTGTTCCCAATTCAGCTCTGCAGAATCCCTTTCCGTGAAACTATCCCTCTCACCAACTAACACAACTACACTACATCTCATCTACAGACCCCCAGGTCCTCTTGGCTCATTCAACGATGACATCACATCTATCTTGTCTGCCAACATTAAGCCTAACTCGCAGGTGTTGCTACTAGGTGATCTCAATCTGGGCCTTTCTGACACTAAGGTCCACATGGCCATCGAGGTTGCCACCACCCTTGGAAACGTAGACTTCCAACAACACATTCTCGCACCTACCCATAATAAGGGCAGAATGCTAGACTGGATATCTGATCTTAATTGCAACACCATGATCACCTCTAACTCCCCCTGTGCCTGGTCCGACCATCATATCATTAACTTCCACCTACCAGCCACTAATCCCCAGCCCAAACCCACCATAGCCCCTGGTATACCCACCAAGAACAAAAAGGACATTACCAGAGACAAATTGCTCCCTCTCATTCTCCCCATCCTCAACAAATGTGCTTTGCACGACAAGGACCCTAGTGTCCTAGTAGACACCTTCAATTTTACACTTCTCAGAGCCATTGAGACTATAGCCCCTCTAACAATACGCAAAGCTAAACAACGATCCCATCTGAACTCATGGTTCACCCCGCAGCTTAGAGCTTTGCGCAAAGAAATGCGGAAGGGCGAAGCTCTTTGGAAAAGCAATCCTAGTTCGGCTAACAAAGACTCCCTTCTCATTACTTCACTTAACTATAAGGAAGCTATTCTCCAAGCCAAAAAAGAGACATAGAACCAATGCATATCTCAAGCTGAATCCAACACAAAAGAGTTATTCAAAATTCTACAAGAATTAGAATCCCCGTCGCCTATCCCCGACTCCTGCATCAAAGACAGCTCTTGGTGAAATAATATGCAAAATGCACTTCTCAACAAAATCTCTACCTTGTAATCCAAAATTAACACCAAACAAAATACCCTCCTCATCTCCCCCGTACACAAAACCATGCCACCTAAAATGACCATCCCACCTTCCCACAAGCCTTTCAGCTTCACGTCACTCACCATCTCTGAGGTTGAAAAAATCATCAGCACCTTAAAACCCTTGAACTGTCAAGGTGACTCCTGTCCAGCACCGATCCTTACGGAATCGGAACATGAACTCGCTCCCTTCATAACCACTCTCATCCATTCCTCCTTTCAATCTGGAGTGGTCCCTAACAATTTGAAGGATGCTTGGGTTATCCCCTTCTAAAAAAAACGACTCTAGATCCGGAGTCACCATCTAACTACAGGCCCATTACTACGGTCCCATTTCTTCTAAAAATATTAGACTGAACAGCCTACCTACAGATACAGAACTATCTGGAAACAAACAATCTTCTTGGCACAAGACAATCCGGCTTTAGACCCAAACATGGGACTGAAACTGCCCTCTTAACCCTCAAAACCCAAATTGAGGACCTAAAAGATAATGGCAAACTGGCACTACTACTCCTACTGGACCTATCTGCTGCCTTCGATCTGGTCAACCACCAAATCCTTTGTCAACATCTGAAAACTGCAGCCCATTTTTCGGACAGCGCTACCAACTGGAGTAGGTCATTCCTAGACAATAGACACATGAGAGTATTCTCCCCAACCTCCTCAGCAGACCCAGCGCCAGTCCCCTGTGAGGTCCCGCAAGGATCATGCGTATCCCCCACCCTCAACAATGTGTCCACTAAACCCCTGTTCGATGTGCTTGACTATCTAGGTGTCACCTACACCAGTTACGCCGATGACTCCCAGGTACTCATTCCACTCGGAATTGTGGACCACTCGGTTGACTCTAAATCACTAAACGCCATTTACCTTGTCATCCAAGCCTGGATGGCACAAAAAGAGCTCTGTCTTAACAACGATAAGACAGAGTCCTCATCTTGGGTTCTCAACATAGACTCAACAAGCTGAACCCTCTGTTCAGTTCCTTCAATATCGATGGCAACACCATCAAAGTATCCAAAGATACAAAGACCTTAGGAATCTACCTAGATTCTACACTCTCACTTCACAGACAAACTAATGTGGTTGCGTCTGCATCTGCTTACACATGTAAGCTGATCACAGCTTGTCGCCCATTCCTATCTATGCCAAACTGCATCACCCTCGCCAGTACACTGGTTATGTCCAAATTGGACTACTGTAACGCACTGTACCAAGGCACTAACCAGTGCAACCTTAATAAACTTCAGATCACTTAAAATAATGCCATCAGAGCAGCCCTCAACATCCCTAGATCAGCGCAAATCTCTGAAACCAGGAAGAACCTACACTGGCTTTCTGTCACCCAAAGGATCTCACTCAAATCACTTGCCCTTACCTATAAATGCATTCACAACCCAGCCCCCAACTACTTAGCCTCGCGGTTCACTCAATATACCACGACACGGTCACTCAGATCCGCCCACAGTCAAAGCCTCGCAATTCCTAGATTCAAGCTCCAAACAGCTGGAGGGGTCAGCTTCCCAGTCTTGGCAGCCAAACTTTGTAACACTGTGCCCCTCACTATTAGAAATCTTCCATCTCTTAACTTATTTAAACTTAAGGTTAAACTTTGGCTAGCCACACCAGATGTCCATTTGTCATCTGAATAGCCGACTTCCCAGTCTTGTCATGTATGCCTGACTAATCTGCACTGCTACTGTATACCTATGCCTTGTAATATGTTCCTGCATTGTTGTAACCTTTGTTTTGAAGATATGCACCCGGTTGCCTCCGACCTGATCTGTGCTATACAAATAAAATAAATACAAATACAAATACAAATAGACAACATATGCCTACCGCTAAAACATGTAATCTTCAGAAACATTAGATACACGGTTTCTCATTGGTTTTCAAACTATAAGGTCCTTTGTTATATGGACCACTACAATTGGTTGGCACACTTTTGCCAGTCTGGAACATTTGGTTCACTTAGCAGCACGTAAGCCCAGACCCAGGCGCAAGGAGATGGAGCTTGACACTACCTCCCCACCCAATTAGCCCAACATCTCTCATCTCCCATGCCTTCTGCAATGCAGATTGTCTTTGAGCTTGGCCTCGCAAAGTATCCTTGTCTCTGAGAATACACAGGAGTGAAGGCAATGGCTATCATGTTCTAGGACTCCACGTTAAAACTCTATTTTCATCCTTGGCTCACAGGACAGGAGACCTCAATTTGGTCCAATTTACAAGTTTTATATGTCTTAAATGAATTAATCTTGCCACTCTTGGTGTTCTTTCTTTGCACTTTAAAAAAGAATGATTCATCCTTCGCACATTTGCTCCTTTCCAGAATAGATAGTTGACCATGGCTGCTTCAGTCTTGACTCCAAACCAGACAACCTCATTATGCAGCTCCAAGATTCAGCCTACTCTTGCTGCAAAAATGTTTTCCCTTAATTCTTCATGGGTCCTGGCTTACTAAATTCATAATATCAATGTCCAGCTCCTATACCACTGTGGCTTGCCTGCATTCTATTCACTACTTATAGCCAGCTTCTATGATGACTTAATCTACTTGCATTTCAGCATCTGTACAATTATTATATGGTTGATTCTCTGCAGCACTTTATATACCTGTCATCCTTTTTGGATTTAAAAGGTTCTCTTGATTTTTTACTTTGTAATTAGTTTCTGTAGGTCATGGGCATAATTTTAGGGGGGACAGGGGTATTTGCCCCCCCAACTATCATTGCACACAATTTTGTCCCCATTAATTTGGCTGGGGCACCTTTTCTTCTGACGTCATACCCCCCCATCTTTTTCAGCAAAGTTACTCCACTGCTGTAGGTTCCATACATTCTCTTCAGCCAGTATCTCGTCATGTAATATATTTCTCTTGTGACATCACTAGCTTCTTTCTTTGCTCTTTTTCATATTCTTTCAGGGAGTTCCTCCCCTAGGTTGTCATCGCTTCGGGGATAGATTATGTAGGGTTGTCTTAACGAGCATCTTCTTTCGAACACATGCTGCAGTATTGACACAACTGCTGGTGTCAAACACAATATGATCTTAGGTCTCCAACATATAGGAGGTAGGTGGGAAGGGTTTCCTGCAGAGCCATGCCGCTGCTCCTCTATAGTTTCTTTATCCTCTTCCCACAGCATATTAGTTTGGTATTGCTTGAGTTCACCACATGGTCCTTCTCATCACAGAAATTTACTAATTGGCCAGCAAGTCTTTTCAAGCCAGTAGGGGTTCAATAAATCAGAACAGCATAGTCCACAAACCTCAATAAGTGTGTCTTCTCAAAACCTATCCTGGGTGAATCAGAAAGGACTTTGGTTTGTTGGCTTACAAAGTCAGTGAAATAGACAGGGAAGAGAGTGGGAGACAGCACACAGCACTGCATCACTCCCTTCTCTACCGGAAACTGTCTTGTACGCTCAACATTGGCACTAAATCCTATTGGGGGGTTTTCCCAGAGTAAAATAACAAGATGGCACTCAGCAATGAGCCTGGGATAGTCTTATTATGAAGTGGTTTCCATAGCTCAGAGCAAGAAATGTCATTCAGTGCTGTTTTTAGATCAATGAAAAGTAAGTACAACATACCAGAACTCAAGATTAGATATGGCTCAACCCAGGCGCCAAAACCTGAAGACATGTTCAGTTGTACTGACACCCTTACTAAAACAAGCTTGGAGGCTACTAATATGACAAGAGTCATCATCCTTTTGCTGTCATGGTCATGATGTCAGGGGCACAGGCATGCACGGGTCGCATGCACAGGAGACCTGTGTGGACACTGTCCTGGTGCCTTTGGCGCTAGGCTCATGTACACAAGTAAACAAGATCGTCCATTTAACACCAAAAAGCTTTTATTATGGATATAGCACTTCAGATGCATTAACCTTGAACATTCCAAAAATTAAGCAGGATGCATTAACTATGAACATTCCATCCATTAAGCAACCCCAAATGTATTATTGAGTGTGGCTGCTAATGGATTGCCTTAGCACATGCTCACTCTCTAGGAGTGGCAGGGTGTGGCTGGTAAGCTGGCCCTAATGGGCGTGCCCACGATCTCAGCTATATAAGCTGCCCCGATCCTCAAGAAAGATGCTTCGCGTTAATCTGCACTTGCAAGCAGCGTAACGCTCAGCGTCGCCTGAGGTCAGAATTACCTTTGAAGATCCAGCTTCCTGGACATCTTGCTTCCTGCCAGCATACTTACCAACTGAGGGAAGCTGTTCTTACCTGTACATCTCTTCGGCAAACCAAGTATTTTCTTTACCATCTGTACCCTTTCCGGAACGCCAAAATCTTCATCTTGACACCGCAGCTCAACACGCTCCATCGTCGACAGCCGCACCTGCAAGGAAAAACAGAAGACAAGGTTAGACATCGATCTAACTTGCCATACTTTGCACTTTTCCTTAAACCATCACTTACCTGCTGTCAAACATTGAGGTAGCATCCATCTTCCATCCGGCCGCGTCTCACGTCTCACAGCTGCATTGAGGCTGCATTTCCATCTAAGGGAAGAACACAGTCGAGAGACATTATTGTGTGCATAAATAGGAGCAACATATAAAGACATTAAACAGAACGAACAGCATCACAAGAGCTCAAGAAAGACTTACCAATCATAAGGAGAAGCATAGTCACAGCTAGACTGGACTAATCCTTATCAGGGATCAGTGAAGGAACTAGATCCCATTTGACACGCCCCTGCCAGAAGTAGCAGAATGGAGAGCTTATCTTCCATAATTCACAGGTGAGCTTTATGGGCCGGCATATGCTCACAGAATCCGTACTTTGGGGTAAAGGGCTTGAGAGGTACAACAATCACAGATTGGAACACACACACACTCTTATCTCCACGCAGGAGCAGTATAACCACATACCACTGCTCTCAGCTTTTCAACTGAGAGGTTTGAAGGGGATAATTCAAGTTCAGGGAGGGCTGCAACCGTTCCCCAATGCCTCCGCAGAGACCAGGTGAACATAACAGAATGCGAAGCCTCTAATACTCTCTGCTTGGGCGTTATGGAAACTTCAGAAACAGTTCAGTTAGCCCTCTTACTAGAGAAATTACGGGCTTCAAGACAGGAAACCAATGCATTACAGAGGGATCTTATAGTAACTCGAGAACGAATTGACAAATTTGCAAGACAAGTGCTACAAGCACAAGCAGGACAGTTTCCACTGACTGGATTGACCCATGCTTCTCATTCTTCCACACCACAACAATCAACACTGGTTCAGGTGGTTCTTCCAGGAGCAGTCCCTTTAGCCCCTCCTGAACGCTTCATCGGCGCCCCAAACAAGTTTGCTGTATTTATTAACCAATGTCGCCTTCATTTCTTGTGCAGACCAGGAGCCTTTACTAATGACCAAGCCAAAATGGCATTTGTACGCTCGTATTCAGGACGTAGTGCGGCGGACTGGTCTAAACCTTTGGTAAATCAAGATGACCTTTTTCTCAGGAACTTTGGGAATTTCCAACATGAGATGGAGAAATTGTTTTCCCGTCATACTCAAAGACAAGCTCTGGACGAGTTGTTGTCACTCAGACAAGGGATTGAAGATCTATTAACCTATATTGCAACCTTCAATCGTCTCATAGCCCTGACCAACTGGACAGAACAGAAGAGGACTACACTCTTTTACAGAGGGTTACATGGAGAATTTAAGGATGTTTTGGCGCAAGTGGAGAATCCCCCTGAGAGGTGTGCGGACTAAATAGACCGGAAGGTACAACTCGATCATAGGTTGCAGAATCGGAAAATGGATCGAGCTAGATCAGGGGGACGGTCAGTTTACATAGGACCTCCTTAGAATCAGACTAAATCACATGAACATTCTGAGCCAATGCGCATTGGTGGATTACGAAGTCCCCTTACCAAAGCAGAAAGGGAAAAAAGAAGACAACAACAAGGTTGCTTATATTGTGGACAAGCAGGTCACTTCCTCCATGACTGCCCGGTAAAACCACCCAAAAAAACAGTTGGGGCAACAGACAAAACTGATGAATAAGAAGAACAGAACTCAGGAAAGCCCAATGCCAGGCAAGTGTAGGGGTCCGCTTGTCGAGCATGAAAAAGGAATCCGTACAGACCTCACATCTAGTCCTCCCAGTGCTTTTGGTGAATCACAAGCAACCATCAAAAATTCATGCCTTTGAGGCATATATTAATTGTGAAGGTGTGGGTAACTACATTTACCAAGATTTGGCTCCCCGAATAGGCCTTCCTCTCCGACAGAAGCAGAAATCAGAAAACGTCACTGTTGTGGATGTTTCTCAGCTATCAACCGTCCGGTGACACAATACACCGAGAAAGTCAAGCTTCTGTGTCAGGACGGGAATCAAGACGACATTACTTTCGATCTCATTGGTGCTCCTCAGTTCCAGATGATATTGGGAATGCCCTGGCTGGAGACCCACAATCCTAGGATCGACTGATGAAAATGAGTGCTGACATTTCCTCATGATTGGGCCTCATCAGCTCTTTACCGCTTGAATACCAAGATTACTAGGATGCCTTCAAAAAAGAGCAAGCCAACGTTCTGCTGCCGCACAGACCCTACGATTGTCAAATAGATCTTGTACCCGGAGCCCAGGTCCCTTGCAACCGAATTTAAGCTCTGACAGAACAGGAAAATCAGCATTTTAGAACTTAACTGGATCAGTACCTGGCGAACAGTTTTATTTGCCCGTCCAGGTCACCTGCCTCCTCGCCCTTATTCTTTGTGCCAAAAAAGGAGGGGGACTTAAGAACTTGCATCAACTATAGAGCCATCAATCAGATCAGAGTAAAACATTGATATCCTTATACCAGAGCTCCTGGACCAAGTGAAACATGCTCAAATCTACACAAAACTAGGTTTAAGAGGAGCATACCATCTTGTAAGAATAAAAAAGGGAGACGAGTGGAAAAATGCCTTCCGCATGAAGTACAGCCTCTTTGAATACCAGGTCATGCTCTTCGGGCTATGCAATGCCTCTGCAGTGTTCCAATTCTTTATGAATGATATACTATGTGAACTACTGGACATTTGAACTCTTGTTTACATTGACGACATTCTTATCTACTCAAATTCCATTGAAGAACATGTAGGCCATGTCCAGACAGTCTTAGAGAAGCTTCGACAACACCAATTGTTTGCCAAGTTGGAAAATGTATTTTCCATGTACTGAGATCGAGGCTCTCAGTTTCATTCTCACACCACAAGGCATACATATGGATACACGAAAGGTGGATGCAATCCTCCAATGGCCCTCAACAACATCCACGAAAGGATTGCAAAGTGTGCTCGGATTCGCCAACTTTTACTGTCGGTTTATACCTGGGTTTTCAAAAATTGTACATACAATTACCTCCTTGTTAAAGAAAAATCAAAAGTTCCTTTGGTCGACAGAAGGTGAAGGCGCCTTCCAGAAGTTGAAAACTAGCATTCACTACAGCACCAGTCCTTCGACACCCACAACCAGACCTACCTTACATAGATGAGACAGATACTTAAAAAATAGACATGGGAGCAGTATTGTCACAACGCAACCGTGAAACCGGACAACTACACCCAACGCTTTCTGGTCCTGCAAATTGTCATCCTCCGAGTTGAACTACACAATCACAGATTACGAATTACTGGTGATTAAAGCAGCATTCAAGGCATGGAAACATAACATTCTTGTGGCGAGACATACGGTCACTGTCATCATGGACCACCGTAACTTGTAATACTTGAAAACCGCCAAAGCACAATCCTCAAATCAACTTTGTAGGACTCTCTTTTTTGCAGAATATGATTTTATTATCACTTATAGACCAGGAGTACGCAATGGGAAAGCAGATGCTCTATCACGCATGAGTGAAGAAAAAGAGGCTTTTACAGCATCCAATCCCGTGGCCATAATTCCTGAGGAAAGGAATCAAACCAGAACAGCTGGCACCACGTGTGTGGATGACCAAAGAACCAGTTTGCAATCCCTGATAGATCATTCACCACAACAGGAATGGTTGTTAAAAGGTGACCAGTACACCATCAAAGACAATCTACCGTATTTCCAAGACCAAGAACTTCAAAATCAAATCACCACACATTACCACGATTCATTAGTGGAAAGACACCCAGGAATAGCCAAAACTCAGGCTAAGGTAAAACAAAACTACTGGTGGCCAACCTGGCGAAACAACATCACCCAATTTATTGAAACCTGCGGTGTCTGTGCACAACACAAGTTTCAGAAACAGAACCCTGCTGGCTTACTAAATCCCCTAACAGTACCACCAGCACCTTGGCTTACCCTGTCAATGGACTTCATCACGGATCTTCCACCCTGCAATGGATACAACACCATATTAGTCATTGTGGATTTATTTTCCAAAATGGCCCATTTCATCCCTCATGAAGGAACTCCCAACTGTGTCATCTCTCGCTTCTGTGTTCCTAGAGCAAATTGTTCGATTGCATAGATTTCCATCAATATTAGAATCTGATCGCTGACGCAATTTGTTTCTGCCTTTTGGAGAAATTGTTGTGTGATTGCCAAAATCGATCTCCGGTTGTCCACAAGCCATCACCCTCAAACTGATGGGCAAACTGAATGAACCAACCAAACTTTAGAGCAATATCTCAGGTGTATGTTTCAACAGTCCGAGGATTCTTGGAAAAATATACTCTGGATAGCTGAGTATGCATACAATAACTCAGTTCACACAAGCACAGGGCGAACTCCATTCTACACTGTGCACAAAGACATCCGAGGACATCAGTATTTGATCCACCCGATACCCTGGAAACCCTTAAAGAGGCAACAGAGCATCTGACCAAGGCTCGGGAAAGGCATAAACTGTTTGCTGATTGACATCGGAAGAAAGCTCCCGCCTACCAGATTGTAGAAAAGGTGTGGTTAGCATCCAAATATATTCCCTTGAAGGGGCCAAGAGTTTTCCGCCCAAGATGCCTGAGCCCCTATACTATAAGGTCCATAAACAATTCTGTCGCCATGCAATTGGAGTTACCATCTCACATGAAAATTCACCCCGTATTTCATGTCTCTCTCCTCAAACCAATGAAATCCAATAAACAGCTTAGTTCTCCACCAGAGCCCGGAGTAATAGATGGAGAACCAGATCATGAAGTCAAATCGATCCTGGACTCCAAGGTGGTTCAATCAAAATTGTATTATCTAATTGACTGGAAAGGTTACGGACCTCAAGTACGAATTTGGGAACCCAGTGAAGATGTTCATGCTCCATGCTTAATCAGACAGTTCCATCACAATAATCCCAACAAACAAGGACAGGGAGAGAACCACCCCTGAGAGGGGCCTTGAGGGGGAGTGCTGTCACGGTCATGAAGTCAGGGGCTCAGGCATGCAGGAGTCACATGCACAGGAGACCTGGGTGGCACTGTCCTGGCGCGCTCATGAACAAAAGTAAGCAAGAACATCCATTTAACACCAAAATGCTTTTATTATGGACATAGCACTTCAGATGCATTAACCTTGAAAATTCCATCCATTAAGCAGGATGCATTAACCTTGAACATTCCATCCATTAAGCAGCCCAAGTGTATTCTATGGTGTGGCTGCTAATGGATTGCCTTCACACGTGCTCAATCTCTAGGAGTGGTAGGGTGTGGCTGGTAAGCCGGTCCTAATGGGGGTGCCCACGATGTCAGCTATATAAGTTGGCCCAATCCTCAAGACAGACGCTTCGCGCTATTCTGCACTTGCAAGCAGTGTAATGCTCACCGTCACCTGAGGTCAGACTTCCCTTAGAAGATCCTGCTTCCTGGACATCCTGCTTCCTGCCAGTTACTTACCAACTGGGTGAAGCTGTTCTTACCTGTACATCACTTCAGCGAACCAAGTATTCATCTTTACATTTTCCGGAACACCGAAATCTTCATCTTGGCACCACAGCACAACACGCTCCATGGTTGACAGCAGCGCCTGCAAGGAAAAACAGAAGGCAAGGTTAGACATCGAAAAAACAGTCAGTTTAATGTTGCGCTTCACCATACTTTGCGCTTTTCCATAAATCCTCACTTACCTGCTGTAGAACATTGTGGTAGCATCCATCTTCCATCCGCCCGCGTCTCGTGTCTCACAGCTGCATTGAGACTGCATTTCCATCTAAGGGAAGAAAACAAAAGAGAGACATTATTGCGGGCATACATAGGAGCAACATATAAAGACATTAAACAGAATGAACAGCATCACAAGAGCTCTAGAAAGACTTACCAATCATAAGGATAAGCAGAGTCGCAGCTGGTCTGGACTAATCCTTATCAGGGATCAGTGAAGGAACTAGATCCCATTTGACGCGCCCCTGCCAGAAATAGCAGGATGGAGAGCTTATCTTCCATAATTCACAGGTGAGCTTAATGGGCCAGCGTATGCTCACAGAAACCGTACTTTGGGGTAAAGGGTTCAAGAGGTACAACAATCACAGATTGGCGCACTCACACACTCTTATCTCCGCGCAGGAGCAGTATCACCACATACCACCGCTCACAGCTTTTCTACTGAGGGAGAGGCCTGAAGGAGGTGATTCAAGTTCAGGGAGGGCTGCAACCATGCCCCAATGCCTCCACAGAGACCAGGTGAGTGAAACAATTGCTCCAACATTTTAAGCACTGATCTTCCAAAGATCTTCTCTGAGGCATCAAGAAGGGAGATAGGTCAATAGTTCCCAGGATCATCCCCCCGCCCCCTTTGTGTACATTGGGTTTATCTTGGCCTGGCACCAGGTTGGAGACACCCTCCAGGTTCTGCAAAAAGATTTACATGCAAGCAGCAAATAGGGAACCCAAACCCTCTGCTCCCGCTTATTGACGTCTACTGGGATTTTATTGGGCCCAGGGCCCCCCCCCCCTTTATTAAGTAGTCCTCTTCTTTGGTACTATGGAGTAGTAACATGTTATCTAACCAATGTAGTTCGTGATAGGCCAATATGTCCTCTTTTAGAATGCAGAATGTTTTTTTATGCCAGGCATCCTCGGTAATGGCAAATTCAGAAAGAACACCCTCATCTGGCTTTCCTAGATAGATGATTTACCAGAAGTCTTTATAGTCTTTCTTGCTAATGACTGTGGCAAAATTCTCCCATCTCATATCAGTCTTATTAAATCTCTCCATCCAAACAGGTTATCTTGTTTGCACCCCCTCTTCTATTATTCTCTCCTTTCTACCTTCCCTACTCTGCTTCTGCTCACAACCTTGGTGTCATCTTCGACCCATCTCACATCTTCTGGCTGTTGATCGCCAAATCCACCACTGATGCCAGACTTCATCTCCTCAACATTGGAAAAATAACACATCTTCTTCCCTTCAACACTGCTAAGCACTTAATCTCCTCTTTAGTATTCTTTCAATTTGCCTATGGTGTCAGTCTACTGTGCGGCCTTCCCACCTTCACCCTACAACAAAGTCCTCAACGTTGCTCTCCATGCAATCAACCTTCCTCCCTTCACGTTCACCTCCCCGGCATGAAACAGAGGGCAAAACATAAACTCGTTCTCATCTTCTTCAAAATTATACACAGACTTGCCCCACCCTACTTATCAACCCATCTCACTCCCTACTTTCCCCCTCGCTCCCTAGATATATCCTTGGCCACCTCCTTGCAAACTCTTGTGCTCTTTGCACTCCCTCTCATGTCTGCTCTTCCTCTTCTCACTCCCTTACACTGGAATGCTCGCCATCTCCCTCTCAAACTACTCCAACTATATCCGTAGTTAAACCCAACCTCCTAGCTCTCCTCCGTTCTGAAGAACCACTTGTATAGCATTCTACACCACCACACCTCCCTGTTCCTCTCTCCCCGACCTTTCTACAACAATCCTATAGCACTTATCCCTCACCCCATCATCCTAAAACATAGCATTTCCTCTGCCATTCCGTTCCTACATCATGCTCTACTGCCCTTGTCCCTGGTTCATGTTTCTACCTTCCTGCATCATCTGGCCGTATACCCACCTCCTCTCACCCAACTTTAAGGACAATGGCCATTAGCTTTGTAAATCAACATTAAAAAACTGTGTAAACATGTTTGTGCCAGAAACGCTTGTTTCCCCTCTAATTTGCATTAAATACATGCATACATATGAATTATCTATCTGAAAAGTTCTTCAACTGTACCCAGTTATGGTAGCTCGGATTGTGTTACATAATGAATACATACCAATAATTCCTCAATTTATAATTTCCACTCATAGCATTCAACTACATTCATTCAACATTCCAGTTCAACTCTAAGAACATTTTGGACTCTTTCGGCATAGATACGTTGAATTCTCCCTCATGCCAGCCCTGACTGATTGTTTGCAAATAAAAAGTAACTAGGTAACATTTCAGGAATTTTGGTCAGGACAGATCTCCAAAACGTTTACAATCTTGGGCATGCCCTGAACCGATATCCTAGCATGCCTATGTGCCCGCAGCCTCGCCAACCAGCTGGGCTCCATGCTAGTCAGATCAAGAGTAGGTTAAATGGTGTGTAGTGTAATGCACTGGATAATTCTAAATGAGTTATCCCTGTTTTTCATGCAAATGTGTCTTTGTTCTTCTATGAAATTGCAGTACCTAAACATTTTAGGCAGCACCTGGTATTTGATGGCAGTATCTGTACATTAAAAATGATTACTACAACTGTTATGAAGCAGTAACTTCCATAAGATAGTAATATTTATACAGTAGATACCCAACATACGTTGGCAATATCTAGGCTTGTAAAGGTGGACCCTGCAAAGCATGCACGACTTCAACTGGCACTAGACCTCAGTAAATGGCCATATGAGATGTACAGCTATATGAAGGAAAGTAAACTGGCCCGTGAGGCCTCTAATTCATGCCCTCTGGCAAATCCTGGAAAAGTGCCTGGCATAGAAAGGCGATCATTATTTGATAACTAAATGTGATAGCTAAGATAGCAATTGTTCTGCTTTTAAGCATTTGTTGTATATTTATAGATTTACATTGTGTGATTAATAGGGTATTTACACATCAGCAATCTCAGTTCCCTTGAGTTCATCGATGTCAAATGACATCACTTCCTGATGCTTCTGGTCAGAGTTCAAGTGATGTCACTCAATGAGTAATAGGCAATACAAACATGTGTTTGGAATTAGAACCTGTGGTCTACAAGTCAAACATAAATCTTTGACACTGGCAAATAACCCCCCTGAGTTGCTACACTGCTTGACAATTAGGGTGCACAAACCTTACAAATGGCAGGCTCATGAAACGTTGGAATCTAGCTTGCTGATAGTCATCGAGATAACATTCAAGGAAACACAGGACTGATGTGTCTGGAGGTAACAACACTTAGGAGGAAAGTTGTAGTTGGCACTACTGGCAATTCCAAATATTGGGAAAACATATATATGACGGTTAAATATCCATAAGAAATATAAGCACCCCATGGTAGCAGCTGCCCCAACAATCAGAGGAGACTACCCACGATTTCCAATATAAGAGCATTGAACGGTCTTGCCGGTCCCTTGCACTGCTTAACCATCAACCAATGCAGAGTACCCCATAATAACTATAGATTGTGATACACTTTAACAGGGACATAAAGCCAATATAAAAAAAATTACTGTGCACAGCTAAACCTCTGGAAAGAAAACCATTTGCGAATGCCTGAAAGTAAAAAGTCTGAAACGGAGACCGACTTGACTAGAGTTAAAAAAGGTAAATGACAATTTGCCTCAGATGTAAAACATGTGTAACTGGGCAGATAAGCCTCGGGGCAACAATTCTTATTGAGACTTTGACATGCTCTTTCTCTTCCTCTCCCTTATTAGCACCCAGGGCAGGAGAGGCAACCAATCAGGTTGCTCAGATTGCAGGCTGAAACTGCTGATTTCAGTCCACGTTCCAAGCAGCTTGCTGGCTGCTACCCCCACCTGCACTACCATCTTCCCCACACCCTCCCTTCCCCTAAATTTCTTTTTAACTAACTCCCTCTCCCCCATCCCCACTTACCTTTTGTTTCGGTGGCAGTGGCAAGGCACCACCTCCTATGATGCTGCCACTGCACTACCTCCAGACCACCTCAGAAATGGAAGAGGGGCTCTGGGCAGTGGGGCGGTAATGCTGCAGTAATTACCATTACTGCAGTGGTGTCTGGCAGAATTACTGCTGCATTACAACTTGTCGGTAGCACGCACGACCCTTTGTCGGTCATGGTAATTCGGTCCTGTGGACTTACCACCAAAAGTGAGACCACAACTGTAAATTCACCCCACCTGTGGAATTACCATTGCCTCAAAACTTTCGACGCTAACTCTGCCAGCGGAAATAGCGGCATCTCCGGAACGGGAAGCATGGTGGTGGCCATTTTGAAAAAGCCAATCAGGTCTGAATACACCAGTTCCTGTAGTCATCCACAGCAACAGGACACAGGAATCATGTCCAATTACAGATCCAGGGCTAAGATGCCTGAGCACAGGCTTAGACAACCTACATTAAGTAAGGGAGAGCTAAAGGTCCTCATTGATGAGTTGGTAGCCCAAAAGGAAGAACTATATGGCAGTCGCCACTGCAAAACATCAAGCCAATTTAGGTCAGCCATCTTGGTGTCCATATGCCAGAAGGTGACAGTTGTGGGCACAGTCTGCCGTGATGGGGAGAACTGCAAAAAAAAGTAGAATCACCTCAAGGTCAGGGTGTGCAGCCTTCTCTCACAACACTGGCAGGAGCCATTGGCAACATGAGGTGACACCATGGAGCACATTATCCTGACCCTGTGGGAGGAGAAAGCCAGCCCTGTCCTCCACATAGAGGGGATCAAAAGAGTTAGTGGAGCTTTGGCTGGAACCAGCACAGAAGAACAATTGAGTGTGAATGTACCCCCTTCCCCTGACAATGCACTGGGCAAATGACCAACCCAAGTATGTGTCCCTTAGCTCAGATGGGCTCAATGGACATGGTGAGATGCCACCACATGACCATAGGCAACGTCGCCCAATGTGCACCCCTGCAGAGCTGGGTTCAGGCATGGATAATCCAGCCAGTCGCCCGGGGCGCCCACATGATCCCTACTGACATGCCAGTGGGTGGGGGATGCAGAATATCCTTGCTCCTTGTGCACTGCCAGGGCCAATGCTGTCACTGCATGAAGGGGTAGATGGGCAACTATGCACTTAACCATGTACATCAGTATGAATGTGCATGGGTACACATGCAGCTATGTGCAGCTGTCATGTTTGGAAGCAAATTGGTATACTTGCTACTGGTTCTCCCAAGATGGCGCCCTGAACGTAGGTGAGTTTGCCGGCTCTCCATGTCTTTCAGCCTTGGCCCTGCCCCCAACTGAAAAGGAGAATCATTATCAGGATCTGCAGCCCGGGGTGCTATACGTCACTTCTCCTGAAAGCAAGTGCTTCCTACCCCCTCCTCCTCCTGAGTCCGCTGTGACCCTGCTAGGTGAGAAATTACATACTGTCAGTCAACATGCTTACTTGTACGTTGGCTTGCTAGTAACTCATGCCACATGCCCAGGAGTCTCTCTGTCTCTACTGGCATCCTGGCAACATGACATGCTCTGTCAGTATCTCTCCTCTACTCTGCTGGTGAGCCGCATGGCACTTCCAGGCCAGCTTCTGCTTCCCATTTCCTTGAGCCTCAGAGTGAGGTGAGAAGACATCATGCCAACAACTGCAGTATCCACTTGCATCCTATTTCCATCCTTTACCTTTCCCTGCTGCATGCATTTGTGGGGAAAGACTAGAGCACTTGCTGGGTTTGTGGTTTCTCCTACTTTGTATTACGCTCTCTTTCTTCTTCGTCCCCGTAATTGAGGAATTCTGGGACAAGAAGTCCCCTTTTGGTAATGGATTTCTAAAGTTTGAAAAATCACTTTCAATAACCTTAAATGGAAAATCATTGTTGGATGATTGAAAAATGGACCTGGTAATAGTGGTCTGGAAAGAAAGTAGTCTGGCGACTTTTACCTGATAGATCAAGGCTGGAGGTATGGCTCATTTGCTGTCGGGAGAGGTTTTCATTGCTCTTCAAATGGGGAGATGTAGGTGAATAACAATAGGCCATAAGGGTCTGAGGTATGGGAGATTATCCTCATGGGAAAATGGGGGCTACCATCTCTCATCCAATAAAGCCACACTATCTCCCAGGGAGTTGTCCACTCCCATGTGATCCTCCTTCATATAACAGCCCCAGGGTCAGGATCAGGTAATGGCTGCTGCCACATGCCCACATGGGAGGAGGTTTCCCCCAGGGAATCAGTGATGACTCCATTGGATTCATCACAGGGTGGTTTCTGAAGAACCCCAGCATCTGCTTTTTCCAACCCAGCAACACATTGCCTGCTCTCCATTTGCTGCAACCACCCAATCCATTTCTGATAGCAGTGTGACTATAGAAAAACACATAGATATCCTTAAGAAGGAGGAGTGATTTTTTTTATAATTGTAAGAGATTGAGAGCAGCAGCAAAAAAGGCATCCCCTAAATTGGGAGGAACCTGACATTTGGAGGCACAAACTGCCATTGGGTTTGTCCTGCAGGAATGTCACCATCATTGATGGCACATTGTCTGCACACGGGGGGTGGGAGGGGAAGGATGTTGGCCGTAGACTCAAGGACAGGCTGGATTTTTGGTACATCTTGCAATAGACCGGAGGATCAGGGAGAAGTTTGTATTTGTTAATTTCTATTTTTTTTATAATTAATAATATTGTGTATACCTAACCTATGTGTGTATTCTGCAGCACTACCAAGGAATCAATGGCCGGCATGTAAAACTACATTTTTTCTTGGTAGTCACAGAAGAATCAGATAATTGGTTTCAATCTCAGCATGACCCTTTCTAAGAAGGCAAACTATTTTGCGAGAGGAAATGGTTTGTATTTTTAGAAAAATGATATTTAATTGTACTGACAGTGTCAACTGTATTTTTTTTACAAACTTCGCAATGTTATTTTCTAATATCACTTCTATTTTACTTTGTGTTCATAGTTGGAATGCTACACTTGTCTAACTCAGCACATTATCACATTCTAGAATAACCATATCAACTATATTCTTTTGCATTTTTTCAAAATGTCCCTACTAAGAAGGATACAGGGACACATACAAGAGAAATCGGTTTCTGGCTATTCTTCAGATTATGAAAGAGGATTTTTGGAATACAGGACTGACCACAGGACTTTATGTTATGTTATGTTATGTTACTTTGCATTTATATAGCGCCTTATGTACCATTGGTATGGTCTCAAGGCGCCGGTAGGTTGAACGCCTTCGGGAACCGAAGTTCAAGTCAGTAGAGAGAGTAGAGAGTCAATGGTGATTGTGAGCACCGGATATGTGTGCAGCTGGTGTGGCATTCACGTAATAGCTGCTTCATAGCGGTAGGTGTGGTGGTTGAGGGATCAAGAGTATGTGTTCGTTCTGGCAGGTTTCATACAGATTGGTTCTAGCTGCGTTAGGCCTGAGGAGAACGCCTGGCTGGATGGTGTGAAACCAGCAGTGTTTAGTTAGAGTGATGTGGAGTATGAGGCAGATGTTGGTATGAGAACATCTATACCGAATGGTGTCATAGTATCTCTGTGTTCTAGTTGAGTGGTGGTGTAAAGAAGAGAGTAAGTGGAGCAGCGATGCGCGGCGCCCATTTTGGGCCAAAAACACTTGAAAAAGTGTCTGCTTTCCCTACGAGCCCCAGCCACCATTTCCTGGTCTCTCCCCCTCCAACCCGCCTCCCATCACGCCCACGGGCAGTGATTGGCTGCCCCTCATCTCATAACCAGCCCTCCCAGGGCAGCCCTCTGCCCTGCAGCCCCTGCGGCTAAGGGCCCCAAGGCCAAGGGCGGCTCCCACTATGGCGGCCCCAGAGAGTGTCTGCAGGTGTCCGCAGGGGAAGCCAATGAAGCCACCAGACACCGACAAAACTGTAAGTGCTGGCATGGGTGGGGAGTAGAGCAATTACTCTACTCCAGAAAGCTCCTGCCACTCTAATTTACCTTTCAATGGCCTGCAGTATAATGTTAACCAGTACCACACCCCGAGAGAACCACAAAGATTAGCCTGCACCAAATCTAAACAGAAATGTGGTTGTCAGCATATGCCGCACTTAGATGGAACTCAAGTTTAGTCTACGCCAAATCTAGATAGAAATGTAATTGTCAGCAAAAACCGCACCTAGATGGCATCTCAGAAATGTGATTGTTAGCATATGTGATTCCTAGCATGCACCACAATTAGAATTATGAACCTAGCTTGCGCAGCATCTAGATAGAAATGTGACTCTGAGAAAAGCTGCATTGAGAAGTGTACCCAATAGCCTATGTGTATTTAGAAGTTGAGCTCAATAGCCTCTATGTATTTAGAAGTGTATTTACCCAATAGCCTCTCTGAGAAAAGTTGCATTTAGAAGTTATACCCAATAGCCTCTGAGAAAGTTGCATTTAGAAGTTGTGCCCAATAGCCCTCTGAGAAAAGTTGCATTTAGAAGTTGTGCACTATAGCCTCTCTGAGGAAAGCTGCATTTAGAAGTTGGACCAAATACCCTCTGAGAAAGTTGCATTTAGAAGTTGTGCCCAATAGCCTCTCTGAAAAAAGTTGCATTTAGAAGTTGTGCCCAATAGCCTCTATGTATTTAGAAGTGTACCCAATAGCCTCTCTGAGAAAAGTTGCATTAAGAAGTGTACCAAATAGCCTATGTGTATTTAGAAGTTGTGCCAATAGCCTCTCTGAGAAAAGCTGCATTAAGACTTGTACCCAATAGCCTATGTGTATTTAGAAGTTGTGCCCAATAGCCTTGCTGTGAAAAGTTACATTTAGTAGTTGTGCCCAATAGCCTCTCTGAGAAAAGTGACATTTAGAAGTTGTGCCCAATAGCCTCTCTGAGAAAAGTTGCATTTAGAAGTGTACCAAACAGCCTATGTGTATTTAGAAGTGTGGCTGGTTCCAGTATGGTCTGGAATGCAGGGAACGTTTGGAAGAGCATGTAAACCCACCATATCACACCCCACGCTTACTCTCTCCTCTACATCACCACTCAAATAGAACACAGAGATACTATGACACCATTCGGTATAACTGTTCTCATACCAACACTTCTCGCTCACTCCCCATCACAAGTAAACACCGCTGGTTACACACCCCCCAGCCAGGCGTTCTCCTCAGGCCTAACGCAGCCACAGTCTGGAAAAATCCTTCCAGAACGAACACATACCCCTGCTATCAACCACCACACCTACCGCTAAGAAGCAGCTATTTCACGAATAACGCACCAGCTGCACACATACCCGGTGCGCACACGCGCCATTTGACCCTCCCCACTCTCTCTACTGACTTGAACTTCGGTTCCCAAGGGCGTTCAACCTATCAGCGCCTTCAGACCATACCAATGGTATATCAGGCGCTATATAAGTGCAAAATAACATAACATAACATAACATATGATATGATGGTTTAAATGCTGTTTCAAACGTTACATGCAGTCAAGCCATTCCATGCATGTCGCACACTTCTATGCGCTCCAGTCGGTTCTATGTACTCTAATCAGTTCCATGCACTCCAGTCCGCTCCAAGCAATCCAGTCCGCTCCGCGCACTCCGGTCCGCTCCATTCACTCCGGTCCATTCCACGCGCTCTAGTCCGTTCCACGCACTCTAGTCCGTTCCAGGCACTGCAGTCCATTCCATGCACTCGAATCTGTTCCATGTACTCTGATCATTTCAGTGAATTCAAAGTTGTTTTATGCACCCCATCCACATATTTCACCCGTACTTTCCACATATTTCACCCGTACATATTACACCAGGACCTTCCACATACTTCATCCGTTCTATCCACGTACGTCCCCATTCATCCACATATGTCCCCCGTTCCATCCACAAACGTCCCCCGTTCCATCCACATACGTCCCACGTTCCATCGCTCTACACACTCGTCCGCTCTACGCACTCGACCGCTCTATGCACTCGTCCGCTTGAGGCATTCATCCGCTCAAGGCACTCTTCCGCTCGAGGCACTTTTCCACTCCACGCATTCATCTGCTCCACGCACTTGTACTTTCCACGCCCTCGCCCGCTCTACGCCTTTGCCCGGTCAACGCACTCGCCTGCTCAACACACTTGCCCGCTCAATGCACTCATCTGCTCTTACACACTTATCCGTTCTTACACACTCATCCGCTCTATATAGTTGAAACATAGATATGTGATAACAATGTTGAATGTTTGAATCAAGAAATACATAATGCAGAATGGCTGTGTTGCTCATTTAATTTTTTACAGCACTCACCTTAACATCAAAGTGGTTTTAACCAGGAACCATATGTGCTCATGCCGACACATTCAGGATTTGAATGTGAGGATGAATTTTCTGTGACATCTTTCTCTGCATTGGGATATGAAGGTGGTCCTCCTTTTTTCTTGACGTGTTCCTATCCCAAATATCCCCAATGCACAATCATCCATTGAGAATTCTATTTATAGGATGATCATATCATGACACACATATAAGCATTAGGGACAGAAAGATACATATGCAGGGAGATTATGACAGTATTGATGCGTGTACCTTCAGTGAAGCACATATAGTTTTAGAATGTAGTTCTATGTGTATATGGCTCTGTATGAATTGTGAGCATTTTTATCATTTGTATATGAAATGCAATTTGGGTGAGGTATTTGGAGGGATGTAGGTCACCCTAGAATGTATGTGTATCTATTAATAAATACATTATTAGTTATTTGTGAGATTATTTCGTTTTCCAATTGTTTGTATATTTATATGTGAGTATCATTCCGTGCATATTTGAAACAAAGTGACATAACGACAGATATCAATATACTTACAGATGTAAACTGTCCATTGGCTTTTGCACATTTTTGTGAAGTACAGGAATTTGATCAGCTCTGAGGGAACCATCTTTAGGAAAATGTCACAGAGGTTTGCATTTGAGGCGTAATGCTTAGCAAGCATAGTGCCCCATGTCTAGAATTGTGGCGCATGATCAGATTGTGCAACCCATTTCCATCACTTGAGATAAGAGAGCAGTGTCTGAAATCATTTATTTAATTTCATTGTATTATCAGTATCTTTCTTGAGAAGATGCACAGCCCCTTATTAAAAGTAATTCCTGCTCATAAGCAAGGTGACATTATATCTGTGTGGTGTTTTGAAGAAGAATCTAAATATACAATAAATAATGGGGTTCCGGGGTAACAAATAAAGAATAACCTCCTGGAATATGGAAAATCCCTCAAGCCAAAAAAAACTCATCAAATGTTTTAGGTATTTGGATGGTTCAGAAATATATGCAAAGACAAGCATTTGCCCAATATTAGTACTTAGAAATAGAGAAATGGGAACTATGTAGTTATACTTTTTTAAAGATATAACATTCCTGAAATCTTACATTTCATTTTAGGTCATGTTTTACCTAAGGGAGTTCCCAACAAACTTCACGAGGTTACTAATTGATTTCCTTGGTTTCACAAAAATCCCTCTATCACATGTGACACATTTTGTCACCCAAACAGTGCCCCACCAAACTGTTAACTGGGCTACACATGTTTCAATACTTTATCCACTAATGACTATAATCTAAGAAATAGATCTTCCTTAGAAAGGATGTTTATTAATATTGCCCTGTTTTCAACTCCAAAAAGAAAGCTCACGTTTGCCCAAGCCAGCTTTAAAAAAATGAAATGTGTTGTGAATTTTTTTGCAAGCATTTAAGAACGCATACAATTAGAATAACATGAACGAGGCACGTGAGATACAATGCTACACCAAGCCTTTTACCTGTTTTGCAGAAATAAGCATGGGATTGTTCAATAAAGTAGGGCAGATGTGTTAGGGGCAGGGTATACCAACTTGCCACTGTGTTGAAGGGAAATGCTAACTTAGAAGGGGGAAACTGTGGTTTCAATTAACCGTAGGCTGTGTACAGCACAAAGTGTAAAAAATGCATAAATTGCCTCTGAGTATTGAGAAGGGTAACTGGTGATAGGGGCAGGAGATTAAGGACGGCAGGAGATGTGAAGAACAGAGAATATTAGGCAAACATTGGCGGCCAAGATGGTAAAGAAAGTTAGAAAGTCAGATTATTAAGTATATTGAAATGAGGATCAGTAGAGTGAAGAGCTCATATAGCAGCAAGATCAGAAGTGCTGGGCGATTTTCCTGGCACCATTCATCTTTGCATGTAGTATTGAGTGTGAAGATTTGAGAGTGCTTTTTATAGAGATGTTAGGTTTTGGGATGACGATAGGTGACCCCTAGAACAACTACTGTGCAGATAGCATTGTATTTTTATTTATTTAAAAACTATTTTTATCAAAAGACAAAAACAACAAACTTCATTTACAGCAGATACATTGTCAACACTTCATAAAACATACACATTCATATTTTACAAATTCATTATTTTTCATCCTAGTAGTTAGGGAAGTAGTTATACATCTTTTCACAAACATACCAATTGTCTTTGATTATGCTTCATGACATTCAATGCAGGTTTCTATAAGTTAAGGTCTGTCATTCGCTTCACATTTTGTTGATCATTTCATCTACAATCTAACCCAAAATCTTTATGCAAATGGTAGACAGAGACAACAGAAGAGACCCATACCGATATGAAACACATAGCAGTGCGTGCCACAGAGACTAACAGGTGTTGCCAGACCAGACACAAAACAAGACAAGAAGAGAGCACCAGCAGACTATGAGGTCATGTGGCATTCCCATAAGTAGGTACATGAGTACACACTTTTCCTGCACACTTCAAAGTCAAAGTGCGAGAAATAAAGAAAGCAATGAACTGGGCCACATATATGTTTCATTTTGCACTTAGGTGATGGGAGTATGAACAGCAAACATGTGACGTTTAAAGCCATTGTGAGACACAGTATTTCCAACATGTGCAACAAATACAAGTGAGGCAGACAAATAGAAAATGATCAGGTTGTTAATATGGGAAATATAGATACTGCCATTGTTAGCCGGCTTAACGCCTGATATGATATGATATGGCATTTGTAACGCGCCTATACACAAGTGTTTCAAGGCGCGACGAGGCAGGGAGGGCGGAAACAGAGGGAAGACAGACAATGATCCTACTAGGCCAGGTGTCATTCCGATCGCGCAAGTGCATGGGTGGAGGGAAGGGAAAAGTGAAAGGGGAAAAGGGAGCGGGGAAAGTGCAGTACAGGGTAGTGGAACAACAATAGGGCCAGACTGGTGGCAAGTGCAAGTTAAGTGCAGACAAGTGCTGGGAAAGGGGGGGCTGTCGGGATACAGAGACAGTCCCGCAGTGCAGGGCTTGCCAGGGAGGCAGTGTAATTGGAGAGTGGCCCAGTTGCAGGTTGAGTGCAGTTTCAGTCAAGAATTTAGCAGGGGAGAAGGGCGGAGAAGGCAGAAGCAAAGAGGAAGGTTTTGAGGTGCTTCCGGAACCAGAGATTTTTCTCCTCAAGTTTCAGGGAGGCAGGAAGGCTGTTCCAGAGGGAGGCCCCTGCCGCAGAGAGAGATCTACCCCCAAATTGTTGCTTGGAGAAGCGCTGACACTGAGGGAGTTGGAGACGGAGGAGCGAAGAGCTCAAGAAGAAAGATATTTAGGAAGAGAGAGTTGAAGGTATTTAGGCCCCAGGCCCCAGAAGGCCTTGTGGACAATGCAGAGGGTTTTGAACTTTATCCTCGCAGCCACTGTGAGCCAGTGTAGAGATTTCAGTCCTGGAGAGATACGATCCCTGGGCTTGAGGCCAAGGACAAGTCTCGCAATCCTGTTCTGGATAAGTTGCAGAGGGCGGAGAGTAGAGGCAGGCAGATTTAGATAGAGGCTGTTCCAGTAGTCCAGCTTCGAGAGAACCAGGGCTCTGGAGACAGTGAGCTTCTGGGGGAAGGAGAGGAAAGGAAGAATACCTCTGAGGATGTGCAGCTGGTAGTGTGACTTCTTAGAGATGTCAGATATGTGAAGAGAGAAGGAGAGTGTGGAGTCGAAGATGACCCCAAGGTTTTTGCCTTGCAGGTAGGAGCAGGGGGAGGGCCAAGAGAGGCCGGCCAGAGAGTTGCAGGGAAGGAGGGAGTGGGTGTGCCGATGAGTAGAATCTCAGTCTTACTGGCATTAAGGCAGAGGACGTTGGCGGCACACCATTCCTGGATAGCAGACAGACAGTCAGAGATGAGGGAAGGAGGGGAGGAGGCCGAGGGTAGCCTGAAAATGAGCTGGGTATCATCCGCATAGCACTGAAAGTTGGGGCAGAGAGCGGCGATGCGGTGGGCAAGGAGTGCCAGATATTGGTTGAACAGCCAGGGAGAGAGGTTATATCCCTGGAGGACACCACAGGTAAAAAAAAAAAAAAGATGTCAGAGAGGAAGGACCCCAGTTGGACCTGGGAGGGTCGATTGGAGAGGAAAGAGGTCAGCCACGCCAGAGCCTGACCAGTGATACCCAGGTTATTATGGAGACGGTTGAGCAGGATGGCATGGTTGACAGTATCAAAGGCAGAAGAGAGATTGAGCAAAATGAGAACACACAGAGTGTTGGAGTCAAGGTTCGAAAGCAGGTCCTCCCGGATGTTCAGGAGAGCAGTTTCTGTGCTTCTGGCAGCTCTGAAGCCAGACTGATGGTCATGAAGACTACCAACTGATTCAGCATGAAGATTAAGCTGGGAGATGGCCAGTGTCTCCAGGAGCTTCGCCAGGAAGGGAGTGATGGAGATTGGGCGATAGTTGGCCGGGCAGGAGGGGTCGGAAGAGGGTTTCTTAAGAAGAGGTTGCACAAGGGAGTGCTTAAGGGGGGATGGGAAGACCCCAGAGGCGAAGGAGTGGTTGCAAAAGTCAGCCAGGGCAGGAGCCAGGGAGTCGATGTGGTCCTTGATGGTTTTGGAGGAACAGGGGTGATCCTGTTTTGACAAGACTTTCATAGATCAGACATGTCTGGAAACCTTGTCAGCGGAGAGAAGGGGAAAGGCAGAGAAGGAGGGAGGAGGGGTGGCAGTAGAGGGGCCAGAGGAAGAGCAGGTAACAGAGGGAGGGAGGTGGTGGGAGGAGAGTGAGCACAGGATGTACTGAGTTTTAGAGATGAAGTGAGAGGCCAGTGCCGTGCAGAGGGCCTGGGAGGGGACAGGAGAGGTAGAGACTGCAGCAGGGTTGGCCAGCTCCTTGCAGATTTTAAAGAGTTTGGCCGAATTGTTAGATCCTGCAGAGATGCGGGCTTGGATAAGGGCTCTCTTCTTGGTGAGAACAGAGAGCCGGTATTGCCTTTGGAGCAGGCGGCAGGCCAGTTTTTCAGAGGATGAACATGAAGCACACCATTTCCTTTCTGCCACCCTGCACTTGCGTTTTAGGGTGACGAGACCCGAGTCATACCAGGAGTTACATTTGGCTTTGGGCTTCAGGCGGATTCTCATGACAGGGGCAAGGATATAAAGACTATTTTTTATGTCGGTCCAGGAAAAGAAGAGAGTGAGGTCCACATGAACACAATTGAACAAATGATACATTCAGATTGAAAAGTCAAACGTGAGTAAAGTGGCAAGTGTGACTGCTTACCAAAGTGCTGATTAATAAAAAGTAACTGAGTAGTACTAACATATGGTGTATTGCTCAGCAGGATAAACTTTGATGAGAGGATGAATCCAACGAAGAATGCTACCATCATCAATGGAGATCGGGTATGATAGAAATCCTAAATGAAGATGATGAAGAAGTGATGACGTAATAAGAACTAAGAGAAGAGATTAGGAAAATAAAAAGTGAAGGCTAACCATTATCTTAAAGTGATAACCAATGCCTTACAGCGTTAACGTAGAATGCAGCAGATTGTGAATGAGATGTAAATATTGTGAAGCTTTACGTTAGTTGTATTACCTGATGAAGTTCTGCAAGAATAGTTGTAGGTATTGCAACAAAACATGTTGGGTTAGGAAGTAGAATAAATGATCAATATTATGTGGGGCAAATGACAGAACCTAATTTATAGAAGCCTGCATTGAATGTCATGAAACACAATCAAAGACAATTGGTTTGTTTGTATAAATATAACTTATTTCTACACCAAAAAACTGTCCTGAGCAAAGTGGGATGGGCATTATAGGTACACAAAAATATATGAGTTAAGGGATGATTTGAGGAAGTAGGGAGGTTTTCAAAGGATAGGAAGTAAGAGATATATTCCGTCAATGGAAGTAATAAAGCAAAACGAAAGTAAGTGACTGTTTCCACTAATATCAAATACAGAAAGCATGTTGACAAAAGGCAAAAAAGAGACATTGCAGAGATAAACAAAGCACATGTGGTGACACTGTACATCCCATTGCAAGAAGGTTGGAGGAGAAGAGAAAGATGATAATTTATACATCTAGGAGAGATAAAGGAAGAGATACAAATAATGATGTGATCCATGCCTGGAACAGGATGGACAGATATGGAAAGATGGGTGGCTTGAAAGATGAGGTTAAGTCAAGACCGAAGCATGACAGTGAGGAATAATTCACAGACACAAATTAAATGACTCAGGCATATTGAAAGCAGAAAATAAAAAAATAAAAAAGTGTCCCGTTGAAATAAAATTTGCCAACTGAGATTAAAGGCTAAGCAGAGGAATATTAAGTAATGAATCAAGATAATCACAGAACAAACCGAGTCATCTAGGAGGATGAATTATTGTTAGAAATGTAAAGGAATTAGAATGAGTAAAGAAAGATGGTGCTAGTCAACAGTAAAAATTGGAAGGAAGGAGAATCAGAAGAATGCCAAAAGTGTCTTAATTGATACCTACCTCACTGCCAGTATAAAACCATGTGATTTATGTTACATTATGTTATGTTAAGTTATGCTTTTGGGATTTGTATTGCACACCACTGCCCTTTTTATGCTCTCCAGGCACTCACTTAGATCTGAAAAGAAAAAGTGGGTTGGCCCAGGTGGTGAGGGATAATAGGAAAGACACAAGGTGTTATGCCTAACTGTTGGTTAGTGTAGTACAAGGAGCAGCCAGTACGTGTCTGAGTGTTTTTTGTAGGTGTATTGTTAGATTCATCTAGAGGTGTTTTTTTTATTTTCGATGGGAGAACTGAATGTCTGGGAATGATCTGTGCGTTTTTATCAGTGGATTGGTTTAGCAGTTGAGTGGAGACGTGCAGTTGTGTGACTATATTAGTGTGAGTTGAGGGTTTTGATTAAATGTTTTGTTTTGGTGAGTTGGTGAGCATGAGTTGGGAGATGGTGGGGGAAAATTTAGAATGTTAATTGCTTAGGTTCTTCATGCACATCCTTCTAGGCTGTGGTTTTCGGGTGTTGGATTACATTTTGCTCATATTTTTGTTTTTTAAGTTTTGTTTGTTCCATGCATGATTCTCTGATTCTCTGACGGTGGCTATTATGCAAGTGCTGCACCAGTTTGGTATGCTAGCGTTTTTCAGAAGGGTTGCTGTTTTTTGGAGAACTTTGTCAAGTTTATCCTTGCTAAATATGTTCTCGTCGTGTTCCTTGTGATGTGCTGTTTGTTGAAAGCTTGTCAGGCCTAGCAATGGTTTCAATGGTTTCAGTGTTGTGGATCACTGCTATAGTCTGGCTTTTGCTGAGCTGTGAAGAGATCCTTATCGTGGTGTATTGGAAATCCAGATTTTTAACACTTGTCTAAACATTAGATGTTCTGTTGTCTGTTTGTGTAGTTTATTTTTGACAACAGCAGGGAAATTATGGTGAGGGTCCTGTGTGGGAAGATCAGATATGGAAACATGCATCTCATTGAATGTAGGCGGTAGAAAGATGTTTGTACTATTGCATTGACTTTTGGCTTTGGTGTGAATAGGCATTCTTAGAATTTGCATTACTGTTGAAGATTCTAGTCTTGTTCCCATGTCTATCCTGCAAGGAAGTGGTGACTGCATTTAATTGTTGTGTTGGGTGATCATCATTTCTATTTTGTATGGATTTATTTTTAGGTTGTTGTTTTCGATATACATTGTTTTTGTCGCTGAGGCGGCTAGATTGAGAGTTGTAGGAATGGGCATCTATTGTCATCTTGAAAATTAGATGAATGTCTTCTACAAAACTGCAACAAGCTAGTCTTTTTTTATTATTAGTTTAATGAGGGGCAAAGTGTATGTTGAAAAGAGGTGGTGAGAAGGTTGACCTTGTGGAACTGCTCTATTGACAGGTCAGATGAAAGGAGGTAGATAGGTTTGTTGGTTCTGTCTCTGAAGAAGAATGCTGGTCACAGCAGTGCAGTGTGGTGAATGCCAGATTTTTGACATGTCTTCATTAAGGTTGTGTGGATGATGGCTTCAAAATCTTCTTATATGCCTAATACAATTGAATCTCAAGGAATGTTGTTGACAGCAATGATGTTTAGGTAGTTCCAGATGGAATGAGCGCTGATTAGGGTCTTCTGATTAGTCTGAAACCTACATTGAATTGGTCTGTTACTTTATTTGATGCCACATGGTTGATGATTGATGTGTATACATGGCTCTCCCGGATTTTGGCAAAGTAGAGCATGTTGGATATGAGCTTGTAGTTTGTTGGATCATCCACTCTTCCAGCAGGATTCTTTAAAAAGCGTTAAATTCAGTCAACTTTAAACACATTTGATACAATTTCTGTTGCCATCAATTGTTTCATCAGTTGTTTAAACTTGGGGGCTACTGATTCTTTGCTAAGTAGTTTTTCATACAAGTCAGTTCGGAAAGGGTCTCTGGTTGTTCCATCCTTATCACTCCCATTCACTCCCATGGCTTCTTTGTACATTGGTCTGTAGTGATTGAGTTATGTTGGAGTTGTTGGGATTTGTAAGTGTGTGTGTGTGTGTGTGTGTGTGGTGCGTGTTTGTGTGTCAGGGAGTTAAACTGAAACCCAAGCATCCTTTCATAACAATGTAATGTTATCAAATGAGTGTAAGGCTATCTATTAAATGATAGGAAGACATAAGTCACTTTCCATAATGAAAGTGCAAGCAATTAATATTTAAAGAAAAAAAACAATTTAAAAAACAAAATTCCCAGTCACTTTTTCTCAAAAGGAAATATTTTGTTTAAAGTGACAACAGCTGTTCATGAGCAAGGACTGCTTTAAGGTAGTCCAAGATTCACATTATGTAATCAAAGTAAAGTAAAGATTGTATTAATTATTTCATCTGTATATGTATTAATTGATGACTGAAACACATCTTAATTAATCTACATTGGACAGGAAAAAAGGATTTCTGAAAAAAGGATCTTTGGGTGAAACTCTGGTTAATATGTTGTGCTAATGACAAAACAGCTCTTCCAAAGAAAACATTATTTCGATGGAACAGAATGGATGTTACTGTTTTAGCGAGACAAATATCTTCTTTGCAAAACCTCAAATATATTTGTTTTGGTCCTTGAAGCCATGACAGATGTCTAATTCCATATCTCCATTGAGAAGATGAGCTATATGTGTGCTATCCAGATGTTAAAAGCTGCCTGTAAAACCTTTCTGAAGCCAGCAAGTAAAACAGACATGATTACAAAAAATATCAAAAAATAGCTTGAAGAAACAGGGCTCTGCAGTGACAAGGATCTTACATCTGTTTTTCATTGTTGTTCCATTGTTCATACATGACAGATTTTACAACCTGGCAGGCTTCATCAGGTATGTATATTGCATAGTGTATGCTATTATCTACACTTTCTTCTGAGGCTCTGGGAAACTAACAATGTAAATATACTGAAGGCTTAGGAAGGAATTTTAGTAGAAGCAATATTATTATTATTAATATTATATATTATTATTAGAAGCATTATTTCTTCAAAGTAACACGTGTGTGGCCTATGTTTGGGTAATGCATTCAATTTGGGACATGTGGAAAGGCTGAAATAAAACAAATCAAATCATGCATACTTTTCAACTATTTGACCAGGAGAAAAAACAAAATATATCTGTAAAACAAGGATTTTCAAACTATCTTAGTTTTATAGTGCAACCTCCATATATTAGTATGTAAAATCATTTTAGATAACATTGTTTCTATTTATCCTACACAAGTGTAAGACGCATCTCAGAAATCAGATCACTTTGAAAAGCCTTCCACTATTATTTTAAAAGAGATTAACAGGCCGATTCATGGAATAATTAGTGCGGCGCAAGTGGGCAAAAACGTGCGAATCGCAGTGGAATAGCGAAAATCGCAGTGCAAGTGCGAAAATCGCACGAAAAGCAGCGCATGTCGATTCATGGAAGGCCGTGCGCGAGAAAACCAGCGGATGTGCGATAAAAAAGTGTGCGGCGCACGTTGGCGCACAGGCCATCTAACAGCGTGCGCCAGGTCACAGCGAAAATCGCACAGGCCACAGCGAAATTCGCACATAGCGCGGCGCACGCAACAAAAGTAGGCGGAACACGGGCGTAACACTCGGAATGGGGAACAACTTGCCAAAACGTGGGCGTCACGGGGGAAGAACAGGGCACAAGTGCGCGGGACGCCCACACGCTCGCCTACAACACGTATTCATGGAATAGAATAGGGGAAAAAAGCGCACGCTCAAACCAGCGCACAGGCACAAACACGACCACCACAAGAAAGCAGGCAGTAGCGTCTCTGCGGCTGTAAGAAATGTGCGCCAAAAGGTGCGCCAACTAATAGCACCTATATACTGCCATGATGAATGTCCCATACTGTGGCCCTCCAGGAAAAATGACGTGCAAAGGGGTACGAACAAACACGGACACCCACTGACAAAAAATACGTGTGCGTGTATACCGGGGTGCGCGGGAAGTCTCACACGCGATTTCAGCAGGGTACGTGCATCACAGGGGTTCGCGTGAAGTTATTCACGCGATCGGGCCTGGGGGAGCGGGCTACGTGTATTTCAGGGGTTCGCGTGAAGTTTCTCACGTGATCGGGCCTGGGGGAGCGTGCTACGTGTATTTCAGGGGTTCGCGTGAAGTTTCACACGCGATCGGGCCTGGGGGAGCGGGCTACGTGTATTACAGGGGTTCGCGTGAAGTTCCTCACGCGATCGGGCCTGGGGGAGCGTGCTACGTGTATTTCAGGGGTTCGCGTGAAGTTTCACACGCGATCAGGCCTGGGGGAGCGGGCTACGTGTATTACAGGGGTGTGCGTGAAGTTCCTCACGCGATCGGGCCTGGGGGAGCGGGCTACGTGTATTCCAGGGGTGCGTGAGAAGTTCCACACGCGAATAGCCTGGGCGCGTGTATTTCAGGGGTGCGCGGGAAGTTCCACACGCGAATAGCCTGGGCGCGTGTATTTCAGGGGTGCGCGGGAAGTTCCACACGCGAATAGCCTGGGCGCGTGTATTTCAGGGGTGCGCGGGAAGTTCCACACGCGAATAGCCTGGGCGCGTGTATTTCAGGGGTGCGCGGGAAGTTCCACACGCGAATAGCCTGGGCGCGTGTATTTCAGGGGTGCGCGGGAAGTTCCACACGCGAATAGCCTGGGCGCGTGTATTTCAGGGGTGCGCGGGAAGTTCCACACGCGAATAGCCTGGGCGCGTGTATTTCAGGGGTGCGCGGGAAGTTTTACACGCGAATAGCCTGGGCGCGTGTATTTCAGGGGTGCGCGGGAAGTTCCACACGCGAATAGCCTGGGCGCGTGTATTTCAGGGGTGCGCGGGAAGTTTTACACGCGAATAGCCTGGGCGCGTGTATTTCAGGGGTGCGCGGGAAGTTCCACACGCGAATAGCCTGGGCGCGTGTATTTCAGGGGTGCGCGGGAAGTTTTACACGCGATTTCTGCACGGTACGTGTATTTCAGGGGGGCCGGGGAGTCCCACATGTGATTTGACAGTGTGGGTCCTCCCAGGTGTACCCTGTACACCCTCCACGGCCCCTGCAGGCAGCCCACACCACAGGGGACTACCCTGCATCCCTGGTCATGTCCCGCAGGCAGCCCACCCAACATGGGCATGCCCCCCAGCAAAGGCACATGTCTCCTTGAACTAATGAACACCAACTCATGTCCCCTTGCACCCCCACCCCCCAGCACTGTGGGGCACCTGCCAGCAGGCCCCCACCCATGTCCAACTCATGTCCCCCACCACCCCCACCCCCCAGCACTGTGGGGCACCTGCCAGCAGGCCCCCACCCATGTCTCCCACCACCCCCACACCCCAGCCACCAGGGGCACCCTCCACCAGGCCCCCACTCATGTCTCCCACCACCCCCACACCCCAGCAGTGCAGGGGCACCCTCCACCAGGCCCCCACTCATGTCTCCCACCACCCCCACCCCCCAGCCACCAGGGTCACCCTCCACCAGGCCCCCACTCATGTCACCCACCATCCCCACCCCCCAGCCACCAGGGTCACCCTCCACCAGGCCCCCACCCATGTCTCCCACCACCCCCAGCCACCAGGGACACCCTCCACCAGGCCCCCACTCATGTCACCCACCACCCCCACCCCCCAGCCACCAGGGTCACCCTCCACCAGGCCCCCACTCATGTCTCCCACCACCCTCACACCCCAGCAGTGCAGGGGCACCCTCCACCAGGCCCCCACTCATGTCTCCCACCACCCCCACACCCCAGCAGTGCAGGGGCACCCTCCACCAGGCCCCCACTCATGTCTCCCACCACCCCCACACCCCAGCCACCAGGGGCACCCTCCACCAGGCCCCCACTCATGTATCCCACAACCCCCACACCCCAGCAGTGCAGGGGCACCCTCCACCAGGCCCCCACTCATGTCTCCCACCACCCCCACACCCCAGCAGTGCAGGGTCACCCTCCACCAGGCCCCCACTCATGTCTCCCACCACCCCCACACCCCAGCAGTGCAGGGGCAGCCTCCACCAGGCCCCCACTCATGTCACCCACCACCCCCACCCCCCAGCCACCAGGGGCACCCTCCACCAGGCCCCCACTCATGTCTCCCACCACCCCCACCCCCCAGCAGTGCAGGGTCACCCTCCACCAGGCCCCCACTCATGTCTCCCACCACCCCCACACCCCAGCAGTGCAGGGGCAGCCTCCACCAGGCCCCCACTCATGTCACCCACCACCCCCACCCCCCAGCCACCAGGGGCACCCTCCACCAGGCCCCCACTCATGTCTCCCACCACCCCCACCCCCCAGCAGTGCAGGGTCACCCTCCACCAGGCCCCCACTCATGTCTCCCACCACCCCCACACCCCAGCAGTGCAGGGGCAGCCTCCACCAGGCCCCCACTCATGTCACCCACCACCCCCACCCCCCAGCCACCAGGGTCACCCTCCACCAGGCCCCCACTCATGTCACCCACCACCCCCACCCCCAGCCACCAGGGTCACCCTCCACCAGGCCCCCACTCATGTCTCCCACCACCCCCACACCCCAGCAGTGCAGGGGCACCCTCTACCAGGCCCCCACTCATGTCTACCACCACCCCCACCCCCCCAGCCACCAGGGGCACCCTCCACCAGGCCCCCACCCATGTCTCCCACCACCCCCACCCCCCAGCCACCAGGGTCACCCTCCACCAGGCCCCCACCCATGTCTCCCACCACCCCCACCCCCCAGCAGTGCAGGGTCACCCTCCACCAGGCCCCCACTCATGTCTCCCACCACCCCCACACCCCAGCAGTGCAGGGGCAGCCTCCACCAGGCCCCCACTCATGTCACCCACCACCCCCACCCCCCAGCCACCAGGGGCACCCTCCACCAGGCCCCCACCCATGTCTCCCACCACCCCCACACCCCAGCCACCAGGGGCACCCTCCACCAGGCCCCCACTCATGTCTCCCACCACCCCCACACCCCAGCAGTGCAGGGGCAGCCTCCACCAGGCCCCCACTCATGTCACCCACCACCCCCACCCCCCAGCCACCAGGGTCACCCTCCACCAGGCCCCCACTCATGTCTCCCACCACCCCCACCCCCCAGCCACCAGGGGCACCCTCCACCAGGCCCCCACTCATGTCTCCCACCACCCCCACCCACCAGCAGTGCAGGGTCACCCTCCACCAGGCCCCCACTCATGTCTCCCACCACCCCCACACCCCAGCAGTGCAGGGGCACCCTCCACCAGGCACCCACACATGTCCCCCTGCCCCCAGGTCCTGACGATACTCAATCATGGCAGTAATGGGCAGCATACCCAGCACAAACACACAGGCAAGGATTGCATCCACCCACATAGTGAATGCAATTACATGATACAACCCCAATGGCAAGTCTGTAAATGAACACATGTCCGTCACACACACATACACAATGGGTGCAAGTGAATGTCAAAACCCATATCATGACATGTATGAAACCAATGAGAAAATACCACAAGTGAAAGTTAAAAAAACATGTATTAAAGATGAAAAATAAGTAAAAAAATCAAACATACAACAATGGGGATAACAAAATAAATGGTCCATGTCCGAGAACAAATGTAAAAATAAAAAAAACAAAGTAATCCAAAAACAAATGTTGTCCAAAGCAAAATCATGTGGAAGTAAAATAATGAAAAACCATTTCCTCATGGTGAACACAATAATTAATAAAAAAAATGTTTCTTCAAAAAGCAAACTATATACACGAAAATTCCAGGGTCCATGAGCCCAACACCATAAATGAAACCTACTACTACCTAATGAAAATAATATATACAAAAAAGTGGCCATTGTCCGAGCGGTCCAAAAAAACAAAAATTAATAAAGGAAACCTAACACTAACTAACTAAATAACTATATACATAGGCAGCGGGCAAGTCCTGCGGCTCACTCGGTGATGTTGCTAGCCAGGGCATCATCGAACTCCATGTCGATGTCCTGGAGGCGGGACTCTGTCCTGGCCCCGAGGTCTCGCAGGGATAACCCCATGTCCAGCTCAAACACCCTGCGAGCTTCCTCGAGGCACTCAGCCCGCCTCAACGCCCGACGCATGGAGAACTCCGCCCTGACCATGGTGAGCCGCTCCTCTTCCGCCCGCTGCCGCTCCGCACCTATCCGCTGGACCAACTACTCCCACACGGAAGACACCACCATCCCAGGGTTGCCCTGCCCTCCGGCCGATGCCTGCCCCTCTGATCTTGAAGGCCCCGAGCCATGATGCCTCCCACGTCGAGCCTGCTGCTGCCTCCGACGCCACTGCCTCTGCCAGCACGACGGCATCCAGGCTGATGGAAACCACCGACGCCGTCGTGCACGTGCCCTGCCTGATGATGCTGTCACATCTTCCATCTGCTGGGGTCCAGTTGCTGTGTTGTCCACCCCTGCTGGACCTCCGACTCCCAACTGTGGCAGGGATGGGATCCCCACCGAGCTGGCTGCATTGGTCGGGGCAGGTCCACAGGGGGCCCTGGTGGCATCTGGGCCGGAAGACGACAAGGAGAACGACTGGTGTATAGCCTGCACAGAGGAGGAGAGGGCCGCCAGATTGGACAACACATGCAGAAAACCCCCGAACATGGCCGATCCCAATTGGGCCACGTCGGCACGGTGCACTTCGTGATGACGTGCGTCCTCCTCCCGGGAAGCACGCACGGCATCACGAATCACAGCCGTGCGCATCGCGACCCCAATCAGGACCTTCTCCACACGGCCAGGGGTTCCCACGTCCGCAGGTGGAGGGGAGTCAGGTGACATGGACATCCCCTCTACCTGCGGACGGGCCTGGGACGGGGCATCCCTGCTGGTGCATGGTGGTGCACTCACAGGGTCAGGGACAGCGACATGCACAGGCCCCTCCACGGTGACCTGTGCTGCCTCCTGCCCCTGGCCCTGGACTGCACCACTTGCACCAGCAGGGATGCCCCCACCAGGCCCCATGTGTGCCCCAGTGGCGGCCTCCTCCTCCTCTGTGCAAACCACCAACCTGGATGGCTCCTCACCGTCTCCCACCGTAGCAGGCCCCTGTGGGGGCTCACCCACCCCTTCCGCTGCAGCCGTGGGGGCATCCCCGCCGCCTTGCTCCACAGCGCCGTCTCCGCCCTCTTCTTCACTAGCCGCTGCGTAGAGGGAGACAAAGAACACAAGCATCAGGGCACTGTACAATGGTCCCCTAGACAGGAAGCAATAGCAGATGAGCACCACTGTCAAAGTACACTTCCATCATGTCCCTCCACAACACATGGGTCAGTCCAGGCAAAACACACACAGTAACAGGCATGGTGCATGCCATGGACATTTCCATGCATGTCCAATGGACTCTTGAAACATTCAATGATATGTAACTCACATGCATCATGGCTCATGCCTATCACATGCACACACTTCACCTCAGTCACATCCATCTGGCCCCAAACACACCAAACACAGCGGATACAAGGGTAATTTGGCTGCTTCACTGAATCTGTGCATTGTCACACACATGTGTCATGCATCCATGGCATGCACAAGTCACAGACACGCAGGTCAGGCACACAGACATGGCTACCATATATGTACCTGGCATCAGCACCCATCCCTCACCCCCACCCATGTCCAGGTACAGAGACTGGCATGCTCTCATGTTCAAAATCTGCATAGGGCTCCCCATGCGGCATTTGAACACATGCAACAACCATGTGGGTCACACATCACTGGTCGCACATGCATTACCATGATGTCCCTGCACACATACATGCATACATGGCCTATGGCACACATACAGGCAAGTATCATAGAACCAGCAGACCGCAACATGCCCTGTCTCACACAGTAATGCTTGGACACTTACCGCTCAACTCCAGACGGGCCTCCCTCTCAAGGATCTGGGCGTGGAGCGCTGGGCGTACGCGTTCCAGGACCCTCATCTGGATGGAACTCATGCGGCCCCGGCCCCCCTCCACGAGGCGCCGGGCCTTCACAAGGGTCCTGGACCTCAAGTCCTCCCAGCGCTTCTTGATCTTCAGGACGTTGCTGGTTGCCACCCCCTCCGCGTTGATGGCAACCACACAGTCGGCCCAGATCCTCTCCCGTCCTTCCTTGCTGGCGCGGGACGATCCAAAGAGGGCATCATACTGCCCCAGGACATGCTCCACCAGGACACCAACTTCGGTGTCAGTGAAGCTGGTGCTCCTCTGCCCCTCTGGCCTGGGGTTGCCACTGGTGCCAGATGTGGAAGTGCCCGACATGGCAACCCCAGAGGCAGGTGTGGGTGGGCAACTAAGTCCTGGGGCTGGGCTGTGGAGCGATGTAATCCCAGTCGGGAGTCTTCAGTTCCAGCAGGGGTGGACACAGCAACTGGACCCCTGCAGATGGCTGATGTGCAGGCACCAAATGGCAGGGCACGGTGGCAGCAGGCAGGCAGGCAGGCAGGCAGCAGCAGATGGCACGTGGGAGGCTGCTTGGGGCACTGGGGGGCAGTAACTCGGCCTTCTGGGCAGGAGTGTGGTCTTCCGTGTGTTTTCGCGTGGCCAGCTTGATACGGAGTGATTTGGCATGTGAAAATCCTGCACGTCAGCGTGAAATCCGAGGAAAGGCCCTTAGCGCGTAAGCGCGTCAGCACGCATACGCGATTCTATTGGACCAGAGTCCCTCAGCGCGTAAGCGCGTCTGTGACGTGACCCGCACGGGTGTTCCCCACTCAGCACGTGATGACGGGGCACACGTGAAAATACTGCACGTCAGAGTGTCATCGCGTGTAATTGGACAAAAGTGTGCGTACACGCGATTGGCCTATGTACGTGTATTTCATGGGTGCGCAGGCACTTACACACGCAAGTACGTCAGCGAACCTGTATCCCGTGGTGCGTGTGAATTTCCACACGCTATTGCACTGGGAACTGGATTCCAGGGGTGCGCGGGTCACACGCTCACCTAGAACACGCGCAAAGCATAAATTTGCGCACTTTAACAATAACAAGCTCAGACGCCAGGATGAACATACCGTTCCTAGCAGCAGTGGCAGTGGGCTACCAAAGGAGGAGGAGGATAGTCAGGGCCAGAATATTCACACCCAGAACCAGCCTTTTCGGGATGCCTGATGACCAGGTGTATGGGAGGTACAGGTTTCCACCACACATTATACTGGACCTGGTGAGTGAGTGGGAGGATGACCTCACATCACCCACCCTGTGCTCCCAAGCACTCAGCCCCCTGGAGAAGGTCCTCAATGTACTGCACTTCTTAGCCACTGGATCATTTCAGCGGACAAGTGCCATAGTGGGTGGGGTGTCACAGGCCACCCAGTCACGCTGCCTACACCAGGTCTTGAACATCATCACTGCACGCCCATCAGTCCGCAGGCACATATACCTGCCCAGAACACCTGCAGAAAGGCATGCTGCCGCCCTGGATTTTTACGGTGTGGCACGATTCCCCAAAGTGCTAGGTGCCATCGACTGCACCCATGTGGCTCTACGTCCCCCCAGGGCATCTGAGCACATCTATAGGAACCGCAAGCACTGGCATTCCATCAACGTGCAGGTAGCATGTAATGCCAAGGGAATCATCACCTCAGTATATGCCAACTATCCCGGCTCCACCCACGACAGCTTCATTTACCGAATGTCCACCTTAAGCCGGGACCTAGAAGCTGGGCGGCATGGCGATACATGGCTGCTTGGTGAGTATGTATGCCACTGCACATGCATGCATGTTGGATACTGAGCAAGGTCACAACCCCACCAATGATACCAATCACCACCTCCACAGGGGACAGTGCCTACCCTCTCAGCCCCCACATGATGACGCCAATTCGGAACCCCACCACGCCACCCGAGGTAAGATATAACACAGCCCACATTACGACCCGGGGCATAGTGGAGCGCACATTCGGAGTGCTAAAGTCACGCTTCCGCTCCCTTGACCGTTCTGGCGGCCAGCTGTTATACGCTCCCCCAGTAGTGTGCAGGATCATAGTGGCAGCATGTGTCCTGCACAACGTTGCAACAAGCCGGGGCCTGGCCGTGGACATGGTGGTGGCCCCACATCCCCAACCACATGCACAGCCACTGCGCATGGGAGGGGAAAGGGCACGGGGGGAGGCAGCCCGTACACAGCTAGTGGCTAATTACTTCACATAGAAATCACACCCCTGTGGAGTGCACACTGCCCTGGCACATTCCATCTGACAATCAATGATGACTCAACCTGACACTGATCCTGAATGTCTGGAGAATGAACCGTGAATACCATATCAGCCTGAGATTGTTCACCTGGAAGTGTCACAATGTGTGCATCCCTACCCACACAGACACCACCAATGCAGTTTTGTGAAGTTACACATTCAAGCAGCTAAAATGAATACCCACTTGCAAAATGCAACAAGAGGACAGTGCCATGTCAGCCAACCCAACCCCAGCACCGCCACACGACACACCGTGCCATGTCATGCTAATTGCAGGTAAACAAAGTAATCCCCACAACATGACACTAGTCTCACTATGTACAGTGTCCCTATTAGAAACCTGCAACACCTGAAATGCTCACAGCAATGCCGGACCAACAACATACTTGAGCACGTACTACCATTAACATGACATCACAAATGTTACATATTAGTAGTCTCACCACCTGGAAATGCCTGCACTCCCACCACTACCAACTGTGCAGTGTTGGCGCCATGTAGAGTTGTAGGTGCACTGCTGCCAGCATGGACCCCATCTCTAGACTAGAGGTCCTTGTGTAGACATGAGGAAGGGACCTGCAAATTGGGAGGTAGACACAGAAGAAGAGTTACACATCAATGCAACATGCAGTGTACAACACAACAGCAATATGCACTAGGAATGTATACACAGTATTGACTACAGACTGCCCACACAGCTCATGGGAGTCCAACGTCACTGTGTAATTCACTGTCACTTGGGCACACCCTTTGCAAGCCCATGGAAACGGGAAGCAGGAGGGGTGTGTGTGACTCAAACCCAAGCATTTGAACCAAATACATTACAAGCCTGCATGTGCCCAGCCACAATGCAGCGTATGCCCACAGGAACCACGGAAGCCAACAAATCGTCCCAAAAAAATTGGGAATAAAAGAAATCAAAATAAAAATAAAAATAAGAAACAATCAAAAATGGCCATTGATGGGCCCGGGGGGGTTGGGGAGGCCACCCAGGAGGTCTGAGGACAGGATGCACACCAGAACCCACCTGCGTGGATCCTGGGAAGATAAAACACCTCATGGGCTCATGGCCCACATGGCTACCCTATTGTGGGAGTATCACTGCTGTCGCTATTATCACCCTGTGCAGCTGCATCCGGAGGTGGTTGCACTATGGGAGGCAGCCCACGCAAGGCCCTAGTCTGCTCCTCCATGGCTGCAAGCATGCGGGTGTGGTAGGTCTGGTTCTGGAGGATGAGTGTGCGGAGGTCCCCATGCAACAACTCACGGGATGCCCGGACCTCCGCCCTCGTTGCCTGCATCTCAGCTGAGAGCGTACGGGTGAGACGCTCCAGCTGCTGTTCTGTCCTTTGGTGTGTTGAAGCCTCAAGCTCAACAAGAGTCGTCCTGAGGTGAAGGAGCTCCTGCCTCAGGGCTTCCCTGTGGCACTGGGACTCAATGGAGATGGCCTCCTGCAGAGTCGCCAGTGCCGCCCGCCTGTCCCTGTTGGACCCCAACATGTCCTCCCTGTGTGACTGGCAGATGGAGTCGGTTGCCTGCTCTAGTCGCTCCATCAGCCTTTCTGGGGGGACAATGGAAGTGGCCACCCTATCCATGGCCTGAGCCATCATCTCGGATGATGCAGCCTGTTGGGTTGCCATACCGTAAATGGATTGCTCCCATGCGGTATTGCCGGGTGGCGTACGGCCACCACGTCGGCGGGCACCACACCTGTCTGGGGCAAGGCGAACTGCGCCTTGCTGTGCCGCCACTGCCTGAGGCTGCAGGACTGCATTCCCCCTCTGATCTGCTGGCCCAGGAACAGGATCAGATGTCGTGGAGTGTGACCCTGCATCCGTAACCACCGAAGGCGTAGCTGCCAACACTGACATCCCCATGGAGGGTTCTGACCCTGGTGCAGGTGGGTGAGACAGAACAGAATCCCTCCCTGGAACACTCACCTGCGACGGCACGTAGGTCTCATCCGAATCAACACCTGAGTACAGCTCGGGGCAGGTGCAGCCAGAGACACCCCTTGAGAGCACGACCTGCAGCACTTGTGGGTTCTCCCCCACCACCACACCACGTCCCACACTGGTGGTTGGTCAGCCCTCGGACCCCTCCTGGGTCTGCACCATCTCCACAACCCCAGCAGTATCAGGTGCGTCTTCCCCTGCAAAGACATGAAAACAAAGAAATGGAAACAGGCATTAGCACCATGGCACACAATGAGGGCTGAGAAGCAAGAGAACCAGTACTTGATTGACACATGTCCCACATGACTAAAACCCTCCCATGCATGCACCCTCACTGCGTATGAAGTGCAGGCAAATGGCACACACTGATGACACCAAGATGGAAGATGAACACATTTTCTGCATGCTGCCTGGCAGTGGCATCACACATTGGCCTGTGATTGCCAGGTGATACACACATGCCATCACACAGATGGCATGTACCATTGCTATTGAGTGAAGATGGAGAGGAGGGCAGCACCTATTCATTCAGTCCAGTTCCCGCATGTAATCGCTTTTCTAATTCTAACAGGTCAGATTTTTCACCTGGAGCTGCCAGTCTGAAATGGTCCAATTGCACAGGGACATGTGTGTACAAATGATATCCAGGTAACAAAGTCACTCCACTTTACCATAGCCATGTCAGACATGTGACTAGTGGACAGCGACATGCCTAGTGAAAGTGGTGGAATGCAAACAAACTGACTGAATGAACAGTGAAAAATAAGCAACTATGTTGTGGCAAGGTGACACTTCAAGGGCAACTGGCGTGCAGTTGGGCTAGATGTCTACTGTTGGCAGAAGGGATACTGCTATGGCCAAATGCAGCTGCGCAGGAAGTATTGCATGAAGCACATGGCTGACCCATACGACTCAGGCGCACACACTCTCACCTGGCACACAAACAGAAGCCCTCACACACACACCATGCACATGGATGACACACACATGCATGTGCACTCACCGGACAATGCCTCGTAATCAGCCAGATCTCCCACGCCTTGGATCTGTTCCTCCGTGACGTAGGTCCCAGCGACTGACTCATGTGGAGTGAGTTCCATGTCTACTACTGGAGACCCACCTCCAGTCACTAGAGTTGCGGCATGACTTGAGGCCAGCTTACTCTTTGCCCTGCGCTTTAGGTCATTCCAGCGCTTATAGCAATCATTGGCTGTGCGCCTCACAATTCCAAGGGCACTTACGATGTCCGCAACGGTCTGCCAGTGTGCCTGGCGTTGTGCAGGTGTGGTCTTGGATCCTGCAACAATGACCATCTCGTTGTCATGTCCGGACACATACTCGACAAGTGCATTCAGTTCGTCATCCGTGAAGCTGGGCTTCCTGGATGGGCCGGACTGTGTAGCCGTGTCTGGGGCATCAGCCTGTGCCGGACGAGCACTCTTCCTCTTCCGCTTGGAAGGTGGTGGTGATCCTTAGTGTCCTGCGCCGCTCTGGACACTAGGGGCAGGAGCCCTGGTGGACTCTGTATCAGGAGTGTGGGATTGCACACTCAGCATGGCAGTTGGTGCAGGCATTGGCTCTAGTGTGATGGTGTCAGGGAGAATGTCAGCAGCATGGACTAGGACCGACACTGTCCTGGCTGGTTGTGTGAGGGCTGGGGTGGATGGAGCCGCAGCTGCCCCTGCAGCCTCTCCGCCCTGCCTCCTTGGTGCAGCAGATGACCTTGCTGGCCCAGATGCACGTGGCATGGTGACATCAACGTGCACCAGCGCATGTGTCATAGGCCTGCTGACCTGGAAGTCAGCCATGGAGTCAGCCAGATCTGGTGCCACAATGGGCTGGTCCAACAAGGGCTGAGCATGGATGGTGTCAGCCACATCAGCCTCAACGGGAGGGGGGGGGATTATGGGTGCCCTTGACTGGTCCTCCACACATGGGGGGACAGGCTCACCCTGCAAGTAACGACCACGTCCCCTACCGGATCCACCACGGCCACCACTTGTGGCTCTTCCACCTTTGCCACCCTTACGGAATCCTCACCTCCCAGCCATGGCACTGATGTAAATGTGCGTATGGGAGTGGCTGGAAACTATTGTCCTGGGCAATTGGGGGTCAAAGGGGTTGGGTACCAGATGGTAATTGTACCCTAGTGCTCTTGCAAGGCTGATTGTAACCCCTGGGGAAAGATGACGGGTCAGGCTACGCACAGGAGCCCCAAAAAAGGGAGATGACGTGCACGCAACCCCTCCTAGACCACGTGTGCAGAAAGAAAAACCTGCACTACGCTGTGGCACCCAGTAACACAAGAATGAACGTATGCGTGTCACACGCAGCCTAGAATGACCTCTGAAGGGGTAGGCTACACACGGGGCAAGCACAGATGTTAGATACGTGCGTGACTCACCGTCTGCCTGGTAAACGAGCGTGTAAAAGGAGCACGTTTGGTTGGCAACACCCCCGCCAAAAGAAGATTTGTACGCTGTCTGAGGAGACAGGACAACAGTAGAAGGGAACACTGTTTGAGGGAACAGGCCCAGGTAAACCAGTAAAAGCGAAAAAAGAGAAAAAGCTGTCAGAGGTAACAGGGAATACGAACTTGAAACGCCGTGAAGTAAATCGCGTGTGAAACGACAAGAAGTACAGAATTCACCCACTCGCTCTCCACGAAAAGCACGTACAAGGAAAACGTGTTCTACACATACCTTTTATACAGGGCCACACGTCCAGCGTCACTTACGCGGCGTGTACGCGCTAGGGCCATTTCCACCAATTACACGCTTTGTCACTTCTGCGTGTAGGGACATTTCCACCAATTACACGCTTTGTCACTTCTGCGTGTAGGGCCATTTCCACCAATTACACGCTTTGTCACTTCTGCGTGTAGGGACATTTCCACCAGTTACACGCTTTGTCACTTCTGCGTGTAGGGCCATTTCCACCAATCATACGCAATTAGACTCTGACGTGCAGTCTTTCCACGTGTGCTCTGTCATCACGTGCTGTGTGGGAAACACCCGTGCGGGTCACGTCACAGACGCGCTTACGCGCTGAGGGCCTTTCCTCGGTTTTCACGCTGATGTGCAGGATTTTCACGTGCAAAATCACTCCGTACCAAGCTGGCCACGCCTACGCACACGGAATACCACGCTCCTGCCCGGAAGGCCGAACTACTGCCCCCCAGAGCCCCGAGCACGCTCCCACCTGCTGCTGCCTGACTGCCTGCTGCCCCTGCACTGCTGGGGGCTGGGGGTGGTGGGAGACATGGGTGGGGGCCTGGTGGAGGGTGCCCCTGGTGGCGGGTGGGTGGGGGTGATAGGGGACATGGGTGGGGGCCTGGTGGAGGGTGCCCCTGGATGCTGGGGGGTGGGGGTGTTGGGAGACATGGGTGGGGGCCTGGTGGAGGGTGCCCCTGGTGGCTGGGGGGTGGGGGTGATAGGGGACATGGGTGGGGGCCTGGTGGAGGGTGCCCCTGGATGCTGGGGGGTGGGGGTGTTGGGAGACATGGGTGGGGGCCTGGTGGAGGGTGCCCCTGGTGGCGGGGGGGTGGGTGTGATAGGGGACATGGGTGGGGGCCTGGTGGAGGGTGCCCCTGGTGGCGGGGGGGTGGGGGTGATAGGGGACATGGGTGGGGGCCTGGTGGAGGGTGCCCCTGCACTGCTGGGGGGTGGGTGTGATAGGGGACATGGGTGGGGGCCTGGTGGAGGGTGCCCCTGGATGCTGGGGGGTGGGGGTGTTGGGAGACATGGGTGGGGGCCTGGTGGAGGGTGCCCCTGGTGGCGGGGGGGTGGGTGTGATAGGGGACATGGATGGGGGCCTGGTGGAGGGTGCCCCTGGTGGCGGGGGGGTGGGGGTGATAGGGGACATGGGTGGGGGCCTGGTGGAGGGTGCCCCTGCACTGCTGGGGGGTGGGTGTGATAGGGGACATGGGTGGGGGCCTGGTGGAGGGTGCCCCTGGATGCTGGGGGGTGGGGGTGTTGGGAGACATGGGTGGGGGCCTGGTGGAGGGTGCCCCTGGTGGCGGGGGGGTGGGTGTGATAGGGGACATGGGTGGGGGCCTGGTGGAGGGTGCCCCTGGTGGCGGGGGGGTGGGGGTGATAGGGGACATGGGTGGGGGCCTGGTGGAGGGTGCCCCTGGTGGCGGGGGGTTGGGGGTGATAGGGGACATGAGTGGGGGCCTGGTGGAGGGTGCCCCTGGTGGCTGGGGGGTGGGGGTGGTGGGAGACATGAGTGGGGGCCTGGTGGAGGGTGCCCCTGCACTGCTGGGGGGCGGGGGTGATAGGGGACATGGGTGGGGGCCTGGTGGAGGGTGCCCCTGGATGCTGGGGGGTGGGGGTGTTGGGAGACATGAGTGGGGGCCTGGTGGAGGGTGCCCCTGCACTGCTGGGGGGTGGGGGTGATAGGGGACATGGGTGGGGGCCTGGTGGAGGGTGCCCCTGCACTGCTGGGGGGTGGGGGTGATAGGGGACATGGGTGGGGGCCTGGTGGAGGGTGCCCCTGGTGGCGGGGGGTGGGGGTGGTGGGAGACATGAGTGGGGGCCTGGTGGAGGGTGCCCCTGCACTGCTGGGGGGTGGGGGTGATAGGGGACATGGGTGGGGGCCTGGTGGAGGGTGCCCCTGCACTGCTGGGGGGTGGGGGTGCAGGGGGACATGAGCAGGTGTGCAGGGTAGTCCCCTGTTTTGTGGGCTGCCTGCAGGGGCCGTGGAGGGTGTACAGGGAACACCTGTGAGGACCCACCCAGCCTAATTGCGTGTGATAATTCCCGCACACCCCTGTAATACACGTACCTGGCCAAATCGCGTGTGATAATTCCCGCGCACCCCTGTAATACACGTACCTGGCCAAATCGCATGTGAGAATTCCCGCGCACCCCTGTAATTCACGTACCCAGCCGAATCGCGTGTAGAACTTCCCGCACACCCCTGTAATACACGTACCAGGCCAAATCGCGTGTGATTATTCCCGCGCACCCCTGTAATACACGTACCAGGCCAAATCGCGTGTGATAATTCTAGCGCACCCCTGTAATACACGTACCTGGCCAAATCGCATGTGAGAATTACCGCGCACCCCTGTAATACACGTACCCAGCCGAATCGCGTGTAGAACTTCCCGCACACCCCTGTAATACACGTACCCTGGCCAACCGCGTGTAGTACTTCCCGCGTACCCCTGTAGTACACGTACCCTGGCTAATCGTGTGTATGACTTCACGCGTACCCCTGATATGCACGTTACCTGCTTTGCGTTCCTTGTTTGGCAGCCCTGTAGACTGGTCCAGGGTTAGCGCAGCCCTTTGCGATGATTTAGCGATTTTGATGGCTTTTCCTTGCGCGAGGGCGTTCTTGGGGGCGTTACTGGCGCTGCGGCAGGGTCGCTGCGATACTCTGCGCCACGGCTGGTTTGGGAGCCTGAAATCCATGAATACGCTGTGCGCGGAAATCGGTTTTAGCGCACGTGCCTGGCGCAGACAATCGCACGCGGACACTCGGCGCCAGCCGCTTGCGACACTTTTCTGCGAAATTCTATGAATTACCCTGTAAGTATTACACATGTCATTTTATAATTTATATCTGGCCCAATTGTGCTCTTGGTCATGTAATTGTGTTAATAAGTAAAATTAAAGGGACCATTTGAGGCAGACATTTGAGGATTCCTCTCATTAAAGTAAGATTCTCATATTCTTACCCAATCAGGCATTGGGCATAGGGTATATTATTTAGTTAACTGGCAGGTAGTCCAATCAGCTAAATAAACAGAGAATGAATAGAACATATTGTAATCACAAATACCTCACAAAGAGAGGGATAATCCCCTGTGAGAAGCCCAACAATATGGAAAGACAAAGGAACATTGGGAAAAATCAAGAGCAGAACGACAGAGCATCCTGGATTAATGCTAGAGATCCGCTACGGAGAAAGTCTGATTTCAACAGAAGAGAGAATGGAGTCATTCTGGAAGAGAGACTTTAAAGACATCCAATGGAGGCCTCTCCCAGTGTAGGACTGAAGCAAAGGGGAGTCCAGTGCTCGGGTCAGACGCAGATTGAGTACAACTGGGCTTGGTTCCTGGGAATGTTCTGCCTGGTGCTGGAGGAGAGTTGACATAGAGAGCCAATAGAATGACTTACCTGTGCAGAGTCCGGCTGCCTTGTACCTACTAAATAACCATTGTAATTAAGTAAACTGCTACACAGAAATAATAGCTAAAAGTATAACTCTGTAAGAATGTGATACATAACAGGGTTTACTGGCCGCTACTTAATGGAAATTAAGTAATACATTTAGCTTTAGTTTTCAGAGACACCCATTTAATTGTGTTTGTAAATGCGCTGTGATAGCCAAGTTTAAATAAAAGTATTTTATTAATATATTTGCTAGTTCTCAAATGGGCACAGAAGAAGATTCTGAAAGAAGGAATAACATCCCAAACGCCAGACGTTGTTTGGTTAGTTCTATTTCTTCTGTCTCCCAGGGAAATAGGTTTTCCTTATAGAGTGATCCATTTTGACTGCATTGCACTTTGAAACAGCACAGAAGTCTGGGTGTTTGCCTTCAGTGAACGTCTGGCGAACGGCTGGTACTTCTAAATGAGTGACATGCTGATTAAGTCACTATTCTGATTTCCAATACATGTTTGCATGTAATTTCACAGTTGATGCACCTTGCATTTCCAAAACAAGATAATTACATTAAAATAAAGCTGTGATTGTGCTGTAATTGAAATGTTAAGCAGTCTTACCTTGTATAAGCTTACAACCACTGATAGAAGGGTTTGTTTTGTTTTGAATGATTAATGGAAGCATTTGGTTTGTTTGGAATGACTATTTAAAATGGAAAAGTATTATAACTGTTCATATAAGATAGAATTCAGCAAATAGTATTCATTTTGAGATTTTTATTTATTCCTCTTCCTTTTGAAAATATTGGTTCAGGTGTATTTAGTTTGTTTTTAGAGTGGGGAGCCACCTGCCATTTATTTTGTGCCCTAATTAAAATAAAAGACATACATTGTTACAACACGCTTGCTTCTTGTCGTAAAAGGTAGGAGTGAGATTGTGGTGAACCAGACCTGAATCACATTGGACGAGTAACCCTACGGAAGCCAATAAATCTAGTATCACTCTAGCTACTTAAAACTATAAGAAAGCCACACTCCAGGCAAAACAAGTCACTTACAATAAACGCATTGAGCAAGCAAAATCCAATACCAAAGAACTCTTCAGAATCTTGAAAGAATTGGAAACCCCTGTCACTGCATCTGACACCTCCATCAAAGACAGCACCTGGTGCTCTAATATCCAAAATGCTCTCCTTGGTAAGATAGCCACTCTTCAAGTCAAAATTAACGACAAACAGACTAGCCTACAATCCAACTTGCAACCTAACTCCCTCCCCACTATAGACAACTCCATCCCAGAATCATTGACTCTGTTCAGTTTCTCGCCCTTCTTATCAAGAGTCTCAAAACCTCTAACTGCCAAGGGGACCTCTGTCCAGCACCGATCAAGGAAGCGGCCCATGAGCTAGCACCCTTCATCACTACTCTCATTAATTCTTCATTCAGCACAGGGACTTTACCGGACAATTTGAAGGATGCCTGGGTTATCCCGCTCCTAAAAAAAAAACCTGGATGCCAATATACCTACAAATTACAGGATCATTACCACGGTGCCGTTCCTACTCAAAATCCTTATCTGAGCAGCATACCTTTAGATTCAAGACTATCTTGAATCTAGTAAACTCTTGGGTCTAAGGAAATCTGGATTTCGACCCCGCCATGGAACTGAAACTGCCCTTATCGACCACAAAACACAAATCGAAGGTCTAAGAGACAAGGGCAAACTTGCGCTACTACTTCTTCTAGATCTCTCTGCGGCATTTGATCTCGTCAATCATCAAATTCTGTGTCGGCACCTTAAACTGGCTGCCCATTTTTCTGATAAAGCCGCAGCCTGGCTCACTTCATTCCTGGACAACAGATCGATGCGTGTCTTCTCTCCAATAGCAGCCGCACCGCCGGCACCCATCACCTGCATGGTACCACAAGGTCCTTGTGTCTCTCACACAGTGTACAACGTGTTCACAAAACCTCTATTTGATATTTTGGACTTTCTGGGTGTCACATATACCAACTATGCTGACGACACCCACATACTCATCCCTATCTCTGGAGACTACTTCGCCGACTCTCTCTCGGTGAATGCCATCTACCTATTCATCCAAGCCTGGATGGCACAACACGGACTCTGTCTGAATGATGAGAAGACAGAGCTCCTCATTCTCAGCTCCCCTCAAAAATAATCCAAACTAGCCTGTGAGTTCAACTCTTTCATCATCGACGGTAACACTATCAAAGCATCCAAAGACACCAAAACGTAAGGGATTTACCTTGACTCTACTTTATCCTTGGCCAGACAAACAAATGCAGTTTCCTCTGCAGCAGCTTACAGCTGTAAGCGTATTACAGCTAGCCGCCCATTCCTATCACCAGCCAATTGTGTCACCCTTGCCAGGACTCTTGTGCTGTCAAAAATTGACTACTGTAATGCCCTCTATCTGGGCACTAACAAATGTAACTTAAACAAGCTACAAATCATCTAAAATAACTTTATTAGAGCCACTCTCAACATCCCTAGGAACCAACACATCTCAGACACTAGACGCTACTCCTTCACTCGAATTACACTGAAAACACTCGCCCCCTCCCATAAATGCCTCTCTAACCAAGCTCCACTTTACTTAGCCAATAGATTCGACCTACACAACACTAACAGACCTTGCAGAACTGCTCAGACCAACTGCCTCTCTACACCACGCTTTAACCTGCAAAGATCGGGCGGAGTCAGCTTCCCTGTTATGGTGGCAAAACTTTGGAACTCCCGTCCCAACTTGATAAGATCTGAGCCGTCCTTCCACAGTTTCTAAAATATGGCTAAAGCCTGGCCAATCGGCCAAGACTTATCACCCAGCTGCCAATCACCCCCCAAGCTCTTGCCACCTATCCTCACTCATGGTACATAGGTTATGTCCTGTCACTCACCTGTAACTGCTTTATGTATATATGTATGCTTATGAATATATGTTTATAATGTTTTTCGTAATTTCTATTTTAGTAAACTTAAACTGTAATTTTATTGCCATGTTTGCCTTATCATGTTGTAACTAAAACATGCGCCCAGATGCCCTAGGGCCTGGTGTGCTATATAAATTAAATAAATACAAATACAAATTAAAATGAGGCCACATGTGTCTTTAAAAGTGACCTGAAATAATTAATTGTGTGAATTTTCTTAGGTGGTGGGCTGTTAAGCTTCCTTGAATGTGGTCCATTCAAATGAAATTGCTGTTACTACAATAGGGAGTAATCTCTATGCAGCGCCGGTAGAGTACTTGCTCCTTAATAAGATTTGGCTTAGATAAATGCATGCCAATATTCTGTAGAGCAGAAAGCACCATACTTCCCCTTCTTCCAAGAGAAATGGTTGAAGGAGTCTGTCTACATTCCCTGAAAGCACATGTAGGCCTGTGCCATGAAGTCAAAACCTCTGATTGTGTTTCAATTTTTTCCGTAGGTTTGGATTGCTCTCCCTTGAATGATTTGATTTGAAATGTATGTTGTGCATATCTCATGGAGCCAAGAAGAAACCTACACCTACGCACAGGTGTTCATCTTCTGAAACAATAACTTAAAGCAAAACAGACACAAAGGCTTTTGAAACAGGTAAGTCTTCAACTTCTTTCAGAAGAAAGCCAGAGGATATGTTTTCCGGAGTTCAGCAGGCAATGCATTCAAATGCATGGACCCCTGATAGAGAGACATCGGTCCTACCAGAAGGCAAAATGGGAAGATTTGGTTGTTCCGAGTGAAGAGAATGAGAGGGATTTTGGAAGCCGGATAACTGGGTGCCATGCCATGAATACTTTTATATATTAGGAACAAAGTCCTAAACTCAATACGTTTTTGAACAGGCAACCACTGTAGCTTCCTGTGATGTAAGGAGACTGATGCAATTCTGGAAAGATTGTGTTCAACTCTGACTGTGGCATTCTGGCCCACTTGAAGCATTGTTTGCTGGTGCTCCTAAAAGAAGAGTGCCACAAAAAACGAGTTTAGAGTTGACCATTGTCCCCATGGCCACAGCATGGTCCAATTCAGAGATAAGGAGTAAAGCAAGTTTGAATAACCTAAGATGATAGTAAACAGATCTTATAACTTCTGTGACATGAGCATTACACCCCAAAGTTGCCTACCTAATACATGCTATTTTTTTTTACTTTACCAGAGAAGGAGGTTGGGACATCAAAGATGGCCAGGCGGGAAATTGTGGCATGAAAATCAGTCAACAGGTTTTTAGGACCAATGACAATAACCTCTGTCTTTGAAGGATTCTGTTGGAGCTTACATCAACAATACACAATACAAGGGGAGAGAATTCGACACTCTCTTCCGAACTACAGAAGCCGAATTAAGTTAACCCTCCCCCCGTGGTTGGCACAGGTACTTGGTAGGATTAAACAGGACACCACGTGACAGCCAATGGAGGGAAGAGGAGTTAGGGAGAGGTTGTGGATAGGGTAGGGGATATTAGGAACACCGGAAAGAGGGTTAGTAAATACCTATTTTGGATAGGACGAGGGGAAGCAACAGGGAAAAAACCCTACCTATTTTCCTCTTGCAACACTCTATACTTGTACCATGCATAACATACCTAGCATAGCCATACCTGTGCTTGAGGCACCTTAATACATGTACTGAGAACACAGTGCTGCCCCAGACTCCTTTCCTGATATACCAACACCTTAATACAACATGTACTTATGATTCATGAATACAGGACTCACATATATGGTACGCAGCACGCACCTACACCGTTTGGGAGAATTTCCACAATGATCAACAAACACATGGCCCTTGGGGCACATAGAATCAATGAGCACGAAACATAACATGCAACGCTGGACATTTTCAAACATGAATGACAACAACATATGCCCTTTGAGTGTGTGGTTTCCAAAACTCTAGTGCTGTCCTGAATGACTGAATGGGTAATCTACACCCACACAGAAAGCTGAACTTGCGAAAATAGCTTGCATCTGAGTCAACATAACCAGGGTTATCAAGGAGATTAGGAAACAACCCAGACAGACTTCTTTCCCCACTTAACTTATGTCCGGGAAGCTCGCAAGCCGCCCCGGACTCAGCAGTGAACCGTCCCTCGGTGGCAGCAGCTCATTCAATCCGCCTGCCGCCACTCCAATGATTTACATTCCCTGCCCCATACTTAACTCTAGCCCGGGAGGCCCGCGAGCCATCCCAGACGTTGCAGTTACAGCAAATACTCTCCGCCTGCCGCCACCGATAGTCTGTGTCCCCTCATGGAGGCTTCACAAGCCGCTGCACACGTCGTAGTTCTTCTCTGCCCACTCCTGTCCGAAACACAAAATAAGCCACACCTGCCATGCACCGTTGACCCATTATAAGCTGTTGTTAATCCTTCACAGCTGGGCAAACGGCCGCACAGCTTGCAACTACAACCTTTCCCAAGGAATTCTGGGAATTGTAGTTGATTATCCGCATTACCTGTTTTACAGTCTTTTGCACACTCCTTTCTTGCACCAGCCCTTTTTCCTGACAGCTTATTTTCCACCATCAAGCTTCTTATTGCATTGGCTTCTCCCATAATTTGATCAATGGCTTCCTATGACGATGTTATTCTGACATAAATGTGAGTATCATCTGCATATGAATGATAACTCAAATCAAACCCAGCGAAGATATCCATTAGTGTCCAAATATAAATATTTTATAAAAATACGGGAAAACAGTGACACCTGAGGCACTCTGCATAAAACAGGAAGATTTAAAAGTTCCCAATTTAACAGCTTTGGTTTGACTTAAAAGGAAGGAAAATAACCAATTCAATGTTTCCTCTGAGACCTGGGCAACCTCAGTAAGTCTGATCAAAAGCTGCCCGAAATCAGCAACCACTGCTGGCTGTTATACTGCCTCTGTATAAACTTCATTTGACTTTTATGTTGATTATAAGGAGTTCACATTTGGAATTTAGCTTTCTGCTCTTGTACTGTTGGTGTGCCATGGAATTTACGTAAGCATGTGTGGCAGCAGTTGTTGCTCTCAGCCTATCTTTGCAGGCCACATTGCAGGCAACATGTGTCCTACTTGGAGGCTCAAGTCAATCACAATAGTTGCCTTGAATCCTCAACAGTGAGTGCTATAAAAATAAAATGTTAATAACAATTCTGCGTGATTGGGCTATTGTAACTTAAGGAAGCTTTAAATGAATAAGAACGCATTACCTAGAGCAGGTTGTAGGTCAAAGGGTCGACAACCAAAGGGTCGAATGGTCAAAGGATAGACACCAAAGGACCGAAAACCAAAGGATCGAATTATTATTATTATTTTTTTTTACATTCTTATTTTTTTGGGGGGGTCCCCCCAACCCCTGTTTTTGTGGTAAAAAACATTGTTTTCACTAAAAGAACCCCCCCCACAAAATATATAATTTAAAAAAAAATGTGATCCTTTGCTTTTCGATTCTTTGGTGTCGATCCTTTGACCATTCGACCTTTTGGATTCGATCCTTTGACCAGACACCCCTAGAGCATCACTAACCCATGGCTTCCTGTAACCAGCAAGATTCTCAAAGCTCCACTCATACTGACTGTGGACACACATGAGAATGCTTTTGGGTTGAATGCTGAAAACAATGCTAGATGATGCAAGGGTTAGCAAAAGGCATCTCAAGAGCAGCCTGCACAATATGACTATGCAGTTCCACATCCCCCATCTGTTCCACATCCACCATGATGGGATCACCTCAAAAGGTAGGATGGGTTGCATGCATTCACTGCATTTCTGCTCAGGGAAGTTCAGGGGAGGAATTGAAGTTCTAACTAACTTACGCAGTGCTGGACCTAGGCAAAGGAAGTCTGCATGGTGGCCCAGGGTCTGGTGACAATTGGGGCTCCAAGGCAGCAGCTGCCCATGTATTACTCATTTTGATAGCGATGATAACAGAGCAATTGAGGGGATGCATTCTGACAGGAATTCCTTTCCCCCTTCCCCAGATCCCATTCAAGGCCTTGCCAAATACCATGTGAAACTAGAGTTTCTTGTGGTGGCAGAGGAATCAATGTGTCTCCCAATTAAATGGATGAGAACAGCAATCATATTCATTGGGCCTCATTACGAAGTGGGCGGTAAGGGATAACGGGCAGCGGTAAGGAGACCGGTGCCGGTAAACCCTTACCGCCCTATTCCGAGGTCCCTTAGCGGGAGCCGCTAAGGGACCAGGGAGCTAATAACGGGTCCGCTATTAGCTGGCCCGTTGTTAGCTCCATCCCCATTCCCATTGAGCCCTATGCGGGCTCGAATGGGAATGGGGAATGGTTCTCGGAATGGGGACTTACCGGGTCCTCCAAGGTTGGAATGACCCGGTAAGTCCCTATTTCGAGAACCCGGACCCGGAATGCGGTAAGGGGGTAGCCATGGTGCTAATAGAACTATGGCTACCTCCTACCTCGTAATGAGGCCCATTGTATGGAAAAACACCACAAAGCTCTAGTTAGCTGCTTAAACATGTACCATTTCTCAAGACATTTAAATTGACTTGTCACAAATTATACCCCACTTTTTAAACCACCTGCTTTGTAGCACTTTAAATGTGGATAGTACCAATCTGCAAAGTGTTAAAATCCTGGAGAGTTTTAAGGCTGACACAGGGCCTCATTCCGAGTATGGAGGTAGTCATGGCGCTATTTGCGCCATGACTACCTCCCATACCGGGTTCGGGTCTGACCTGATTCAATTGGGACTTACCGGTCCATTCTGACCCTGGAGGGACCGGTAAATCCCCATTGAAAAATCCATTCCCCATTCCCATTTGAGCCCCTATAGGGCTCAATGGGAATGGGGAAGTAGCTAATAACGGTACCGCAATTTGCCATGGCAATTTGCGGTACCATTATTAGCTCTCTCGTCACTTAGCGGCTCCCGCTGAGGGCGCCTGGAAAAACCAGGCACCCATTGCGGGACCCGCTAAGGGACCTCGGAATAGAGCGCAAAGGGATTACCAGCACCAATGTCCTTAACGGTGCGCGGTATCCCTTTGCGCCCACCTCGGAATGAGGCCCACAGTGTCCAAACGGTATGAAAAAATACAAGTGTACTGTTTGTTTACATGTTTCTGTAAGGATTCATATATTAAGTTTTGTATGCAATCTGTGTACTTTTCAAGTCCACAAAACAGTATTTTTTAGCACTTGAAAGCCATACGTTAATGCATACAGTGGAGTAACTTTGCTGAAAATGTTCGGGGGGGCATGACAACTGAAGGAAAGGGGTGGGGTGAAGGGAGGGCGGATGGTGGCTCTGAGGGATCGTTTCGGCCAAATTGTTAAAAAAGATTTGGTCGAATGGTAGATTTGACCGAATTCGGTCACCACCATTAGTTCGAAGCAGAAGATATCGAACATGAAGTGCAGTGGTTGCAAGGGTGGCCCCCTCAGCCCATGTTTGGTATTATTGGATTCAGTGGTTGCAGGGGTGTCCCCTGCTTCCTCAGCATTGGTGGCAGGGGACCAAAAAAAAAAAAAGAAGAAAAGGGACGCTGTAGCGCCAGTTCCGACCCGCGTTAAAGGGATGGAACTGATACTACAGATTACAGGAGAGGCAGCGTATGGAGAAAATGTATGTGTGGGGGTTTATGGGTGTACTCGCGGTTTGAGGGAACATGTTTTTTTTTTGTAGCGAGTTGAAAACTTATTCGCAGTGAAAATTACTATGGTTAATTCCGCTGTAATTTTGAACGTCGGTCAAACAACCTAAATCCCTGAGGGATAACTTTAAACTACTACACCACAAGAGCCAATTGCTGACACTATGTTATAACTTTCATAAGACTGGTGGCGTATCTTTAAAATTCAATTGGGCCCCCACACATCTTCAGCCAGCCTGCCATGCACCCAGTGACACAACATAACAATCACAAACTTAATTCCACTAGAACATACAAACAATGCATGATTTATCATGCATTCAGACACAAAAGTCAAAACACATATGCTTGCACACACTCTCACTCACACGCAAATGCACCCAGCACCTCCACTGGCATACACTGTATTCACACAACATTTATATGTGCATTTAGAATAACACATGGAAACAGTGGCACAACGTCCATTGAGCAGGCCACAACTTAATATCCCTGATACCTGAAATTTTGGGCTATGGTGACTTGACCTAGCTGAACTATAAAGCCATGGCCAAAAGGACCAGATTCACTGGAATGTGAGCAATTTGACTGATTTTTCCTTTCATTCAAAGGCAGAAACCATTGGATAATGCAGTGCAGTAGGTGACCAAGTATAATTGGTATAGATTTTTAAATGCCATATATCTCATATCTTGGGTTCTGCACATTCTTATATGTCTATGTGCTGATAGAGTTTGTCTACAAGATTCTGACTGATTAAAATTAAGGTATGTTTTCCTGTGTTCAAATGGCTCCAAGCAGTAGAGTACAGAGCGGGAGTGTCGCAAGGGGGTGGTCAAGCTGCCCCCCCGTAGCTCTTTTAAGAGCCAGACTGGGACATTTGTCATTGGGACACCTCGCCGATTCGGCACCTCAAAGAGGGTGTCCAACGGCAAAAGTGTCCCGCTGACGGCACAATGGGCCTCATTATAAGTGTTCCGGTCCCGTAGAAACGGCGCCGGTAAATTAATGGCACCGTTACTACCGGACCGGCAAACTACAAGTTCTGCTCACGGGTGCCTTTTCACGAGCAGAGCATGTCGGATGCACCGGCACCATTCACAAATGGTGCCGCTATATCCGGCTTCCCCATTCCCATTGAGCTCTGTAGCGTTCAATGGGAATGGGGAAGAATATTTTGCGGCGCCCGCGAATAGGCAATTACCGGGTTCAGCAAGGCTGTAATGACCTAGTAATTGCCCATTCGCGGGCACCAGAATTTTTTTTTTTACCAGCACGGCTACCGCTAGTATCATAATGAGGCCCAATGTGTGGTGAGCAAATTCCTACTCAGCACGCTCATTGTCCTGGCAGCAGGACACATTACCCGTTCTGAATGGTAGAAATGTCCCGCTGCCAGGACACTTTCCCAAGGAGTGCCGGGCAGCAGAGGGTCCTCACGTTGCTCTGTTTCAATAGAGTATTACAATTTGAACCTTTAGGCACTGACGGGAGGGGTGGGGGTATTATTAGAAGGGACTTTTGTCCCTTTAGAAATGTGAATGGGAGGGAGTGATCAGAGTGAGACGGGTGCATAGTGTTGCATGCTTTATGAAATAATTACTATGGCTTTAAAACCCAAGATGGATTTGTTAGGCTCACATTAATCTGCATGATGATATTGTGACTTTGCATGCAGAATGGGGAGAATGAAACTAAAGCCATACTGCCATTGCTCAATATATTTCTATGACAATGTATATAGTGCATGGTTAGTTTAGTATGAAAGGCACGTTCAATATGTTATGTGGTTTGCTTCCAATGCATTGCCATGAATAATTACATGTTGTATGTATTAGATAAATAATAAGCACATTAAATGTAAAGCAAAACCTTAATACATATCTATATCAACTAAGCCTGGAAAGATTGCATGGTCGCTTAAATTGTCCACATCCCAGTTTCACCATTTAACCAAGTGTGTGATCCTGAGCAAATTATTTAATCACATTGTGCCTTATCTGCAGCTCTGTAAGTGATTCTGATTCACTTCAAAGTTTATGTTAATATATAATGCTATTATAATGGAAAAGCCTAATGACTATAGAGTTGCTCCACATATAAAAATAGTGCAGTTTAGGTATTTTGCACCACAAAGATATTTGTCACTTGACTTATTTATGGCAACTTATATTAAAGTCAACTTCCATGGTGCATCCAAGTATCAAAGACTGATGATGCACCTTGCTATGTCATTTTCTGTGAAGTCACTTCTGTTGGTGCAATCCATATGATAATTAGGAAGTTTGTATGTACTTTGACTCAGAGGGCTTGGACAGAGCTCCCCAACAAACATACACAAACACAATTAAACATATATATATTTTTTTTAAGTACCTCTCTCTGCTCTGCTTTCAAATGCTGCCCGGGCCACGTCTCATGTTTCACCGCCCTAACCTCTTCGCCCTCAGGCGCCTCCAGACAGAAACCAGGAAGCTGAATGAGCTTCCTAGTTCCTGTCTGTGTTGCACAAACACAAATTGCTGGAAAGCAATGCTATGTGCCGCTGACCCCCGGAAGTGATGCTGGTAGCGTGATAGCACAGGCGCCAGGCCCTGCTACACCCAGTTCAGCACACTGGCTGCTGACTTTGAGTCAGGCCAGCCAGGGTGAGGGACTGAGCCACACAGGGAATCCTAGACATGAATGTATTGCAGCGCGGCTGCCAGGTATCTCAGAATTATGTAATGAGACAGCACAAGCCTTGCTCAGCACCCCAGCCGGGCTTGCTCTGTCCAATTACATAATTGATGATTGCGCCCCCCCTGCCCGCCTTCCAAAAGTTGGGGGGCAAAAAGGCGTGCCAGAGAAGTTGGGGGGGACAAAACCCCCTGTCCCCCCATGAATACATATGAGTATTAAATAGAGCCGAGAAGATATGTGGCCGACAATGTTCCCTCTAAGCTGTGCGCATGTGCGCTTGCCCAGCTTCCTTCTGGGTGCCGCTCAGACGTTTTTAGCAGCACACACAGACAATTCCCACCTATTCAATAAAGATTTAATAAGGCACAAGGCACAGCAGGTACCTAATATTTGCTTTCTCTCAAAATGAAGCTAAATTATACTAACTATTCTTGATATTCTGGTGTAACCTATTGACATTGCCCTACTGTGCAAGCTTGACCTTAAAAATCTAAAAACTCTAAAAATAGAATACACCCACATGTTGTTAAAAATTAATGTGAAAAAGTGACTCCATGAACAGAAGATATAGCTAAGATATGCCTGCACACATTAACTAAATGATCTTCCCACCCTGTCCCGGGAGTATAGCTCAGCGGCAACATGCTCACCTTGAAAGCAAGACAACACGGAGCAACACAGGTTTGATCCCTGTGTCAGTGCTTAAAAACCTATGTGTATTAACTGCATTATAAATAACCTATCAAAATCAAATATATTCTTGACTTTACCACACTTATACTGTGTGACTCGAACCCCGCCCCAGGCCATATTTAGATGTTACCAGACAACCTTGACTCTGCCTACCTTAGCTCAACATAAGGTTACCATACACGTGTGGGTTTAAAATATAATATGAATGATGTTCAAGCACAAAAATATCTGTTACTCCTGGTGCCTTAGTAAAAGCATTACCCACATTATATAACCTAAGTGTCAACTCAAATATCGGGTACTGACTGTAATTAAGCAGACTACGAGGATGTTTAACCTCATCTAATGCTTCCTATTATTTGTACATATGTCACACAAGCACTTTGTAGAGCCACCTTGCACGTTATCACATTATAGAACTAAAATATAATTTTGCCCTCTAAAGATTTTGTGTAGGCAAATGTCATGCTCAGCTTCCCCTACTTTAGCATTGCTAACATTACCCTATGAGTGGAGAGTAACTTTGCAATATCATTTACTTGGCCTGCAACGGATAATTGGTGGGGACTCTGCCTGGCATTATTCATGTATCAATTTAGGGCAACAATATTGAGATAACTAGAATGCTTTTCACACAATCTGCAACATTTCAAAATGTTCAGAGTTCCTTGGGGCATAGACCGTAACAAATGATATGTTAACCCTCAGCTATACAAACGTGCTTTCACTGAGCACTTGTCAAAACCTACTGAACAATTTTAAGGTGGGGTATGTGGCAAACAATCTTGTATGCACTTCATAGTAATTGTGCACATGCAGATTTATGACATTTTCTTAAACTGCACATAATATCATCATGACGGTTTGAATTGTGTTTGCTTGCAAAATACTGTGGGCAGGCATATATGCCAGTTAGTTTTACTTCTACAATCCCTCGCTTTTTACAGAGCCCTGTCAACTAATATTGGAGGCTAGCGCAGGAGCCCGGGAAGGGAACTGGTGGATGGGAACGGGAGGAGAACACTCCTTCGGGGTGAAGAACAAATCAGCAACTTTCACAAAACAAATCAGAGATTTTGGCAGTACTGTACAGTGAAGTAAAACTGTTTGTTTGCTCAAGGCTAGGAAACTATAGGAATAGCCTAGGAAAATGCACCTTCTATTTCTTTGTATGCACTGCTGCTCAGGACTTTTCAATATATTCATTGGTTTGCGATTATTGCTTCTAGCATCCCCATGCATCTTGTTCAACTAATATCAGTGAATTTCAGAAGAGGAGTCCCTAGTTAAAGAAGAAGGTACTCAGTATGTTGTAACTGAGCATTGCTGCTATTGACTTCAAGGGTAAATATATGTGATTTTCTTCAACGGGGCGCCAAAATAATCCTTTTTTATTTTTTTCTATGCTGTGGTGATCAAGCATGGGCACAACCATAGGCTGTGTTATGTACCGTGTAATTTCACTTCCTGTGTCAGGGTTACAATCAGGCTCCGATATGATTTTACTCCATACTTGGAATCAAAAGATTTTTCATGGAGCAAGAAAGTAATTGACTTTGCCAGTAGGGATATTTCATGCTTGTTTGAAATATGTTCTTTCCCCTTAAAATTCCGGAAGTAATATTATTCAAGTTCCTACCAATGACACTGCTCTGCTGGTCACTGATTCGGACAGAGGTCAGTGGAACTTTGTGTGTAGAAGCAGGGGGTAGATTCCTATATGTTCATGGTTTCCCATTTTTGTTGGGTACATTGCCCTGTTTTAGTAAGATAGTATATGTCTCCTAGCCGTAAAGCTGGTTTTGAGTAAATATCACAACTCGCAGAACATAATGGGGATAGTAAGCAGAGGACCAGGAATTCAGATCATCATAATCTGTGGTGCAGTTATTCTGATGCAATTATCATCCTTGCATAAATTATGAGAGGCATTTTCTCCTGGCCCTTGAATTACTCAATTAAAGTGGCACATTAACTCCTATTGGCATGTTATCTGACACATTCCTTTCAGTTGCAAATAATCCATTTGCATAACATTCATAATGTCTGAATATTTTGACAACCACATTAGTGATTAGTGATACTTGTTTTTTTATAATAAATATGAGTTTTTTCCCAATGGCCTTAAACACGTTCTACATTGTCTCTGATCAGTGTTGACAAATGAATAGCCACAACTAAACCTACCGTTTATCCTGATCATGCAAAGCTTTTTTGTGCATACACGTTTTTCTCTCTGCGCAGCGGTAATTTTGGTAGGTACATAGCATATCTTGAAGTCTTAGACTGGTTGATGATCTCTCCTTATAATCACATATCAAATATTTGATTTTTTAGCCTATATGTTTGGAAAGAGTTGTAAGATGCTCCTTTTACACTGATTTGTAAAGAATTGCAGTGGTTGTGAAGGTGAAATCTCCTTCCAAACGCTTTGAGATGTTGACTCACTAACTACACATGCTCACAAAGTGGCTTACATTGTTATTCAGTTACGCACATGGAAAATAATGTGCGCACGAAGGCTAATCATTTCCGCACTTAGGGAAAAATAATTAAAGGTAACATTGGTGGCCGAGTGCCAAAATTGCACTCAGAGTTCAAACCTTGGCTTCAACATTTAAGTAAAATGTGTGAGCATGTGCAACTAATTCCATCTCCCTCTCTCTTATCTTCCAAAATTGTAAGTCCCGAAAAGTTAATCATGTTCGTAGTGTACATGACTGAAGAGATAGTAGTGTGGTTCCATACATAATAATTACTCCTGGCAAAAAAACAAAAAATAATAATAATAATAATAATAATAATAATAATAATAATAATAATAATAATAATAATAATAATAATAATAATAATAATAATAGCAACATCTTGTAATCTAACTACCCCTGATGCGATAAAATCTACAAGAATGAATGGGGATACATTGCATTGATAGAGTGGTGTGGGCCACTTCTCCTGGGGGGTGACATCCCTTTCTGTTAGCTCAGCTGTGTGTCATCCTCACCTACCTGTCCGAGGGACAATAGCTCCTGTCACACTGCCGGTTCTCATTACAATGCAGCCTGCTCAGTGGAAGCTCCCTCCCTCGGACGAAAGGCGATAACAAGATGCAAGGCAGTGAGTTCATCTACATTCATGGACTAGTAGTACATCACATGTTCGATTTCTCTTTCTCTTGTAAAGTGTTCTTTCTGCTCATTAAATTGGTTGGTTTGGAATTTTCACGGATGTTCAGGTCGAGACATGGGGCCTCATTACGAGGTAGGTGGTAAGGGATTACTGGCACCGATAAGGACACCGGTGCCGGTAATCCCTTACCACTCTATTCCGAGGTCCCTTAGCGGGTCCCTTCCTTAACGCCTGGTTTTACCAGGCGTTATGGAAGTGACCCGTTAAGGGACTTCAGAGCTAATGACGGTACCGCAAATTGCGGTACCGTTATTAGCTCCATCCCCATTCCCATTGAGCCCTATGGGGGCTCGAATGGGAATGGGGAATGGTTCCTGGAATGGGGACTTACTGGGTCCTCCTAGGTTGGAATGACCCAGTAAGTCCCTATTTCGGGAACCCAGACCCGGAATGCGGTAAGGAGGTAGCCATGGTGCTAATAGCACCATGGCTACTTCCTACCTCGTAATGAGGCCCATGGATGCTGGCGGCCGAGTTGGATAGCCGTAGTGATTCTGCCATTGCCCCTGCCTAAAAAGGCAACTTCCACTCTAGTCTCCATGTATGTCTTGCTCTTACCACATGGTCGATCTCTCTGTTCAGTACATTTCGAATGTAGCTAACAGCAATGTTTTTTTTTTCCTTCTCCAAAATTGACAATTCTCATAATGGTCCTCATTACGAGGCAGGCGCTCCCGTAAAGAAGGGTGCCGGTACGCGACCGGCACCCTTCATTACGGGAGCGCCTATTACGAGGTTCCCTTTGCGGGATATGGTAAGGATGCCTGGTAAAACCAGACATCCTTAGCGGGTCCCGCGAGGGGAACAGGGAGCTAATAACGGGCCGTTAATAACGGTCCCGTTATTAGCTCCCTCCCCATTCCCATTGAGCCCTATGGGGGCTCAAATGGGAATGGGGATGGGTTCCTTCAAGGAGGAATTACCGGGTCCCCCAAAGTCGGAATGACCCGGTTATTCCTCATTGAAGGAACTCGGTACTGGGACCCGGTATCGAGGCAGCCATGCCCTTATTAAGGGCATGGCTGCCTCCATACTCGTAATGAGGCCCCTATGTATTTTTTTTTCTTCATGTGCTCCATATTTAACTATTATTTTTAAACATGTCATCACTCCCGAAGACAAACCAGTATATGTTCTCATCTCACCAGTGGTGTGTTTAGGACGTGTTCTCCGTATATAGCATGTTAAGATGGTGCAAATGTGCCTTTCTGTCTATATAATACATTTGGCACTGTGCTTCCAGGTATCCAGAGATGAGGGCAGGTACAAACCAAGCCTCTATATATATGCAGATGTCCCGACAGGCTGGCGCCTTGGTAATGTCGTAAGGCCCTGCCAGAGAGAGTTACATATCAGGTGAGTTTTTCAGCAGCACTGGCAAATTGGGAAATATAGCTTACCTACAGGGCAGTGTACCATGACTAGTCTTCATTGGAACCTACCCAACGTTTAAGAAGACCCGGCCTAACTTGTATCCAGTTTCCCTATTGGCCAGTCTACCTCCAGTCCAAATCTTAAATATAGATGGTAGCCTATTGAAGGAGTGCAAACTTCACTTCACTTCACTAGCCTCTCCGTGAGGCACGTGAAACAATCACCCGTGTGGATAAAGCCTGTTCCTTCAAACAAATATGATAGTGCACAGATCTCAACATGTGTTATCACGCTGAAATTCGAAAGCTCCTGCTTCGTTCTCAAGAAAACCATTGGAATAAAAAAAAAAGTGATTTGAATGGAGACGAGATATTTACCCATGAGTAGGCATTTGAATAAATCCAGCTGAAAGACATCACACGTCTCAGCACTCTGTAGATATGCACTTATCCTACAAACATGGGTGATTTAGTCTTTAAACAGAGTGGACACTTACCTGCCCCATCAGCAGCATCAACGGCCTCAGAGCTGGTTCCCATTTTGTTCAGGGTTGCTTTGTGGCATGCAATCACTACACTGCCCCCCCCCGCCTCCTCCCTGCGTGAAGCCAATTGCTGCCACCATCAAAGGCAGAATAATTCAATCACATGTTATTAGCATACATACCCAAAGAAGGGGATTTGTTCTGCAGCACCTCCCTCCCGTAGACCGTCTTTCACTTGTCATCCACGTGTGTCTTGTGGCCAATGCTGGATTTGACTTTTATGGACGTCATTGATTAACGGTGCGTCACCCTTTCTCAAATCTCAGGCAGGACTTCCTTTGCATCTTGTACTCATGGTGGCCCTGAATCATCCTGTTACCATTATCATCTTGTATCCTGGCTTGCAACATTGTGTTACTGCTGACTTCTGCAATTGTATTCTCTCTCCCCTCTTGCTTCTCCACTCTTTTTTCTGCTAACTCTCTGTTCTCTCCTCCTTTCCCTTCTCCCTTTTCCTATCTCCTCCCCTTACTTTCTTCTATGCACTTACTCCTTCAGAATTGTCCCTGGACCTGGTATGATAGCAACCTCCTCTGTCTCCTCCTCCCTCCCCTTACTGTTTTTTTCATCCCCAACCCCCCTCCAGCACTATCTGAAATGTCGTCAGGCCTAGTATGATATTCGCTTGTTTTGTACCTCCCCTCCCTTTCTGCACCCCTCTCCCTCACCTCTTGTTTTTCTCCAGCTCTACCAGAAATTTCGTCAGGCCTAGTACAGTAGTCGCCTGTCTGTTTCCATTTCCTTCCCACTCTCCCCCTCCCTTCCTTATCTATGTCTTAGCTCTTGCACTATCTGAAATGTCGTCAGGCCGAGTACGATAGTTAATTTCACATCCTTACTGTTCATGGCCTGTAAGAATGTGGTTGTATTTTCCCTTGTTCCCTCCCTTGCCTTGAAGCTCCTTGAAACACATTGTGTATAGGTGCTATATAAATAAACTATCATATCATATCATATCACATAGACACAGCGTTAGGTGTTCGCTTTTCAGCTCTGTTTTCACACAACTGTTTTCAGTTTTTCTTTTTTAGATCGATAAACTGTGTGCAATTAAAATGGACAACAAAATAGGGTCTACGAAGCAGGGTAGCTATATACAATCATAAAGTATTACCACGAATGTACATTTTTACCATTTTTACTATTGCTCAAGAACATTGCTTTTATGTATTGTCTGATTCAGAGCGAAGTGTTTTAGCCAGAATATAAAACCATTACTTGATGACAGCCATTCTAGCAATGGTTGCCAATTGCTGCTTTTTCTCTGGCACTGCGCCTGATCACAGAGTGTGTACAGTGGTATGTGTGGAGGGGAATATTTCTCAAGCTCTGGGACCGAGCTGCAGTCTCGTATGGTGGCTCCCTGCCCCCCTGTGCCTACAGGCATCTAATGTGTGGGATAATGAGGAAATGCGGGTGACCTTGAGAAGCTGGCTTCTGGGAATGACACAGTGGAGAAAAAAGATATCAAAGTTTGAATGGATAAAGGGGTATCCCCAGTAGTGTGTGGAAATGCTAATGTGTGTGGTTTAGGACAGAAGGAAGAACCTGCCAAAAGGCTCCCGCGTTCCACCACATCTCCCCTCATTCTTACTGCACGGATACACATGGGGGGTCATTGTAACTTTTGCGGTGCTGGAAAAGTGGCTGGAAAAGTGGTGGTAATTCTGTCACCGTCACTTTTCCCGGCATTGCAAAAGTACAGATTTGCCAGTGGGGGTGAATGATTTACCTCCAGCCAAGAGCTGGTGGTAAATCGGATCCCCACAACCAAACAACCAAAAAATGCTGGTATTACCAGCAGTGGTACTAACGGTTCCGTTAATACCAGCAATACCCTCCATGGAATGCGGATCTACTGCCCTTTCTGCCAATCGTAAAATCCTGGAAATTCCCAGATATCAGGCAGCTAAAACGGTAGGTCCGTTTGCCGGTATCCCGCCGGTCATATCGGCGGAATAACAGCAAACTTCTAATCACTCCCAGGCCTGTGACTTTCAGCGCGTTCAGCTTCTTATCTTGTGCTCAGTAACACCTGTGGGAAATCATCCACATATCCAGGCAATGAAAGAATGACCCTGCATTGCGCGCCCCTCTCTGTCAATCATTGCAGCCCACAGCACTTTCAGCAAAATGTGGTGTTTGAGATTGTCATGCCAAGATACATTTCTGCAGATGGAAAGGCAGCGATACTTATTTTTCACGTTACTCATGTTGCACTATGGAAGTGGTGCAGTAGCCTAGAAGACCACTTATGACGCTTGTCTAGAGAAACATTTAAGTACAACTTGCTCTGAACCACGCAACAAGATTCCTCATTGAACAATTTGAGAGTCATTCTAATTCAGGACATTTTGCATTTAGCCACCAATGAAGGGACCAGTGTGTCACATTCTTTATGCCATAAACTAGAAAAGGGACACTTCCACGTTTGCACACCAGGATCACAATATTAGCATTGTGCAGACAACATATACCAAGAATGGAAGTAATTTAAACCGATTTTGCAATGTGTGCAATCATAAATCCTATTATTGTTTAAACAAATGACAAGAACCGGTGTAAGGAGATACACATTCTCAACATGCACCTCATTGTATCATGTATGGACTGATTTTAAAACATTTATTTATGAATGTTGACATTAATCAACAATGTATCATATTTTTTACAATGCATCATGAGTTTTAAGCATTTAGACAAACTGTTGACACATAGGATGTAATTATAACCTTTTTCGTGTGGGAAAAGGACTGGTAAAATTGGCAGTAATTCTGTTATTGCCACTTTTTCTACATTGCAAAAGTACAGGTTTGCCGATGGGGATCACTGATTTACCTCCATGAGTTGGAGGTAAATCAGGGCCCCACCAGCAAAAAACAGCCTACCCTATGGGACTCCATGCAATGGGGATTTACTGCCCCGTCCACCACCTGGAATATCCCGATAATACTGGGATAACCGGAGGCAGAAATGGTAGGTTAGGTTGCTGGTATCCTGCCAGAATTACGAACGGGATACCAGCAAACATATAATGACCCCCATATAGCCTAATTCATAGAAAAAGTGCTAAGTCTGTGCAAACTACTTTGCACCATAAAGAACATTGCACCTACTTGTGCATGCAAAAAGTTTAGCGCTGTTTGCTGATTCATGGATTCCAAAGCGCGAAGTAACCTGCAGCACAAACAACAGAGAGTTGAGCCCGGGACGCCCACAACACGCCCTCTGTGCAAACAAAAACTAAATCCAACAAACAACCTTTGTACCACCATCCAGCACCTCGGCAAAGCTGCAGCCCATTCCCCATAACTGAAAGAAGCACCCCAGGGAAACTGCTACCCATCCCGTAACAGAAAGCAGGACCCCTGCAAAATTGCAAACTGTCACATGTAATGCAGGCAGCCCCCTGGCAATACTACACACTGTCTGCCATAACTGAAGTCAGCACCCTGGTGGAACTGCAGCCCATCCACCATAACTAAAAAAAGCACCCATGTGAAACTGCAGACCATCACACGTAATGCAATGCAGCACCCCAGCCAAACTGCAGACTATGCCCGGTACATGAAAGCAGAACCCTAGGGGAAGCTGAAGACCATCCACCGCAACACAAGTGACCACCCCGCAAAACTGTGCACCGTCCACCGCACACTACAAAACTGCAAACCGTCCACTGTAACTCAAGTCAGCACTTGAGTCACTGCACATGGTCACCTCTAAGCTCAAGCGGCACCCAAACTGCTGACCTTCACCGCTAAATCATAGCAGCCCCTTCACGTGCTCACACCTCCCGCCACCCCACTGACCTCCGCCCACTTCCTCAGGCAGCATCTGCTAGTTTGCCCTCCTCCCACCACTCTCACAACCTCTATCCACTACCCCAGACAGCCCTCTCAAGTCCTCCCACCACCCCCACTGACTTCTGCCCACTACCCCAGACAGCCCCGCTAGTTTGCCCTCCTTGCATCACCACCACTGAACGCCGCCCACTACCCCTGGCAGCCCCCTCAAGTCCTCCCACCTCCCACCCTTCTACTGACCTCTGACCATTACCCCAGGCAGCCCTTGCTAGGTTGATCTCCCCCCACTCACCCCACAGACATCTGCCCAATACCCCATGCACCCCCTTCAGGTCTTCACACCTCCCATCACCACCATTAACCTCCACCGACTACCCCAGGCAGGCAGCCCCTGCAGGTTTGGCTTCTTCCCACCATGCTGCCAACCACTAACCACTAACCCAGGCTGTCCCAAGTCCTCATAACTCCCACTCTCCCACTGACCTCTGACCACTACCCCAGGTAGCCCCTGCTAGTTTGCCTTCCTCAAAACACGCCCACTGACATCCACACACCACCCCAGACAGCCGTTTCTAGTCCTCAATTCTCCCACCACCCTCACTGACCTCTGTCCACTACCCCAGGCAGCCCCCTCAAGTCCTCACAAATCCCACCACCTACACTAATTGGCAGCCCTTGCTAGTCTGCTCTCCTACTAGTCCAATGTCGAGCAACAACCTACCTTGACTCCACCGGCCTGCTTCCCTCATGAAATACACATGCCACAGGTCCTCCTCCAACATGAACAACTGGGAGTGCTACTGTTGAATCCAGGACTGTAGCTTGCACCATGACTCCCTAGTAGACCGCATGCAGCTGCATGTCAACAGGACACCATACAGTCTCACAAGATACACGTTTGTGGAAATGACTATGTGTGACTTTCATGTTTCCCAAATGTATTTTCCACCATGCACTGCATGTGATTATATATTTGCCCCTGACTACAGTTTCTGCACTGTTAATGCTCAAGTGCTTGCATGCTCTCCTGTGTATGTATTTTTTTTCTGGCACACTGGAAAACGCCCATCATTGACATTGTGTCTTTAGTGTGTGTGTTTGCGGGGGTGGTCGTACCTTGCTATGTGGACCTGCGCTGCCATTGGGTTTAGTCCACTTTGTCCCCTGCACCTGGGGTATGTGGGGCATTTGTGGAATTCGTCCAGGCCAGGGAAAGGACTCCAAAGAAAAGCAGTTACCTCTGCCATTAAAACCTGCACCCCGCCCAGCTACCACAATTTCAAAGCCAACAATCTGGCCTGGCCTTTTTACCCACTTGTCATACTGTGTAATATCCATCCCCACTTTGTCCTGTCCTCCTTGAGCTCTGCAAAACGAGTTCCACTTGTGTGGCCATCATTGGCGGAGAGGCAGATTCTGGAATGCCACTTGTCCCACACCTGCACTCTATAATTTCAACTCTCCTGACCTGGGAATTACACAGAATCTAGTTTCTCCTATTGTGGCAATGGATGGGGTGGGTTCTAGAAGTACACTTATCCTCCATCCTACAATTACCTGCAAATGTGTGCCCAGCCCTGCACCCCATCTCCCCTGGAAACCACACAAAAACCCAGCCCTGGCAACAGAAAAAACAAAACAATTGTGCATGTTGTGTTCCTGGGTGAGGGGCTGCCCTGGAGTGGGCAGGGGAAACCACCTTATACAAGCCTGTGGAGAGAGGACTGGCGTTCTTTTTCTTTGGTCTGCTGGTGGTGTGTGCTAACCGTGGGGTTGAGGGCAAAGAGGCCTCCTATCAATCTAAGGTACCTTTGTTTTCTGTCTACCCTTCATGTTCTCCCTCTTCCCCAAACAGTTCTATTGCTCCATCTGTCCTGGTTTCCCCCTGGTCTGTCTCACTCATTCTCTCTCTCCACCTCTCTCTCTCTCTCTCTCTCGCTCTCTCGCTCTCTCTCTCTCTCTCTCTCTCTCTCAATCTCTCTCTCTCTCTCTCTCTCTCTCTTTCTCTCTCTCCCTCTCTTCCTCTTCCTCTCTTTCTCTCCTCTATGTCTCTTGCTCTCTTGATCCCTCTCTCACTGGGTGCCCCCTTTCTCTCCCTTCCTTTCTCTTTCTGTTCCCCTTCTTTCAGCCCTCTTTCTCCGCCAACCTCCTTCTCCCATTTCCTCTCCAACCCTTCCCTTTGGGTCCCTGCTCCACCTCCCAGCATCCAAGACTACTCCCCGGGCCCACAGATTCGATGCCAATGGGTGTTCCTAGCTAGTATGCCTGCCATCAATGCCCCACCTTGTGCCTGCAGCCTATTGTAGGCAATCACCTGTGTCAAGTGTGTCTAATTTGTTCTGCTGGCAATGCGTTTACTCCTCTTCCTGTAATAAATCTTCTCCTGGTTTCTACATAGACTTTGCTGCCTTCATTGTATTCCCACTTTTCAGTGCATACTGCCTGTTATTGCCAGAGGGGGGGACCCAGTCCACCTGCATACACAACGCACCTCTGCTGTGTCAGTTGACTCCCTGGTCCAAAACTGTGGTCCTGATTGGGGGTCTCCTACACGGTCTCCCCCATTTTGTCCTGCGTCCCACTTCAGCACTTTGACTACTCCATGTGTATGTGAGATACAAATGCAATGTGACATTTGCATAGTGCCTTTGTGCCATTGAAATTGCCTCAAAGCACTGAAGGAAAATGGCCTTGGAGGACCAAAGTACGATGAATCAGAGGTTGGTACTACTGCTTACAATTTGTGTGTGCATATTAGCCTGTACAAAGGTAAGTAGCAAGGGGTGGCAAAGTCCCTGCTAGCGACTCACATAGAACAGGCTTGGTTGATGTGAAGGTTACCAGAGAGTGTGTGAATCAAGGAGACTGAAAATGTGTGCAGCTACACTGAAGATTCAATCCTGAGACTCAACTGCATTCCACTAGCATAGGTGATGGACAATATTAGAGTAGGTAATGGCTGATTACAAATGTGTGCAGGTGGATGGCAGTACCTGGAAAGGGGAACAGCAATCTACCATTTAGTGCACAACTTCTGAGTGTAGCCCACTCATCCATGCTGATCACACATCCCACATCAACGCCAACCATGCCAAATACTCATACCAGTGAATGATGTGTGAGCATATGCACAATGACAAGCACGGGCCAAAGGAACACCTGAGCATCAGTGGACCATAAAGGAACTCAACGTACAACAAAGTTAAGCTCAAGTAGCGAATGTGCAGAGGTGAATGAACTGTCACCAGATACAACGCACAACTAAACAATGTGAAACATGTGGAAATACACATGAACAAGTCAGTATCCATCCCCAATGAGAGACCCCACACACCATCATGATACATCGCACACATCACCACAACCATCACCATATGCACACCATTACACACACAACCAGGAAATAGACTCAAACAACACTAACACACTGACATGAAGCATGCAGTGCCTCTGCACAAGGAGTGGAATCAGATGATGAGCGAGTGTCACCTCCAGATGTCTGTTGGCCCGACTCATACATGTGATACACATGTGCACAAATTCAAGTCAATCCAAACAATGCCACCATGTCAAGCACCAACACCACGCAACATCACCAAACATACATGAACACATACTGCAATGGAGTACAGGCTCAACCACTGCATACAACTTTCAAACACACATCCACACCATGTGCGTAATCCAACAACATGCCTGTATTGTAAAGCACCCATGTAAGCAAGCAGCAAAGGTGCAGGACAAAGCTGTCAAAAATGTAAATCACAAAGCACCTGACCTCCCCAAATCTACAAGAGCTCACCCATGGTCAATGAGCATGGATGGTACAACTACCACTCATATGTGGCACGGACAGACGTAGGCATCAACCCACATGACTGACATAGAAAATTATGCACTTGGAGAACATGTGAGAAGTAAATTAACACATAGACAACATTTTAAACTATTTACATGAAAACAAAGGGAAGTAATCCATGTGCAATGCCCCAAATTGCTAGATGTCCCTTCATTGCCTGTTCCTGTGTTGGTGCCAGGGCAGGCACAGTGAACATCTCATGTGGAGTTGTTGGGACTTCCACCTTGTGCAGAGATGTAGGGACATCCAGACAGGGTGTTGGTGGTGGGACTGGCGCAGAGAGGGCCATGGTGGTATGTGTCACAGAAGGCTAACTGGAGGACAACTCGGGCACAGAGGAGGAAGTGGAGGAGGGGGCAATTGCAGTGCCCACCCCAGAGAGGCCACCTCAGAGCAGTGCACGGATCAGCTGGCCCGGAAATATGCTCACCTGCTTTTGATGCTGTGCAAGATAATTCCAAGAGACAAGCACAGCATTGCAAATAACTGCTATCCTTGGGGCAATACCTGCAATCATGGGCTGCACAACATCTCGGATGGCTTCATCGGCTGCAAGTGGCAGATAGGTCTAGGTAGAGGCATCCAGGTAGGTGGTCACTGCTGCAAGTCACTGCAGCAGATGGCTCAGGAACAGGAGGTTGTGTAGAACCCTTCACGGTGGACTGCACATCCTCAGGTTTCTGGACATGTGTGCAGCAGGGGTGCAGCATGAACACCCTAGTTGATTCCCCTACCTGACCCTGTGGGTTGGTTTTCAATGGCCTCCCCCTCCATCTCCATCAACCCTGATGACTCCGGAGAGTCCTTCATCATCGATGTCGCTTGTGTGGCACCAACCTCTCCCACAGCTGCTGCGGTGTCCCCTGTCACAATCCCCTCCTTCGACTTTCCCTCAGAAGCGTAGGCTGATGATACTGGCACTTCCCCAACCACATCACTTTCAGAAGAGGAGGTGTCAACAGTGAGTGGCTGGAGTCTGCACCTCGGTATGCAGTGCCTGTCCCTGCTTCTCCGTGTCACAACACTGCTTCTGCCCTCTTCTCCAGCTGCCTTTTGGAGGGCCTGGCCTGGCTACATCGGAAGTTGGGCATGGCGGAAGGTACTGGCTGAAGGAATGTATGGACGTGTGGCCATGAGGCAGAGCTAGCCATAAGGCCACCATCCTTGGTTTGGCCTTCAGCCATCAACACTGTGCTGGGGTCTGCTAGTGGTATACGACCATCTGTGGGTTGAGCCCCATCAAAATAGCTTGTGACCCCTGAGTGGTGCTGGGAAAATGACCACTTAACACCACATTCCCTGTGTCTGCTGTCGGTTGAGAACATGTAACTGTGCACTGGGGACTTTCACATCACTTGACATGACTGAGGGACTCCTGGACATTTAAAAATGATCTACTCAAGTAACAAGACCTAATGTAGCAGCCCACCACCTCTGACATGAGTACATTGCCAAGTGACAGGAGCCAAGGTGGCTGGCCTGGAATGAGCATCATACCCTCGGGCCTGTCCTTTTGAGAAATTGAATAAATGCTCATAATTAGGAGCTGAAAAGCTCGATTTTGTGGTCTCTAAACACGTGATACAGCCGAAGAGGACAATGGACAGGCTCCTGTTGTGGGAAAAGGGAAACAATCCCAGCAAAAGCAGATACAAGCTGCTACATTTGTTGCAATGGACGGAGCATATTCTCATAGGCAAAAGGTGGTGTACACAAGTTACAATACATACACATATTTGTTCACTTCGCCTTGAAGTGGTGCACAGAGCGCAGAGAACTCGTTCGAGTCCCAGGCCTGGAAGCAGCAGCGCTGACCAATCACAGTTTAGTATTCAAGGGGTGGATGGCAACCGACAAGAACTAATGGTAAGCTGACTACTCTGCAACAATGCAGTAGATAACATCATGGGGACGGGACAGGCCAGCCACATGACATGTAATAAACAGTAAAATAACACGTATCGGTGACCATATAGATTATTAGACTCCTGACGGCCAATACCGCACACCAAGAGGTTTTTGGAGAAGGGTCTAAGTACTGACAGAGTAATGACGTTGTTTTAGAGACAAACTGGCCTGTGAGCCAGGAGATGTCGAGAAATACTGGAATCCACCTGTGTTCTTGTATCAATCCCTGTTGCTTTTATTTGTAATAAACCTCAGTTTGAACTTGCCATTGACTGAGTCCTTTGTGTCTACTGGGGGAGAGAGTTGGGCCCTCCAAGTCTTCAGACTTCCAGCATGTCTAGGGCACATTTGGTTTACAGGTAAACGGTTCTGGTGAACAACCTAGACTATGGACTCGAAGGCACGGATGACAGATGTTATGTAAATAGTGCATTTCCTGAGGGTTGGGCATTTTAGCTCGAGTCATAGATGACGGTATCACCGTAAGGTTTAGCAAGGGAGCTGACCGATATTGCAGAAGGTGAGTTGACTGGTTATGTCTCCTGGAGTGAGACGTTTTGAGCGCCAGGCGACACACCGTGTATAGTTCTATCACAAGAGAATATTGGTATACTCTACCTGGAGGTGGGAAGACAGCTATGGTGTTGTGTATTTTGGGAGTAACGGCTATAATAGTGTGCACACAGTGTTTGATTTCCAGCATTACCTTGGTTAGTAAATTAGAGATGTCACCATAGGTTTGCACATAGGAGACGAAGATCATGAGAAGGTGAGAATCTAGCATTAGAAACTTGGGGTTTGTAGATGAGGTGAACAAGTGGCGGTGCTTAGAAGGCACATGTGCAAGATCGTTGGTGTGCCTAAGGAGGCAGTGACAGTGGAAAGGGGGAAGTGCATGGAGCATGCCTGATAAGTGGTGGAGCCAGAGAGGCTCGTAGTAAACTGACTAGTATTGTTATTACATTGTACCTTTCTCCCTAAACAGCAGACTGTCGAAATCCTCGACTTGCGGTCAGGTAAAAGCAAGAAAATGTATCAGGGAACGTCGGGGTGACACACCCCTCCAGCACTTGTGTAAGACACTCCACCCTACAGGCAGAAGATGTGTAAATATAGCATAGCATAGGTACATGTGCAAGATCGTTGGTGTGCCTAAGGAGGCAGTGACAGTGGAAAGGGGGAAGTGCATGGAGCATGCCTGATAAGTGGTGGAGCCAGAGAGGCTCGTAGTAAACTGACTAGTATTGTTATTACATTGTACCTTTCTCCCTAAACAGCAGACTGTTGAAATCCTCGACTTGCGGTCATGTAAAAGCAAGAAAATGTATCAGGGGACGTCCGGGGGTGACACACCACTCCAGCACTTGTGTAAGACACTCCCACCCTACAGGTAGAAGATGTGTAAATATAGCATAGCATTCTCCAAAAGCACAAAGGAAAAGTTAACCAAGCCGTGGCTTCCTTGCGGAAGCTTCGCCAAAGACGTGCAATAATCACTACTTACACACTTACATGGGGTCTATAAGGAGAAGAAGTTAGCAAGTTGCATTGCATATTTGAGTTATGGCAAATGTTTCAGGAGGGAGAGGAGTATGGCAAATGTTTCAGGAGGGCAGATGGGACACCAGTACAACACGCAGTTCTATTGGGCAAATTGATTGACGTCATTGAATACCCCACGCAGGTAGCAATACTGAAGTGCCAAGCACACACTCGGGGAGGATCCTGCCTCATGGGGGAACAAAGAAGCAGACTTGGAAGCAAAGTGCCCAGCATATTTTGGAGAGTTATTAGAAATGGAGACAGCATCAAATACTCAAAACTATGCTAGGAACATGGTTCTGAAAGAAGGGTACAATGCATTGCCAGAAACACAAATTATAGAGTTGCAGGGACCTGCGTCCACAGAAGAGAAGGAATTATAGACTAAAAGGGGATGTGCAGTATCTCCAACAGATGCCCTATGGCGACAGAATTACACAGGGAAAGCGGTCATGCCACTAGCATTACTGAGCACCTCTTTGACACAATAGCACTACTCAGCACACATGGGAAAAGAGGTAATTGCTGCCCACATTGGAGAAACATGGTTCTGTCCTAATTTGGCAGAACATGTGGCTGAATTTGTAAGTCATTGCTTGATGTGCAAGCAATATACAGCAGGGCATATGCTGAGAGTTGTGAGAGGAGCCATAACACGGCCAGCAGGCCCATTCCAGGATTTACATGTCGAATACGTTGACATGATCCAAGTTTGTCAATGATACCGCTAAATGATAGTGGTTGTGTGCCCATTCTCCAGGTGGATTGAGGCCTCCTGGTTCACATCCTGATGCCCTCAGAACGGCTGCATTTTTGGTCAGGGAAGTGCTCCCAAGATGGGACGTGTGTGAGGACCTGCAGTCTGCCAATGGCCCTCACTTCGCCAAAGAGATGCTCAAGCACATCACCACGCTGCTGGGCATCCAACAATAATTTGCATGTGCGTACCACACGCAAGCAAATGGGGTGTGTTTACGCCTGAATGGTCTCCTAATGGAGGCCTTAGCCAAAACACTGCAGAGCACAAAGAAAAGTTGGCTGCACTGCATACCTCTTTATTTGTTTGCACAGCGCAAATAGACTGGGTCTGCCTACCACTTAATGTGGTGACATGACTAAGCATGCAACTCCCAATGGCTCCTCCTACAAGAGCAGTGAAAGTCTGTGAGAGTAGTGCAGATGTGTTTGGACAAGAGATGTACAAATTCTCTACTTCCATGATTGCTACTGCCTCTTTTATCTCTCTCCACATACAATGACACCAGGAGGGCCCAGAAGGCAGCAGAGAGACTAACTGCGACAAGATTTACTGGTGCCGATGTCGTGCAGAAGGTGGCAGACCGTGTTCTCAGGCTCGAGGGGAATATGGTCTGGAATTACTTCTCTGACATAAAGCCCTGCAAAGCAGTGGCCTCACCTGGCAACAAGTTCAACAGGGCCAATGATCAGCTGCAAGAGGAGCAACAATCTGATTCTGAACTTACACTGCAGAGTGGAGGACACCGAATGCTTACGCGATCACGGGCAGCAGAGTTAGGGGCTGGACTCTTAATAGATCTAGAGTGAGGATACACTGTCTCTTTGTTATTTTATTCTCTACACATCTTCGACGAAAAAGCCAATATAATAATTGATGATTGCTCATGTTTCCTACTGCCCACCACCCTGACACTTTTTCAAACCAATTCTTTCTACACTGTGAGAAGACCCAGGAGTTTCCTAGCATGGTTTTCCGGAGTAAATTACCTTGCTTTTGTAGAATATTTGGCCCAAACCTACCCACAACTTGGGCACGGTGATCCCCCTATTCTCGCCACACTGAGAGACCCAGCATTAAGTGCAGTGTGGGAAGAAGTGTTTGTCTTCCCTCTTAACAACTTTTTAGTACCGGGGCTTAAGGAGTTACTCACAATACTAAAACAATAATGCATTTCTTCCCGCATTTCAGTCGGACACCTTTACCTTTAGGCTGCACATGATCAACAGCACAGGTAAAGATGAGTGAATTAATAAACAGCGTAATTGTCCTGTCATGTCTGCTTATTCCCAGTGGAATTGTGTTTATATTTTGGAAGATTACCTTTGTTGCTGGTGCTTTTACTTTTACTTTACTTTATTGCACTTGTATCATGCACCAATAAACCCAGAGGTGTGAGGGTGCATACAATAAACACAACATAACAACATATAGGTTACAAATACCAAACTAATATCGGCCTGGGGATATCAGGAAACAGTCAACAGTATTGCACCATGCAAAAGCAAACAGGGGGCTAAAAGATCAATTGGGCATGATGCAGTGCAACAAGGAGAAAAAGACCCAATATAGGGGCACACATCAAGTTATCAAATTGCAATGGGAGGATCCTCTAGGGAGATATTTGCATTTTCTTAGAAAGCCAGGTAGGGAACTGCCACCACAACGCACTGATACAGTCACTATTAGGCAGTGTGCACCAATCACCTAAATCCAATCTGCGCAGGATCTTCAAATCCGACAGTCTGACTACGCCAGGCCCTGTTCTTTGTCAAAGCCAGGCGAGGACCTTATAGAGCAATGCTTGTCTAGACTCCTTAACTTTAGCCTTTGGGATATTAGTAATTATCAGATTCCTGTGGTCCATGATGAAGTCATGGGAGCTATTAGCATGTATTTTTGTCATCTGTGATTTACTTAGATGCAAACTTCGTAATGCTACCCTTTTAAAATTGGCATCCGCTTCTATCGGAGGTTTAACTGTTTTGTAGTCAGGGTGGTGAGCCGATAAAGAGAGGGGTTTTTCTTCTATTTCCATACTGGAGATTTTTGCCCTTTCATTAGAGGCTGATGTTAGCACCTTCGATGCCATAGATCCCTCAATGAAAGATACAGATTGTGAAGCTTTGTCTCTCAATTCCATGTTCATGTTGACTTGACAGGGGTTATCCAGATTAGGCAACTGTGACAAGGTGGCAGGGCTGTGATGCACGTCGGTCCGAGAAGCACTATTCGATCTAGGTTGATGTAAGTCTGCTACCCAGTCATTCAATGAACCAACCAATATACCAAGATCAAAAGGACTAGTATATAATAGAAGCTCTTTGGCAATACTGGCCACGGGGATAGGCCATTGCGGGAGACGAACACAAACTGATTGTGAGGGCGTGGCCGGCAAAGAGATTACATCCGTTGATTCCTTAATATCATATTTTAACTTCATGTCCGGGGTAAGAGTCCAGTGGCATCAATCTTCAATGATGGCCTGCTCCCACCACCCTTCTCACTTAGAGCCATAATTTGGCTGTAGTCCTCGCGTGAGGGAGGAGATTCGCGGGTGCGAAAAACGCACAAGGCATGCCAGGAGTAGAACACATAGAACTATTCCTCCCTTGGGAGCAATGTACTTTCAACCCCGGTGACCGTAGGAAATGCCCAGTGCTTACCATAATTTTACATGGATAATATAGGAAGACGCAAGCAGGGGTGGACTGGCCTATAAGGAACTCTGGAGATTTCCCGGTGGGCCTCTGCACCATGGGCCTCTTTTGTGTGGTATTTCCAAATTTTCTCATAGGAAAATCATTGAGCTTGCTGAAAATGTGTCAAATGGGGCCACTTTGAACATTATTTCCAGGGCCTCTTTTGGTCCCCAGTAATTATTTCCAGGACCTCTTTTAGTTCCCAGTCCACACCTGGACACAAGCTTCCATCCCGAGTGCCTTACCTCACATGCAGCGTCCACCCGACCAAACTATGAGGCCACTGAATAATTTCAGATGGCAGGCGGATCCGTGGGTGGGTCCCGGGTGGTTCCAACATGGAGCCACCTGCTGGAGCTCATAACCAGCCAACATGCCGGCAACACAGGAAAGCTTAGAGGAAAGGACCTACCCTACGTCAAGCCGCACAGCACCAGATGATGCTGCCGCCTCCGACGTCCTCTTAGAAACTTTCTCTCTTCCAAAGACTCTCCAGTATGAGGACCTGCGGTCTGACAATGGCCCTCACTTTGCCAATAAGATGTTCAGAACATCACCCTGCTGCTGGGCACCCAACGCAAATTTTCATGTGCTTACCACCCGCAATCAAATGGATTGTGTTTACGCCTGAACGGTCTCCTAAACTAGGCTTTAGCCAAAACACTGCAGAGCACAAAGAAAAGTTGGCTGCACTGCTTACCTCTTGATTTGTTTGCATGTCACAAAAAGCCTGGGTCCGCCTACCACTTAACACCCCATGATGTGGTGACAGGACTGCGCATGCAACTCCCTCTGGCTCCTCCCACAAGAGCACTGAAAGACTGTGAGAGTAGTGCAGATGTGTTAGGACGAGAGATGTACGAATACACTACTTCCATGATTGCTACTGCCTCTTTTATCTCTCGCCAGATACGATGACACCAGGAGGGCCCAGAAGGCAGCGGAGAGACTAACTGCGACAACACACCTCGAGACTCAGAACTTAAGTGACAAGTCGATGTGTGGGACCTAGTGTTGTCCACTGCTGCAACGCACCAAGATTTACTGGTCCCGATATCGTGCAGAAGGTGACAGACCATGCTGTCAGGCTCGAGAGGAATATGGTCTGGAACTACCGCTCCAACATAAAGCCCTACAAAGCAGTGGCCTCACATGGAAACAAGTTTAACAGGGCCAATGATCAGCTGCAAGAGGAGCAACAATCTGATTCTGAAATTACACTGCAGAGTGGAGGACAATTAATGCTTACGTGCTCACGGGCAGCAGAGTTAGGGGCTGGACTCTTAATAGATCTAGAGTGAGGATACACTGTCTGTTTGTTATTTTATTCTCTACCCATCTTCGACAAAAAAGCCAATATAATAATTGATGATTGTTCATGTTTCCCACTGCCCACCACCCTGACACTTTTTCAAACCACTGTTTTCCACACTGTGATAAGACCCAGTAGTTTCCGAGCATGGTCTCACAGAGGATATTAGCTTGTTTTTGTAGAATATTTGGCCCAAACCTACCCACAACTTGGACACAGTGATCCCCCTATTCTTGCCACACTGAGAGACCCAGCAGTAAATGCAGTGTGGGAAGAACTGTTTGTCTTCCCTATTAACAACCATTTAGTACCAGGGCTTAAGGAGTTACTCACAATACTAAAACAACAATACAGTTCTTCATGCATTTTAGTCGGGCACCTTTATCTTTAGGCTGCACAGGATCAACAGCGCAGGTAAAAGATGTGAGAATTGATAAAGAAAGTAATTATCCTGTCATGTCTGCTTATTCCCAGTGGAATTATGTTTATATTTTGGAGGATTTTGTTTGTTGCTAGTGCTACCACTTTATCCTCTACTAACATTCCCCCAAATCAAACAGTCTGAACAACTAAATCAGGTGGACAGGAGGGCACTGTAGACAGGGTAAGGAGAGATAAGCACAGGGTTGACAGTGAGATGAAAGGGGTAAATATGTATCTCACTGACACTGCTCGAGTGTCTAACAACATGTGGTAAAAGCACCTCAACAAAGTAGGTAAGAAAATCACTGGGGAGAGCTGTTATGTCTCCTCACTAATCCCATAAGCCATGAGTGCCACCATAACATTCATAGCAACTGAAAAACCAGAAGCAAGAGCTCAATGCTTGATGTAGCTGTCAATGGTAACAACTCGAGGAAGAACCCAAGGGAAGACAGCAACCTTGAGGTGGATGTCCTGAGCAACATTCCCATATGAAGATAATTACATAAAGACACTAGATAAGATGAACAATTATTGGCAGTTGGATGAAGCAATACAATATATCACTGATGGGCCCGAGAAGGGAGAGACAAATACGATAACACTGAAGTAATTGCCCTGTCCATGTACAAGAGTGAAAGAGACAGGAGGAGAGCCTTGATGCCTGGAAAGACCATGGATACTTTTATATGGCCAAGTATATGGATGGATGGAAGGATGGAGTGGTGGAAGAAAACGACAAGTGCCTGAAGGAATTGGACGCGAGTGCAAAGCTGCTGACGTGTGAGGAAAACGAAGCTGGACCAATGCTGATAATACCCCTGAAGACACCATCACTCTATTACCAGAAAAATTGTGAAGTGGAAGTTGGAGAGAATGTAGGATGTAGAAGCATAGAGAAGCATGCAGCAATGAAGGCAAGCACAGCAGTACTGATAGATCACTACTGGGAGTGCAGATCAATGGCATACAAGGAGCAGCCACGCAACTGGGGGTGTGTGTTTATTGGTGCACATCAGTATGCCATCAATGATCGTGCAACAAAAAGATGTGAAGCTTGATGAGTTCCCAAAGATTGACACTAACAAAAGGAAGAAGAGGTCAGTGGAGGAGGAACAAACAGGTAAAGAAGAGATGACAGTTGAATTGAACAGAGTTAAGAGAGGAGGTAATTACTTCTCAGAGGCATCAGAGACAGCACTGGATGAATGCCGGCAGAACACAGGTTGTTCAGCAGGACACAACCTTTCTTCACAGCAATCATACCATAAGTGTCTGCAGATAACCCATTGGGAGTGATGGTGACAATCAACCTCACAGTGAATGGGTTCAACACAATAAAAGAAGAGCTCCGAGCAGTGAGGTTGGTGATACTCCAGAATAGATATGTTCTGGATCTTCTCACAGCAATGGAAGGAGGAGTTTGTGCAAAAATTGGGAGTTCCAGTTGCACATTCATAGCTGCCAGTGACGAAGACAATGGTAAACTGTCAGATGCTCTTTCACAGCTATCCCAAAGTGGAAGAAGAAGTGAAGGGGACAGGAAAGGACCAGAGCTAGATAGCGTGCATATGGTCATGGATGCCATCATGGCTGTCAGATTAATTTTAAGATGATAATGGGAGAACTGCTACTGGCAGAAGTGTCAATGTATGGAGTAAAGATGTATGTGAACTTAGGGGGAGCAAGAGACCAGATTGTGGCAGAAAGAGACAAGCTGAGAGAGATAATAGAGACATGTGAATTGTTCCCTCTTGGAGCGATGGAATTGTGTAACCCATTCTATACAAATTATTATGAATGAAAGTGGGTGTGGTGTGAGTGTGCAGTTACATGGAATGGACCTTCGATGATCATGTGAATTACTATGGCCACCTTGGAGGAATAACGAAGATATGGCAACCACGAGCAAAAGGATTGACGTATAAGGATGTGGTTGACAGGTCGACCAGAGGGGGGACTGAAGAGGGAGTCGAGGCCCTAAGGCCACCCTCCCTCCCATCAAATTCATGACAAGACGGAAGACCAGAAAAGCCCACAACCGCTCATTCTATTTAAGATGCATCCTTAGTGCACCAATGATTGACACATATATACGGAAAGGTACCCTCTCAATCAACCATACAGATGAGGTGCGGTTCAAATCTATCCATGTGTGGGAGAAGAGCATGAAGGTGTGGTCAGAGACAACTATATGGACAGCCTGGACTAGACAGCAAGAAACCATGTTACTGATATCATTAGTGACACCATGACATAGTAGTGTTATACATGAAGCACACATGCAGTCGTCACTGCAACACACAAACACACACTTGAATACATGAAGAACATGACTGCACAATTCTATAGTTATAGGACAGATAGATGTTATCGCTCTATTGTATGCCATTAGCCAAATTCAGTAACGTAAAACCGCAAGGCACAAGAGATCCCGAGCAAGCTTGCAGATTCTTAATGCAAATAACTCTATGGAACTGCTGGATCACCTATAGAACCTGACAGAGCCAAGTTTGACTAACCTGCGGAGAACATAGCATAACATGGATGATGTGGAAAACAGTATCTTAAGGTTCAGGAAAATTACAGTAGGCCTCAAATCACTGAGCAGGAGACAAGCTGAGCTTATTCAGGCTGCACAGGGAGCAAGATGTGTGAGACTAGGACACAGCCAAGGTCAAGAGATATGGAGATATTCCAATCCCTAGACGACAAAGGGACCAGCTGCAGAAGAAATTGAATAAATCCTCATAATTAGCAGCTGAACAGCTTGGTTCTGTGGTCTCTAAACACATGGTACAGCTAAAGAGGACAATGGACAGTCTCTGTGGTGGGAAAGGGGATGCGATCCCAGGAAAAGCAGATGCAGGCTGCTACATTTGTTGCAACGGAAGGAGCAATTTCTCATTGGCAAAATGTGTTGTAAACAAGTTACAATACAGGCACATAACCATCCACATCACCTTGAAGAGTGCACAGAGCTCTGAGCCGGAGCTCCTCTGGCAGTGATTTACAACTGCCGCCTCACAGAACACACACTCTCCCAGCACAGGCTGCGAGTGCATGACAAGGTCTAGGTTGCTGGTCGATCTAAATGCCACACCATGCATTTCATATGGGATTCCTCAGAGCATGCCAATAATGGGCTTGAAATTAATCTCTCTTTATTCTCGATTAGGTTTCTCTTTCCAATAATGGCCTCTGTGCTTCAGGAGTTCACCGAACCATAGCCACCCTTTCTTTCTGTTGTGACAGGCTCACTCTTCACAGAGCACAGCACCCTTGCAAGAGAGGTAGTCATCTACTTCCTTGACCAACCTAATTGTGGGTTCCTCTCCAAGTCTTTCTCTGTACATCTTCTGATGTACAGTGAGCCCTGGGTGAATGGAATATATTTTTAGGGGCAGTGGGTCCTCTCTTCTGCAACCCCTGCAGTATAATGGGTGTACTTCCACACCAGCTTCAGCATTAATGCACACAGAATGTTTCCAGGTCCTCCAAGAAGAGCAGCTCATCGACAGTAATATAAAGCAGCTTCGCAGATACTTCAGCTATGTCACAAGTACATTCCTGTATACCTTTACATCATTTTACAGTAAGGTTTTCAATAGGAACCCACTGAGGCCCGTCACCCGGCTTATTTATCTCCAACTGCCTGGGGTAGAACCTCTTCACACCAACAACACCTCACTAATACATCAACATTCTCATCTCACGGCAATCTCACTGACCTCACATATTCCACCCAGCCAAGCGCTACACTGAACATCCCCTTCCTTACACAACACACACACACCGTCTGTCCAAGTACTTCACAACACAATGAAATAAGAAAAATGGTCAACCTTGCATGGGGGCACAAATCAATAAGAGTCCACCCTTGATGAAGACAAAAAATAAAAGACTGCAGCTTGGACAGGAGCAACAATAAAAAAAGAAAAAAAAGAAATAGTCCAACCTGGAGGGGGAGCGTGATCCTCAAATGTAAAGGACTAAAATATCAAAATATATACCCCCCACAACCGCTCATGGACACCAGGGCCTATGAAGAAGCGGTGGTGTGGCTAAAAGGATTGGGGTATATGTGGGAATGGCCAAGGGACACATCTCTGTGGTTTAACTGGGACCACCATCCTGTGGTGGGTCCGCGGGTGGTAAAGTCTGACCACATAGTGCCATTGCCTGGTCCTCATTGGCTATGGCCACTCATGAGAGGGGTGCATAAATGAGGGTTGCAACATGGTCCTGGTGCTATACGTCACGATTGGCTGCATAGTCAGTATGTTGTCTGACTCTTGATGTCTCCAACTGCATGATGAGGGATTGTCTTAAGGATGACATCTCTTGTGGAGGAGGTCCCTTGTGGCAAACATTCCACAGCCACAATGTATCTCTGTCTTGACGGTGGGATTGCCTTGATGGCAACATCTCAGCCCACACGCATTTGCTCCGTGCTTCTACATCTTGATGTAGGGATGCCCTCAAAGCCAACATCTCTTCCTGCAGGCATTTACTATGGGCTTCTACATCTTGACTTAGGAAAACCTTTGAGGCCGACATCTCCACATGCAGTGTTTCCCTCAATGTGTCCATCACTTGCCATTGGTGGTCCTTGGAGGCCAAAGACTAATTATTCAGGGACTGCCGGAGAGCCAAAACTTCCTCACTAATGGCCTGCCTCAGTTGGTGCATGTCCGTCCTTACTCCCCTCCTGGTGCGATAGGAATTGTTCTGTTGTGTGTGCAGTAGTTGAGGAGATGATATGTTCAGCCAGACGATGGGTGTCCCTGGCCCTCTCCTGCAGGACCTTACCCCAATGAGCACTTGCATGCAGCACCTTCTCCTCACACTCTGAGTGTCCGGCAGGCACATGTTCACCATGTGTGGGGGGCCTACCAAGCAGGGGCATGTTGCAATGAGAGCACTGTCTTTGGCTGGCGGTCTTCAACCCTCTGATTGACACTGGTCTCCTCTGCTGGTCTATTATGGGCAAAGGCAATCTTGCAGATACTGATTCCACTGTTGATGCAGGACTTTCCACTGCTAGGTCCAGGGTCTCATGGCTCTCCTCCTCAGACTCAAGACCATCATGGAACTCTTGAACTCCATGGCATGCAAACTACACATTGGTGTACCCTACATGTCCTTCAGTATGCCCTCCACAGAAGATTCGGCAGTAACATCTGAGGAGTCAGCAAGCCTGCTGATGACACTTTGCAGCACTTGGGGTTTCTCGCTGGGCACAGCACATCTGGCTACACTGGTGGATGGTTGTGCATCCTCCTCCTCCTCCTCCCCCTTTTCCTACTCCTCTCCCACCTTCTCCACCTACTCCCCGTCCTCCAACCCCACTTAATCTGCTGCATCATCCCCTGCACAAAGACAGACAACAACATAGAATTGTGAATTACAATGCATACAGGCACAATATGGAAAGCCACAGATACATCACACATTGGAACCAAGAACACTGTGAACTGTTAGTCATGATTTGCGTTCGCAATGCACTGTCCACACACATGACACTGTTAATGTGTCCAAAGAGATGTGTCGTACATGTCATTGCCACACATAGGTATATTGGCATAGGAATTAAATCCTGTTTTCAGTGATGTGTACTGTCATATCAATGTCAGCCACACACAGACACCACACACCCACCTTCCTGACTGCAGAACATGTGATGGAAATTACCATGGAAGCATAACTGCAGTACCCATGGGTGGGTGAGGAGGACCACAGCCAACTGTACCACAACATTTGATAGCATATCATGCAAAGATGGAAGGACATATGACCTGCACACAAGGCACTCACCTAATGTGGATGCATAGGTGTCCATGCCTCCCATGCCAAACACCTGCTCACTGCTGATGAGTCCACTGGTGACCTCTTCAAATGGAGTTAGCCTATCCTCTTGTGGTGAAACACCTCCAGTGGCCTGGGCAGAGTTGTCACCAAGCTTCTCCTTGGTACATGGTGTGAGGGCCCCTTTCCTCTTGTGGGCCTCTGTCCCTGTGAGCCTCTGCATGACACAGTCATTGATGTGGTCTTTGACTTCCTGCCACATCCTCCACCGCAGGGTCAAAGGAAGGGCACTGCCAGCCCAAGTGTAAGGATTGGCATTATTTTCAGCAATGTAATCGGTGAGAATTATTAGCTCCTCATCTGAAAAATGCTTTTTCCTTGTTGGCCCCTTCTCCTTGACCTGTGCCTCTTCTTGGGGTGCTGCCTCTTCCTGATCAGCAGGCTGGCCCCTCTTGCCCATAGTCAACCTTGATGGTGTAGGGATAATTGTATGCTCACCACCACCCTTCTTCTGACGTCTTCCTTATCCTTGTCCTCTCCCTCTACACAGAGCCCTCCCCTTCATGGTGCAGTTAGGAACGGTAGTCTTAAATCTGGCCTCAAAATCCATGAGACACCACCCAAAGAATACCCAACATGGCGAAATGCGTGTTAAACTCCCAACAATGTGCTTCTCCTCTTACAACAGAAACACCTTGCACCCCATAACAATCACCGTTTCCGTGCAGGACAGGAAATGTGATACACGTTCAACCCTCTAAATGTTTCTGTGTATGTGTAGAACAGGAAATGCAAAACATGTTCAACCCCCTAAATGTCTCTGTCTCTGTGCAAACAAATGCAAAGGAGTGCATGCAATTAGGCACATAGGCACACTGTGTGCAGCATGTAATTTACATGCTTAGGCTCCTTCCTCTGATCTTCAAAATGCTGCATAGTGAATCCATGAGAGAAACAAGTTCCCCCTGCCTCATGTCATTTCTTACCTCCTCCTACCCTAGATTACCTCCAAACTTCACCATTTCCTGCTGCCTAGTAGTTTGTGAGTGCCTGCTGACCACAGCACTGCCTTAGCGTGCCTATGATTCCTCCATTGACTGTTCTCTGTAGCTCACCTGTCAGGCTCTGTGATCACCTCATCTGCCATCTTGGAACATCCAACTCTCTGTTCCACACCCGCGGCTCCACAGCATGCACCTTCGGGGCCTAGCTGCACCTCATCAGCCTCAGCAGAAGACATGTCCACTACATCAACCAGCAACTCCAAGGTGAGGCTGAGGACTGTTAACTTCGCTGCCACCAAAGTTGCCATCCTGGGTGAGCAGGTTCTGACCCATTAAGATGCTCTCTTCAAGCCACAGAAGCAGCTTGGTACGTGTGAACATCATATGATCTGGGGGGACATCAATGCTGCAATCAACATGGAGACAGTGGCAGTCCATACCGTTGACCACACAAAGAAGCGATGGGGTGACCTCAGGCTCCAGAGCCAGCCAAAAGGGGCCCTCGAGACAGGTGCCACCGTAGTGGTGTACTGAACAGGCCGGCATTGTGTTTCCTCCTTTCATCTCTGGGACCTGGACATGGTTCACCAAGCTGTCCATGCCAGATCTTTTACCTGCAGACTTGGTTCCAAGCAAATGGTGAGTACTCACAGGGTGTACCTCTATACAGTGTCTGTGTGCCCAGCATCATTTGAGGTGAACTCTTCTGTATAACGCTAATGTGTTCCACAAATCTTAACCAGCATGCAGCCTCATGCCGATGCTGGTCTTATGTGATGGCAGCCATATGTGAAGTGGACAGGGGTATGTATGTCCACTGTCAGTTCTTAATGAAAAAGTGTACTTGCAAACATGCAATATGAGTTGCTGACATTAAGCACTCTGACAGGAACAGTTGCCAGATTGAGATGTTGGGGGAATGTGAGGCACATTCATGCACAACATCTCTATGGGTTGCTTATTTGCAAATGATGATTGCATCATCCACACTCAGCAGCTGAGACTGACACATGTGAATGGATGTCTGGTAATGACATGTTGGTGCATTGGACTTTCAGGGGCGGCTGTGAAATCTGTCAGCAAACTGCATGAGGGGCCAGACATGTCCTTTCAGCATGGCAGTTGTTGGGGCTGGGAGCAACAGCACTGCTGCTTTATCCTCAGCTTTATCCTCAGCAATGGGTGCATGTACATGTTGCAATCTTTACGGTCGGACTGTCAGGGATGCATGTTGCTAGACATGATTGGTTGAACAAGTGCCCAAACAGGTCTCGTAAAACGTATTTGCCTGCTCGCGTGGCCATGCTGTGTGGAATCAAACATGGACTGGCTCAGGGGGTCATGCATGGAACAGGGACACCTGCCAGCTTTGGTGTTGCCACCAGTGCGCTCTGCTTGCCCGGGGAGGTACCCTTGACCAACTATACTTCCATTCCCCTAAGCACTTGCCCACTCTACCAAGGGCCCCACAGCTCCCCCACTCTCCTATGCCTTTGTATTGCCTCCCATGGCTGTGCTACGTTCACCATAGGAATGTATGGGAAATCCAGATGGCTGGCCAGCTGTGGGAGTCTGGATAGGCTCCAAACTGAATTGTACTCCTGTTAGGTCTATGAGGTGGCAGGACACATTTTGTCAGGCCTCCTCCTCTGTCACTCAGGGTACACAGATTTCAAGTAAGCATAGTCGCCTTCCTTTGGTGGTTTACTCTAGACAGTGTTCATTGATCCTGGTTTGCTATGATAGGTAATTTATAACACGCTTAATACCCATAGGTTTCTAAGCACGGACACAGGCATCGAAAGTGTGGTGTTCCATGTCGTCTTGTTTCCAAGGCAAGCGCGTTGCTGTCTCCATTTGTTTCTTGCTGCCACACACAGGTTCTGCACATTCTGAAGATGGCCAAAGGTCATGCTCCCTACACTGCCAGCTGAGCTTTACCTGAATGGTACACTCTTCTGAGAGGCCAACTTGACTTCCAGGCCTGAAGGGTCCCTGGCCTACAAGAGAAGCACAGATAATGTGCACGTCATCAGCAGGGGACCCTGTCTGTCTGACTCCCCGCAGTCCACTGGACTGTGTGGTACACTTGGTCCATCTGGGGTTGGACTGCTTGCCTGGCCTCAGCCTTTGTTACAGGCAATTACCTTCACCCACCTTGGGATGGTGTTGATTCAAGGGCATTCCGCTCAGGGAGTGCCCCTTACATGGATGTCTATGTCCTCTGAACAGAGGAAAAACCCAGCAGCCCTACATTTTCCCAGTGATCACGTAAGAGATGAAGGGAGTGGGCTGGAAGCAGCACCCGACCACCATGCAGGGGGTGATGGCCCACCTGAGCCATGCCCTTGCACTTATCCACCAAGCTAGTTTTTCCACAGCAGCCTGGTATGACAACTGAACCCCAGGGTGCCACCGCCACCCTTCCCCATGCCAGTGGTGGAGGCATGTGCAGCAGCCACCCCCTTTTGCACAAATTATGCCTGAGCACAGCTTTTCCCTCCGACCGCTTCAGCTGTGCCGTTGGTGCCTGTATGACTGCCCTGACCCTCCAACCTGCAGTGTTGGGGCATGCTCTGATGCTCGGGTCTCACAGACAGTGCAGAGGGTGGAAAGGTTGGCCTGAGGCTCGCCACCTGAGCTTCTGTTACCTGACTACAAACTCAGATCAGATGTGGCTAACCACTGGTTTGTAGCATATTACTGAGTGGATGGAAATTAAATGACCAGGATTCCCTCAGTAACGGAGAGTGAGGAGGGCAGTGCCCAGTACAGAATTCCCATCTGGTAGCAGATCCAGGGAATTTGGCGTAAAGTGACTGACTCCCCAGCATTGCTCAGGGGACATGAGTCTTTCCTATCGAGGCTCAATCCACAGGTGGTGTTATATTGCTATTGTCCCTCAGCACAGTGTTTAAGGCAGGCACAACCTCATGCCCTGACAGCAATCTGTTCCTTCCGCCAGGCCCAAATGGTCAACTGGCCAGGCTTGGCCCACCAGATGGCCAGAGTCACGGTTGACCCAGCTGTCTCCCACATTTTTCTGCAGAAAGTCTCCATGGAGCCCACTTCGTGCAGGTATAATAATCTGTTTTAAGTGTCTCCCTGTGGGTCAGACATGTGGAATGGGACTCGGGGCATCAGAGCCAGTGTGTAGCAACAGGATTTGCTGCAGTGGGAGAGGCAAAGCAAGTACCGCACTTGAAGGCTCAGATGACACACAGGCTTCGGTAGGCGTCCCAGGTAAAAGCTACTGGGGCTCCTCAAGGCAGTCGGGGTCCCCATGCCTCTTTGCAGGGCAGTACTCTAGAATGCCAAAGGCAGAGGCCCGGACAGCCAGAGCATGGCCACACTTTTGTTTCCCTGTTCCATGCGTGACTCCTCGTGGCAGTCCTGATTGTATTCTTTCTCACACTGCAAGTCTATGCGAGCAAACAAGGTGATAATACGAGCCATGCTATGGTGTTACCAACTCTGATACTGCATTTTCTTTTTTTGAGGCACATCTGATGCGATGAGACTGGCCTACTCACTGGCCTACAGCTGAACACCCCATGCCAAGAGAGGTCGCAGAAAATAGCTGAGCTAAACTGTGGAATGTGTGATGCCTCAGGCTCCCGGGCCCATTAATGAGCCTCTCGGAAGATGTACACAGCTCATAACACTGCTGACTCAAACCACCAAGGCCAGAGTCTGCAGATATGACAGTGCATTTCACAACTGCAGACTATACTCCTTCCCGCTTTTCTCTGAAATTGACCTGTTTATTTTCATATGTGCTTTACATGTGCTGTTTTACGGGTGGAGATTGGATTTAGCCACTCAGTTTGCATTTGCATATAAGGATGGGTAAGGCCTGGGGGGTCAGAGCAGTAAGTAGCATTACAGCATTACAAGTAGCATTGCTTGAAGTACAGCCCATTTCTCTCTATTTTGGTCTCCTGTGTATTATTTGTGTCTGTGTGCCTGAAGTGGGGGGAACAGCACAAGCCTGTAACATATGGTGCAACTGAAACATGTGCACAGGTGCACTTCCCATGGCACTGCCTGCAGGATACGCTTGGGTCACCACAGCATTGTGATTGTAATGTGGAATAATTTGTTTCCATGCATATGTGGCCACACATCAATGTGCTGGTTTTACATTTGTGCATCTCCTAATTGTGACTCATCATTTTCCCTACAAGTGTGTGACTGTATTCATTCTGATTGTAGGGCATGGGCGTGTGTTTGTGTGTAGCAGTTGATGGTTGATTCATGCTGACTTCATGCTACTGTTACTATAGTGTACACCACACATACATTGTCACTGTTGACTAATGTCTATGTTCTTTGTTCCCTTTTACACCGTTGTTGCATCTGGTGAAGAGCGTGCAAGCAGTGCTGTGTAGCAAAAACCCAGGGACAATGGGCCTCATTACACGGAAGGCAGTAAGGGTTAACGGTCACCGGTAATGGTACCGGTGACCGTTAACCCTTACCGCCTTACTACGAGGTCCCTTTTGCGGGTTGGTACTTTAACACCTGCTTTTTAGCAGGCGTTAAAAACCAACCCACAAAGGGACCAGGTTGCTAATTACGGTACCGCAATTTGCGGTACCGTAATTAGCACCTTCCCCATTCCCATTATGCCCTATGGGGCAAAGATGGGAATGGGGAAAGGCAATGGGGAAGGGGGAATTACCGCCCCGCCAACCTTGGAATAGAGCGGTAATTCCCCTTTCCTCCAAGGCGGTGCCGGTATTTTACCGGCATGGACCAAGGTGCTAATAGCACCTTGGTCCTCCGCCTACCGTGCAATGAGGCCCAATGTCTCCAGACCCAGACGCAGACCCCAGTCACACCCTGTTGTGGCCACCTCTTAAGAGGGCGATGTGGCTGGGGAAGCATCACTTCCATTAGGCAAAGCTGCTGAGGTTGAGTCACAGGATTAGAATGCTGTAGAGGGCACCTCAACAGTGGTGGGATAAGCCAGACAGGGGCCCAAAAGCATGAAGGCATCCATGGAGGCATCAGGGTTAATGGAGGTGGTGGAGGAGGAGGAGGAGGAGGAGGAGGAGGAGGCAATTGCAGCACAGCCCACAGGGTCAGGTGGGGGCACCGGGGAGGGTGTGTAGGCTGCACACCTGGCCCTGAGACAAGAGGAAACGCTGTCTACCATGGAGTGGATGGCATAACTTCATGTTCTGCAGTCCTGACCACCTTCAATGATGCCTCCACCCAGAGTGAGGCAGCACTTCTGTCTGATGTGGCCATCTGGGATGGGGTGGTGACCCTACTGATTATTGCAATGAGGTGTAATGTTTCAATGCATTATGCTGTGCAAGCATCATGATCAGATGGACGGCCTCTTGGCACAATTGGCATGTGCACATCTTTCCATTGGCATCTCTGGGCTGGCCACTGTGATGGCCCCCTCCTTCTCCTCCTCCTTATCCGTGCCCCAGTCATCCTCCACTCAGGACTCCATGCCACCTACCACCATGGCCCCCTGTGCACCAGTCCCACCATTGCCCAGTCTGGGTGTGCCAGTGTCCCTGTTTGAGATGGAAGTCCATACAATGACAGATGATGTGCACACTGAGCTTGCCCAGGAGCCTACAGGTAAACAGTCAGTGGGCATACAGCAGGCGCTTGAGGGCAATGCAGGTACTCTACTCCACTGACAATGACTGTCATCCATTCAGAGTCAGTACCTGCAAAGCACACACATTGCCAGACAGCAGCAGATGGTGACTTTGAGGATGCAAATTCTGCAGGGAATTGCCAGTAGCAGGAGGCAATCAGGCACATATATGGCACAAGTACAGCAGGAGGCCCGACGGTGCCTAAGGGTCCGGTTGTCAGCCTTGGTGGAATTCGAGAGGTTGCAGGAGGTGGAGAGGCAGCGGGCTTGTGATGCCGCAATTGCAAGGGCCAGGACTGAGGTGGAGGAAATTGATGAGGGGGCGGGCTACACTCCTGGGGAAATCTTGCAGGGCAGCAGAGGAGGTTGAGTCGCAGAGAAGGGATTCCCTGCAAGCCCTCCAGCCAAGAATGGAGTCTCACCTGCAAGGTAGAAGGGGAATCGGCACTGGTTGAGGCATTGTCCGGCAACACAATGTACTAGCCTGCTGCCAGTTTTATATAGTTCTTTATTTCTAATTATCATTTGGTACTTCTATGTTTTTCCATGGCCAATTTTTCACTTCCCCTTTTTGTATACATAGTTTGTATTTTACTACATATTTACATCATGAGTGTTCAACATTGTTTGCTGTCTCTTTGTCCATGTGCACATTTTGTTTGGCCATGTTTTCGAAATGAGTATGTCCTTTGGCTCTCCTGTGGGTTAGGGCATCACTCTGTGTGTCATGTTGTTACTGTGATGTTTGCTGGGTGCATGTGTGCATGCTCTGTGTGTGTGATGGATGTTGCATCCATGTTCAAAGGACATGGCGGCCTGGTGTAGATGTGAGGAGATGACATGCTTTCACATGTTTGACAGCTTTGTAATACACATCTGTTGCGTGCCTACTTCTGTGCTTTGCAGTCCAGGAATGTTGGTCAATTGTGTACATGTGTTGATGGGTATGTGAAACATGTATGCTGTGATTGACTTTGTACTCAAGTGTTGAATATGTTCATTGGTGTTTAGTGATGTCATGTGTTACTAGTGCTTGACATTTTGTCATTATTTTCATTGACTTGGACATGTGGACACGTGTCGCACATAAAGGGGAGGAACCATCAGGGTGCTGGAGGTGGCAAGGGCTGGTTGCATGATGCCAGTCCTAGTGCAGGGACACTACTTGTTTGGTGTTGGTGTGTCAGTATTGTGTGAGCAACTTCTTTGTTGTGTGTGTAATGGTGTCAATGCAGGGATGCTTTTGGTGAAGGGTGATAGGTAGGTTTCATGATGATGTTTGATGGCTCTCATCAGGGATGTGCACATAATTATTCATGTGTCTTGCCACATGTTCCACATGATTTAGATATTTGTTGTATTTGATGACAGCTCATTCACCTCTGCCCATTCGCTACTAGAGGTTCAGTTTATTGTACATTGGCCCTCATTACAACCTTGGTGGAGGACCATGGTGCCATTAGCACCATGGTCCATGCCGCTAAGGTTGCAATTCCGCCATGGTGGATGGAGGAATTACCGCCCCATTCCAAGGTGAGTGGGGCGGTAATTCCCCATTCACCAATGGCCCCTTTCCCATTCCCATTTTTGCCTCATAGGGCATAATGGGAATGGGGAAAGGCGATAATTACGGCACCGTAAATTACGGTGCCGTAATTATCGCCAAGGTCCCTTTGCGGCATGGCTTTTAACGGCTGCAAAAAGCAGCCGTTAAACAGCCATTCCGCAAAGGGAACCTTGTAATCAGGCGTTAAGGGTCGGCGCCGTTTACGGCGCCCTAAATCCCTTAACGCCTGAGTCGGAATGAGGCCGATTGAGTTGCTTTCTGGTTTGTGCAATGTTCTTTCTTGGGCAAAGTAGATAGCATGGACTTAGCACTTCTTTTTGTAAATTAGGCCCTCCATCTCTAAAGGAATGTACATTACGAGGTCCATAGTACATTACGAGGTCCATAGAAGCTGTGATGCTAGGAAATGAACCCACAAATTATCTCTCTCTCTCTCTCTCTCTCTCTCTCTCTCTCTCTCTCTCTCTCTCTCTCTCTCTCTCTCTCTCTCTCGTATGTTTCCTCCACTATCCCCTCTCTTTACCGTTACATTTTGTTCCTCACCGTCACTACTCTCTTGCTTTCAGTCTCACACTTTCAGTCGCAGTATAACCCCCACTATCTAACACTAACTTGCGCTCCCCTTTGCTTGTCCCATTTCCCCATCTCGCTCCCTATTGTGGTTTCTATTTAGAAAGATACGTAGATTATGGTGGATGTGTTTTTCTTGAACATGGATGTGCTGTCTTGTTTAGAAGATAGGTAGACCCTGATACACAGAAATAACTATTAGTCTATTGTCTCTTGTATCGACTTCGCCCTCGAGAGCTCTTTTTTGCTCTCTCACTTCCTCTCTCCAATCTCTCGGTATCTTTCTGTCTCTCGTCCATTGTCTCTTTCTGTCCAACATTCTCTCACTTTCTTGCTCACTGCCCCTCTCTCTCTGATATTCCACGTTCCTCTCTTATTGTTAATACCTGCTACTTGTCCGCCCTGTCCTTCTCCTGCCCTCAATCTCTTTAACTCTAGGCGTCTCTACCCGGAGCTTTATTCTCTTTAAATACCAATACCAGCGGCTTCCCAGCGTGATTGTTCTCTTATCACTAGCATGGCTGTGTTTTTTTCATTTTACTTTCTGGCAGATCCTTCCACATTTAAGCAACAGCGCCCTCTAATGGTGTATTGGATTTTGTCAGCATCTGTTAATGTTGATAACTTTGCAATTATGCCATTGAAGTCCATATTTTGTTTTCACTAACTTGAGCGGAAAACGTTTGTTTCTACAGTAAAAGTGTGCATAGAGAGCTAATGCCATTAGCTTGGTTTTGGGGTAAACCCCTTTATAAAGAGTTTCAGAGGTTGTGCAGTATAGAAAGGTTATGCCGGTGTCACTTCCATATGAAATAAAAGCTGCACTCATCAAATCACATTTAAAAGCGTTAATAAACCTGATTGATAAAACACCGCTTTATTGTAAGGAAAGTTGGACCTTATATACCACATGTTTATGTTTATGTTTAATGCTTATAACACACCACAGCCTGCATGCTCAAGGCGCACATGGAACAAAAAGACAGAAAAACAACTAACAACAATCTTAGCGTTACACAACTAAATGTCTTCATTAAATCTTCAAATCCTCCAACTGCAGGATGTTTTGATCAGGCAACAACTAGTTTGGGTGAATTTTCCACCCACCACAAAACATGCTCGCCAAATTTTCATTTATATAATTAAGTTCTTTTTATGGACCTGACACCACCTATTTGACAATATTGATTCTCTACAGTATCCCACTCCTTTCTGGGCAATAAACAAACAGTGTTACATACACGTTCAATTAGTTCGTAAAATTGAAAAAATTGAATTAATTAAAATAAATACAAATTATCATTAGATGAAATTCCATTCTAGAGAGTGACTTCAATGAAGAATATTCAATGCACGTGTTGTATCACTTTTGAGTGCTATGTTTATATGAATGTGGACTTTTGGAAGACACACATATTAGCATGTATACGTTTGATTTATTCTGAGCACACATGCACCACACCATGGTTTGAAAAATGCATGAGGGTCCAGGATAAGGCTTTAATTTGTTAAAAAACTAGTTGAATCAGAATAGTGACCAAAACCAAATCTCCCTACTTATAGATACAACCCCTTTACTCAATGAGCACACGGCCATCTAGAAAACTCAACTGAAATACCTGCTACTTGATTTTCCCTCATGTAAATCACTTGTAAAAAGAAAAATGAATGTTCAAAGTGCATATTTGCTAAACTTCCTTCAGTGGTGCTTCTATTGCATTAAGGTGTAAAAGTGTACATTGTAATGTTTGATGAACAACTTAAAGGTGGAAGTTTATAAACCCTTTTCCTTATTTTTAAGTGGATCAGCAGAAGTAACAGAACTCTGGTTGGTGATGTAACCAATTAATGACTTCAATTATGTTTCCCTTCTATAATGTGCAAAGTGAGATATCAATGAGCTCCTGTTCTGCACTTGGCCATTGCACTTGGCCATTGTGCAGAGAAGAAGTCAGAGTTCTTCCAATAAGCACACCGTTTTCGGTCTATTCCATAAAATCAAACATTTCCAGAAGCACTTACAGCTCTGAAAAATAGATGAATTTCTCAGGATGTCTAGTCAATTTATACATCCTGTCCCCTCATTACTTTCACAAATAAGAGTTTATATTTAATCTATTCCCCTGCAGAGTATTACTCTCCTCCGGATTATTTCACCTAATATTATACTTACAGATACATTTCCTTTGCTGTCTCACAGGGAGGTGGGCACCCTTTGGGGATCATTTAATAATCTCCCTTTGGCACAGGTGGGCATCAGTCAACAAGATGGTTCCAGCTCCCCTCCACCATCTGGTTCCCTTCTTTCTGTATTTGGGCCTGTCTGCTGTCTTTACCACTGAAGAAGACTTGGGGATTTAAATCCAGATCGACCCCTCTTGCAGTGTTATACTTTTAATCCAAATGGGTCCAAATGAAAGTAATCTGTTCTATTCCCCTTTCTGTTGTTATCAATGTTCCTTTCTCTCCATCAGACATCCAGTGAGTATGTCAATGTGTGTGTGAGACACCAGAATGAATGGGTTTAAATAGTTACAGAACTGAAACCACTGGCTTTAAAGGTGTGCATATTGAACCTAATCTAATTGTCAAGGCATGTGTTTGGACAGAGTTCCAAAAGTGACATCATTCTAAACCAATCCCTCCATACTCATTGGGCATGTTAATGAACAGAGAAAACTAATGCGAGTGACTTCCAGATGAACTTCCTCCTGATTGTATGTGATGTCAGGTTAGAGATGTCTGCATTAAACAATTTAAACCTTCCAAAACATCATGTTCCTCACATATAATCATGTTGCTAATCACTTCATCAGATGGCTCTACCTCAGGGGAATCAAATGTTGTGATTTGCATCTTGACATGACTTATGGTGGATTGGTTACAAATGAACATTCTAGGACAATTCATTCAAATGTTACAAGCAAGACTATAGGCCTCAAAACGAAGTGGGTGATAGCCCTTAAATGCAGTGGTAATGCTATTACCACTGCATTTAAGGGCTTACCCTATTATGAGTTGGGCGGAAAGTTTGGAGTTTTACCTCTTTGCTAGAGGTAAAAATCCAGCTTTTCACCTGTTTTTGGCGTTATTACAGCCAGCGCTAATTGCGCCATGAAACCCCCATTGGATCCAATGGACCCAATGGGGAATGGGAAATAACCATTAGCCCACTACTCGTGATTTGGTATACATAGCACCAGACCAAGTAGCAGTAATGTAATTTGCGTTGGTGGTATCCCGGGGGTTTTACCACCTAGATACCACCAGACTCGTGATGAGGCCCTATGATTCCAAATGTAAAATTCAAAAAGGCATTTCTTTTTTTATTTCCAAAATATTGCATGGCATCTTCACATAATCTGGCTGCTTACAGAATATCTGGTGTCAGTTCCTTTAAGCTCAGAGCGTGGACATGTATGACTATTGTGAATGCTGTTTTAGTGTGCAAGTTCTATGAAGAAAGGCTGCTGGCAAGGGCCATTTATGATTTCAGTTGCACCCCCTTGAGCAATTACAGGCAGTATTTCCAATGTCCTGTTGATTGTTGGGGGATGGAAGGCCGTTTAGCTGTCCAGGCTCAAAGCAGATTTATTTCACAAAATGCATTTTACACACCAGTGTGCCTCTTAAAATATCCTTCCTTCTTGGAAGTGATCATGCACAGGTTAAAACTAATGAGCTGTTCCATCTGCAAACACTATGGCAATGTTTAGTTTTCTGAGCTTGCCACTGATGGGTGTGTATTGCTGCTGAAACTTTGCATTTGTTAAAGCATGCACAAACACTAATAAACAAACAAATGAACAAATAACAAAGTTGTAGACCATGCAGGCTGATGGTATGGTCCTTAACATGGTATGTTGGAACACCAAAACCACTGAAGAGCCGATTTGCATCTCTGTGACGTCCCTGTATGTAAAATGCACCCTCAGTCTGATGGTCACATTCCAAAAGGACTAACGCGCCGTCAGTGTATCTCTGAAACTACTTAGTCCTCACCTTTGGGATTAAGGCAGAAATCCCCCCTCCCCCACATGGAACCCTGATAAGTAATGACACTTTGATTACTATGATTTTCTGCCTGCACATAATGTTAAACAATATGGCGAAAGAATCGTGCTGCACATATTTCAAATTCAGTTAAATGTAATAATGTTTGAATGTCATGACTTGCAGCTGGGCAAAGAGTGTTGCAAATTCCGATGGCACTAGCTCCCACCTGGCAGCCCATCCTTTCCAAAAGTCATCAAGGCTCCTAACCTCGCATTCCAGAGCGCAAACTATAACTAAAGCACATACATGCTCTCTCAACAGCCGCAATCCCCGCACTGTAACTACCTTTCCGCACATCTCATAATGACTTCAAGTAGCGCAGGGAAAGGGAGGACAGCAAGGCACTTGCACCAAGGTACAGACACATTAAGATAAGAGAAAGGTGGGTGAGTGACAGGGGGAGAAAAGTAGACTGGCATATGATACACTTTGTACAGCAGCAACCCAGATGTTCAGACTGAGGATCTGTGACATATAAAACCATTCTGACCATTGCTTTTTCATTGTGAATTTGAAACAGTTTCTCTTTAATGCAGCAAAATGTCCATCTTGTCAACTCACTAATCTTGGGGGCACATGTTTCTGCTGTTGGAGAGGGCAGTGGTGAGTGTTGCAGCAAAAAGCAAGTCTGCATTGGCATTTCCAAAATGTTAAAATGAAGAGATTTTGCATAACAAATAAGAATGGAACATTATATTTTTTACAAAGTGTTCCACTCCTGATGTTTCGCAATATTGTAGAAACAGGCGTTAAACCGAGCCAGTAGAACACAGCACTTGTTGACAGTAGGATGATGAATGTTTAAACTGGCCCTGCTCTGATACAAACTTGTTATCCACAGATTGCATGTGGTTCCTCACACCAGGCTCATTACCACCTTCATATTTACTAGGATTATAACCAGACACCTACAGCCTAAACGCAGATGCCTGCAGCAGGCACGTTAACCCACCGAGAGTTCTTAAAGAGAACCAAAACTGTGGCCTGCAGGGTTCAACCGGCATGTTCTGCAGAAAGCACCCAACTGTTGAGGAGGGCCCAGTTTGCTGCAACAGCATGAAAACCAATGCTCAATAAAGAAGTACTCAAAGTGCACAGTAAACCCCAGCTTTAGTCAAACCACAGAATAAAGAACTGAGGCAGCATACAAAAAGCTCTAGTTTTAGAAAAGGTTTGAGCGGCTTTGAAATACATCATCAATGACGTCACACTACAATATTGATTACACAATTTATGAACCTCTTGGATTAGTTAACATCCTAAGTTACATACAGAATGCATAGGGGTTAGTTCTGTGATAGGTTTGAACATATCTGATGGCTCCACGTGTACCAAGGCCCTTACAGATACTAATTTCATTACATCATTACAACTATTTCGGATTTGTTGGCTCCATTAATTACTGGTGGTGGGGCATGAGGGATTTGTATTGGTTTGCCATTTACGCATCAACCTTGGACACTTTGACAAGACGTTGAGATATAATGGAGGGATATGGTGGGAGAAGAGAAGCCCATTGGTCTGCAATATTTCCAATTAAAAACACTCCCATCTTCCCTAGGCCATGTGCCCTAACTGCTGCCTTTGTATTTTTGCCTTGTGTATCATCTCGTTTCTGTGTGTGTGCTCAGTGGTCCGGCAGGTTCCCAACCTATACTTAACTCATAAGGGATAACTAGTGTTCTTCATGTCTTGATCGTGTGTTTGGGGGCCATGTTGGAAATGATTATCTTCTTATTTACTGTGTTGTAGCTACTTCTAACGTCCATGTTATGTTTCTTCTGGCCTCCTGGGACACCTTTCACTGATTCTTTATGGAGTATGTTGGCATACTATTCTCGTGCACCTGCACATTGATGTCTGTCTGTGTTCCTATTTCTTAAATTAACTTGGAAGCATACTGCTTTGTCTCCTCGGAGCTGTTATCCTGTCTCTGCGTTCTGCACTCCCGCTACTCCCTTCCGTGTTTGACCTTGGCATGGAAATCATCCAAAAAGACAGAGATTAAAGGATAGTTCCGGGACTTTTTTTTTATTGTCCCTACGGGTCGGCCATGTGTTTGTAAGCATAAATCGGTAGATCGTAGGAAACTTTCCTATGGACCTTACCCGACTTTTCGCCCATTATCGCACTCGAAATCAGCCTCCATTTTGTGATAATCCTATCATTCCGCCGCATCGACCTGGCTCACCTGCCTTTGCGGCACTAAATCAAATCCCCCGCCCCTGAAACAGACTTTATCAAAACATTCATATTCCCCGCCTCTATCCGTGACGTGACTGAGCTGCGTAGGCAAACGCGCCCAGGCGTCTTCTACGCGACTCCACACAGACCCCGGAAATCAACACAGATCAGCTCACAATACAGCGCACCACAATTCGGAATATGAAACTGTACTTTGAAATCAAACCGCAAGATTGTAAATGTGGTAAAGTACATTTATTTGACATCAAATGTTTAGAGAATATTCAGCGATTTGCATTTTTATTTGCTCATGTTCCAAAAAGTTCGTATTGAGGAACGCGATGGTCCTTTGCTGTACACAGGGTCTTAGAGCATCTCACAATACAGCACCACAATTCGGAATGTGAAACCGTGGTTTAAAAGCAAACGGCAAGATTGTACATTTGGCAAAGTACGTTTATTGGACATCAAATGTTTAGAGAATATTCAGCGATTTGCATTTTTCTTTGCTCTCGATCCAAATTAGTTCGTCTTGAGGGAAGCGATGTTCGTGTGCAGTACACAGGGTGTTGGTTTACGATAAAAATAAGCTCTTCTGTCGCACTGATAATCGCATGGCTGTTCCAACAACGAGGCACTAGGCCACCACAACGGTAGGTATGTTGCATCTAACCGTTAGTACCGCGTAAGGGCATACTTGTACTTGGCGATCGTCCCATAAAATGGTCAGGGTGGTAACGTTGTTCACGCGGAGAAGCAACTGGCGGCTGTAGAAGCCGTCCGCCGGTGTCTGGTACTCGTGACACAGACAGTAGTGAATGATGTACCTAAAAACATAAAAAATGAAATTAGTCTCACCATCAGATCCTTATTAAAATTATTCATTTCATAGCGAGGACAGCGCTACTGGGTGTACACAAGTGTTTAAAGGCGTGGCGAGGCATGGAGGGGGGGGGAGTGGAGTACAAGGTAAGTAGCATAAAATAATAAATAAATAGGGCCAGCTGGTGGCAAGTGCAAGGTAAGTGCAGAACAAGTGCTGGGAAGGGGGGGCTGTAGGATACTGAGACAGTCCCCCAGTGCAGGGGTTGACAGGGAGGCAGTGCAGGTGGAGAGTGGAAGGGCCCAGGACCGAGGTCGCAGACAGTGGACCAGTTGTAGCAGGGGAGAGGGAGAGAGAAAGCAGAAGCAAAGAGGAAGGTTTTGAGGTGCTTCAGTAAAAGCAGATGTTTCTCCTCCAGATAGTGCGCGGTAGAAAACACTATGCCACATAGAACGAACAAGTACAACTGAACCCGTCTTTAAAGCCACTGTATAGTAATGAAATTGCGGTATAAACTCATCAAAAGTTACTTACATTATATTTGCATTTTCCATTGTGTCTCTGTGTAGGGCAGACCCGAAACACCACTCCTTCTTTGCCGACGTTACTTCTTCTAATGAACGTGGCTCATCGTTTCGTTTCTGAAATTTTATTCATTATCTTTTCTTAGTCTTTCAGGATGGTCCCGGCCTGTCAAGGTCAAATCACAATAGAACCTTATATTGGGTCGTGGGCCGTTCCGCCACCCGAGCAAAACATCAAAGCAGCTGACCTTCACTTTGAGCGAGCACACATTTCTAGTTAGCTCCAGTTAGTGTAAGGGCATCTTGTCTGCGTGCCTTTTTTTTTATTGTCCCTATGGGTCGGCCATGTGTTTGTAATACGGAAACATTCTATAATTTTTGTAAAAATGATTTATATTACTGTTTGGTTTAATTGCAATGGGCCTGCAACATGAGGAGACTCGAGAGAACAGACAATCGAATTACAATCATTTAAACCGTGATGTGTATTTCTCAATGAGCTCTGCTTTAGGTGGACATGGAACAGAGGCAATGTTGGGTGGCAATGCAGTTGTCCCCTGCATAGGTTCGTTCACCACTCCATGTATGTGCCTATCGAGGACATCTACGATAAGTCTCTCAATAAACTCATATTGCATATCCTCAAACACTGGTTTGATCACCCATTGTTTAATTCTTTTAGTGAAGGCCTTATTGTAGCGAAGCGTCCCTAAAGTTCCGGTCGTCCTACTTTGTTGACGGCCAACATTATGGTTATGTGCCAAGACCGCTAGAAGAGTCCGATTTATCATGCCTTCCATGCCAAAATGCAATCTTTTGGGCCTGTACTTTAGGCAAAGACTTCTAGGACTCTACTTTCTATCTCAGAGGCTGGATATCCGCAATATCGGACCCATTCTCTTATCTGATCTATTGTCTTAGGGAAAACATGCATTATAGTACCTTCAGATTTGTTATGGGTCTTCGAAGGGCAACCGCCAATGGAACAGGCAGGCATTATGGAAAGTTCTGAAAAGTAAAGATCAACAATTCTCTATGAATACCAATGTGTTAAAACATTAAATGACACATAAAAGGTTCAATGCAAGGTCCGTTTTGGTTCTTGGAACTATACATGTTATTCACATGCGGATAAGTATTTCAATAACTTTCAAAAAATAGAAAAAGTAATTTGACTAAACTCAGAACATGTGACTAGTTCCTTGCATGTACTGTCGTGAACGAAAAGAAAACATGGATGCAATTTGATGACTACTAGCAAATAGATATAAATTAAAAAATTGGACGCAAAATGATTATGGTACATGGACTTACCTTGACGAACAAACAGTTAGATGCAGGGATCAGAGTAGTTTCTTGTCGTAGAACAGGGAGCAGTTCACAGGTTGCAAACTGACGAGTTTGCTCAAAGTGGTCACGGAAGTTCACAGAGACGAAGAGCAGATAACCAGCACCTTCACGGGTTGACTAGCAAAGCGCAAAGAAGTTCTCATTAGAAATATGAAGTGGGTTATAAAGAATTCGAAACAGGGGTGTGTTTGTGAATGAATGACGTGTATATGTCGTGGCATTATGCGGTCTGCAGGGGGCCGTCCAGCGTGAGGGGGGATGCTTGGCAGGAGACACGGGGTCTGGAGGTAGACATGGGAACAACAACCCATGCTCTATAGACCACTTTGAAGTGTACATGGTCTTTGGCACCTCTTGGCCTTTATCGCTCCCTGACAGCTCCACTTGCCAGCACAAGTACCCCGGTGCGAACTGCCTTTGATAGGGCGGGGGGTGGATCGGGGCGGTGGTCGTGCAGACAAGACACAGGAAGACTCGTGAATGGAGACACACTTATGTGGATTGCAGGGGGCCGTCCAGCGTGAGGGGGGATGCTTGGCAGGAGACACGGGGTCTGGAGGTAGACATGGGAACAACAACCCATGCTCTATAGACCACTTTGAAGTGTACATGGTCTTTGGCACCTCTTGGCCTTTATCGCTCCCTGACAGCTCCACTTGCCAGCACAAGTACCCCGGTGCGAACTGCCTTTGATAGGGCGGGGGGTGGATCGGGGCGGTGGTCGTGCAGACAAGACACAGGAAGACTCGTGAATGGAGACACACTTATGTGGATTGCAGGGGGCCATCCAGCGTGAGGGGGGATGCTTGGCAGGAGTCACGGGGTCTGGAGGTAGACATGGGAACAACAACCCATGCTCTATAGACCACTTTGAAGTGTACATGGTCTTTGGCACCTCTTGGCCTTTATCGCTCCCTGACAGCTCCACTTGCCAGCACAAGTACCCCGGTGCGAACTGCCTTTGATAGGGCGGGGGGTGGATCGGGGCGGTGGTCGTGCAGACAAGACCCGTTTGCCGCAGGGCCTCACCAAGGAGAGGCCATCTAACTGAATGTAAGAGGATGGCTGCAGGATCTACTACATGGAATGCAGGGGGGTGAGTTTATAAATACCTCACCCTCCCAGGAGAATATACACTAGATTCATTTAAAAAATCAAAACAACCATTGTTAAAATATATGTTGGGCTTTATTTTAGATTTTAATTAAACATAAATAATAAACATTACACATTGTAAAGTTGAGGTTGCAGCACATCGAGGGAAAATCCGCGGTATTGTCCACTGTCACTGGGGAAATGTTGTCTAATGGCAAGTACCGCACAGGCAGGTATTACTCTCCGAACGCGGTGTCCGAGCCTCCCGTGAAGCCACCAAGTGAAGCAACGATAGGCCACCAGCCTGTACCACCTGTGAAAAAAAAAGATGCAAACTGTATTAAACTGACCAAACTTTCTTATCAATGTCGATTCAGGTAACACATGTCATTTTTCTTAGAAAAAAATTATATCTAGAAAATGCACTATATGGAACAAATTTACATGCGTTCGAATGATATGTAAATGTAATTTTATATGTGGGAGACGACCATGAAATAGTGGTGGCATCACTGACATCACAAACAGAGTATACTTACTCGTTACTCGGATTACGCGGACGAACAGTGCCGCGAAGTTCGTGCATAAGCACCATCATCATCCTCAACACGGTCCGTGAGAGGCAGGCTTCCCTGAACTCTGGCAGCTCGGTGATGCATTGCGGACTTTGCTCGCCTTCCTGCAGACTTTGCTCGCTTTCCGAAATGTAGGCCAAGCACCCGGAATTTTCACGGCAGCAGCAGTTCTCCTCCTCAGTTGGCATTAGCTCGCACCGATTGCACGTGCACCAGGTGGAGACGCCGTCCATGCGACATGGTCCAGGCTCTTCATCCGTTGACTGGTCCTCCCAACTGCCGTCCGAATCCCCATCGTTTTCGCGTGCTTGACTTTCCAGTAGTTCTTCCTCGGTGTACTCGGGCTCGTACATATACGGCATTATTGTGGCCATTGTGCGGTAAAGATAGTAAAATAATTTACAGAGATGGTACAGGTGTTCACACGGGCTACAAGCGGCGAAGGTAGCTGACCAGAGCACTGAAACGAGTCACAGAATACTCAAAGTAACACAGAGAGAGGAATAGAATCGAAAATCTGCTGCTGTGTGTTGTGAAACGGTCTGTTTATACTTATTGGGGAAAGAGGCGTCCTGCCATTTCCATGGCAACACGTCAATAGCTGAGGCGCAGCGATTGTTGACACGAGACGTGCTTGAAATGGGCAGTACGCGTCTGCTGATGTCAGGCTCAGGGGCGGGGGATTTGATTTAGTGCCGCAAAGGCAGGTGAGCCAGGTCGATGCGGCGGAATGATAGGATTATCACAAAATGGAGGCTGATTTCGAGTGCGATAATGGGCGAAAAGTCGGGTAAGGTCCATAGGAAAGTTTCCTACGATCTACCGATTTATGCTTACAAACACATGGCCGACCCGTAGGGACAATAAAAAAAAAGTCCCGGAACTATCCTTTAAAAGACCGAATGGGAGATTTGGCCAAATGTTGGCCATTCCAAAATACCGAACATCCGAAAAGTTTGACCAAATCCCCCATTCAGTTGTGGGGGCTGTGGTGGGTGTCCCCTGCACCCTTGCTCACTATATTGTGAGTGGGGGCTGTGGGGACATCCCGCAGAGGCGGTCCCGAAATAATAGGAAAGAATCCTGCGGCGCCGGTTCCTGATCACGATGTCAAAGGGAACAGGCGTTGCAGGGACAGAGCGAGTTGGTGGCACACAGCCAAATGTGCCACAGCAAGGTCAGTATGGGCCTGGGGGTGTGGGTGAGGGTGGCGGTGGGGGCTAAGTCGGAAATGTTCAGGGAGAAAAGACCAAAGGTTATTTCTGAAATAAATCTTCAGTCTTTTCTCCTTCGAACATTTCCGTCACTGGCTTTCTACCCCGATCCCTTGGCACGTGCTACAACCACTGTCTGTGGCAGCATCACAGCTCCTAATATAAATGTGTTTGTAAATTCAGCATCTCATCTAAGACTTTGCCAACTTCAAGGGCTGCTGCGACCTATGTGGTGGGAAAATGGCTGTTCTCTTGAGCTTCTCTCACCTCCACGTTTGCAAACATATTCGCATATGTTCATGTTTTATTTGTCTTGTGTGTCAGCCATACATTGAATTCCCTGCCCATGTTTTCAACATCTACCTATACTTTCATCTGCAATATTAGTTTAGTGAGTCCCTCTCTCTGTATTCTGGAAACCTCCTCCCTCCTGTGCTATATATAGCACACTAATTGTGCTTTCTGCTATTTAACCTTGATCCCTAATTTAGTGTTGCACCGACTAAACTGATTATTTATAGAAGAAGCATATACATTGTTTTATGGCATTGGTTCTTGGAATCTGTCCTAGCTTGTCCACCCGTAGACTCTTAGGTGGTAGGCCTTTATGAGTTGGTATCGTTTTTTACCTGCACGACACTGACGAGGAGCTGGAGCAGGAAGAGGAACTTGCATATTCATCTGTGTAGGGGCAGTAGGTGTTTCCTGCATATTCATCTGCCCCATTACACTACTCTTCTGGGCAATCACACTGGCAGTGGAACCTGTGAGCTACAGGTTAAACCCAAATCTCTGCAACAGGCACATTAACCAGTAAAGCTGTAATTCTGGAATATGAATCTGTGATCTGGTGATCGCACATTTTTCTGCTGCATGTGGAAAACTCAATGACCCGTTTTCCCAGATGATCCTAAACTCTTTCAAAACAGCACACTATCCCTCGTGTTTTGCTTCTGCTGTGTGGTTTCTTTAAAACTCATTTATATGCATATAAAGCACGTGGATTCTTTTGTTGAATTAAACAGAATTTGCATAGTGCATTTAAATGAGATGTGCTTGAGCTGCTAATCACAGGTGTGATTATTATTCAACTTAATGGTACTCATTATCTCACCCTCAGAAAGAGAGAAGGCAAAGTGCGCCCATTAAGATTGGAACATATGATCCTCGAGCTCGATGTTTTCTCTGCAGCGGGTACGCTTAGCTCCTGAGCTAAAACACATTTAGGATGTGCTTCTAATCACAATGAATTGTGTTGGGGCACATGCACGGTGCTTTAAATGTCTCAGAACTATGATACTAGTTTACATTGCAAGGCAGCATAGAGAGACATTGTGAGAGCTTCTTGGATGTGTCAGTACTTAACTATAGGTGCATTTAGCAGGTCAAGAGAGTGGTGAATTGAGAGAGGAGAGCTCTATGAATTCTTCTGTGATTTCATACTAAGGAACACAGAAGGTAATTAAAGGGGTGCATTGCAAGACCCAGGGGAGTGCTCTAGTACCAGAGGAGCACCCTGACAACTGCATACACCTCAGTATTGGGATACTTGCATATGTTGTAGCCGGGTCAGATAAGAAGTACATGCTAAGTGCTGAAATGAGTGTCTTAGTGCAGATCTACTAATACATACCACAAATTTGGTATATAAGTGCATTGTGAGAACCCTGTGGGTAGCTCAATTTTCAGAGAATGATTTGTGAGGCAGGTCAAGGTAGTAGTGTTTTGAAAGCTCTGCATTCGTATCACTACTAGAATGCTAGGACATACCCTAAGTCAGTGTAGCAGTGCCTCATACGAGCTGTGTGGATGTCCAAATACTGGGATACTTGGATGCTCCCGAAGTCAGGATTGAGGTGCAAGGTGAGACCCCATATGGTTGTCTCAATTCATTCTGAGATATCTGTGCACAGTGCAGGTCAGGCAGGAAGTGTGTTGCAAGAGCTCTGTGCGCGTTTTAGTACTGAGATAAAAGTACATTGCACTGGTCAAGAAATAGGCGACTCCCAGCACTGGCATACCAGGCCACTCTTACAATCAGACTACCAATGCAGTCTGAAAGCCTTATGGATGTATCTGTACTTATATAAACATATGACTGTGTGTCAGGAAAGGGGGAACCAAGACAATTCTTACGTTGTCTCACTGCTGGGTTATCATTGCAGACTGCAGGTCAGGAACAATGTGCAGTGGCAGTGCAAGTACTCTGTAGAGCTATACTTGGAAAGCTTTGTACACCCTAGAATTGGAAAAGAGGACCATTGTGAGAACACTCTGCATTTTACATAGAGGGAATAACGTTATTGAAGGAGCGTTGTGGCTATCTCATTGTCGGTATACTATAACATATGTTGAGAGCTTTGAGAGGTTAGATGCTTGATACAAGTTAGCCTATAGGTGCATTATGAAGACTGCCTTGTTCCTATATTGATAGAGCAGGGGTCTTGGAAGTTAGGACAGAGGCACACTGACAGATCTATAGGGTTGTTGCTGTACTGGGAGAGACAATGCATGAGATAATACTCAATGTTTATTGACCTAAATTTCTGTTTACATTTTCAATGTGACAACGTAGTAATTTCAAATGATTCAGATGGAATGTGAGAAAGTAGTTGTGCTGTAAATGCCACATTTAAATTGTTCATGTTACCACATGTATATGTCCCCATTGTATATGTATATGTCACCAGATCATAACATTCTGCAGGATTCCTGTTTTTGGGAACTCACAACCATGTATCTACATTCAAATGTTGAGGCTGCCATCCAGAGTTTATATGGTTTATGGTTACAATAACTTTAATGTGAGGGTAAGTGTTGTGAAACATTAAATATGTACCATGCCCAGTATGGATTGTGTACTTGGGAATAAAAGAAATCAACCCCTTTAACATAGGCATGTTTTAAAAACATGCTTTTTATGCAGAACAGCCAGGAACCTTCATTAGTAGAATGTGTGCCTTCCTCATAGGGTAATTTCAAAAGAGTACAATAGGAAAAAATGTACATGGTGATTTTAGGGACCCCTTAAATTTCTATTGCTAATAACGTTTGATAGGGACTTGCGGGCCCACCCAGATTTCAAAGTTTTGTAAATATTTGTGAAAAGTTTTAAAAAGTTATTAAGAAGACAAAACATTTTTTTTCCGAAGTTGCGCCCTACTTTCCATTCATTTTCCCATAAACAAAGTCAATTTAGCCAAAGCGCACAGTCCAAACTGCTAGATGGATAGGGACCAGGTCCGAAACAACTTGGGCACGAAGTGTTCAAAGGGGTGCTTTTTGTGGTTTGAGGTTATTTCATGCAGTAGATTTGAGATATTTTACGGAATAGATAGCTATATCTCAGCTAATTTGCCAAAACTGGGTGTATTTTTAGAAATGAAATTGCTGCCATCTAGTTTTTCTATGAATGATAGAGATAGCCACGGCAATAGACAAGGATGCTGGAAAATGAAACGTGGGAAAAAAGCTATTTGCAGTTTAAAAACATGCAAATTGCATCAGGCTAGGTGTGGGGACGGTGGTTAGTGACATTTGGGAGTTGGAGAGGGTCTAGGGACAGAGTTTGCAACAACACAATGCTTTCTGTAGCCTCAGCGACAGCCGCCATCTCAAAGCAAACTACATCACAAAAACAGTGTGTATTGTGGGAGGAAATGAAGAGGGCAGGGGAGGTGAAAAGGCCCTCTGGGTATTGGGGGAGCTGCCACAGATGAAAGGGATGCTTACTGAGGGTCTGTGGGGCGAGGAAAGCATTTTTCTTCTGCCCATTTCTCCCGATAACCACGGCTCAGAAGGACTACAAATAGCCAATGGACTGTGTAGTTCGGTTCATGCAGGTATAGTCGTTTTCCTCTTTTTTTAATGAAATATATATTTACAACTATAGTGACGTCAGGGGTTAAAAAATCACAGGCCATGGCCAGTGATACGAAAACCATCCTGGTCTCTCATTGATGCAATAACCAGGACAGACCCTGCTTAGCTTAAAAGTGAAGAATTGGCCAGTCTCCTCAGGCCATGTCGCCTAACTAATAAAGAGAAGGAACAAGACCACATGGCTTGAGGGGGCTGTCTCTTTCGATGCTTTGAACTAAGCAGCCTCAACCCAGTTACTGCATGGATGGGCCACCAAATGGGCATCTGCATTATTATCATTTTTTAAACTGTGGACTGTCAATCCTTGAAGGTTTTGCACTCAGGGGCCATTTATTTTTGGCCTTTTGCTGAATTGCATTCTGGTATGTGTAGTCTCCCAGTCAAGATGGGGGGAATAATGCCAACATTGTACATGTGTTGCCTAACATATTTCTATAAGAATGTATACAATATTTGAGTGACACTATGGTATGTGTACTATTCAAGTTATCTTTATAGAGCAGAGCATTGTTGAAAGCCAGACATGGAGGTGATGAGGGGAAATGAGAGACCAGCATATTTATTGAAACATTCCCTCACTCAGGTTATGTTTCTGGTGTTAATTCCTTTTTTATTCCAATGCTATTTTGTCTTGTGCACTTTATTCTAAGGACAAGGTCTAATGAACTACATTTGTATATGTGACTTAAAGATATATGTTCACTTATTGTGTGTATATTCATGGGTGCCAGCTTTTGATGTTCGCTATGGGGCATATGATGTTCTTGCAGCTGGTCATTTCTTCACCTTTTCAGTGCTGGTAAAATGTTGTTAGTTCGGGTTATGAGATGTATCACAACAGTCAGCAAGAGACTAGCCATAAAGCAAGGTGATTGTAGCATGCTGTTCAATCAAAGTGTGTGATCCTCTGCAAATAATTTAATCTCACTGTGCAGTGCCTAAAACATTGCAAGTTCTCAAAGCTTACAATCTTTTAAACATAATTTAAAGAAAATAGATATTTTTATAGCTACAGTTCCCATCCATGCAGTAACTGGGACCCACCCTGCAGAGCTTCAAAACGAGAAAGGGGCCAGAGCCCCCCAAGGCCATATTGCCTAATAAATGAGCCCATGTTACATGATCACTTAGAGAAACATGGTCTGAGGGGGCTGGATCCTTCCTCACTTTGAAGCTAAGCAGGGTCACTGCTGGTTACTGCATAATTGGAAACTGCCTGCAGTCCTGAATGCTGTGTGTTTTCATAGTTTTAAATATCTCATAAAACACAGCATCTGCATTACTGTTTTGTAAACCATGCTACTGTCAGTCCTAGGAAGTATTGCATTCAGAGCCAATTTGTTTACCTTTTGCTGAATTGCATTCTGACATTTGTAGTCTCCCAGTCAAGATGGGGGGTTGAGGGGGTAATGCCCCAATTGTACACTTTTTGCCTAAAATAGTTCTGTATGGATGTATATATGTGAGTGAGACTATTGTATGTGTACTTTTCAAGTTATCTTTATAAAGCAGAGTATTGTTGAAAGCCAGACATGGAATGGAGGAGGGCAAATGATAAGAGGGCAGATAAGTCATGAATATTTTCCCACAATATGGCAAGAGAGATTTCAATCCTGGACACTGGTGCAGTTAGTTTTCCCTGATTGTGGCTGCTTTACAGGCCACTAGTTAAGGATACATGTTGGTGGATATTATACCTTTTTTTAGAGGGCGGACACAACCAATTTTTGTTTTGTTTTTTAAGGTTAGCAATCCTGCCGAATTATTTGGCTACTAAGATTTTACTCAGGTTGTCATGTTCCCAGTGCTCACAAGAGCACAAACATTGGTTTTGTATTGGGATTTTGTTTTCGAGGGACAATTTACTGACAGATTGCTGGGTTTAAAAGGTGAGCACCTTCTAAGGAGATGATCAATTGAACTACATGTGTATATTTCATTTTAAGGTTTAAGATATATTTTCACTTACTGTGCATATATTCATGGGTGCCAGCTTTTGATTTTCCCTATGGGGTGCAATAGATCTTTTTGGTGGTATGTTTGGTTGGTGGTATTTTTGGCTGGTGGTATTTTTGGTATTTCATGGTATAGAGATGAGCCTAGCCTTGGAGTACTGCATGATAATTGTTTTATACCGGGATCACTAACTATAAGAAGATACTGGATTAGTACAATCTAAGGGGTCGATTCATGGAGCAAACGTGCACCGAAAATCCCAGCGCAAGCAGGCGCAAGGTGGCGCAAGCGTGAGAAAGCAGTGGGCGTAACACGCGGAATGGGGAATAACGCATGAAAAAGAAGGCATAACTGGGGAAGTACTGCAGGGAACTACATGGAGCGCCCACACGCACACGAACAACCCGTATTCATGGATTCGAATATGGGAAACCCGCGCACGGCAAAAGATGCACACAGGCGTCAACGCGTCCGCCACACGAAGGCAGGCGGAAGCGTCCCTGCGCACAGTATAAAAGTGCGCGCAAACAACAAACACCTATATACAGCTACGATGAATGCCCCATTTGTCGCAGCACTGATCGTGGGACACCGCAGGAGGAGGAGAATAGCCAGGGCACGCATTTTCGCACCACGGACAAGCCTTTTTGGGATGCCTGACGACCAGGTCTACGGCAGGTATAGGTTTCCACCCCATATCATCCTAGACCTGGTCAGGGAGTGGGAAGATGACCTTACATCCCCCACCCTTTGCTCCCAAGCATTGAGCCCCTTGGAGAAGGTGCTCAATGTCCTGCAGTTTTTGGCCACTGGGTCATTTCAGCAGACTACTGCCATAGTGGGGGGGGTCTCACAGGCCATGCAGTCACGCTGCCTACACCAGGTACTGGCAATCATGACAGCGAGCCCCTCAGTCCGCAGGCACATATACATGCCCAAAACACCCGCAGAAAGGCAGGCCGTTGTCCTGGATTTTTTCAGGGTCGCACACTTCCCCAAAGTGCTCGGTGCCATAGATTGCATCCATGTGGCCCTACGTCCACCTAGGGCCACTGAGCACATCTACCGAAACCACAAGCACTGGCATTCCATCAATGTACAGGTGGTATGCGATGCAAAGGGAATCATCACCTCTGTCTATGCAAACTACCCTGGCTCCACCCATGACAGTTTCATATACAGAATGTCGCCCTGGAAGCTGGGCAGCATGGTGACACATGGCTCCTAGGTGAGTACAAATGCCCTTGCACATGCATGCATGTCACACACACACACACAAACACACAACCCCAATAATCACAACCATTTACACCTCCCCAGGGGACAGTGCAACCACATAATGACGCCAATCCGGAACCCCACCACACCACCCCAGGTAAGATACAACGCTGCCCATATTGCAACCAGGGTCATAGTGGAGCGCACATTCGGAGTGCTCAAGTCACGTTTACGCTCCCTTGACCGCTCTGGCGGGCAGCTACTCTATGCACCCCCAGTAGTGTGCAGGATCATTGTGGCAGCATGTGTCCTGCACAATGATGCAACATGGCAGGGCGTACCGGTGGACATGGTGGTGCCCCCACATCCCCAACCACAGGCACAGGCGCTGCCCATGGGAGGGGACAGGGCACGTGGCGAGGAAGCCCGGACCCAGCTTGTGGCCACATTTTTCACCTAAACTCCCACCCCTGCGGAGTGCACACAGGCCTGGCACATACCAGGTGACAATCGATGATGACAAAGAGACAGTCAACTGTCACAACCCTACCACCCTGAGATAGTTGCTATGGAAGTGCCACATTGTCTGCATCCCTAGCTACTTAAACACAAGCTATCCTGTGTGACCAAAAGGCACACATATGACATGACATGATATGGCATTTGTAATGTGCCTATACACAAGTATTTCAAGGTGCGGTGAGGCAGGGAGGGGGGAACAAGGGAAGACAGACAACAATACTACTAGGCCAGGTGTCATTTAGATTGTGCAAGTGCAGGGGTAGGGGGAAGGGAAAAGTGCAAGGGGAAGGGGAGGGGGGAGTGCAGTACAGGGTAAGTAGACTAAAAAACAAATAGATAGGCCAGCTGGTGGCAACTGCAAAGGTAAGTGCAGACAAATGCTGGGAAGGGGGGGCTGTAGGGATAGAGAGACAGTCCCGCAGTGCAGGGGTTGCCAGGGAGGCAGTGCAAGTGGAGAGTGGCTGGGCCAGGGACCGAGGTTGGTGAGAGTGGCCCAGTTGCAGATCCAGTGCAGTTCCAGTGAAGAATTTTGCAAGGAAGAAGCAGAGAGAAAGCAGATGCAAAGAGGAAGAGCTTGAGGTGCTTCCGGAACCGGAGATGGTTCTCCTCAAGTTCCAGTGAGGCAGGAAGGCTGTTCCAGAGGGAGGCCCCTGCCGCGGAGAGAGATCTACCCCCAGCTAGTTGCTTTGAGAAGCGGATGACCCTGACATGCAAGGTGTGAATCACACACACCTGCAAAACAGGCCGTGACCATCACTGTTATGTCACTCAAACCCTCCCAAACCACAACATGACATGGCAAGCAATACCAATACACCAACACAGTACCAGAAAGGTACACATTGCCATGTCAAAAATGTATAGTGGCATCAGACAATGATGCCTGACATGGAATCAGATGAAATGACTGACCAACAACCTCCCACCCAAAATAAGTCATTTCCAAATGCATTACAAAAGTTGTAGACGTAACATAACAATGAATGCCTGTCTACATGCACATTGTGCATTGCAAAATCAACACTGCAGCTTCTGTGTGCTGTGTCCAACTCCTGCAACACACTGCTCAGCGCACAGCACAGTGAACAGCCATTGTGTGTGATGCACACCCTGAGCATCACATCTAAGCAACAGACCACATCAAAAAGCAAATTAGTCATGTACAGGAATCATAATTGGTCACAGAACATGTGCTGCAGGGACACAGTGGGCACCAGAAGGCAAACAGAGTGTACACGTGGATATGCAAGGGTGGTTATACATGTAGTGCATCATAGTGCAAGTGTGTGGGTCAGTAAGGACATGCACTCAACATATGCATGTGCAATCAAGTGACCCTCAGTGTCCTCTACACATCACATGTGAACATTCACCATGTGTACACCCCAGCATATCAAACCACAACTATCCCCTCACACCTGAAAGGTAAACACAACACATGAACAGGCATTAATCAGCAGAACACAACATGTACATAGGATACCACAATTACAATGTCAGGGTTCCCATCACACTGCAGGGCAAGGCAACTATCAACAACAACCCCCCCCCTCCCTCACAAATGACCATGACCCACTGAACAACTGCACCTGGGTCATGGAGCCTTCAACCCTCAATTTCACCTGGCCACAGGATCACCCTTCCCCTTCGTCACTATCTCCCACCTTGTGTGTAAAAAGGTGCCTGCACCCTCAGAGTCCACCCTCATTTGCAAAATCACAAAATCCAAGCCAGAAAAACGAACCAGAACACCCTCCAGTAGATGACTTGACGTAGCAGTACCTCACAAAGGCCAAGTACTACCACAATGATGTAACAACCAAGGTAGCACAGTAAAACAATGTCACAAAAGGATGTGAACCATGTGTGGTACATAACATAGAATGATGCACCATGAACGGATGTGTACTGTCACAGGTCCCGTGTACAGGCGCGGGAGGGTCACGAAACAACCATCCCGGGTGCCTGCAAGGTCAAACTCACACAGGCCTCTGAGACCCTCGTGGGGAAGGAGGGTCAGGGATATGCAGTCGGGACAGGTGTTGGCACACTGGATAACTGGAATGAGTGGCAGGAGAGGGGAGGAGGAATGACACATGAAAGTAGGGAATGCACGAAAATGTACTACCTGCATGAACACATACACAATCCGAACAAACTTGGCCATCATTGTCATGGCCTTCTGTAGTCCAGGCATAGGAGTGGCACAAACCAACCACCCCCTCTAGGGTTTTGGCGCCTGCAAGTTTGGGGCTTACACAGGCATCCGCAACCCCAGCGGGGAAAGAGGTTTAGGGAACGTTGCTTGGATAGGTACAGGAAACAGGAACACCGGGTAGAGGGTACAGGGTTTAAAATTGGATAGGACTCTGGGTGATTAGGGGAAAACAAACATACCAAATTGAATTACACATTCATCCATGCATTAGTGCACCCCCCAGCAAGCCTATGCAGAGCAGTTTGAAAGAAAAACAACAAGACACTTAGCTCTGGTTTTGAGTGCTGGCCTCCTGCCTGCGCACTCTCAGGTCCGGTTACAGGAGCACTGCAATGCTGCAAAGAGAGCCACAGTTAATAATCTGTACTTGCCCATTACACAAAAACACACCACCAAACATGCCCCATAGCAAGAAACTACTCTACAAACAGACAATCTGGTGTAGATGCTTCATACCCATATATAACATTACCCCTGTGATGGGTCATACACAGTCAATGCAGTAAGTCAGCTGCCGGTGTGTGCGTGGCAAATGGAACACCAATGTGTCACAATTCACACAACATGCAATGTTCCCTGGGTAAGCAGACAGACCCATATAGCAAGGCATGACTTCAGAACAAGTCGTGTTCCACCATGACCGAAACAAAGTTGGCAGTGCATGTATCAAAATGTACATGGAAATGAAATGCACTGCACCCGAGTATGCCCCTTGCTGTATGTCCCTGTGAGCTGCCCCTTTCTATGTCTCGGAAGGCTACATGGTTGATACAAGTGCCTCAATGGACCTTGGTGTACCGGAGGGTATGTGCCACTGCCCCTGCAGGTGTCCCAGACAACCTTACAATCAAAAGCCATCAGTCCACCAACACATCTGAGCTGCATTGTGTGCTTCAACACCAATAGTCATCCAAGCTCACCCTCAGTACTGTGACTAAGCCTGCATGTGCAACTCGCCTGGTTCAAGCTTTGCTGTGTTGTGGCCCCCCTGTGCTGCTCACCTTGCCTGGAGTTCCTTGGAACACGTCAGCAGTTCTAGGATGTAGGTCTGCAATCCCTGTGCCTCTGCTTGTGCACACATGTCATGTGGGCACCAACAAACGTGTCCAGAATTCAGACGTCCAATGGGCCATGTCTGCTGGCAAAGGTGCTCTGGAGGCACATCCCCCTGCAGAAAGGGCATGAAACACATGATTAATGCTTTAAAGTCATCTGTGTGTGTCTCTTCAGGCATCTCATTACTGGACCATGTCAGAGACTTACATCAGAAATCACACCATCAGTCCGTCTTTCACATCCAAAGTGTGGAACACACTATGTACGGCATGAATTGCAATAAGCACGTGTACAGTAAAGATAAGAAACATACTACACAATGCATAGCAATGAATGTACACATTAATCATGAAACACTCCATCTAGCAAAAGCTGAACAGTGGACAATAACACTGCAATCATCCCCACTAGGGGTGTCAACACAAGTCACACAGCACCAGACATGCCACAGATATGATAGTCCAAAGCCCTTGTGTAATAGGTTGTCACACCGAACCATCCTTGCGAGCCCATGGATAAGGGAGGCAGGAGTGGCATATGTGAGTCAAGGACCCCAAGCAGCAAACACATACACAAGACAAGCCTGAAGGGCCCAGCTGGAACAGACAGTGGATGCCTTCAAAAGCCACAAAGCACCGCACCGTCACATGAAAGCACAATAGACAAGCAATTTTAAACTATATTAACTAATTACACTAACTATGAAAAACCTACATTACCTAATTAAACTAACTATCAAACAGAAACTTAACTAACTAAAGTAAAAGAAAAATCAAAAATGGCCACAAACGACCCGGGGGGGAGGGGAGGCACCCAGGAGGGGGGAGGTACAGGGTGCTGCTCAACACCCACATGCGATGATGCTGAGCCAAAAAAAAACCTCCTTGGGCTCAACGCCTGCACAGCCCGATAGATGGTCGTCCGAGTCTGGCTCATCCTGGAAAGGAGGACGTGGCACAGTAGCCTTGCCACACCTAGCCGCAGCTTGCCCCTCATCGGCAGCAAGTCTGCCGGATGGGTGAGCCTGGTTCTGTGTGGCGATGTGACGTAGGTCTGCATGCAGAACCTCACGTGATACACGTGCTTCCTCTTGCAAGGTAGCACGTGTAACACGGAGTTCCTCCTGCAAGGCCTGGCTGGGCAACCGCTGCACCTCCTGGCAAGCCTGTAGCTCAGCCGAGATGGTACGCTCAACCTGTGCAAACCTCTCCTCTGCCCGCTGCCTCTGGGACATCATAAGGACACCCAGAGTGGATTTGAGGGAAGCATACTCCTCCCTCAGGGCATCCATGTGCGCCTCTGTGTGAGCAACAATTGCTTGACGCAGAGACGACATTTCAGCCTAGCGTGCCCTGTCTGAGGCCGCCATGCCCAGCCTGAGCGAGCGGGTCGTGGACCGTGCCGCCTGCTGCTGGAGAAGCACCTGCCTAGCAGGGGGAGCACAGATCGGGCCACACGCTCCATGCTCTCAGCAATGTTCTCCATTGCTGCCCCCTGCCGGTCTGAATTGGCAGTCATGTCTTGCTCCCACTCAGTATACTGCGGTTGCGCACGGCGACCGCGTTGCCGGGCTTGACCCCTGCGGGACCCAAGGACCGGGGGTCCTCGCTGTGTTGGCACCGCCCGCGGCTGCACGACTACATGCCCCCGTCGACGTGATGTCCCAGGCACATCAGTGACTGGTGTGGAGGGTGACCCTGCGTCCCGATCCACCACGGGTGGAGGAACCAAGACTGTCTGATCCCTCAGTGCAGGTGTCGCAGACAGAGGAGTGTCCACATCAGAATGACTCACCCCTGACACATGGACTTGATGCTCATCCAACTCAACATGGACGTCAGAGTCGTCATCAAGGCTGGACTCATAGGCAGCCAGAGACAAGATGGACTGTAGCACATGGGGGTTTTTGTGGCCTACCACCCCACGACCCCCTCTTGTGCCGGGTTGATGTAGTGGTAACAACCCTGTGTCTGGCATGCCAACACCATCCTCCGCCTCCATTGCGTCATCACCTGAAAAATAGAGAGAAAAAAGGTCACTACACATGTCAGAAGCACACAACACACCAACAACAAACGCATCAGGCAGACATGTGACATACAATATATAACCTGGCATGCATGCTGGGTCAACTTTGAATTGCTTCTGTGATCAGACCTTTTGAAAGGTGGCAGTTTCCATGGAAGTGGGTCTATGCACTGCAGAAAATGTGTACGCCACTCACTACCTACATGTACAAGGACTCCATGGTGTGTGCCAGGAAATGTGAAGGCAGTGCAAGGTCAAATTCAGGCATCACGTACATTGTGCATTCAATGTGTACCATATCTAGAAGCCAAGCACCCCTCCACCCCAGTACAAAAGCAGGGATTCCTAGCATGGTATCAAAAGGCTGACCATACACCTGTGTATTGACAGGCAGTGTTGACTGGCATCAACAGCTGAATGTGATTCAACTGACAACACTGCAAATGATGCAGGGACAGTAAGCAGGACACATGATGAAAACTCTGGAGGCCGCCCACGTGTGAAGAAGACACAACAACAGTTGGACAGAGTCATTGGCCATTGAACAGGCTGAGGCCTGTGAGCCACACAGATTGTCAGACCCTAAACATGTGTGCAACGCAGTACTGAGCCACAGTTGACATGGGAAGGCTGATGAGATGCCATGCAATGTATGTCACCCAGGACTTGTATTACAGTGATCATCCAGTCAAGGACACATAGGGGCATGCGTGCAAAGCACATGGAGCATGAATGGGCACTCATGTCCCTGCGGGACATCTGACCTATGCACAGTACAAGTGAGATACCCTGCATCAAGTACTAAGGCTGTACCACACGGCATATGTCTGATTGTACGCTGGAAGTTAGCATCTACACAGGGCGCATGAACAGAAAAGTACACATTGGCAAGATTGAAGCAGACCAGTGCAAAGGTGGAACTGGGGTGCAGAGTGGCGGGGGAGGGGCAAGGGAGCATGCCTACATGGAGTCCCTGCATGCAGGCAGAGGAGACATGCACGTCAGTTATGCAATGACATTGTGCCTGGGCTGAGAGGAAGGCTGAGAGGAAGGTCACCCCACGCCACATGCAGAAGGGCCAGTGAGCTGGAACATGGACCGGAGGGGCATACTTGTAACCAGCATGTCAGTAGGGTGCAATAGTGGTGATGCGGACAGTCCCAGTCTGCTCCACATGTCCACCATCCAGCAGAGCAGACATGCATCATGGAAGCATTGCATTACTTACACATCAGAACCATGTACACGTCACATGTAGTGGCAATCATGCACAACACATCCCACAAGTGAAACACACACGTCCTCAACAAACATGCATCAACACTCACTGGACTGGGCATCAAAGTCCAGCATCTCTCCCACTCCTTCGACCAATTCAGGTGGTATGAACTCCGCAACGAGTTCCTCATGCGGAGTGAGCTCTTCCTCCTCTGGTGCAGGCCCACCGCCAGTCACCAGAGTCAAGTTGTAATTAGAGGCACGCTTAGCCTTAGTGCTGCGTTTGATGTCATTCCAACGCTTTTTGCACTCTTGCACCGTGCGCACCTCATGGCTGAATTAACTGACATGTTCTGCAACATGCTTCCAGTGGGTGTCACATTGGGCAGCCGTAGTCTGACTATTGGCACCCACTAGCATGTCACGGCTGTGGCCCCGCACGTAGCCCATGAGGAGGTCCAGTTCCTGCTTGCAGAAAGGCTTCTTCCTTGATGTGCAGGACGTCGTGGCTGTGTGTGGGGTCCCAGCCTGTGCTGCAGGTGTAACCTTCCTCCTCTTGGACTGTGGCGCAGGCCCTGGCTGGCTAATGCCACCCTGACCAGTATGGCCAGTGGGTTTGGTGGATTGAGCCAAGGGAGTGGCAGGTGGAGGGACGACCAAAGGCCTGACTTGTGTCAGTGGCATCTGGGTGCCCTCTAATGGACCCTGCGCAGCAACATCAGCTGTGGCAGGGTCATTGACCGCAACGGTCCTGGTTGGCAGACTCACAACCGGGGTGTTGTTGGGTGCATCTGCCCCTGCACTTGCCAACACCCGGCTGTTCGGGGCAGCAGATGACATAACTGCCCCAGGGACACATGTCTTGGTCTGAGCAGCCCGGCCTGCCCCTATGGTTTCCCTCTTGGCCTGTTGGAAATCTACCAAGGGCTCCTCAAGTGCCAATGCAGCCTGCGCTGGCAGACCCTGAGCCTGGGTGGCGGTGTCCACAGCTGCACCTGCAGCTACCACTACCCTTGGGCCCGTGGCAGTCGATGGAAAGGACTGCCGGGTCACACGGGTGCCAGTGCCAGATGCAGAAGCTGCATCCCCCGGAACCACAGGGGGTGGTGGCATGACTCACCGACACATGGCACAACATTGTGCTCAAGTGGCGCACCCCTGCCTCTTCCCCCTCTGAGGCCGCCCTGGACACCCTGGAGTCCCCCTACTCCCTGGTCACCATGGCCAAGTCCCCGACCACGCCCGCCACGAGGAGTACGCCCAGCTGAGGTGCCCCTCACCTTTGGTGTCCTCCCAACCATGGCACAGATGTAGTAGTGCCGGCACAGATGGAGTAGTGCCAATGGGAGGTGTACACCACAATTGACCTGGGCAATTGGGGTGAAGGGGCTGGGAAGCAAGATGTTAACAGCCCCCCTACACCTATAAGGCTGTATGTGACCCCGGTGATGTAGTGACGGGTCACGCAACGCAGGCAACCTCCCGCAGTACGCGGTGGCACCCAGTAACACGAATAACGCGCACGCGTGGGACACGCAGGCTACTATGACATCGAAAATGGGTGCGATACAAAGAGGCACCCGCAGTGGGAAAAATAGCGTGTGCGACACACCGTCTGACTAGCGCGATGCAGAAAAACACGCGTAGCCAATACCCCCGCCAAAAGAAGAGATACGTTCTTGATAGCTGTGAAGTTGTGATGGCGCGCGAAACAACAGGAAGCAGCAACACACGTCGGTCTCCACGAAAGGCACGTACAGCAAACTGCTGGGTCCGCTCGCCTTTAACCCGTGCTGAGGGAAACGCCCCCGCGCATCACGTCACTTACGCGCATGGGCCCTTTCCTCGGATTACACGCGGATGTGCAGTTTTTCACGCGCGCTGAAATGCCCATGCACGCCTGTGCGCGTCACGTCACTGGGGCACTTGCGCTTGAGGGGCCTTCTGTCCAATGAAATTGCGTATGCGTGCAGACGCGCTTACGCGCTAAGGACCTTTCCTCGAATTACACGCTGACGTGCAGAATTTTCACGTGTCAAATCACTCTGTATCAAGCTGGCCACGCATAAGCACACGGAAGACCAGGCTCCTGCCCAGAAGGCCAAATTACTGCCCCCCAGAGTCCCGAGCACGCTCCCACCTGCCATCTGCTGCTGCCTGACTGCCTGCTGCCCATGTGCCCTGCCATTTGCTGCCTGCACATCAGCGAGGGGTGCTGTTGCTGTGACCACCCCTGCTGGAACCGAAGACTCCCGACTGGGATTCCATCGCTCCAAAGCCCAGCCCCAGGACCAAGTTGCCCACCCACTCCTGCCTCTGGGGTTGTCATGTCGGGCACTGCAACATCTGGCACCACTGACAACCCCCGGCCAGAGAGGCAGAGGGGCATCAGCTTCACTGCACCGAAGTTGGTGTCCTGGTGGAGCAAGACCTGGGGCAGTATGATGCCCTCTTCGGAAGTTCGTGCGCCGACAAGGAAGGACGGACTCGGATCTGGACGGACATCGTGACTGCCATCAACGCGGAGGGGGTGGCAGTCCGCGACTTCCAACATGTCAAGAAGCTCTGGGAGGACTGCAGATCCAGGACCCTCAACAAGGCCCGGCGCCTCTTGAAGGCAGCGGATGCTAAGGGACACGGGGGCCACTTGTCGGAAGATCAGATGAGGGTCCTGGAACGCATATCCCCAGCGCTCTACGTCCAGGTCCTTGAGAGGCAGACCTGTCTGGAGTCGAGCGGTAAGTGTACATGCATCATGATTGTAAGCTGTGAGTGTGGTGATGTGCCAGAAGTGTGCAGGTTGCACATCTGTTTGTATGGGGCCGAGTATGGGTGGGGGTGTACAGGGTCGTAAGGCTAACACATGCAAGGGCTGTCATGTGTGAGACATGGATGGTGCTTGTGTGTGTAGGCTTGCATGCCAAATGCAGTTGTGTGGGCACTCATGTTTGGATGAATGTGTATGTAAGTAGGCATGTTCGTGATGTCACGCATGTATGTTGTTTTCAGCTGCATGTATCATCACTGTGTACATGTGCATGTGTGTGTATTTGACAAGGGTGCAACAGTGATGCAACATGGATGCATGTGACAGCGGGATGTGGAAGCCGGATTGGTAGATGTGACATGGATGCCCATCTGAACACTGCGACAGTTGGCAGAGGTGTACACATGCATGCAAGTGTGGTGGTGTGCGTGCATGTGTAGTGCACTCCCTGTGTTGCATGTGATGTCTGGCTCACCTTTGCCTGCTCAGGCTGTTGTATGTGTATGGATGGTGCTGGCAGTTGCGATATGGCTGTGGTATGGCTCATGTGTGGAAGTTGAAATGACATGTGTGTTGGCGATTGTGATGCCATGTCTGAGGTTTGCCAATGCCACTCATGTACAACTGTCATGTGTGTATGTGTCCATTGTACAGTGCCCTGATGCCTGTGTTTTATTTCTCCCTGTCTGCAGCGTCAACTTATGAAGAGGGCGGAGAAGGTGCTGTGGAGCACAGCGGCGGGGATCGCAACACCAGCCAGAGACGCAAGGCCCGGCTCCCCTCCCAGGTTGTGATCTTGTCGGGGAGTGAGGAGTCCGGTGCCGCGTCCCAGGCCGCAGCTGCCGGGGGGGAGGTCCAAGAGGCGGAGGTTGGAGTTGGACTCCTCGGCAGCAGAAGGGGCAGGTGGGACCCCACAGGGCGCAATGGTGGAAGATGGCACAGAGTCATCCAGGTTGGTGGGGGGTTTGGTGGAGGAGGAGGCCGTGCAAGCAACAGAGACGGGGTCTGGAGGTGGGGATTCCGCTGGTGCTAGTGGTGCAGTGCAGGACCAGGGACAGGAGGCAGCACAGGCCGCCGCAGAGGTGACTGTGTGCAATACTGTACCTGATCCTATCACTGCATAATCTTGCACCAGCAGGGATGCCTACGTCCAGACCCGTTTTCAGGCAGGGGATAAGCTCACGACAACTGGCCTTCCTCTGCCTGTGGGCGTGGCTATCCGGGTCCGCGTTGAGCCTGTCCTGACTGGTGTGGCGTTGCGTCAATGGGCCATGTGAGGTGATCTGCAGTCTTTTCATGAGGAGACTGCACGTCATCTCGAATGGCTCGTTGACCGGTTCGGGCTACTGGGACAGGTCACCCAGGCAAGATTCCTCCGTTTGATGGGGCTTACTATGACCCCCTCCTCAACTGAACCCCCTATGCGCCAGTCGTCCTCCGTGCCATCTTCCCACCCATTAGTTACCTGGGTGCCCTGTGGAGCTGCCTCTGATGGTGCGGCCAGGCTGGTGGAGAAGGCATCCCTGCCACAGTCGGGAGTCGGACGTCCAGCAGGGGTGGCCACATCAACGACTGCACCCCAGCCAGCGGAGGATGTGCAGGCAGCAGGAGGCAGTGCACGGGTAGAGGCACAGCAGCAGCAGCAACGTGGTGGGAGCCATGATGGCTCGGGGCCTTCGACATCGGAGGGGCAGGCATCGGCCGGAGGGCAGGAGGACCCAGGACGGGAAGTGGCTTCCGTGTGGCAGCGGTTGGGCCACGCCATAGATGCGGAGGGCCCTGAGGCGGGCCGAGTGCCTCGAGGAAATCCGCAGGGTTTTGGAGGTGGACATGTCGACGGCCCTGCGGACCCTCAGGCCATGGAGGAGGACCGCCTCCGGGACATTGAGCAGGAGTTCGATGATGCCCTGGCCCGGGACATCCAAAAGTGAGCCGTCGGACTAGCCCGCTGCCCTTGTAAATAATTCTGTAGTTAGTGTTAAGTTTCCTTTGGTTTTGCATTTTTTTTGGACCTTTTGGACAATGGGCCACATTTTTGTATATAGTTTTTTTTTTATTAGGTAGTGTTATTAGATAGGTTTCATTTCTTCTGTTGGGATCATGGACCCTGGATTGTTTATCTGTATATAGTTGACTGTTGGATTTTCATTTTTTTTTAATGATTTACCCATGGAGCAATGGTTTTCGATTTTAATTTTCCATTGGATTTACTTTTGTGGACTGTGACTTTGGACACCTTTCCTTTGGATTATGATTTGTGGTTTTGCATTATTTCACGGACATGCTGGTTTTAATTTTTTTAAATTCCCATTTTTGTTTGTTTATTTTTGATTCAATTTATGTTGCTTTTAATACATATTTTTTGTTCAAACTTCAATGTGTAGTATCATCTCATTGGTTTCATGCATATCATGATATGGGTTTTGAGATTCAATGACACCCATTGGGTGTATGTGAGGGACATGTGTTCATTTCCAAACTTGCAATTGGGGTTCTATCATGTTATTGCCATTTCTAAGTGGGTGGATGCAATACTTGGGTGGTTGTTTGGCATTTGGAGGCCGACCATAAGGGCCAGGGATCTAGATTGTGATGACATGTTGGCGGGGGACATGTGTGGGGGGCTGGTGGAGGGTGCCCTGCACTGCTGGGGGGTGAGGGTGCAGGGAGACATGAGTTGGGGGCCTGGTGGAGGGTGCCCTGCACTGCTGGGGGTGGGGTGCTGGGAGACATGTGTGGGGGCCTGGTGGAGGGTGCCCTGCACTGCTGGGGGGTGGGGGTGCTGGGGGACATGAGTTGAACATGAGTGGGGGCCTGCTTGCAGGTGCCCCACAGTGCTGTGGGGTGGGGGTGCAGGGGGACATGAGTTGGACATGAGTGGGGGCCTGCTGGCAGGTGCCCCACAGTGCTGGGGGATGGGGGTGCTGGGAGACATGAGTGGGGGCCTGGTGGAGGGTTCCCCACAGTGCTGGGGGGTGGGGGTGCAGGGGGACATGTGTGGGGGCCTGGTGGAGGGTGCCCCTGGATGCTGGTGGGTGGGGGTGCAGGGGGACATGAGTGGGGGCCTAGTGGAGGGTGCCCCACAGTGCTGGTGGGTGGGGGTGCAGGGGGACATGAGTGGGGGCTTGGTGGAGGGTGCCCCTGGATGTTGGGTGGTGGGGGTGCAGGGGGATATGAGTGGGGGCCTGGTGGAGGGTGCCCCACAGTGCTGGGGGGTGGGGGTGCAGGGGGACATGAGTTGGACATGAGTGGGGGCCTGCTGGCAGGTGCCCCACAGTGCTGGGGGGTGGGGGTGCTAGGAGACATGAGTGGGGGCCTGCTGGAGGGTGCCCCACAGTGCTGGGGAGTGGGGGTGCAGGGGGACATGAGTTGGACATGAATGGGGGCCTGCTGGCAGGTGCCCCACAGTGCTGGGGGGTGGGGGTGCTGGGAGACATGAGTGGTGGCCTGGTGGAGGGTGTCCCACAGTGCTGGGGATTGGGGGTGCAGGGGGACATGAGTTGGACATGAGTGGGGGCCTGCTGGCAGGTGCCCCACAGTGCTGGGGGGTTGGGGTGCTGGGAGACATGAGTGGGGGCTTGGTGGAGGATGCCCCTGGATGCTGGGGGGTGGGGGTGCAGGGGGACATGAGTGGGGGCCTGGTGGAGGGTGCCCCACAGTGCTGGGGGGTGGGGGTGCAGGGGGACATGAGTGGGGGCTTGGTGGAGGGTGCCCCTGGATGCTGGGGGGTGGGGGTGCAGGGGGACATGAGTGGGGGCCTGGTGGAGGGTGCCCTGCACTGCTGGTGGGTGGGGGTGCTGGGAGACATGAGTGGGGGCCTGGTGGAGGGTGCCCCTGGATGCTGGGGGGTGTGGGTGCAGGGGGACATGAGTGGGGGTGCAGGGTATTCCCCCGTGGTGTGGGCTGCCTGCAGGGGCCGTGGAGGTTGTAGAGCAAACACCTGGGAGGACCCACACGGCCAATTCACGTGTAGTACTCCACGGAACGCCTGAAATACACGTACCCTGCTGATATCGCGTGTGAAACTTCCCGCGCACCCCGAAATACACGTACAAGGACATTCGCGTGTGGAACTTCCCGCGCACCCCTGATATACACGTACCCTGATGGAATCACGAGTGGAACTTCCCGCGCACCCCTGATATACACGTACCATGATGGAATCGCGTGTGGAAGTTTCCGCGCACCCCTGAAATACACGTACCCTGCTGAATTCACGTGTGTAACTGCCCGCGCACCCCGAAATACATGTACCCAGGACATTCGCGTGTGGAACTTCCAGCGCACCCCTGATATACACGTACCCTGATGGAATCGCATGTGGAACATTCCGCGCACCCCTGAAATACACGTACCCTGCAGAATTCACGTGTGTAACTTCCCGCGCACCCCGAAATACACGTACCCAGGACATTCGCGTGTGGAACTTCCAGCGCACCCCTGGAATACACCTACCCAGCTGAAATCGCGTGTGAAACTTCCCGCGCACCCCTGATATACACGTACCCTGATGGAATCGCGTGTGGAACTTCCTGCGCACCCCTGAAATACACGTACCCTGATGGAATCGCGTGTGAAACTTCCCGCGCACCCCTGAAATACACGTACCCTGCTGAATTTGTGTGTGAAACTTCCCGCGCACTCCAGTAATACACGTACCACGCTCGCACAGGGCCAATCGCGTGTGAAACTTCCCACACACCCCAGTAATACACATACCCAGCTGAAATCACGTGAGGAACTTCCCGCGCACCCCAGTGATACACGTACCCTGCTTGCCGTGCTGGTACAGGGTTAGCGCAGCCCTTTGCGCTGGATTGGGGATTTTGATGGCTTTTCCCTGCGCAAGGGGCGTTCTTGGGGGCGTAACTGGCGCTGCTGCAGGCTTGCTGCGCCACTGCGCGCCACGGCTGGTTTTGGTGGCTGGAATCCATGAATACGCTGTGCGCGGAAATGTATTTTAGCGCACGCGGCTGGCGCAGGGATTCGCACGCGCACACTGTGCGCCAGCCGCATGCGCCACTTGTGCGCTGAATTCTATTAATTACCCCCTAAATCATGAACTTATCCCCTTTGCAGTATCTTTTGTACAATACCACATTATGACTTCTTGGCTTACATCGCAGAATACATTTACCATGCAAATGAAAAACAAACATTGATTCAGAGCCTCTCAGAGTAAGACAATTTACAGTGACTAACATTGTTTTTATATTTACCACATGTTCTGCTTTTATCACTATGCCAACCCAATATAGCTGAGCACAGAATAAGTACACTGATGCTAATTCACCTTTTTCAAATTGGTATTCCTTTTCAGAAGTTAGAAATATGCAATTTACACAGAATGACATGTACGATGTTTGGCATCCATGTTGTATTTCAAAAATAAACTAATTCTTTCTGGCAATGGGTTTCAAAACATTTCATTTACAGTAATACCCAGAGTTCTGTCAACATTGGCCTTGAACTTCGCAAAACAAAACTTGGCAGAGCATGGGCTTCTGTCACATTAATGGAGAAACATTAACACAGTTGTGCATGTTTAAAATCTCACTGTGCAGCACCTACAAATGAAATGATTTACCAACTCTATACTATCTTATAGCAATCATTCACTCATTAGCACCTTCCTCAAATTAACTGAACTTACCAAAATAATCTTTAATCGTGTGTGTGTCCTGAACTGCTTGCAACCCCAATCTAGTTGTTGGACAGAAAAACTCTTTATCTGGTCCACTCCCTTTTTGCATGGAACAAACCCTCTACCAGGCTTTCTCCCACACACTTCTCCCAAAGTCAGTCAGACAATAAGAACACCTGGGACTGCAACCTCTCCTTAGACAGCTTCCAGCTCCCAAGCCAGTTAGTGAGATAAAAAGCCCCAGCCCTTTCTTGACCAGAGTTTGTTAAACCTTTTTCTGAGACCTTCCCAGAATATAGATACTATCTGCATAAACTGTAGAAATGCCTGCCCCTTTATGTGACCTCATGTGTCATTCACAACCACCTTCCACCTGTCAATCAGCCAGCCCCTTCAAAATCCTTGACCATGTTCATCCTGATTGCTTATAATGGCAGCAACAGAATCAAATAGATACATCTCAGCACTGTATTCCTGCTCTGAATGCCTTTTAAACAATGCAATGGCCCTCATTACGACCCTGGCGGAAAGTGACTGACCGGACCGCCACAGCGTAAATAGCGTTTCCGCCATTGCACGAAGGAGCAAAGTGCGGCCCATTCCGACCCATCGGGCACGAGCACCACGGCATGGCGGAAGTGCAAAGTCCGCGATGGCGGAAATGAACCCAAAACGGCACACACCGCCGCCGTACGGCGCCCTAGGTGCAATACCGCCACCCATCACAGCGGACACCGCAGTGTGCGCCTACCGGAAAGTACGGTGACCGGAAATATACGGAAACGGAAGTTAAAACATGGGCCCGGAACGGGAAACATCCCGCCGTACACCTATAAAACCACTAAAACCACACAACCACTAAAATCACTACCCTGAGACACACCCCAACCCGTCATCCACCCTAGCGAAACCAAGAAAAATGGGAAAAGTAGCGAAGAAAGCGTGCGACCGCAAGCGGCAGGTCCACTTCTCCTGTGAGGAACTCACCGTGCTAACAGAGACCCTCCAGGAGAATGCTGCCGTCGTCTTCTGCACGCAAATGACCAGGACGGCACTTGCAAACAAGAAGGCCATATGGGCTCTGGTGGCACAGCGGGTAAGTGCGGTGGGGACCGCACCCCGCACCCCACAGCAATGCCGTAAGCGATGGGACGACCTGCGGATACGCGTCCGCAGCATACTCTCTGCCAACCGCAACATTGCCACAGCCACCGGGGGAGGTCCTGAATCACCCATCAAGTTGACCCCCTGGGAAGAAATCTGTGCCTCCACCATCGGAATGGAGAGCATAGAGGGAGTCGGAGGGATGGAGAAAGGAGTGCAGACATCCGAAGATTCAGGTAGGTGGGCCAAATAAAACAATGCCAAATCCACAAAGTCCATCCATGTGAAGTACCATGCGTCCACATAGTGCAACAGAAACACATGTCCAGGAGAACGTCCACACACATCGGCCTGATAGCGCACGTTAAAACCCACAATAAATACATAAATAATTAAAAACCCCTAAAACACGCACTACACGTGCAGCAGGCACACCCTAACTGCAGGCTGCCAAACAACTGCACCCTCACTCCACACACAAATGAAAGCACCTCCAAGGCCCCGACCCAAATCACCCTCAGGTACCACCCCAATGCATGTGATACAATGCCATTCCAATTCCCACAGACCCATCAATAACCCTCGCCCTCCTTTACTCCACCACAGGGTCCGATCCAAACGACGAGCTTCAGGACACCCCTACCAGCACACCTGCAAAGAGGGCCAAGACCAACGGCCAAAGACCCTCCACCTCAGCTGCACGCATCAAGACACGGCAGCAGCACAAATCAGGTGGCAGCACAGAGGAGGGAACATCAACAGGCACCCCAGCAGCCAGCATGCCCACAACACCACCACCACAGGTCCCCCCAACGGATGCCACAGAAGGCACTGCCTCCGGTGGCAGCAGCACCATAGGTGACACCCCATTGATGGCAGCATGCTCCGACACAGAAGACGGGGATGTCGAAGTCAGATCCATCCATGACCTGTCCCAATCCCCCTGTCTGTCCCATCCCGTACAACATGAGGATACCACGCAGGGGCACCCACAAGACGACGACTGGCCATCCCCCACAAGCCCTGTGGCAAGGCAACATGAGGACAACAGCCCCTCTGTGACACCCCCGCAAATGGCCATGGCCCAGCAGAGGCAACAGTCCCTCGACCAGTTAATCGTGCAACAGCAGCAACTGGCCACGCTCCTCAAGGACCATGCCGATGAATGTGGGGGCACTAAGGCAGACATAGAAACATCAACTGAGACACTTAGGGCAGAAATGGAGAGAGGTACAGAGACACTAAGGGCACAAATGGAGAGAAGCACCGAGAGCCTGAGGGGGGAACTGCATGCGACGTCCAAGGACGTATGTGCCGAACTTGCCGCAGTGCGCCGTGTGCTCACTGAGCTCTCGCAAACCCTTAGGGAAATGCATGGACGTGAGCAGGCAGAGACATCATCCGTTGCAAGTTCCGTCCAGGGCAGCCCCCAACGTAGATCTGGGAGGTACCTGCGCTCCACAGGCAGGGGTGCCCCTGATACCCGCAGAGGGGGCTTGCAATAGCGACTGCCCACTGACAATGAGCATCTTTGGACACTGGTGTTCGGGGGGGAGGTAGGAGGGTGGAGGGGGTGTGTTGGGCTCACTTGGGTGGCGGGTCGATAGGGTGTACAACATGATATCACATATGCCATAAAAAGTGCACGATCAACCAATGAGATGTGTGGACATTGATCTTTGTGTACTAGGCCATCATAGGCGTACAGTCCATATTGTGCATGTCCCAGACACACACAGTGCCACGAGTCCCGCGTCCATGTATCAGCCACCAGGCGTGAGTGCTAGAAGCATACATCAATGAGATGCTGACGAATGTCACGGCCCTCCGGTGCCTCGCAGACTCCTTGAGGTGCTGCCACATCCCCACCCTCATCATGACCATCATCAGGTGCTTGCAGTTCTGCGTCAGGGGGCATGGGCACATTTCTACGTACGCACATGTTGTGGAGCATGACACATGCCATCACCATCTTTGCAACCTTCTCATGGCGGTACAGGAGTGCCCCGCCAGACCCTGAGGCAGCGGAAACGACCCTTCAGTAGGCCGAATGCCTGTTCAATGACTACACGGGTACGTGAGTGGGCATGGTTGTAGTCCTCCTCATGCTGGTCCCGTGGGTTCCGGACTGGTGTGAGGAGCCATCTCTTCAGTGGATATCCAGCATCACCTGTATGTGGACGAGAAACGTATGATGTGGAATGCCATTGCTACGTACGCACACCCCCCCCCCTTCCTGTCAGGTCATTGCCGAATCACATACCCCACATTATCATGCATGTAATGAGACTCACCGAGTAGCCAGGATCTGTTCCCTGCGTGTCGCTCCATGTAGCGTGGTATTGTAGAGTTCCTCAAGACCATAGAATCATGGGTTGATCCAGGGAATCGGGCACAACAATGTGTAATGATCCTGTTGGAGTCACACACCATTTGTACATTCAGAGAATGAAATTGTTTTCGGTTGCGGTACTGGGCCTCCATGGCATGTGGGACGACCAATTCCACATGGGTGCAGTCGATGGCACCAATGCAACCCGGTATGCCGGCAAGTGCATGGAATCCCACTTTTGTGTTGGTAATTTCCTGCTCCGAGCGTGGTAGGGAGATGTAGTCGTCTGCGTGCTGCAGGAGGGCATCGAGCACTTGCAATAGTGTCCGTGAGAACAGTGGCTGAGAAATGCCATGCAACTGTCCGACTGTGTGCTGGTAGGTGCCTGTGGCCAGGAAGTGGAGTACAGACACCACCTTCAGTAGGGGTGGGATGGCGGTTGGGCTATCTATCATGCTGACAAGGTCAGCCTGTGTCATGTCCACAATGGCGGCTATGGTGTCCCGGTCCAGACGGTAGAGGGTGTGGATCTGCTCATCAGTGAGGTTGAACGGATGTGCTCGGAGGCGTGGGATTGCGGGCTGCCTGCGTGGTGGTAGTGGCTGTGCTGGCGGCCCTTGCTGGCCCTGCCTTGGCCTCCTCCTCCTCCTGCGTCTCCTCCGTGCGGCCGGTTGTAGTTGGTGTTCGTCTTCTTCTTGGAGTTGGAGTACTTGCAGTGCTATTAGGTCCCCCAGGGCCAACATCGCGAGTCCTGCCGGTAGCATTTCGGTGTGGTTGTGGGAGGAGACTGGCTGTGCAATTTATGTGTTTTCAGGCTGAATGGCCTCCACCTGTGGTGATTCATTCCACCTGTGCAAACTGCTCTCCCCTTTGGCCGAGCACGTCCCGCGCACAACGCTGCAATTCGTGGAATGGCATCTTGCTATTGCAATCATGTATTTGTACCCGATGGCCGTGTAACATTGGTTGATATGTTCATTCTGCTGTGGTCCCATTGTTTCACATACTATCTGTGCAGTCGCGAACAGAGTTGTGAAGGGTCAGTGGAACGTAGTACTCGAGTAACGGTGGGCCCTCATTCATCACTGTACCGAGTTGCAACGACGGGCGGGGCGTCCCATTCGTGGGTGAAGGCAGTTGCCATTTTCACACACAGCCGCACTCGATGGATTAATTAGTGTTTTCAAACGGCCACAGATGCCTCTTCGACGTGATGTTGCAAATGAGGAATTCGAAGGGCGGCGCTTTCGGTTTTCAGCTAGCGGCGAGGAGATGCCCACAGGTCTGACTGCAAATATAACGTTCTATTGTTCAATGTCCTTGGGACAGGGGCCATGGCGAGTATGCAATGATTGATATGAATAGTATGGGATGCGCAATAGCGTAGTGGACGATAAGGCAGGACGTTCCCAAATACATGTTACTTCACTACACTGGAATTATGGGCTGGGGCACTGTGGATTTTGCAGGCTGCATAACGCACAGACTCAATGGATATTTCTAATGTTATGTGAGTAAATATTCAGGCGTTTTAATCCCGGGATGAGGGAATGATGAATGGATGCATGGGCAGGTGATTTGATACAGAGTTTGCCATGTACAGGGCTTCTTGGGATCTATCCGCCTCCCCTACGCTATGTGATGCAGGGCTGCCATAGTGGGGCCATCGTCTATCTGGCCTTGTTGAGCCCTCCCTGTCTCGACGCGCCCTCAGACACTTGTGTCCATGCACGTTACCAATCCCATCAGATGGATTCTGTTTTCACAGGCGCATGCACAGGTACACTCGTTTGTGATGGTGTTTTCACCTCGATATAGATAGTTATGAGTCGCAAGTGGTTTTTGGGTGGTGATGGACCTTTGGAGTGGGCTAGCATGCATGTGGCTGTGGATTTAGTGTGATCATTGCAGTGAGTTGTTGGAATGTAGTACTGATGGCCATTCTGTTCTTTTTCTTTTCTTTTGGTTGACAGGTATCTCCTCCCCTTTTGCCACTGCCATCTGTATGCCACTCCTGCAGATGGGTTTTACTCCCGACACCTGCTGCTTCGTGTTAATCAGTGGAGCAGCATTACGATCTTATGGGACGATCGCCAATGGGCCACATGCCCTTACGCAGTACTGGTGGCTCGGAGCAACATTTCGGCCTTTCAGCTGGACTAGTGCCTCCCCATTGGGACGGCCCTGCGGTTCTGTGCGCTTCCATGTTGCCTTTTCGTACGTGAATGTGGCTCTGTGTACCATGAGGGAACAGGGCGTCACACAAGTAGTGGCTGGTCATTTCTTGCGGATGCAGCCCACAATGGTGAAATGTGTTTTGGAGTTCATGGCCTGATGGCTGTATGGGCTTGGTGATTTTGATGTGCATTAAATTTCTATTCTGATTTGGCCCGTGTAGCGTTCTTCTTTGCAAGTGATGTGGCATATGCCTATTTGGGGGGCGATGTATTGTGAGGAGATCTGCACTGGGTTCCAGCTTCGGAGTTTAGTTGCGTGGTACTGTACTAGGCGCGTTTGCCTACGAAGCCCGTGAGGTCAGGGATGGGGGCTGCCAATATGACAGTTTGAATGTTGTCATGCTCAGGGGCGGGGGATTGGGTTTTGTGTAACAGATGCCGGTCAGCCAGGTGGACTGGTGGAATGATGTGATTTTCGGAATATTGCTGGTCACAGGTGCCTGTGTTTGCGTGCGTTTCTTGGTGGGGGACTGTGGTCATGTCCATTGGAATGGCTTCTGTATTCGTGCCATCTGTGCCCTGCAGCTCCCATTGGCCCCTGTTGTGTTTCTTTTGTTCGTTGGCATGCATGGGTGACTTGTACATTTCACTGGTTGCATTGTGACTTCATTGCACCTACGGGAGTTGTACTTTGTGGGCAGGGAGCGGTGTACGGGCACTCAGTGGGGCCGTTTATGGTTGATTCGCGATGCCGTACTTCTCACCATGGCGGAATGGTGCATTCCGCCATGCTTGATGGCGTTAGGTACATGTCCGCTAGGGTCGGAATTGGCGTACCGTTGCGCCATGGTGGTGTTTACGGTTTGGCATGGCGCGCGCGCGCGTGCTTGGTGCAGTTAGCGTTGGCGTTCACTACGGTGTCGCTAATGGCATCGTACTTTGCGGTGACGGGTCATAGTCGCACCGAGCGCTATTCGATGGCGGTATTGCATTTCCGCCATCGTTTTCCGAATTCCGCCAGGGTCGTAATGAGGGCCAATGTCTTTAGCAGAACAAATTTCACATTCTATACTTCTGATTTGTCACGTCTTCATTCAAACACACATATTATTTATTGCATTTCTAAGCTAACCCTGCACAGCCCAAATGCCATGCACACTGGAATTATCAATCTGCATCAAGCGTACAATGCATGAACTGATCTGCACTGATTGTTAGTATGGAATATTTTATATGTTAGATGGATAAGGTAAATTAGTGTAAGTTAGTCTCATATTTTTATTTCAGTGCACCTTAGCCCACAATGGTAGTGTTGTGGTGCAAAGGGATAACACCCGGTTATGCAATGCCCAATTCAAGCCCCTTGTTGTTTTTAGCATGAGTTCTATGCATTCCCAATATTGACATCTACTAGATTCAGCCTGTCTCACACATGAATCTCACACTCTTGTTCACCTGAATCAGACCAATCTATAACTCTTGTTGAAATGTGGAGTCCCAGTTGAAATTCCAGCTATATTTCCCTTACAGGGGCCAAAAGTACCTGGGCATATGTTATTCCTGCAGCCGGTCATGTATTTACCTTTTCAGTACTTCTTGAATGTGGTTAGTTGGGGACTTGCAATGTATCACAACAGTCACCAAGAAACAGCCATAAAACAAGGGGTGTGTGGCCTGCTGTTTAACCAAAGTTAGAGATCCTCAGGAAATAATGTAACCTCACTGTGCATTGCCTAAAAACATTGTGAGTTCTCAAAGTCTGTAATATTTTATACATAACAATACCACTGTCAAAATAGATCAAATTCAGTTGGGGATCGATGAACATCGTTGAGTGATGTGTTGCAAGTGTTTTAAAATATAGAACGACCGTGCCCACCGGACATGGACGAAGACCATGGTTAGTGGTCTGGCAGTTGAAGCGGGAAAAGCGACCAAAAGGCTCCCACCAATCCCCTCTCAACCATGGCCTAGAGGATCACGGCCCAGGCACCCCCCGCGAGAGGAGTTTGCCCATCTCCCAGACGACCAAATACCCTGGTACAAGAACATACGAATGTGCCCACTCGCATGCCCACCCGCATGCCCACCAGCCTGCCCTGAACATGCCGACACCTGCGGCATGGATGAACTCGACTAAACCATCTAGCACCAAATCAACACATCGTTAGAGATGCGATGACGACCTAGCTAACGGTCTGCACAGTCGTGCAACATACACACTGGACACTCCCACATCAATTCACACGAAGAACATGCTCAGTGCTATGACGTAGGCGATGGACATACTCACGGACGTGCATCTTTATTATTTTTAACATAGGCTTTTCAAATGCAGAAACGCAAGACGCATAATGAACTTATCTAAAAAGGCTTGCTCACGCTTCTTCTAAAACCATGTACCGTAATGAGGAATATAACGAAGACACGATACTGAAGATAGAACAACACGACACCATAACCTACAGCGCCCTACATTAAATGGTTTCTCCTATGCACCAGGCCCAAGTAGGCCGCAAGCAAAAGCTTTCATGAACATTGAATGAGCAAGGGTTCGGTTGCTGACCCTGCAGAATGAGCCCAGCGAAAGCAGACAGTCAAGGGCACAACGTTGCAAACTTGCATACCGCAAGCCGACGCCAAGGTCGCACCTGCAAGATAAACCCGGCACACAGTGAAAAATATAATATTAATTGTGCAGAATTCTGCCTCAACCACGGTCCCTACCTCACGTGACCGAGCCGAACTTGATAGGGTGCCAAGCCCAGGAGGAAGAAGGCATCTGGATCCCCCGTCTCAATACACAGGCAGATACAATTAAGCGACTCAACAGACATCTGCGACGGTGGGAGTAGTCGGCCTTCCTGCTAATGAATAAGTCCTCACATTGTCTGCACACACCCATAGTGAAACATTGTTGCAAATGACAGGTGCACCGCGAGCTGGGAACAGCGATGGTCCCAGACTGGGGGGCTCGCGGGTGAACCAATCAGAACATGGGACCCTTATCACTGACGCCATTCACATTGACCAATCCTCAGGGGTCTTCATGTAACAATTTTTATGTATCAAACTGAAGGGACAACCCAAGTATACCACCTGACTGACCCTTGACCAATAACCAAGTCTTCTATACGTATGCTATACTAACCCTACCACTCGGGGAACCAATCCAGAGTGGCAATAGGTTTTTTGCTAATTTTGCTAAGGTGACGCAAGTAGCGCGTCACGCTAAGGTAAAAAGGGCCTGCGAGCCCCACGCTGCGGAGAGAGGGTCAGGACGGACGCGTACAATCCTTGGCCATCCCTGCCGTTTTGTTTAATAAACAGCAGAATCACCTTGCTTCTTGTGTGTGTCTCATACTCTATCTTTTGGGATATACGGGAGGAGTTGGGGCCTCCCTGCCCGGAGGTCCGCGGACGGCCCAGCCGGCCCCGGGAGAATTTCCCCCCGACAAGTTGGAGGCACTGCTGAGATCTGTTTAAGGTCCGCTTTTATTTTTATTTTTCCAAGTACTCCCGTTGCGAGGAGGCCCGGCGGCGCGGCCCCCTCTGCCGCTGCCCCCTTTTGAGGACTACAGGACCATCGCGGAACTGCGAGAAGACCGGACGGCGCAATCCGGATAGTGGCCCTCGGGAGCCGGTTGAGAAGTATCCCGCCCGCGGTTGGCGAGTGTCCAGACGTAGTCCAGACGAGGGGAGGTGGCGAGCCGCCTGGAGGGGTGCACGCAGTCGAGCGGCCCCGCATCAAGAGAACTTGGTGAGTATGCCACGCCCAACAAGCAATGTGAAATTGTGAGGGAGGGGGGAGGAATTGAATAAGGGAGGTGGGAGGTGTTGCACAGGTGCGCGGCGAAGGTTTGAAAATTTAGTGTTGGTAATGAAATGAATGGTAGCCGGACGAGTGCGAGAGCAGTCCGCTATGTTACGGGAGAAAAGGGGGCGGAGCACAAAAACATCACGTGCGGCCGCTCGTAGAAACTGATTGGCCTAGGTCGCGACCACGTGTAAGGGTGTGTGTGTGTGGTTTCCTACGATTTGGCAATTATTGATCAATGAGTAGATGAGGATCCCTATTGTTCGAGCAGGAAACTCGATAGATAGATGACGTTTCCCTGTAGGCGGTAGCTAGATAGTTGCTAATACGGAAGATGATTGGCTGGTTAAGCCCTCCTGTCGAGGGGCGTATCACACGCGAGGCGACGCAGCATGCGCAGTCCGATTATATTATTGATTACCTTGTTCCAGGAGTGACAGGAAGACAGCTGTGGGGTTAACCGGGGTAGATTGCAAGTGTATTTTGGACTTAAAGAATATATGAAGAACTTACCAATAGTTTGAAGAGATCGGTGACGTCACCAGCAGGGCTTACATAGGACATCTCGAGAACCAGGCATCTTTCATTTTTGAGTGGTGGGGAGGAGAGCTGTGTTAAGGGCGTGGAAACGGAGGTACACGGTAATGAGTTGATCGGGGGAAGGCGAAAGGAGGTACGTGGCTGCGCACGGAGAACGCCGGCCACGGCAAGTGCAGAGGAGGGAGGAGGAGCAAGTGAAAATAGGACGGCGGTATAAGATCGTCAAAGGGGCACGCAGCCGCAGGGGGCTGCGTGCGCTCCGGCCGCAGGGGGCCGTGAGGGCGTTGTATAAAGGAAGAAACTAAAGAAAGAATATACATATGTAAATACTATATTTACTAATTTTTCCTTAGCGGACTATCGCAAGTCCCCAAACTTACGGGGCCAGGTAAAGGTACAAGGTTGTATATTGTAAACTACTAGTGAGATAACCACTACCAAATAGGGGAAGGGTAACAAGTGGAGCGCTACTTTGTCATACGGGACAGGACCGGGGGGGTGGGGGAACACCCTCACAACCCCGCTGCAACACATATGTAAAACACTATCACCCCATAGAGAGAAGTTGATCAAGTACAGCATAGAATGGACACAGGGGACAGACAACAAAATGACGACACCATGGCCGCCTAATGGTAGCTTCGATCCATATACCCAACACTCACTATTGAACTATCTGCACAATACATACAAGGGGAAGAAGTTAACGCACCACGTGGAGGTGTTCAATTTGTGGAGGATGTTCCAGGGGTCACGATCAGGACCAAACGGAATGTTCATTATAGGGGAAACAACGGGAGAGAAGGAGATTAAGGAGGAGAGAGAGAGCGGGGTGAAGGGAAGTGAAGGAACACTGAACACGGGGAGAGGACAAGAGGGAGGAGAAAAGAGTGACGACTCAACCGAAAATGAAATAAAAAAGGAACTAAGCGACGATATACCTCTAGCGAAGGTAGTGAAAACAGAGAGAGGGGGGTTGTACCCTTTAAGAGAACTAGGAGAAATAGCAAGAGAACCATTAAGGGCGGCTGAGGGGTACTCGAACCCGGCATACAGCCCGCCTCCATATACAGCTACAGGTGGCCACCCGGGAGGGGAGCGGACTAGTACAACGGGGTCAGCTCATGGGAAGATGATAGTAGGGGAGGGGAGGACCGAAGTAGAGCAGACTACGGACATAGGAAATGACGAGTGGGTAGCTGCACAGATATTATTAAAATTACGCGGTTCATTAACGGGAGAAGAGAAGGAGGTGGTGAGGAAAATGGACGAGGATAATGCCAGGGAGAGTGAAATGGAAGGGGAAGAGGGGAAAAGAAAGGGGGAAGAGCCGTTAAGGAAAAAGGAAGAGACTTTGGAGGAACGATTAGCAGAATTAAGGGATGAACAGAATGCACTGATTAAGCAGCTCGAGAGGGGGGAAAGAGAGAGAGCACGGGAAAGGAAAGAAGGTAAGAATGAGTTGGGGAAAATGAGAGAACGAACGGAGGAGCAAAGGAGAGAAGCTGAAAGGCTAAAGGCAGCGGCAGAAAGGGTATCGAGAGCAGTACTGCGCGAAAGGAAAAAAGAGGAAGAGGAGAAAGAAAAAGAAATGGCAATATGGAAGCGGAGAGTACTGTCAGAAACGACAAGGAAATACGAAGAAGGGAGGATGATAGAGAGTATAATAGAAAGGGAGAGGGAGAGATGGGAAAGGAAGAAAGAAGATGAAAAGATATTAGAAAAAATGAGTTGTGAAGTAATGGAAGAATTAAAAAAGAAAAGAGAGGAAATTGGTAGGGGAATAGCGGGGAGAGAAGAAGGGAAAGAGAAGATAGGAGGGGGGGAGAGTGAAGTAAGGAGGGAGGTATACAGAGGAGCAGAAGTAGCAACAACATCAACACAAAGAGGAGCGAGTAGTAAAGGAGAAAAGGGAGGAACGGACCCAATAGACTTAAAAACAGTAATGATTGGGGGGAAAAAGACAGTTTGGGGGTTGCCATTTATGACTGACTTTTGTAGTGAGGAAGAGGAAGAAATGGGGAAGGAAGGAAGAAACAGTGAAAGGGAAAGCCTAGACAAACTATACACCACCCGGACAAATAAAGACTCACCATGGATCTAAAGGAGGAAGGAAGAACTGCAGAGAAGTGAGGAGGGGGAGCATGGAATGACGGAGGGGCAGACACGTGAAGCCACGCCGTCACCGTCCCGTCATGCATGCTCCACCACCCCACGCTCATTACGTACAACATGCCCATCTAAACTAGCGCCCTTCACAAGAGAATTGACACCCTATGCAGGGAGGCTTAGAGACCTCCCTGGACGTAGACAGGGAGAACGAATACACGCGCCCACAACAAATAAAGGAAATGATGAAAGAAGGGGATGTGGTGGAGGAGGAACAGTGGAAAGCAGGAGAAATATGGACGAAGTTGATGATATAGAAGAGACGGATGGAGAAGAGGGGTGTGAGGACTCGATTTTGTGGAACGCAGGGAGTAAAACGGGACACAACTTAATGCCTCTTCTAGAGAGGGGAGGGGTTAGACCACAATATGTTCCTTGGAAGCACACAGACAAGGAAAATATAAAATGTAGACTCCCATCATTAAGTGGAGGTGCGGGTAAATGGATATATGAAATGGAAAAACACACCGCAGGACAGAAGTTGGCAGTGGGAGATGTAAAGGGCCTCCTCATATCAATATTAGGTGATGCTGCGGATGACAACTGGAAGAGAGCAGGCTTCCCCGGGGTAACAATAACAAACACATCTCACGATGGGGCACCATTCGCAAACTGCAGACATGCATTATGGCAGGCACTGAGGGTACAGTATCCAGACACATCAGACATAGGAGCTATTACCTCGCGCAAGATGCGTGAGAACGAAGATCCTGTTGATTATATCCAGGAAATTCAAGAGAAGTGGCGTATGGAAACTAGAGAACAATGGGACAAAACACCAGCAATATTCTATCATATACTAGTACAAGGGCTCCCAGAAGCAGTACAGAAACAATTGAAGAAAGTAGTGGGGATGGAAGCAAAAGCATGGCCAGAAATACAACTGACTATAGTGCATCATTGCAGGACATGGCAAGAAAAAATGAAAAAAAAGGAAGAGGATAGGAAAACGGAGGAGGCTAAATTAGTACAGAAGAAACTCACTAAATACACGATGGAAGGCGCACTAATAACTACACCTGCCACAATAACTCAAAGCCCCACACAGGTAGTGGCTGCACAAGACCCCTCCCAAATACAATCATCGCAGACTGTAACACAGCAGATGCCGCCACCCCAGCCATACACGACTAACATGGGAGGAGGATACACGACGCCAGGAGCTGGGTATTATAATTACAACCGGGGAAGGGGAGGAGTAATGAGAGGGAGAGGATACAGATTTAACACACAACAACAGGTGGGGGGCCTTAGGAATTCCTACCCCACCGGGTATCCAACATATCAGGACAACACAGGAAGCTTTCCATGGCTAAACAGGGAACCACCGGTGTGTTGGATTTGTGGATTGGTGGGCCACATGTCGCGTACGTGTAGAGTGAGACCAGGCACACCGTTGTGGAATGAACAGGGACAACAAGAGCTCCCGCAAGAACAGCAGGGCATCCAGCAACAGCAGACATTACAACAGGCAAATAGACGGCAACAACTAGTAACACAACAACAGCCACGGACATACCTACCGCCTCAACAGCAGGTAGCGATTTCACAACAACCCCTAACACAGCAAGTACAGCCACCTACACAAGTTCAAGACCATAACATAACCTCGACCAACACCCAACTACAGCAAACACAACTGGGTAGGGTGACAGTGCTGGGACACAACCCTTACACAGGTAGTGGTCAATCATTGTACCCCCAATAGGACAGCCCACAGACGACCTTGGTGTGTCCCATCCTGTCGGTAACACCTAATAGTGCGGAGGAACCACGCATAGAGGTAACGATAGGTGACAAAAAATTAACACTCCTTGTCGACACCGGGGCGACCCAGTCTTGCATAAGGGAAGGTAAATTCAAGATGTCAGGTGAAGCCATGAACACCCAAGGATTTTCTGGGGCTAGGGTGTTGGTTCCCTTTACTGATAACATTCCCTTATCAATAGGGGATTATGACATGTCAGTTCCACTTTTATATTCCAAGGCCTCACCTGTAAATATAATGGGGAGGGACATCATGAGCAGGTTGAATATGACGATCTCCTTTACGGAGGATGGCATAATTTGCTCCACTCCAGAAATTAATATGCTCACGGCGCGACAGATTATGCAGGCATACTGTGGACAGACAGTGATTAGGGCTGAGCCAGTAGATGGTGAACTGTTCCAGTACGGGACTGACATGGCATTTGCATGGATGCCAGGGATAGAGGGAAAGATCTGGAGGAGGCCAGCAGCCTACTTGTTTAGACCAGAAACGCCAGCTAACAAACCAGAAGGAAAGGTGATTTCGGTGGACATAGAGAGCATCATAGCAACCGCTGATTACATTGCAGTGCATGCCCAAGACAGAGAAGGAAGAGCGTGGAGGGCAGTGATAGCACTAGCAGAAGGATGTAGACTTACCCAGGTGTCAGATGAGGAGCTCTTCTCAGGAGAAAAGGAAGAAGGTGAAATGGTATTTATGATGAGTGTGGAAATATGGCTAAGGGTGACGTACAAACAGGTGGCACAGAAAATTGCAATGGCACTTGAGGCTTCCACGTCCACCCCAGTTCCCTTTTTTGAGGAGGATATGGCAAAAGTACCCACATCATTATGGACTACTAGCCCCTATGACGTGAGGCGCATAAAAAGCATAGGGGGGGTAAGAATAAAACTGAAAAAAGGTGCAATACTCCCCAGAGTCAAACAGTACCCACTATCAAAAGAGGCAGATGAGGGCATATGTGAAACAATAACGGCCCTTATAAATAATGGCATATTGGTCCCATCAGAATCCCCTTGCAACACAGCTGTATACCCAGTACGCAAGGCTAAAGGTGGATCTTGGCGCTTCATACAGGACCTCAGGCCCTTGAACAATATAGTGGAAGCAGAATACCCAATAGCAGCAAACCCGGCCACAATATTGTGTGGCATTCCGGCAGAGGCGTCACGGTTCACAGTGATTGACCTTAAAAATGCCTTTTTCTCAATACCACTGCACCCAGACTCACAAGATCTGACAAGCTTCACTTACAGAAACGCAAAGTGGAAACACACCAGATTGCCACAAGGGTACTGCGAGTCACCCTCAATTTTTAACAGAGTAATACAGATGGACTTGGGTAACATTAAAGTGGAAAGCACAGTGTTGCAGTATGTTGATGACATAATAATTTGTAGCACAAACGAAAAAAGATGCAGAGAGGACTCATTAAAGATGCTGACAATACTAGCTGAAAAAGGTTACAAGGTAGACAAGGAAAAGCTACAATACTGCCAGGAACAAGTACTTTACATTGGAAAGCTCATATCCCAATATGGGAGACAGATTGCACCACAAAGAGCACAGGCAATTTTAAAAACACCATTGCCACAAACAGTAAGAAAACTACAGCAGTTCCTTGGCCTGTGTAACTACTGCAGAGCATGGGTGTTTGATTACAGCTCATACATAGGACCTCTACTTGAGGGGTTAAAAGAAGCTAACAAAGGGGAGAAAAAGTTGGGGTGGACAATGGAAATGAAAGAGGCTTTCGATGAACTGAAAGATGCAATATCAACCGCTCCAGTACTGGCCACCCCAGATTATGAACGGCAATTTTTCATATTTTCACATTGCGACTCAACAGTGATGAAAGCGGTGTTGGCTCAAAAAACAAGCATGGCTACAAACCCGTAGCGTTTTACAGCGGTCACTTAGATCCTGTGATGCTAGGTCATTTCCCTTGAGAACAAGGTCTCGCCGCAGCTGCCTTTGCGGTAGAGAAAGCATCAGCAATCACCATGGGGTGCCCAACCACACTGTTTGTGGAACATGCGCTATTTGCAATATTGAACAAGCCTAAGTCCACATTAACAACGCAAAGGGCGTCAGGTTATGAGATTATATTATCTAGAGCTGAATTATCAATTGTTAGATGTAGCACAGTCAACCCTGCAAGGTTTATAGCTGAGGTAATTGAGGAAGGAGACTACGCACACGATTGTACAAAGATTACTGAAATGTATTCATGCACCAGAAGGGTTGAAGAGAATGCACTAGAGGGAGGTGATCTCTTGTTCATTGATGGGTCATCAACGATTGACCAAAGTGACAGGATTAGGAGAACTGGGGCTGCAGTGGTGAAAATGACAGAGGCGCCGGTGTGTGTGGCGATGCAGTGCATACAATTACCACAGCATTACTCCGCCCAAGCAGCGGAATTGGTCGCACTGATCTTGGCGTTGAAGGAAAGTTTTGACAAGCGAGTGACCATATATTCCGACAGTGCATATGTCACATCTACTGTCCATTCCAGGTTGTCCAAGTGGAGGAGAAGAGGGTTTAGGAGAGCTGACGGCACCCCAGTGCAACATGCCCTCTTATTAGCTGAACTAATTGAAGTAATAAATGACCCCCAAGAATTAGCCTTGGTAAAATGCACCGCACACACTAATGGAGAAGATCATATTTCAAAAGGGAATGCAGCAGCAGACGCACACGCGAAGTATGCTGCATATTTTGGCGAGGTATGGAACCCCCCAGAGTTAGAGAGAGGGAGAGGGAGGGGAATAGCTAAGGAGCTATTAGTAAGAGAAGGGTACACCCATCTCCCAGCCACACAGATAATGGAGCTACAAGCGGCTGCACCCATGGCAGAAAAAGAAATATATGTAAAAAGAGGATGTACAATGTCACCAACTGAAGCACTATGGCGCCAGGGTAGCACTGGAAAGATGGTAATGCCACTGGCACTATTGAACATCGCCCTGAGCCAACTACACCACCCAGCCCACACAGGCAAGGAAGTAATCGCAGCACGAATTAGGGAAGATTGGTTCTGCCCCGAGTTAAATTCCCATGTGTCAAATTTTGTCGGCAACTGTCTTACATGTCAACAGTTCACGGCCGGTCACACGCTGAAGGTGATAAAAGGTACCATACCCCGGCCAGAGGGACCCTTCCGACACATCCATATTGACTATGTTGATATGATCAACGTATGTCAAGGAAATAGGTATATGATTGTAGTTGTGTGCCCATTCTCTAGGTGGATCGAGGCAGGGCCCTGTTCACACCCAGATGCATTCCGAGTAGCTAAATTCCTAGTAAGGGAGGTCTTTCCCAGGTGGGGAGTGTGCGAAATATTGCGGTCAGACAATGGGCCGCATTTCGCCAATGAAATGTTCCAGCATATCACGTCCTTACTGAACATCAAGCATAAATTTGCATGTGCATATCACCCGCAGGCCAACGGTATATGCGAACGCCTGAATGGCCTATTAAAAGAGACAATTTGCAAAAATACAGCAAACAACAAAGAAGAGTTGGCTGTATTGCCTTCCGCTAGCCCTATTTGAGTTAAGGAATAGGCCAGGCTCCGACCACCACCTCACTCCTCACGAGGTGGTGACCGGACGCCAAATGCGCCTTCCTCTGACGCCAACATCAAGAGCATTTACCGACCATGAGAGCACTGCAAATGTCCTTGGCGATGAAATGTACCAATATGTGTCTTCTTTGATTACTAGTGTGGTGTTTGTGTCTCAACAGCTCGAGCGCACGCGGGGCGGGTCTAAGAGTGATCAACAAGAAGACGCGGATGAAGAATTGGAAAAGGGAAAACTGTGCAAAATTGCCAAAGGCGACCACGTACTACTTCGCAATTTCAATAGAAAGTGGAACAGCCCACGCTTCACTGGCCCCCACCTGGTAGAGGAGGTATCAACGAGAGCAGTAAAGCTACAAGACAAACGTGCCTGGAATCACCTGCACGACGTAAAGATCTGCAAACTCCAGACCCGCCCTAGCGTCACCGACAGGGCCATTGGAAGAGCAGCAACAGCATCGCCAACGGAGGAAGGGACTTCTACCGCAACTAACGGCCAAAGTGTCCCCATACCCTGCCACCCCCCTGATTCCCCAAAGACAACCACCGCTCACCCCATGATCACACGTTCCAAGAGTAAAGAAACCTCTACCAGTTGAACCTGAACTCCAATCCCTCTGCCCATTGACCCCCTACCCACTGCAATAATAACCCAATTGAAGGACATTGTTTTGCACATACACATGTAAACACGTGAATGTTCTCTCTTTTTTTTCTCTCGCACATGCAGGTACGGCGTATTACTGTACTATTAAGAAAGCAGATAACTAACAAAGTTCACTGCCCAGGAGGAGTAGATGATACCCTCAGACAATAACTACCCTGAAGAACTATCACACCAATTTGTCTATTACATACAAAGGCCACAACACCTGAAAAGAAGGAGGGTACGTGTCTACTACACAGCACTCCTATTGGCCATAGAGCAATCAATGCCCCACATCCGGCCATACTTGCCTGTCCTAAGAGATAGATCGCTCAGATTGGCGTGGGAACAGCTCTTCGCCTGGGCACTGAACGACTACTTGATAGGGAGAGCTTGAAAACAACAACTAACACTAATAACAAGCATATTGAGAACTTTCAGGCGGGCAACTTTAACGTCGCAAGAATTAGCTGCCGGACTGCAGCAAGGTAAGAGCAAAATGCCGGTGAAACTAGCCTCTGTAATAAAGATGATAGGGATTTTGATGATCACCGGGTTTGTGGCTGTCTCTGTATGGCGGTACAACTATGCTATCAATATTTTTTCTGTTCCCAAATCTAATATACCCCCATCCCCGGCTGCAACAGGTGTTACGTCAGGTGGTACTAGCAAAATTAGACACAACGGTAATAGAGTTAAACGCAGCACATACTCAGAGAATAAAGATATTGACAACTACATACAAAATTCAGCGCACGTCTCTAACAACATGTGGTACCAACACATGACCAAAATAGGTAAACAAACAACAGAAGAAGGCTGCTACGTCTGCTCATTGATCCATACGTATAATATACCTGGCACTGTTCCAAACAAAAGGGAGATTTCAAGGGAACACGGTACACCTGGTATGGAAATCACGTGACACATACCCGTACAAAAATAACTTCCTTAAGAGTTATTTGAGCTACCACAAGACCAGCCTACATGCCGAAGCATTTAGATACATAACAAGCGGCCCTGAGAAAGGAGAAACGAAGAAAGTTACATTACAGTACCTACCATGTGATTGGTACGCCACTGAAGCTGCTGGTAAACAAGGATGTTGGGAAAGACCACTGATAATAATAACAGGAAAGGTGTACCTGGGTGACAAATGGGACATAGGAGTGGTTGGCAGCAACATGGTAACGAGAGAAGATACTACAACTATTGCAGAGCACAACAACAGATGTTGGACGACTTGGGTCAAGTACGTACCCATGCTAACATGGATAGAGAAGGATGAGGACCCAATAACGATACTGCCGATGATTGCACCTAAGATATGCTACCAGCACAAAGGAGAAGTAGATGTAGGATACAACACCAACTGTGCAAGTGTGACAGAGCTACCTGAGGGGGGAGCAGGAACAGCAGTAGTAATGGACCATTACTGGGCCTGTGGAGACAAGGCGTACCACACGCTGCCCCCTTTGTGGAATGGTGTATGCACTATAGTACACGTTAATGTACCATCACTAGTGGTGCCCCAGAAACATGTGAATATGGCGAATTTCCCCAAGATGGATGAAGGGAACAAAAGGAAGAAGAGATCTGCACAGCCTCGGAAAGGGCCAGAGAACCGACGCAACGGCAACAACACTGTCCTCAACAGAAGGAAAAGACAAGGAGTACCTCTGACAGGAAATTACCTGTGGGGAAGGTCGGAAACAGCACTCACCTCAATTCCGCCGGAACACAGACTATTCAGCAGAGCAGCTATGTTCTTCTCCTCAATAATACATCCTGGACTGCAGGCCTACGCAAACGCAAAATGGCTCCAGATAACTAGGTGGGAACTAATGATGACAATTAACTCTACAGTAAATGGATTCAACGCAATAAAAGAGGAATTGCGAGCAGTAAGAATGGTTGCACTACAGAACAGATATGTACTGGACCTCCTCACAGCAATGGAAGGAGGAATTTGCGCAAAGATAGGACAATCATGCTGTACATTCATTCCTGCTAACGATGCTGACAATGGTACACTCACGGAAGCAGTATCACAATTGGCCCAGATGCACTCCAAAATGATGGACGAAAGTAAAGGTGTAAAAAAGGACGAAAGCTGATTTTCGACGCTATGGTCATGGATGCCATCTTGGCTGTCGGACGGACTGAAGATCATAGTTGGATGCATTATTTTGGCTGGAGCTGCACTTATCTTAATAAGGTTTTGGAAGGCCCGGAAGGCACGCACCGCAGATGAGATGATCGAAATGGTCGGTATGCACCCCTTGATGCCAGCAGATGAAAGCCAACACGCAGGAACCATAATAAAAGAGAGAGAGAGGTTGCGCAACCAGATCATCACTAATCACCTGGACCCACCATCTGTGAAGCTCGAGAACCCAAGAAACCCGAGGAGCTACATAGGGAAATGGGTATATTGCACACCTGGAGGAACCTGTGTATATATGTACTGGTCATTTGAAGACCATGTCAACCACTATGGACATTTGGGAGGAGTGACTAAAATATGGAGAGTAAGAGGAGATAAGGAAAAGGATATGTTTGTGGTCGACAAGTCGACCAGAGGGGGGACTGAAGTGGGAAAAGCGACCAAAAGGCTCCCACCAATCCCCTCTCAACCATGGCCTAGAGGATCACGGCCCAGGCACCCGCCGCGAGAGGAGTTTGCCCATCTCCCAGACGACCAAATACCCTGGTACAAGAACATACGAATGTGCCCACTCGCATGCCCACCCGCATGCTCACCAGCCTGCCCTGCACATGCCGACACCTGCGGCATGGATGAACTCGACTAAACCATCTAGCACCAAATCAACTCATCGTTAGAGATGCCATGACGACCTAGCTAACGGTCTGCACAGTCGTGCAACATACACACTGGACACTCCCACATCAATTCACACGAAGAACATGCTCAGTGCTATGACGTAGGCGACGGACGTACTCACGGACGTGCATCTTTATTATTTTTAACATAGGCTTTTCAAATGCAGAAACGCAAGACACATAATGAACTTATCTAAAAAGGCTTGCTCACGCTTCTTCTAAAACCATGTACCGTAATGAGGAATATAACGAAGACACGATACTGAAGATAGAACAACACGACACCATAACCTACAGCGCCCTACATTAAATGGTTTCTCCTATGCACCAGGCCCAAGTAGGCCGCAAGCAAAAGCTTTCATGAACATTGAATGAGCAAGGGTTCGGTTGCTGACCCTGCAGAATGAGCCCAGCGAAAGCAGACAGTCAAGGGCACAACGTTGCAAACTTGCATACCGCAAGCCGACGCCAAGGTCGCACCTGCAAGATAAACCCAGCACACAGTGAAAAATATAATATTAATTGTGCAGAATTCTGCCTCAACCACGGTCCCTACCTCACGTGACCGAGCCGAACTTGATAGGGTGCCAAGCCCAGGAGGAAGAAGGCGTCTGGATCCCCCATCTCAAGACACAGGCAGATACAATTAAGCGACTCAACAGACATCTGCGACGGTGGGAGTAGTCGGCCTTCCTGCTCATGAATAAGTCCTCACATTGTCTGCACACACCCATAGTGAAACATTGTTGCAAATGACAGGTGCACCGCAAGCTGGGAACAGCGATGGTCCCAGACTGGGGGGCTCGCGGGTGAACCAATCAGGACATGGGACCCTTATCACTGACACCATTCACATTGACCAATCCTCAGGGCTCTTCATGTAACAATTTTTATGTATCAAACTGAAGGGACAACCCAAGTATACCACCTGACTGACCCTTGACCAATAACCAAGTCTTCTATACGTATGCTATACTAACCCTACCACTCGGGGAACCAATCCAGAGTGGCGATAGGTTTTTTGCTAATTTTGCTAAGGTGACGCAAGTAGCGCGTCACGCTAAGGTAAAAAGGGCCTGCGAGCCCCACGCTGCGGAGAGAGTGTCAGGACGGACGCGTACGATCCTTGGCCATCCCTGCCGTTTTGTTTAATAAACAGCGGAATCACCTTGCTTCTTGCGTGTGTCTCATACTCTATCTTTTGGGATATACGGGAGGAGTTGGGGCCTCCCTGCCCGGAGGTCCGAGGACGACCCAGCCGGCCCCGGGAGAATTTCCCCCCGACACAGTGTTCCAAAATGGACAGATGTGCCCACCAGACATGGGCAAAGGCCATGGCTAGGATTCTGGTAGTGTTTTAAAATTGACAGTGGGCATGTCCGAAGTGGATAGTGGTCTTGTAGAGCTCCAGAATATAAAGTGGGCACGACCATAGGTCATGGACACTGCCCATGTGCGGAAAAAATCTTTGGAATAACAAAATCCTCAAAATTCAAGCAAAATAAACCTTGGTTGTAGGGGCATTACAATGAGCAATACATTGTAACACAGCCTTTGAAATGCAAGGCAAACCGTCAGTTGCAGGGACACTAAGGTGAGAACTTAACAGAACAAAACTGCTGAAATTCAGCTAAAAACACCTTAACGTTGCACCCCCTGTAGTGCAGCCTATGGCCACAATGAGGACATCACAGATGACATTATTAATGACAGCTCTGGTGACATCACTAATTACATCATCTATGACATACACACAAGCCAATGTATTAACAAGCTGGATACTATGTAAAGATTACTTTTCCTTTGTACAGTATGAGTTTCATTTCAATTTTAACATGTTAATAACTTACAAAAAACACACAGAAAGAAAGAAACATCTATGTACATGTTTTCAAGCAATTGTTTATTTTTAAAGTTAATTTATGTTCTATACAAATATACATTTAGAGTAATAATCACTTTCTTTAGAACGTATGAACATTCTTAAAATGTATCCTAATACTTATTTGTTCCTTGTTTTGAAGCACTTCTCATGCCATTTAGAAAATGATACGTGTATACATTTTTTTGACAATTAAACAATTGAGTATTTGCATTTGTTTATTTTAAAACAAAAATAATTAGGGTTCAACATGTGTCATTTTTATTTGTTTCTACTAATTTATTTTGTAAATGTATATACAGATTATATTATAGTGAACATATAGTGAGTTATTGCCTTAATTTTTGTAATTAAAGTTGTGTAAATAACTAATTGTTACAAGTAAAATAAAAAAAAATAAAAATAAAAAATAGTGAACATTTCTTAGATATATTTTGCACCATCAACACAATTCCATTCAGTGTACTATTTACAAATCAGATCTTATCTTTTACCAACATACTACAAAGGAAAGCTTCACATGTATGGATATGATGCATGTGTAGGTGTTTACTGTTTTAAACAATGTACTCATTTTTAGGAACTATACTAAAATTCTAATATCACATCTGTAGAAAAATACGGGTGGTCTAAATATGGGCAAATACGTAGAGTGATCATATGTCTGTTGCCATTAGCTAAATAATCATTGATGCCATATATGATGCTATTAACAATGTCACCAGTGATGTTATCAGTGATGCCATCAGTGATGTCATGGATGGTGTCATTAGTGATGTCACCATTGATGACATCACTGATATCATCTGTGATGTTATCATTGTGGGCATAGGCTGTGCAACAGGGGTACGGAGTTAAAGTGGCTTTAGCTGAATTTCAGGGGTTGTGTTGCATTAAGTTCTCACCTTAACATCCCTGCAGCTGAAGCTTTTGCCTTGAATTAAGATAGTTATGTTGTTCTCTTTGCCGCCACATAGAAGTAAACCTCTAACCAAGGTACATGCATACTTGGAGGATGTGGCTTGTTGGAGAAGCGACAACTGGCATAGATTGAATGGGGACAAAATGGAGGTACTAGTTATGGGCCCCCCACCCCACTCCTCCTCCTTTTCTTCTCTCTGGAGTACTGCTGATTTCTGGCCAACTGCCCTTGGCCCACCTCCTACACCTGTTCTGGCATTAAAGGATCTTGGTGTTAAACTGCTATCTTCTCTCTCTCTGAAAGACCAGATAGCCTCTGTATGTCAGAGTGGACATTGTAGATTGAGGTTCTCCACAAGGTATACCCTTTATCCCCCCCCCTCAATTTCACACTCCAGTGATTAATTCCTTAGTCATGAGTGGGGTGGATTGCTTTAATTCACTTTATCTTGCACAGCCGATCTACTTGATTCACTGGTTACAATTGGTGCAGGACGCTGTCACAAGAACAGTGGCTCATGTTTCCTGGACTGCAAACATTTAACCAAACTTTGCGCCAACTTAATTGCCTGCCAGTAGATAAACAAATCTAGTTCAAGTCCCTGTGCATTGGGCACCGGTCCTTGTATGAGACTGGGGCTGAGTCTTTTATTTATGTATTCATTTATTTAGTTATTTATTTAGTTGTTACATGCCAAAAGCCAGACAGGCATCTGGGCCTGACAAAGAGACGCACACAGGGACACACACAAAACAAAACATAAAGCACAGGAAACCTTAGAGTGAGTGAGGATAGTATATTCAAACAGCATGTTGTTAATTGTTTACAAAAGGGCAGTCCATTTTTTTCCAGTCATAGCAACAGGTTTCCAAGCAGAAGCTGCCAGGAAAGGGAAACATATTCCATTATCCCTGACTCAGTTAGACATAGGGAAAACAAGCAGTTGAATGATGCTAAATCGCAGTACTCTTTGTGGCTGGTAATTTGTTCTTTTTTCCTTCATATTTGTTGGAGCTTTGCCTTGGATACAGTGTGCCAGTATAAGAATCTTAAATTGCACTCTGGAGTTCACCGGAAGCCCATGAAGATGTATTCTGCATTCTGAAATGTGCTCTCTGCGGGTCATGTTCTTGATTATGTGGATGGCATCATTCAGAAATGTTTGAAGTTTACAGACATTTCCCTTAGTCGCACCCCCAAAGAGAGTATTGCAATAATGAGTTCTGGATAGAATCATTGCTCTGGCCAGAGTTTCACAGTTCTTCCCAGAAAGAAATGGTTTAACTTGACTGAATAGCTTCAAGTGATATTGTGTAGCTTTTGGTAAATTTGTGACCTGTGTATAACTGCTTAACGAGGAGTCCAGGTAGGTATCAGTGTGGCACCACATGGGGAGGAGATGAGCTAATGGAGGGCAGATATGTTTGCTCCAATCATGTTCTAATAATGTAAGTATAGCTATAGAGGTATGATGTATTTTAGCCAGTAAGCTTCTTGGGAACCGCAAAGACGTGAGGGTTTGAAGTGCAACGGTTTCCATCACCATGAACATTGTATTAGCAGTATAAAAAGATGTTTGCTGTATGCCAGTTTTTTCAGCTCTCCTCAACCAGTTCTGTTCCATGTTCTGTTTGATTTGTGCTTGACTAGTTGTAATAAACTGTGTTACTTTTTGCCCGGTATGTGCTCCTTATTGGATTACTTCCTAACTATTTATTATGAGCTTTGGGAGAGCCCCTGATACATTTTTGGAAGCTTCAGTGAGATCCTTAGTCCTCTTGGGCAACTGAGGATATTCCAGCCACCTTCTCCTCCCAGGAGGTGTTGACGCATAGTGAAAAGGATCAGCATCGACAGGTACCTGTTGTATAATAGTGCGCTTGGCATTTTAGCGGTAGGCATGTGCGAAAGAAGGAGGGGTTATTCAGCGCTTATCTTCATTAACATAGGGAAAGGTGAGCCCCTGGAGAGGGAGGTTGTTTACTTACACATAGTGAGTAGCCAGGCCTGATGAGAAGGTCAGTATGATGGGTGAGTGGGTCGGACTGCAGAGAAGGCCAGAGTGAAAGGATGGGAGGTGAATGATTAAGAGTGAGTGGGGGTGTTGCAGGGGAACAAGTATATAAAGGGAAAGGGCTGCCTAGGGTAATTGAGGAAGAAAGGATAGGCAGCCAGAGGGTATGACATAATGGCCTATTTATATAGCCCCCTTGACCACATGTGCAAAGAATTACCACAGTATCGTGATAAAATATTAAAGGATATTTTTCAGTGGGTCCAGGACACTGCAGTTCAGTGTTTCCATGCATGGCCCGGAGAAGGGATGTTTAATACCAAATAATAGAAAATAGGTTCTCATTTTGTTAACAAAATACAAGAGCTCCAAATTGAAAACCAGGCAGAATATATTAGGACTCTGCAAGTCGTAAGAAGAAAAAAAGGGGAACAAATGAAAAAGGAGGGAGAGGGGACAAAGGAAGGGGTTTCACCAACCTCTCCGCCCCTGCCCTATGGTGTTTACCTGACATTACGGCCCTTGGCAGGGTATACAAATCCACAGCAGGCAGGTGCAGAGGGATATAAAGAGACAACAGAGAAAAAGAGGGACCTAGACACATGACGGGAGGTGGTACACAAATGGGGGCGAGGAAATACTTAGCAGACATTGAAAAGAATACGCAAATGCAGGCGTGCTCACTATTCAACAAAGCAGAACATCTGATAGTAGACAAGTTACGGAGGAAAAATAAAGAAGAGAAGAGGGAATGGTTGTCAAAGAAAATAAAGTTCAGACAAAATGATGAGAAGGATTAAGGGAAACAAGGAGGAGGTAGAACAGGTGTAGTGAGGACTCGGGTGAGGAAGTAACAGGAGGGGAATGGAGTGACAGAGAGGGCGATGTGTGGACACCTGATAAAGAGAGAAGAAGGGGGAGAAAACAAAGAAGACGAGAGGACAGCAGAGTGTGTGGAAGGGATTGGTCAAACTCCCTCTGCAGCAAAAGATAAAATTGGGCCTGGCCCAGGCCACCAAAGAGGGAGCAGAAATAGGGGTTGGGATGAGACAAATGCAACTGCTACAAAAAGGGAAGGGGAATGCACATTATGTACCATGGCAGACCATGGACCAAGACAATCTAACATGAGGCCTGCCCTCCCTCCTGGCAGGGGCCATCAAATGGATACACGTTGTTAGGGAGAATTCTCATAAATGGTTGATTTCCCTTACTTACTGAGTCCCTCAGCATCTTTGCTAGATTTCTAGGATTCATGTTTTCAACTGGTAAGAGTGTGAGCCTTTTTTTCCACTCTTACATGTTTTTGTTATGTTTATTTCTACGTTCTGTGTGATCTTGGGCACCAGAGCCTCACCTACTCCATGTGCACCACCTTTTGTGTTTGTTACACAGCACCTTCAGGGCAGTAACACAGGGTTGTCTTTGAGACTTCCCAAAGACTCCATTTTTCTGGGGCTGTCTACCATCCCCCAGAAACAGGTAAAGTTGCCATTAACTTTATATAGTCACTTTAAACCTCAGACCCAATACACCCCATCTTACATGGAGCATTGGAAAGGGTTAACTCTTATCCCTTTTTGTCTGTACCTCTTGGAGCCTTGTTTCACTCCCTTAACATTAAGACGTGGCTGGTGGAAGTGGTATCTACCCTAACTTGTCTACCGCGATTATATAATATAAATGTGGTATTGGTTCATGCTATTATATTAGCCTTGAACATAATCCCGCTTGACCAAATACATTTTATTTTGGTTACGGCTGGGTTTAGTCACCATTTCTTTTTGTTAAAGTATTTCTCGTGTTTTTCTCTGCGCGCGAAACCAGGATGACTCCTTTGTTCGCTGTCTTTTTGTGGGCTTCGGCACAGAAGCCCTCCTTAAGGCACCTGATAGTCTAGGTAAGCAGGATGTGAGTGAGGGATCTTCGGACCCCTGCCATGGGTTCCCTTGGTAACCCAAGTTTCACTCTTGTCTGATTGTCTAAGGGGAGCCAGGCCAGCCAACCTGCTGTGTGATTGACAGCAAGGCTGTATGAATGGGGGAAAACTGCATAAAAAGCAGGTCTCTGGGACTGGCAGAGCAGAGTCGCCACTGGAACGAAAGAACCAACGAGGAACTGGAAGAAGAGGACCCCTACAACAACTGAACCGCCCGGTGAAGCCCTGCTGCAGGTCCGAATCTCCAAATCCGACGACAGAGAAGATCCTTCCCTTGAGCTGGTGGGACCAACCAGTTTGCCCAAACTACAAGCCAGGACCCCTCCCCTGGTCGAATTTGCTGTATAAAGCTACAGTGGGCCGGATAGCCAGGAAGGTAGGATCCTGCTTGGGTTTTAAGAAGCGCACCTTTTATTCGTAGTTTTGCTCTGCTGCTGGTTTCTTCGCTGGGCGGCGCAGGACCCTCCAGTCTTCCTACTTCGTGTCATCCAACAGTTGCTTCATGGACTGTGAGCCTGCAGGCATCACCAGGAACGTCTGCCTCAGCTACATCTCCCTCTCCGTTTTAAGGTACTGTGCAAATCCGGTTGTCCCTATAGGTCAGCCGCGGTGAAAGTGTTTGAAATCTTTCTCCAATCCGAGGGCTTGTCCTTCTCTTCTCTTTGAAGTAACTTTTCTACCAACCAACCTCGTCCGGAATCTGTGCCACAAACTTTACCGCAAACTACCTTGAACTGTGTGATCTTGAGCAAAATACTTTTGACCCGTTGACTTTGGCCCTAAGTCTTTTCTAGCTGACCTCCTCACTGTAGTCTCTCATGTTTAATTGCCCTAAGTAACTTACCTGTTGGTTTTGCCTAATTTCTAATAACTTTGTCTTTCCCTCCCTTTTAAATTGCTGGACTGCCATTTTTCTCCCACTTCATGTTGTGAGCTTAACCTGTCTGGAATTTAAAGGCAGTGGTGTGGTGTATTTATGATTGTGATTTTTAACTTGCTTAGAATAGTGAAATGTTATACAACTGTTGCGTAAATAAATATATATTCTTTTACTTAGAAACCTTGAGTCTGTGTTTGCCTGAATCATAGTAATTGCTGTCCTTTGTGTAACCACTTGTACTGCTCACTTACTTTTGAGATAAGTCTGGCTGCTCCGCTACTACTACCACTATAACTGTGTAGTACTGGCTTGTACCAAAGGTGAAATTGTACTGTCACTTGTAGTCTTAATTGTGTGTAGTGTTCCCAAAGGGTACTGCTTATAATTCTGCTAACACACTGGTGTACAGTGGTGAGGATAAAAGTATAGTAATTACACTTAGAGTGCTGCTATTACCTTGGATCAACTAACCACAAGGCTAACATCACTAAAAAGCAACATTAATCATGTCTGATATGGAAAGCCACAGTCAGGAGACCCTCCTGAGCTACACTGCTGATTATTTAACAAACGTGTAAAGAAAGGAAACTCTCTTCCAAAGGCAAAAATACTGAATAAGTTAAAAAGTTGTTAAAGAACCAAAGTCTAGGGAGTGGGTCTGAAATACCTGACTCTCTAGCAAATGTGGAAAGTATTGAGGATGATACTATGTCTATTAATGATGAGTTGGAAGAGGAAGATGTACCTATTAATGTAGGCCTCCCTGGCCACTTGCCTGGTCAGCAACCTCAACCCTTGTCCACTGGGACCCCCACAGGGCCTACACTCAGTCCTGAATTCATTGCTCTAGCGAAAATTAGGCTTGAACTGGAATTCAAATGTCTAAATGCTCAAACTGAACAAAAACACTAAGAACTTAAGATCAGAGAAATGGAGTTGAATAATTAACTTGAAATGAAAAGATTGTCTCTTGAAAATGCTTCTCTCCCAGAGTCTTCTAGGTCTTCCAGTTCTAAGAGACCCTGTATGCCTAAGGAAATTGTGGGTATGTATGAGGTTAAGCTTGATATTTTAGATTGGTTGGCAATGTTTGAATATAACCATGGTATTCAAGGTCTCACAGAGAATCAATTGCTTCCCTTGCTCTTCTCTAGGCTACCCACTGTTGCATCTGATGTTGTGATGGGGTTGGGGGAGGTGGATAGGATGGTTTATGAGTGTGTGAAGCAAGCTTTAATTGCTAGATTTAGGAAGACCCTTCCCTGTACCTTAAGAGGTTTAGGACCCACAAAAAGCATGATGGTACCCCTAGGGCTACCTGGGTATGTGAGTGTTCAAAATCTTAGATGGTTGGATTAAGGGTTACAGAGTAAACACTTATGAAGGAATGAGAAATCTTCTTATGTTTGAGTCTATTTTTGATGTTTGCTCTCCTGAGCTCAGACAGCACTTGGCTGATTCCAAGGAGATAGAGCCAAAGAAGGTAGCAAAGGCAGCTGACTTGTGGGTTGCCAGCAGGGCTACTCACAAGGATTCTGGGGCTACTCAGAAAAGGATGAGGGGAAACAGCCAAAGAAAGACAACAAAGAGAATTCTAATACCTCCAATCCAAAAGAGGGCCACAAACAGCAACATAAGGGTAAACCACAAGGGAAACCAAATCAGGTTAGTGCACCATCTGGACCCAAACCAGATGGAGGTCAGAACAAATCCCCATTCATCAAAACATTTGGGAAATGTTATGTTTGTGGGTCAACTGACCATGTGAAAGGGGATCCCAGATGTAAGGGTAAACCTTCGGGGTCCACACTGTCTCTGTAGCCTTCTCCCCAGAGGAAGTACCCATGGCAAGTGGAAACATTCACCTACTGGCTGAAGAACCTATGAGAGGCTCAGCCAGTGTTTTAATTGTCTCTGGGCTTGTGGTAACAACATAATCTAGATGTCTATAATTCCATCCCAGATAATACTAAAGAGAATTATAAAGATAGTGTTCTTGTGAATGGACAGGAAACCCCTGCCATCAAAGACACTGGAGCCAGCATAACTGTGGTGGATGAATACATTTTCAAGGTGGAGGATGTTGCTAAGGCACCCAAATGCCTCACCAAGTTAGCTAGTGGCCCTGTGCAAATTCTTCCACAGTTACCAGCTCTCATCTAGTGTAGTGATATGACTGTCAAGATACCTGTTAGTGTGCAGAGTGAAGTGCCTGGCAGAGTCCTGTTGGGTAATGTCCTTAAATCTCTTGGAGTTGTGTCAAGCAACCCCAGGCCTCTCAGTAAAAGGAAACAGGAGCTGACAAGGTCTGAAAGGAAGAGAACCTTGAGAGGCTCTCCAGAGGAGATGATAGAGGAAAATATCACTTCCACTCCACAGGAGTTGCTCACTGCCATTTCTAGAAAAACAGAGGCAAAAGGGAAACCCAGGACCTCCAGGGAAAAGTCAGACAGCACCCCTGTGCTACCAAGAAGAACATCACCTAGATTGTCCAAAGTCACTCCTGTAATACATCACACTCTGCTGGGGCAGAGTGTGAGGTGCAACCTTGTGTGGTTGAACCAGCATCCGAAGAGTCAGATCTAGAAGAAGACACTGTCTTAGTGGGAGATCTTGACCCTGTTGAACATCCTGAGCTGCAGTCATTACTGGCAGAAGGTGGACCCAACAGGGCAGACTTTAGCAAAGGACAGATAGAGTGTCCTACTGTTGAAAGTCTTCGACAGCAGGCTGCTAACCAACTTGATAGGCAAGAAGTTGGAAAGCACAGGTTAAGCTGGGAAGATGACCTATTCTACAGTGAACCAACTGAGTCTACCACTGGGGACTGCAAAAGAATTGTAGTGCCCCTTGCTAACAGACTCCAGTTCCTACAGTTAGCCCACGAGATACCTTTGGCTGGTCACTTGAGTTTCAAGAAGACCAAGGAAAGGCCCTCACTCTATTACTACTGGCCTAAGATGGGTTCAGAAGTGGACAAATTCTGTAGGAGCTGTCACACTTGCCAAACCTCTGGCATGAGTTGAGCCAAGAATATGGCACCCCTGGTGCCTCTTTCAGTGGTGGGAGTTCCTTTTGAGAGGGTGGGCATTGACATTGTCGGTCCCCTTGACCCTCCCACATCTTCAGGGAACAGGTTTATCCTGGTTGTAGTAGACCATGCTACAAGATACCCAGAAGCCATACCTATGAGAATTGTTACGGCTCAGGCTGTGGCTAAAGGCTCTACTTGGTATTTCTACCAATGTAGGGTTTCCTAAGGAAGTGATATCCGACAGGGGATCCAATTTTATATCCCACTACATGCAAGCCATGTGGAAAAACTGTGGTGTCACTTACACGTTCTCTACAGCCTACCATCCACAGACAAATGGGCTAACAGAGAGGTTTAATTGTACTATGAAGAGCATGATAGGTGCTTTAGAGGAAACCCTTAAGAAAAAGTGGGACCTTCTACTGCCATGCCTTCACTTTGCATATGGAGAAGTCACTCAGGAGGGAGTTGGTTACAGTCCCTTTGAATCTCTATATGGCCATCCAGTCAGAGGTCCATTGGCCCTGATCAAGGAGGGGTTGGCGAGTGCTCCTTCCCCCAAGCCAGTCAGAGTGACTGACTATGTGATAGGTCTCAGAAGGAGAATGTCACACATGATACCAGAAGCAAGCGATAACTTGAAAGCAGGTCAGGCTCTGGTCAAACATTGGCGTGACCTGAAAGCCAACATGGTTGAGTTTACTCAAGACCAGATTGTACTAGTTATGCTGCCAACAAGGCAGAGGGCCTTGCAGGACAAGTGGATATGACCCTTCAAGGTTGTGGGCAAACTTGGAGAGGTGAACTATCTGGTGGATTTAGGCAGACCTAAGGAGGCTCCCAGAGTCTTTCACACCAACCGTTTAAAGGCTTATGTTTCGAGACCAGATGTAGGAGCTTTGCTTCTAGCTTCAGCTCAAGAGGAAGAGGAGAGTGAACCTCTACATAACCTCCTCAGAGGCCAACGTTTAGATGAACAGATAGAAGCATGTAATCTCACTTCTCAGCTCACTTCTGAACAACAAGAGGAGTGCAAACTTCTGTTGAATCAGTTTGTCTCCCTGTTTTAACTATCTCCAGGCTTGACCCCTTGGGGACAGCATGATATTCTCACTGGGGACTGTTTACCCGTCGAAAGCAGGGGGTACAGAATGTCAGAACATGTGAGATCCCACATCAAAGGAGAGGTCAACAAGATGCTTGATCTCATTGTTATAGAGCCCTCTACCAGTCCATGGTCTAGTCCAGTTGTTCTAGTACTAAAGGCAGGATCCAAGGAGTTGAGATTCTGTGTGGACTATAGAGCTCTAAATGCAGTCACTAAGACTGATGTCCATTCTTTGCCACAGACAGATGAACTGGTGAATAGACTTGGCTAAGCCAAGTACCTCAATACATTTGACCTAACCTCAGGCTATTGGCAAATAGCACTGACAGACCATGCCAAGGAGAACACTGCATTCTCCACCCCAGCAGGCCTCTACCAGTTTAAGGTAATGCCTTTGGACTAAAGAATGCACCTGCTACATTTCAAAGGATGGATAATCAAGTTCTGAATGGGATGTAGGACTTTTGCATGGCATACTTGGATGACATTGCAGTGTTCAGCCCTACATGGAAAGAACATATTGATCACCTAGGATATGTTTTGCAGGCTCTTGAGCAGGCCCATCTGACCATAAAGGCAAGCAAATGTCAAATTGGTCAGAGTAAAGTGGTCTACCTTGGTCATGAGGTAGGAGGAGGTGAGATAAGGCCATTGCCCAGCAACGTACAAGCTGTGCAAAACTGGGCCACCCCTACTACTTAAACCCAAGTGAGAGCTTTCCTAGGTCTCACTGGGTACTACAGGAATTTCATTTTGAACTATGGGACCATAGCTTCTCCTTTGAATGTGATCTCCTCTTCAAAATTCCCTAAAAAGGTTAGATGGAATAAGGAGTGCACTCAAGCCTTTGAAAACCTGAAGAAAGCCCTTTGTCCAGCTCCAGTCCTAAGAGCTCCTGATTATCACCAACTCTTCATTGTGCAGACAGATGCCTCCAATATAGGTATAGGTGCAGTCCTTAGTCAACTGGATGAGAAAGGTAGGGAGCACCCCATTTGCTTCATCAGTAGGAAACTGAAGGAACCAAAGACGAGGTGGACAACCATAGAGCGTGAATGCTTTGACATTGTGTGGAGTTTAAAGAAGTTTAGACCAACTTTTGTGATTCAAACTGACCACCAGCCCTTGAGATGGTTAATGCAAATGAAAGGGGAAAACCCAAAGTTTCTAAGATGGTCAATCTGCCTGCAACGGTTTAATTTTACCATTGAGCACAGAGCAAGATGTCACCACCAAAATGCTGATGGTCTCTCTAGGATGTTTATAACGGACTAGAGGTAGAGATTCATTCAGGAGTGGATTAAATATTCCTGTCCCTTAGTCTGAGGGGGCGAGTGTTAGGGAGAATTCTCACAAATGGTTGATTTCCCTTACCTACTGAGTCCCTCAGCAGCTTTTCTGGATTTCTAGGATTTAATTTTTCACCCTGTAAGAGTGTGAGCCCTTTTTTACCACTCTTACATCTGTTTTTCTATGTGTATTTCTACTTTCTGTGTGATTGTGGGTACTGGAGCCTCACCTACTCCATGTGCACCACATTTTGTGTGTGCTACACATCACCTTCAGTGCAATAACACATGGTTGTCTTTGAGACATCCCACTGCCTCCATTTTTCTGGGCTGACTACCGTCCCCCGGAAACAGGTAAAGTTGCCATTAACTTTATATAGTGACTTTAAACCACAGACCCAGTACACCCCATCTTAAATGGAGTAATGGAAAGGGTTAACTCTTATCCCTTTTTGTCTGTACCTCTTGCAGCCATGTTGCGCTCCCTTAACATTAAGACTTGGCTGGAGGAAGTGGCAATAACCCTAACTTTTCTACCGCCATTATATAATATAAACATGGTATTGGTTCAGGCTATTATATTAGCCTCGAACATAAACCTGCTTGACCGAATACATTTTATTTTGGTTCTATCTGGGTTTATTAGCCATTTCTTTTTGTTAAAGTGTTTCTCGTGTTTTTCTCTGCGCACCAAACCGGGTATGACTCCTTTGTTCACTATCTTTTTGTGGGCTTCTGCACAGAAGCCCTCCGTAAGGCGCCTTATAGTCTAGGTAGGCAGGATGTGAGGGAGGGATCTTCGGACCCCTGCCATGGGTTCCCTTGGTAACCCAAGTCACACTCTTGTCTGATTGGCTAAGGGGACTGGCCTTGCCAGGCCAGCCATCCTGCTGTGTGATTGACAGCGAGGGCGTATAAATGGGGGAAAACTGCATAAAAAGCAGGTCTCTGGGACTGGATGAGCAGAGTCGCCACTGGAACGGAAGAACCAATGAGGAACTGGAAGAAGAGGACCTCTACAACGACTGAACAGCCCGGTGAAGCCCTGCTGCAGGTCCGAATCTCCAAATCCGATGACAGAGAAGATCCTCCAGGAAACTTCTTCCCTTGAGCTGGTGGGACCAACCAGTTCGCCCAAACTACAAGCAAGGACCCCTCCTCTGGTTGAATTCGCTGTACAGAGCTACAGTGGGCCAGATAGCCAGGAAGGTCAGACCCTGCTTGGGTTTTAAGGAGCACACCTTTTATTCGTTGTTTTGCTCTGCTGCTGGTTTCTTCCCTGGGTGGCGCAGCACCCTCCAGTCTTTCTACTTCGTGCCAGTCCGACAGTCACTTCAGGAACCGTGAGCCTGCAGGAACCACCAGGAACGTCTGCCTCAGTTACAGCTCCCTCTCTGATTTAAGGTACTGTGCGAATCCGGTTGTCCGTTTCGGTCAGCTGCGGTGAAAGTGTATGTATCTTTCTCCAATCCGAGAGCTTGTCCTCCTCTTCTCTTTGAACTAACTTTTCTACCAACCAACCTCGTCCGGAATCTGTGCCACGAACTTTACCACAAACTACCTTGAACTGTGTGATCTTGAGCAAAAGACTTTTGACCCATTGACTTTGGCTCTAAGCCTTTTCTAGCTGATCTCCTCACTGTCTCTCTTGTTCAATTGCCCTGAGTACCTACCTGTTGGTTTTGCCTAATTTCGAATAACTTTGTCTTTCACTCCCTTTTAAATTGCTGGAGTGCCATTTTGCTCCCACTTCATTTTGTGAGACTAACTTGTCTGGAATTTAAGGGAAGTGGTGTGGTGTATTTATGATTGTGATTTTTAACTTGCTTTGAACAGTGAAATGTTATACAATGGTTGAGTAAATAAATATATATTATTTTACTTAGAAACTTTGAGTCAGTTTTTGCCTGAATCATAGTAATTGCTGTCCTTTGTGTAACTACTTCTACTGCTCACTTACTCTTGAGATAAGTCTGGCTGCTCCGCTACTGCTACCACTATAACTGTGTAGTACAGGCTTGTACCAAAGGTGAAAGTGTACTGTAACTTGTAGTCTTAATTGTGTGTAGTATTCCCAAAGGGTACTGCATATAATTCTGCCTAACACAGGTGTTTCGAGAAAAAGACAGCTGGGGTGACATTGGCAATAGGGAATATGAAAAGTTTATTTGCTTCCTTAATAGGAGAACAAGCGGACAAAATATGGGAACCGGCAGAGTGTAAGGTGGTAAAATTAAGCACAAATGCTCATGATGTGGCTCCCTTCACCAACTGTCGAGCACACGTGTGGGAGGTCCTGAGAAGCATGTATCCCGATAGCTATGACCTGGGAATAGTAATGGCACATAAGATGAAGACAGATGATGACCCTGCAAATTATAGAACACAGGTATAGGATCTTTGGACACAGGAGACAGAAAGATACTGGGACAAATGCATACCCTTGTTCTACCATATAATGTCCAAGGGGCTGCCGACCGATGTCCAGGCATCATTAGACAAGATTGTGGAAATAGAAGAGAAGGAATGGCCAGAGATATAGGGAATGACAGTACACTACTGTAAACGGAAGCAGGAAAGCGAAAGGCAGGTGGCACTCACCCAAAAGGGAGGGTTTCCCACGAGGAACCCGCCACAGCAAGCAGATTTCATGCAGCTGCAATACATGCTGCAGTATTGAGTACCACAGCAGGGTAATTATATGCATGGGCAATTCTTTCCAATGGGGAGAGGGTACCTGCAACAGGGAAGAGGAGTATATAGAGGAGCAGGATTCAGAATGTTCAGGCCTTGTTTTATATGCCAGAACATGGGGCATCTTGAGTGCACCTGTCCTATTGTGCAACAAGCTCAGGCACATGCAATGCAAGTGGCACAGCGACAAGGGTTTACCACTGCACAGCTGCAGCGGCAGCAGATGCAGCTGCTCCCAACCCAGCTGCAGGAGGAGGAGACGTCCATGTAGAAGGGACCACCGCAGGTGCAAGGGGGTCCAACGGATGGTGGGATATCGTCCCCAACCATGACACAAACACCAGCTGTAGCTGGTTCATGTCTGTAAAATTCCAGCACCGCCTTGGAGGAAAGGGGAGTTACCGCCCCATTCCAAGGTTGGCGGGGCGGTAATTCCCCCTTCCACCATTGCCCTTCCCCATTCCCATTTTTGCCGCATATGGCATAATGGGAATGGGGAAGGCGCTAATTACGGCACCGCAAATTGCGGTACCGTAATTAGCTCCCTGGGTCTCTTTGCGGGTTGGTTTTTAACGCCTGCAAAAAGCAGGCGTTAAATTCCCCAACTCACAAAGGGACCTCGTAGTAAGGCGGTAAGGATTTACCGGTACCGGTAAAATACCGGTACCGTAAACCCTTACCGCCTACCGTGTAATGAGGCCCTCTATATGCACTATGGCAGCAGGGCATCATACATACATCCTCTTCACCATGTAAAATTGCTATATGCCCGATAAAGAAATGAAAGAGTTGGTCGTGGAGATTTATATAGGATGAACATCCTTTAAATTATGTAGTTGAGGCAGAGTTTCCCCTGATACCGAACTCTGCAACAATACTCTGCAACATCCCAGCCAGGGTGAAGTACTTCACAGTCATTGGGCCTCATTACACGGACGGCGGTAAGGGTTAACGGTCACCGTTAATGGCAACGGTGACCGTTAACCCTTACCGCCGTACTACGAGGTCCCTTTGCGGGTTGGAGGATTTAACGCCTGCTTCTTGCAGGCGTTACAATCCAACCCGCTAAGGGACCTCGGAGCTAATTACGGCACCGCAAAATTGCGGTGCCGTAATTAGCGCCTTCCCCATTTCCATAGAGCCCTATGGGGCAGAAATGGGAATGGGGAAGGGCAATGGCGGAAAGGGGATTTACCGCCCCTCCAACCTTGGAATGGGGCGGTAAATCCCCTTTCCGCCAAGGCGGTGCCGGTATTTTACCGGCATGGTCCAGGGTGCTAATAGCACCCTGGATCACCGCCTTCCGTGTAATGAGGCCCATTGACTTGAAGAGGGCCTTCTTCTCCATTCCATTGCACCCTGCATCAAGATACTTGACAGCGTTGCCATATCTGGGGACCCGCTTCATACTCACTAGGCTGCCCCAGGGATACTGCAATTCACCTAGCATTTTCAACAGAGTGATCCAAATTGATCTGAGTAACTTACAAATATTAAGCACACTGACCCAATACGTTTACTATCTGTTAATATGCGGCAAGACTGAGGAAGAGTATAGGGTGGATTTGGCCCACCTCTCAACATTACTAGCAGAAAATGGGTACAAAGTGGACAAGGCAACATTGCAATACCATCGGGAGGAGGTTGTGTACCTGGGGTAAATCATTTAAATTCCATTTAGGTGGCCAGGGAAGGGCTATCGCTTTTGGATCCCGACCCTGGGGGTGGACAAATGAGGGATGATCTCCTGAATGCAGGGTGAAAGGTGATTGTGCTAAAAATGATGCAAAATCAGCCGCAAGGTTCCATGTAAGGGGTGTTTCCAAGACAGGGGTTTGTGATGAGATAAAGTTGGATAACGGCCAACAATTTGGTAACTACCTTTTCAAGGAAGTAACACACCTCCTGGGAACAAAGCACAAGGTGTGAGCAGTGTACTGGCTTGCTTAAAGAACGCTTGGCAAAGCTAACATCTTCATTGTTCCACAATTGGCTTTATTGCCTCGCAATGGCACTTTTTGCTCTTCATAACTCACCCAGTGCAGATCACCACTTGTCTCTGCACAAAAATGTAACTGGTAGGAGGATGCATGTGACTATTTTTCCTGCCTGTTTAATTTTGAATTGTAACACAACAACAGAGATCCTAGGAGAAGAAATTAAAAAGTACTTGACTGAAATGGCCAATGTGTGCAAATACATTTCCTGCCAGGTCCAGCATTCAACCTGTCAGCCGACTAACATTGAAGTCCAGCATTCAACCTGTCAGCCGACTAACATTGAAGAACAGACAAGTGCGGGGGAAGAACACCCATAATCACAGCTCCTCTATCCCAGGGGATACAATTATTGTGCGCAAGGTCATACAGAAGTGGCAGGATCACCGGTTTATTGGCCCCTTCGAGGTAATCTATGCGGCGCCCACGGCATTGAAAGTGAAAGAAAGAAGGGCATGGAGCCTTTTAACCAACATCCACAAGGTCAACAGCAGCGCAGCAGAAAGATTAGAAAGAAAAGCTACTTGATGGAGACTGTAACTGAGTTATCATTGACTTTTTTCAGCTATAACATTGTATAGAAAGCTAGCAAATGAAGAAGGTAATGGGCAAGCAAGACATGGCTGGAATGGGAAGAAGAATAAGGTTGATATGATAATAATAGGGATATGATTGTTTTCCTTCTTTGTCTTCTGTCTTCTCTCTTTTTTCTGGTTTGTACTGCATACAGGTAATGAAGGAACATCAGCTGATAATGTAAGGGAGACATGCACCAGAAAAAGTACATCTAATGTTGAAACGTTCTATGATCCCATTGGGTAGGGGGAGACACAGCATCTGTGAATGTGTGGTACAATGAGATGAAGAAGGTGGGGCAAGGGAGCACCAACGGCACTTGCTTTGTGTGCTCACTAATCCAGCAGATCGCTGTGGTGGCAAAACAATTCTTGCCACATGAAGTAGCAGCTAAGTGGGAGGATGCCTGATGCATTTATCTCTACCAGGGGGCTGTTCCAGGGGCACATAGTAGAAGTGCAATGGATAGATTATGGGGAGGAGTGTATGCAGATAATTATGTTCAGCATAAAATCATGACCCTGGGAAAAGCTACAAAGTATGTCATACTGGAATATAACTCTGAGGGTGCACAGAGGGAGGAACAGCAGGTTACTACCCACAGGAGAATACATTGCGATAACTCGAGAGGACATGATATACTGTGGTGCCACACAAGGTCCCTGATGCAAATAAGGGGTTCAGTATTTCACAACAGGAATGGGAAAGAGGGATGGTGTAGTGCTGTGCAGAGGGAATGGTGGGTTATTAAGAAAGGGTTGTGAAGAAAGTAAATAGCAAATGCAAAGGAATATAGGATGTCAATGTACATGCTTTGACATTGATAGATGAAAAACACCGCCCAGTATACATAAAACCACTCACACAGCATTCTTTGTGTTTCAAAGCAACTGGGATGATCGCACTAGGTGTGAATACTGGCAGTAAGAAGGCAATGAGCATCCCAGCGTTGCAGAAAGTGATGGCCGCAATGATGGATTTTTGGTGGGCCTAAAGGTCCAGAGCTTATGCCCACTTTCCTCCAGACTGGGGAGGAGTATGTGCACCTGTGAAGGAAAAGAGACAAAGGAGGTGAGAGATGAGCCAAAATGAATCACAAGGAAGAAAAGAAACAGTAATTATGCATCTGCTGAATCCAAACAGTGTTTGGACTCAATCCCGCAGCATTTAAAACTTTTTAGTAAAGCATCTGTGTTTTTGACTTCTCTCCTGCTTCCCGCAGTACAAGCAGCTGCCAACATCAAATAGCTGCAGATAATCTGGTATGAAGTGCTTCAGATGGCAAATGCAACCAAAAAAGGACAGAACGCGGTGCGAGAAGAGCTCTGTGCCCTGCTCTTGATGGCCGTGCAGAACAGATTCACTTGATCTAATGACTGCGATAGACAGATGCGTCTGCCACAAGATTGGAAGCAGCTGTTGCACTACAATACCCATCAACAATGCCATCAATGGGACACTTAAGGAAGCTTTCAAGGAGATACGTACCTTGCATGAAAAAATGATCACGGAAACGCATGATACCTACCAGATAATTGACTCGATTCTCTATTTGCTTGGGTGCCAGAATGGCTAGCGGCTATGTTAAAAAATAACTGTCCCAGAGCTCGTCGTGATCCTTCTTGCCTTATGCGTTGGTCAGTGGATCATTGCCAATGTGATTGTTGCAAGAGGAAAGCACGGTATATAATGTCTTCTGATAAAATGGATAGGGATGGCAATGAATTGGAATTGGAAGGGCAGCCACCCAGGACAAATGAGGGAGAGTACGAAGTGCATGTGGTGTTTGCAGAACAAAGCCTAAATGTAGAAGACCATGATACTTTGCTTGGCATGCTACCTAGATGGATGGGATTGCCTAAAATAGGGGATACACTGAAAGGGAATGAAGAAGAAGGAGGGGACATGAACAGAGTGACTAGGTTATAGATGCCCAAGGAACTGTGTAGGGAGATAATGGAATTGAAGGTGTTGATCACAGGTTTGATGAAATGGGGATGATCCAATGCCAGACAGGGGGGTGCACCTACCAGATTAGCGAATAATGGGATTGGGCTGGGATGCCACTCGAAGAGGAACAAGGGTGTTCTGGGAGCTGTAGCCAACCATCTGATCAGGCTTGGAAGTTAATGAGGGTAGGGGATACCCTGTTTATGACAGCAACACAAGGAACATGTATGTGCAAGTGTAATAAAGGATGTACTCACAGGTAAGTACACTCTATGGGGATGCCACAGGTTCGTTTTTTTCTCTGAAGGCCCTCACCAAATGCATGGCCCCTGCACCAAAGTCAATGGAGGTGGGAAGCTGAAATCAAGTTGCTCGTCTGCAGCAGACCATAGCTGAGACAGCACTGGTTGATGTAATCAAGGTCGGCGAGACAGTTCCATGGCTTCTTGTGGGAGCTGGGGAAGTTGATCTGATCCAGAGAAAACACTGACATAACACCAAGGCAGTCTTAATTGCTCTTTGGCCAGAGAGGATGGCAAGGGGGAGGTGGAAGGGAGCCATACTCCTCAAAGAACCCATCAGATGGTAAGTTCTGGTTTCCCTGATAGGTATCCAACCCTCTGAGTGCCCGCTACAATGTTTATAAATGTCGCTATCTTGCAGATGCTGAATGAATGTCTCCCTTCCAACACGTTTAGGTTGTCTCGTGTTCCTTCTGCTGTTGTGCTGACCAGTGGCAGGTTAATAAAGAACTGAAGATCAGCACAAATGTTTTCTTTTTCCAATTGGAAACTGTTTGTCGGGAAGAGTGGGAATCAATGTGGTGCCACATGGGGAGGAGATGAGCTAAACGAGGGCAGATCTGTTTGTTCCAATCATGTTCTACTAATGTATATATATAGCTATAGAGGTATGATGTATTTTAGCCAGTAAGCTACATGGCAACCGCAAAGACGTGAAGTTTGAAGTGCAACTCTTTCCACTACCATGAACATTGTTTCAGCAGTATCAAAAGATTTTCACCTTATCCGAGTTTGTCAGCTCTCATCAACCAGTTCTGTCCTACTGCTCTGTTTGATTTGTGCTCGCTCATCTGTAATGAACAGCGTTACTCCTTGCCCAGTGTGCACTACTTATTGGACTACTTGTGGAACTATTTATTACAATCTTTGGGAGGACCCACAATACACTACTGAGTATCATTTACAAGACTTTTAAGTTCTAGTTTATTTCATGTGTGAGGCCTCTATCTCTGGACTAGCACCAAGATGCCATTTGGTTAGCGAAAATTGTGCTTAATGAATTCAAATAACATAACATATTCTCACCCATCTCACACTCACAAAGTGAAGAAGCATAAGTGCAAGTCCTAGCTTCTCAAAAACAGTAGACAAATACAGCCAAGAGACAGGAGAGAGCATATGAGATTGGGTGTTAGGAAGGGGCCCATAGTGGGTGCAGAAGACTAAAGAAAGTGGGAGGGTCTGGGGACAGAGAAAGGAATGCAAGGACATTTATTTGAAAGCGGGGTGTATGCACGTGATACGACTGTTGTCAAAAGACTTCTCTATTTTCCATAACATGACATATATGCTTTTCACTATATTGTTTCCACTGTGGAAGGTGTCACAGATTAAGGACAATGTGCCATGAGCTTATTGAGTTTGGTGAATAGGGACAGGGTGAAGCAACGAGATAATAGTATAACTAAAACCCAATCTCAAATATGCTCTCCTGTCCCTAGTCTGCATGTATGCTGCTGTCTTTAATGTTGTTGGCCTTCCATTTCTTTTGTACTCTTTGTGTGTTGGGTGCAGAGTATGAATGGACTGTTTTTAAAGGAATACTTGTACGTGGTGCCACAGAGAACAACATATATATGCTTTAACAAGTTGGCATCTTTATTTTATTGTTAAAGGTTTGGTATGGCTCCATCCATCACTAGAGGCCTGAATTCCATGTCTCTCCTTTCTGCTTCTCACAGTTTTCGGCTCTCTCACCAATCATCAAACTTGGAATGGAAGCTCTGAATTTCCTGTAAAATGGTGCATTCAATTTTCCTCTTCTGATGTTTACCCATTGGGCACTGGGCACAGAGGCATGGACAGACTCAGTGACAGATACCCCAGGTCATTCGACTCTTTTTGCACTCCACAAGCTCGAATAGTGGAGGTCATTTATGCTAATCCGGACCATCTGAATACGAAAAAAAAATATTTGGCCAACTGAAAGTCATGAAATGTAAGCATTATTGTATTAAATGGAATTCAAAATGTGTTGATGCATGATTCTTTCACCCTACTCCTCCCCTAACACATTGTATGCTCCTTGCTTGCTAATGCCATCCTAGCCGTTGCTGGCAGCAGTGTGACCAGAGAAATGACCAGTATTTTGATCAGAGGCGTTGTGGGGGGGTGGAGGGGATAAGGGTACTATAGCCCCAGGTCTTTTGGTTGTAGCCCCGGATAGAAGCTCAGGTGCTACAACCAAAATGCTAGCTTGCCCCGAATCCCGCCAGTCCCGACATTAGCTTAGCCCCTGATCTTTTCCAGACCTAGCAACACCCCTGATTTTGAGACTTCCATTGCCATCAAATGTGTCCATCAGTAATGTCACCATTAAACTGAGGTTGCATTGACATGCACCTGGGAAAATAGTGTTTCAAATTCAGATGGCCTCAATGAGTATTGCAAGTTGGGCAATTGCTGCCAATGTTATGATATTACATACTAGAGGACAGACTCTTCCCAACCCTGCCCATTCTCCTACGTGTTACTGATATGTAGTCTTATTCTAATGTTGACTGTCACTTTCAAATTGTAGTTCTACCTATAAAATGGTTGCCTTTACCGTTTTCCTATTTGAAAAAATGTTTCACCCTAAACATCGAGCCCTGGATCACCTCTTAGAACTTTCTTTCCAAAAGTCAGCAAGACTCCTTTTATTGCATCCCACAAGACAAACGATTACTAAAAGAGAAAGACTATAAAGACACCTGCAGCCCCACTATTCTGGCAATACTTCTATCAGATCTTAGAATGCATTCAAGGAAAAGGGGACAAAGATTTTAAGGGAGGCTCTCACAACACGCACACACAAAACAGTGGCCGCTGCAATATTTTGTAATTGGAGAGGTGTACATATTTCTCACAAATATGTGCAAGCAACCGTTTGTCCAACCAAGTGAGGTTCGGAAGGTTTCTCCCCGAGGAAATCTTTTTGAATAATGGGGTAAAATGGTCCATTGTACAACAGACTTTCTGAGAAACATTGGGCCACTTTGCAATTGGTCGTATTGGGTTACTCGAAATAATCCAGTGATCCATGATGGAAGTCGCCGACAGTGTACGGGATCATTTCTCAATGCATTTTCATGATGTCTTTCCCCACAATATACGCCAGTGCAAAACACATCTTCATGCAGGGTATCAATATATGCCAGTGCAAAACACATCTTCATGCAGGCTATGTTCATATATCTTCATGTTACTGCACCTATATATGCCAGTATTCCCGTATAAGAACATATTCATGTTTGCTTTGTACATGCCACAGTGATGATACCATAAGAAATCTTGTGCAAGGTGGCTCTGTCTATATATGCCAGTAAGAACAAATGCATGTTGGTTTTGCCTTTAAAAAAGCCATGCCGCAATAAGAAAACATGTTCAAACATGACTGCTCCAACATAGGCCAGTCTAGACACATAAGAATACCTATTATGTGTCGGGGAATAATGACCACTGACTATTCCGATGGATTGGTGAACAAATTACTAGTAAAAAGATAGCAACAGGACATCTTAAACCAATGACAGTACGAGCTTTTGATGCAAATGAGGCCCACCTCCCTCTGTGCACCGTTCTCTTACACCCAAAGGAACAAATGCAATTCAATGGAAGGGGAGGTCTAGACAGGGCAAGGAATCATATTGAAACAATCTTACAAACTGGGATCAAAACTCCACTATACAAGTCTTTGATACCATCTGCTTTCTCACATATTAAGACAGTGTTATCTATGAGGGCAGTATAAAGTGATACTTGCAGTTGAGCTGACTATACTTCCTAAAGGTTCACACACTGTCTGAGGCAGGAGGGGACACTTACAATATGTTGATTCCCATCTGCTAAAGTCGCTTTACCTAAGAGCGCAGGATCCTATGACACATTTACATATGCCAAAATGGAAATACATCAGAAGCAAGAGATGTCAATGTGAGCATAACTACATACTAGGTGTAGAGCCTTCATCGTAAGACCATGTAGAGTAAAGCTTAAAGCCTCAAATCGCACAGGTAAGAAACAGTGTTTGAACAAGTCAGTTTGCAGTGCCTACTCAATATTAAAATGCAGCAACTGCTAGGGGAGTACATATCATTTTCAATTGCAGACTTTCAAGCACATATTTGTCCTTCATCATAGATGGCCGGTAAAATGTATCATGCCACACTATTAAATGGCTAGATCGGATGCACCAAAATACCAGTCCAGCCACATAATAAAACATGTCATGCTGGCTTTATCATAGGTATATGCACAGCAATAAGACTGATCATGCTTGCTTCATGGATTCCCAGTAAAAAATGGTATACCACAGTAAGATATTATAGCTAGACTAGCTGCAAAAAATGCCAGTCTAGCCATGTAATAGTGCTTATCATGTCTAGACTAGCAACTCCAAAATGCCAGTCTAAAAACATAATAACACTTATCATGGTTGCTTTATCATAGATGGACGGTAAAGATATCTCCCTGCCCCTCTACTACCCCCTCCATCATTCCCCTCCTAAATCACAATTCCAAGCTGGCACAAATGCAATGCAAGCACAAGCACATTCATTCACTCATTCAAACACATATACACACACGATTAATTTGCTCATTCACGCAGCATTCCTTTGATCATTCATATAGAATTCAAACACAATTCTCTTGTTCATTCATATGTGCACCCATACGGTCGCTCATTCACACACGCATACATCCACATGCACACACCTCATATGTATAAAATGTCAGACCTACTTTCAGCCGCGGTTGGATGCTACTCCTGCCGCGACCACAATGCTGTCTCCAGTGACAAGGACCCACCAGATCATGCACATATGTGCCATGGAGCAGGACTTTGGCAGGGCCCTGTTGAGTCTGTATGTGTGGGGAGGTGTAGGAACACCCCCCTCACACATTCAGACGTGCAGTTCCACAACCTGCATCCACAGTGGGACATGCAAGGCTGGGGAAGCAAAAAGCTAGGCGATGTAACTCAAGGCAAACAGATTGACCATAAGCCAAAAAGGGAAAGGAAACAAAGTGGGACAAAGTATTCACATGGCTCATGGAGCCTACTACTAGTTGTATTCTTCCAGGGATGTGTTTCATTAGCGATGAGAACAAATGCTCATCAGTCCACTTTTCCCATTAAAGAACAAGAGAGTACAGATACTGAGGCTTGAAATACTCATCTGCTACCCAAATGCCATGAGAATGCAACTGTTTGTATTCATGTTCACTGCCTGACCATGTAAGTAGCAGAGTAATAATTGTATGGTTTGGGCAATCTTCTTTAGTACCATCAATACGGATGCCCTTAGTATTTCCAACCATGTCCATCACCTGAGTTAAAGAGTGCCTCAATGTGTTTCCCTTCATTATCAATGACAGGGGCATGGAGAGTAGGTTGATTTTCATCATGGTGAAACTGTCTAGCTGCAATCTCATAAAGGCTAAGAATGTGTCCAGGGTTTTGGAGAAATGAGACCAAGACAGTTATAAAGTAATTCTCAACTGGTAAAAGGTGAAGAAAGGCCCTGTGATAAGCAAGGGGGATACCATCATATCTCCCTGAGATCTGAGGCACAGGTTGTCTGTGGCTCGAGTGTGTAGATGGAAGAAAAACAAGAGGCTGTTGGAAGGGGCATAATCCCCACAAACATCTTCACTCTGGTTCTAAGGAAAGGAAGGACCTGTGAAGGACAAAGGTCGGATATCATTGAGATCCATAGTCTGACGTTCTGCTGTAGAGAGTTCAGTGCAATGCTGATCTTGGACTCACGTAAGATGAGGCATGCGCCCTCAGAACCCCAACTAGAGACCACAAGTGCTGTACTTGGCATGGCTTAGCACACCCAAGGTCGCTAGGAATTTTGCAAACAACCTCGTGGCGGGCCACAGTGCAGGGCCTAGAACTTGAACATATTCCCTTGAATGTCAAAACACTGGAAGTGGCGAAGTAGAGATGCAGATTTAAGTGTCCTTTATCTTTAATAAGAGGAGAAATCCCCCCTTTAAGACTTAAATAATACCCTTGAGACTTAAATACCACATTGCTGCAGGGAGTAGATTTTGGGGCTTTACTGATATTTCCAACATGGTAAAGTGTTTTAAAAGCAAGATAGAATTCCATAGAACGTAACTGCACTACACAAAAGAATGCTAACAAAATCATCAACATTTATATTGTATACTATGGTAACCATAGTGAACACTTTTTGAATGCTATGCAGGGTAGCATTTCCTTATGGTGACACTCTAGTAATTGCATTCTCAAGACGACTGGGAGAGAAATAACTTCTGACATCCAAACCACCCGTGGACAGTCAGAAGCACCCGAAGAGTGAACTGAATCAGGGATAGTCATCTTGCCATGGGCTATGATTGAGGTTTTTAAGTTCCTGGAAGATGGAGCGAATGTTGAAAAGTTTGGACAGAGTCTGAAGATGAAAACTTTGCGTAGAAGTCCTTATGATATCCTTATATGGTTGAAATTGAAGGCAGCAATCCACTCCTTCCTGGAATGCCTTAGGGGAAAGGGAGAGTGGAACAGTGGAACCACCTGCCAATGGAGCCTTTCTCTAGATGTATTCTTCTTGCAATGTGTACTGAGGCAAAATAACCCATGGCGGTGGACCAACCCTGCTGTTAATGGCCTGGCAGCCAGGTTAGGGCCTGATGATCAGGACGTGTCGCTGTCGGGAGTTTTTACAGTGCAGCAGGGACTGCGGTGGGGCCTAACTGTCTGCCGACCTGATGGCAGGGTTGACAAAATGAGGGCAACAAATGGGAAAGGCGCCTGCTGATTAGCACAATAAGGATCCTAGCAGGAGCAATAAGAAACAGGGGCATGGGTGGCACACAGGCACACCTGTTACCATGTACCCTTGCTCATTCTGGCTGCCTGTAGAATAGCGGTCCAGAATGGAACATGGACACACACCTGTTGTTGTGTGCTCCTACTCGGTGCCCTGCAGGCACAATGAGGTGCAGAGCAGTATCACGCTCAGTGTCCCACTTCAGGCTGTTGACTGCACTTGCAGGCACACTATGTGGCAGAGGCAAAGCAGCAAATTCCCCACTCTGGTCCGCATATTGCATTGAGAGAGGGTGGAGTCATGACAAACTATATAGTGTGGGAATAGCAGTGCCTTACTATGGTTCACGTGCAGTGTGTAAATCCAGGCTTTTGAGCAGAAATCATGAAATCATTTTTGTGAGCAATGGCAAAGGCAGAGAAGATTGGCAACAACATCCATATGTAAAAGCTGCTTCACTAGGACTGGACTGTGTATCTCCCCCAGCAGCACCACCAGTCCAGTAAGAACGCAGAGCTCCAGAATATGACTAACTCCCAAATGCGTTGAAGCCCTTGGAACTCCCACATCATTGGAATGGAGGCCAGCAGCTTAAGGAGACGTGAAGCCCCCAATCCACTCCAGCTTCCAAAGGCCATCAACACCTTTTAAGGCGGTATAAGAGCCCACCGCACAGCCAGCAATCCAGCAGGGTGCCCAATGAGCCTTGACGTCCTCATCAAGGGTTCCACAGGGTATCATCAGCTTGCAGGGCCTTGTAAGATCCCACACCAGAACCATCAGACCACAGGCAGCTTCAGGGGCCTTGAAGCTCCTACTCCAGGATCCAAAGACCATCTGCAGCTCGAAGGGCCATGCGAGAGCCCACCTTCCCCACCAGATGCTAAGGAAGCAGCTACAGAGGACTTGGAAGTCACCACTCTAGAGCCTAAAGCAATCAGCAGCTCCCGGGTCTATTTGAAAAAAAAAAACTGCTACACCACCAGGGGGCAGAATGCAGAAGCAGCATACAGCTATGAATTTCCTAGAATGCTAGTGCTCTGGCCTTTGATGGTAGTAGAATTCAGAAGAGGACATTTACTAAGTGTCATTGATTTGTATACAGTAGTCCATCACATTTTGTGTTTCTTTGTCAGAGAACAGCATTTGTATGCAGATGGGATGTTTGGGGAGAAAAGCATATGAGAAGGAATGCTCAGCAGTACTAAAGCACGACTCCACACTATCAATTTGAGTTCTTTTTGGTGGCTGTTTGGGTCTGGTACTGCTCATAGTTGTAAAAAGGAAAGCAGTGCTGTGGAGTTATACATAGTGTGTTTCCTTCAGCAGATTGCAGTTGAAAATGTGTCTAAGAAGCATCCTGTCACACTGCATTTCTGGCATCTTTGTTTTTACATTGTGAATGCATGCACATGCTAATTCCTGCACCTGATGCAGTGGGATGAAAATATCCCACCCTCTGTCTTTGCGCATATGCCACCTGTGGTAACTGGGAATCAGTATTCAGACACATATTAACAAGTACATCTATGTATGCCTGCATTGTTGAGATGTCTTGTTGCAGAGAGGCAAATGAGCCAGAGTGGAAGCACACATTGACATGGCCAGCCCGGGCATTCCTTAACCCCAAGGTGGTCACTAGAGATATGTGACACCCATTATCTAAGATCTGGCTAGCTAGCAGTGAGGGCCTAAAGGCAACTGCGTTATCTCTCTTACCCCCTCTGGTATTCTGTATGTGGATCCTAATCTACGGTCCCGCAAAAAGAATGATCTTATTAAGAGATGCCGACCAGTCACCCACATTGTCTGAATTTTCCTCTCATGGTCTAGCGCTCCTCCCCTTTTAGTCCGTTCCTATCTTTCCCTTCCTCACACTCTCTTCTTCCCACTCTCCTCTTTCTCTCCATATCTCCTCCTATTTCTGACTCTGAGATGTTTGTACACCTATTACAACTCTCCTGTCCTCCTCTATGTTCTACTCTTCACTACTGTTCCTTACCTCGACTCTCTTCCTACTCCCTTTCCATCCCATTTATGTGCACTACACTGCAAACTGTCTTTGAACTATCCAATTTTCCCAAGTGGTAGTAACGTGGGTGAACATGTTTCTCAAATATTTAGCAGAAACAGTTCTTAACAGATCCTTCAGAAAACATTGACAATTATGTTTGGAGGACTATGCTACATAGATTCTATCTTTGTGTTATTTTAACTGGAAAACATGTGTCATGTAGCCTAGAACGAGATGTTTCCTTGTGTCTGTAGATGTTGGCCTTGGGTGATACTTCTGCAATAACTGGCCAAATCATTCATGGGAATTGTACTTTACACATATAAGCAAACCAACATCAGTAGTATTTTGCTGTTTGAGGGGGTAGCCATGTCAGCCCACATCAGTCTTCGCAATGCCCGCGATTGAAAATAAGCTGTCTTGGCACAAGGATATAGTTGTTAGCTACCTCAATGCTGCTATCAGGAGAGATAGGTTGCCTGCAGAAACACAGGTATCAAACATGCAGGGCAGATGGTTAAAGAGAAGGGCTACAGAGATGTATTTTCTTTATTTAAAAACAAAACAGCTGTACATGGAAATTATGCATTCAAAGGTTGTATGGAGCATCCATCTACATGTTATCTGAAAATATGAATGAAGATAATACTGAACCTGGGCAACAAGACAGCACTATTGCTCTAATCAATCAGGCAAATGGAGGCTTTCATTCCTCTGGAACAGACCATCAATCAGAAACCAATATTTCTCTCTTTGATAGTGCTATTTGCCAGTAGAGAATGCATACAAGTCATGAAAGCAACCCACATCTAATGGAAGAAGATGAAACTGACACACACATGCTACAAGAAGCGCAATTGCCAGCTAATTGTATGTTTCCCATCAGTATGCAAACATTCGCAATTGATAATATGTGTGCCTATCATACTGGTCCAACTCTTTTCAATGATGCCCATCTTAACATCACCACGGTAAGAGAACTATTAGCTCATGGCCAGATGAGTATGACCAGTTTGTTTTCCACAAGAAAGAGTTGGAAGCTGAATGCTTAGGCTTGAATGGTACAAGGATTCACTAAACAATTGCATGATACAGTACAGAGATTGGCTGGTATATTCTCGCTTGTGCCTTCTGCCATCCTTGTTGGTTATTTGCCAAACGCCATGACAAAGACTGCGAGACAGAATTTTCTTATACAAATCATGGACGATTTGCTAACTGGAAGAAATTAAAAGGCTGTTCAAGGACACAAACAATTTAGTTTCCACATCCACATCCAAGCAGTGAAAGACATGTTAATGATGAAACGTAGACTGAAAATGGTTTGGGCAGTCAACTGAGAGCTTGAAAAGGCATACAGTAACAAGGTATTCAAATTGCGTACACTAATTCTCAAGCACATGGGTTTTAACCTCGTGCAACATTTGGTGGGAATCTGTTTTTTTCTCCACATTTGTAAGCAAATGATACCTGTCTGGATTCCTTTCTCGTAACACTTGTAAAAGCATGACTTTAACTATACGTAAAGTAGTGCTTTAGTCATTGGCATGGTGGTAACTGCTATTTTATACTTGCCCTGGAAAACATCACAAAAGATGTCTAACTTGTTTGCATTTTTTACCTTGGGTGCAGCATAACAGAGAGGTGCTTTGAGACCTGTTGGATGTAACATTACTTCATGCAAAGCAAATTGCCCCCTTCCGATGCCACAGGGAGGCAATGTTCTCCTGCAGGGTATGATCACTAAGACGGGTCTGTGGCTAAGTGGACAAATGCATCCTCTGTGGGATCCTGTTTTGTCCCTCAGGGTCGCTGGTTCAAATCTCAGCAGGTCCATTCACCCTCTCATCGTTCCAAGATCGATAAAATGAGTACCATTAAGTTGGGTAATATCTGTTATTAGTGTTGCGATGCCCCTTTGGGGATGAAGGTGTGATTAACAAATGCACCTGTTATGTAATCACCCTTATCTCAGGCGACAACACAAGAGTGTGGAAATGTCCTCCACATGTCCAAGCTTCTAGCCAAGTATGTGTTCATTAAATATCTTTCAGACTGTAAACTCAACCAATCTTATATGAGCCCTGGAATCCAAAATGAATTTCTGCATTCACTGTCATCTGTGGCTTCATGTAAAATCATCGGTGAGATTCACAATGCTGAATACAATGGATCAGTTAACATTTTGTGTTATGTTTTTCAATGCCAATTTTAGCACACAGGAGAGATCTTTGATGTTTAGTAATATTGATGAATAGTCCTCTGCTTCTTTTTTGCTAAAATGCAAAGTATTCTAGACAGTATAAAGCTTGACATTGTCAACATTTACTCTCAAGCATATGATGGTACAGCAAACATGACAACTTTAGTTTTCCGATTGCAAACAAAGGTGAAAGAAGTTAACAAATCAGAATTATATATGTATTACTATGCACAAAAAATCACCCTTGTTTAGCTGACAGTTGTAACTCCTGTTTAGAGGCAATTACGTGTTTGGTTTTATTGCAAAGCTATTTTGCTTCATAACTGCAAGTCTCCTGTGATTAGAGCTTGTTTTAAAGCGCCCAAGTGAAAATAAATATACGCCCTGGGAGGCTGATGTGCTGATGTGAAGCAAGATGTTACTGCAAGTATGTGTCTGGCAAAACCATAACAGGTATATAACCTGCAATAAAACTTTCACTGGGGAGAATACCAATCAGAGAGAGGCTAGCCAAAATGTTGTAGAAGCTTCTGCTTTGCGTGAATGTACAACAAAGTTGGAGTTTTTATTCATGCTTGACATTCGGAGTGAGATTGTGCAACTCGTGAACCAACTCTCATGCTACTTGCAAAGTGAATCAACGGACATCTTGACAGCATCGAACATGGTGCCAGCAGGTTGATTGTTTAAATGGTTAAAAAACAAGTGACCATTACAGTGTTTTGCTTTCTACTGCAAAACATTTTGCTAGGCAAAATCATGACAAAATAGAATACAAAATTGTACAGCAGTGCAAACAAATATACATTGAGGAAGCTGCAGATGAACGAACGTACCTCAAAACCTGAACAACTTTTTAATACAGGTGTTGTTTACAATTCATGACCAAATAACAACAATGTTAAAAAGGGTTAAGAATCTTTAACATTGCTTGATTGGTTGTCTTTTCTCAACCCACTTATCAGACAAGGACATTCTTTTTTAGTCTATGTTGTATTCTGAAACTGACACAGATATAGCATTGTCAGAATAACATCAGTTTTGCGATGTAGACAAAGCTGTTTCTATTGATCGCACATCCACCTCGATCTATATACCATTTAACCATTGTCAGAAAAAATGACCTTCACAATGCTGTTCCAACTTCAGAAATACTCTATCGAATTCTTGCTGCTGTTTCAGTGTCTACTTCAAAAGCTCAGCGTTACTTTAGTAAATTGCACCTTTGAAGTACCTACATGCGATAAACAATGGTAGAACGCTGGCATTTCTCATCTTTGAATGGGATGTTGCAGAATAATAAGACTTCTCCGCTATTATCGACCTATTCAGCAGAAGGAAAAAAGGTGCATGCTACTTGAGAGCTGTCTTATAGTGTACTAATTCTAGCTCACTTCTACTTAACTAATGATGACCTTCCTCATCCTCCATAAAAAAGCTGATTAAAAACAAGATTCTGCATTTCTTGTTTAATGTGTCTTTTCCATATGTTACGATGATTGCACGTCAGTTTACCATTAATTGTCCAGGGTGCATTTGAGGTAAAAAAAATAGTAGCACTTTATTTCGTGGCTCACCCTCACCACACTCTTGGAATGCTGGGTTATCCTTTGTAGGTTCCCATAACATGAACACCAGTGCTGTTTCTGACAGGGTTGGCCTGCTGCTGTGTTTTATACCGGCATTAACATCTGCGAAAAATCACACACGAGAGCTGAAATAAATTATAGAAATATATAAAAGAATGCATGAAGAAAATTGTGAAAATGGTGAATCAGATGGTTATATCCAGAAGAGGGGAAGCCACCAAAACAAGGGGAAAATAAGTAAAAAGAACAATAACAAGCAAAGCATCCAGAATAAAGAAGGACTGGATTTGCTGCCTGAGGAAACTCGAGGAGGCGCGGATTGATTACAAGGAAAAGGGAAAATCCTAGGCAAAATCTACATTTTACCATCGACAATTCGAAGAAACACCTTAAATTAGCTAAAACAAAACAACATCCGGAGCCGAACAAAGAGATTGCTTTTGGATGGCGGGAGCCCTAACAGGGAAAACCACCCGATAGATTGAGACGAGGAATGAAGAAAGGAAATTGACTTGTGCCTCCTGGAACACTCACAGATTTGTGCATTTATTCACAGGAGAGGATGATTTCCTCAGCCAGTATGACATTTTATGCCTACAGGAAAGGTGTTTAAGAGAAAAACCACTGTGCAAAAACTACGAGGTCTATATCAACCCAACAAGGAAAGGAGCACGGGGGGAGCCCATATGCAGGTTTGTTAACCTTAATAAAAATGAACAGTGACCTAGTAGTCACAGAGTCAAGCAATCCAAATCCCTATGTGCAAGTACTCAAAATCGCCAAACAATTGGAAGGACGGAAAATGTAATTGTTAATAAACACCTACTGCAGTGAGAAAACGCACTCAGCTGAGAAGTACCTAAGTGATATAATGAAAGTGATGGATCAATCAATGCTCAATGAAAACAAACAAAAAATTAATTATGATCTGCAGAGATTTAAATATCAAGTTACTAACAAAAATGGGGAATCCAATTACACAGTCCCAGCTAAAGGGGAAAGCGCAGAGCTGGGCCAAAGCAAGGGCAAAACAGGTCATGAAAAGGCCTAATGGTGCAATAAATGGAGACCTCTGCAGCTCTGCTATGTGGGGCCGTGGTGCAAGCAGTCCGCGCTTGGATTATTGCTTTGTCTATGGAAAAATTATAGATTGGCTAGAAGGCTTTGTAGTGGAAAAACAAGTTGCAAGCGACCATGATCTACTAAGGATTAAAACAGCGATTCCACTGGTAACGAAGAAAAAGAGGATGTCGAGATCAGTAAGAAAAAAACATGATGTAGTTCCGAATGTATTGAACCCGGAAGTGCTTGACGGTAGAGAGAACGTGGATGTTCCGGTTATACTCGAACGCGGAACGGGTATCCAACCACAGCGCTGCAGCTACACTCGAACGCGGAATTGACATCTAATCACGGCGGTGAGAACAAACCCGCTTAATTAGCAAGAGTGGTGGTTACCGCATAACGAGTGAAGACGGGGAAAACATTGTGGCTCTGACTTCATATAGGCGCCGTAGATCGCTCCGAGTGAAACAACACAACGCGCATGAATAGCACGCCCATATTGGGAAGTAACCGAAAGACCCCAAAACTGAGCTGGATGGAACTAGCACCCATACAGAAAACCCAGTAGAAGGCAACAGTGTCTTCAGACTCCATTTTGGAACATTATAGAAACGGAGCTCGCCCTAAGGTGAAAACGGAACTGTCTGCACGAGCGAAATGACTCTCACCCCATGACCACGTAGGCCAAAAAGCCGTGGACTAACAATCATCAAAACGGGTGGAGGGCAAGGGCACTACAAACCCTTAAGAAGAAGATACCAATAAGACTCCAATACAAATAATGGACATGACTCTGACTGTAGTAATCAATGTTTGTTTTTAAGTTATGACATTGAAAAATTAGTGATGCACTTTTCACTAACCCTTTACTAAAGAATCCCCTGAAGAATTTCCGAGTATTAATCACATAAACACTAAAACGGAAAGAAACATGTCGGGCACTAGTTGTGTGTGTGTGTAGAATGAGATGGCAATAGCGACTGATGGAAAGAGTGAATGGAATGTGTTTGAGTGAGATGTGTGAGACAAGGAATGATTACGAAGTGTTAAAACAACAAAGCACAAGACACCCTAACGGTTCAAAATTTAAAATTCATATTAACTGAATCACTGATGGAAAGGGATCTAGTGTTGTTCATACATTAATGTTAATGCGATATCTATACTCCTAATATAGGAGATGACAAAAGCACTTTAATTCTGCACCTAAAGGGTGCGTGTTTTAATATTTGTGTGTAAATAAACAATAAAATATGCATATATATTTTTTTACAAATCTATGGGCCTCATTACACGGAAAGCGGTGAGCCATGGCGCTATTAGCGCCATGGCTCATGCCGGTAAAATACCGGCACCGCCTTGGCGGAAAGGGGATTTACCGCCCCATTCCAAGGTTGGTGGGGCGGTAAATCCCCCTTCCGCCATTGCCCTTCCCCATTCCCATTTCTGCCCCATAGGGCTGTATGGGAATGGGGAAGGCGCTAATTACGGCACCGCAATTTTGCGGTGCCGTAATTAGCTCTGAGGTCCCTTAGCGGGTTGGCTTTTAACGCCTGCAAAAAGCAGGCGTTAAAACACCAACCCGCTAAGGGACCTCGTAGTAAGGCGGTAATGGTTAACGGCCACCGTTACCATTAACGGTGGCCGTTAACCATTACCGCCTTCCGTGTAATGAGGCCCTCTGTCTAAGCAGATGGTGTTTTCCTCATTCACCCGGAAAGAAATAAGGGCATGAGAATATAATCCACACAGAGAATTTAGTGATGATGAGCACCAGCTCGATTGTTGCAATTTATTAAGGGTTAACCCCTTTATGTTTAGGGTAGGCTGGTGCCCTATACCCTTTATCTCTCTTTTTGTTGGAATAGTAGTACCGAATGTAACCACACGATCTATAGATCATGTTCTGTGAGAACCCCTTGGCTGTAGAATATAGATGGCTCCTAAAGGAGTTTGAAATTAAGAAAAACCCGACCAGCAATCCTAGAGTGGTGATGAAACATCCATATGATAAAGAGACGGTAGAACAAAGGAAAAAATACAGGTCGGAATGCAGAAGTCTTTGAAGAGAGGGTAGCAAAGATAAATGGGAGAAAATCAGGAAATGCAAGCAAACATACAAAAAACTGGGTCAAGGCTACCCGGGCGAAGCGAACGCAGTGTGATGCAGAGAAAATGTTGGCAGCAGTTTGTACTAACAATGCCGTAGTTTATGGCACATAATTAACAAAAGTGAGGGTTTTCCGGCGGCCTTTGCAGAAAAACAGGTGTCTGAAGCACGCTGGATTGGGCATTATACGGACTTGTTAAAAAAGATCGAAAACAAAGAAACCAATGGCGATGCTGGCGGAAATGATTGTGAGACCTGAAACATATAGGTTGATCGTGAAGACAAAGCAATGGTGATCCAAAAGCTCAGTACATCTCGAGCAGCAGAGCCTGATGGCATCTCGAACATGGGGCTAAAGACTAACAAGGTATATTGGGGTGAAATGATCTACTTGATGTTCTCTCAAATACTGCGAACAAAGACGATCCCCCTGTCCTGGAAACCTGTGATTATTGTTCCAATATATAAAAAAGGAGATCGAGTAGACCCCCGCAATTATCGCCCCATTGCCTCGATGGGTAAGCTGTTTGCCTCACTGCTGCTTAGATATCTAAAACAGTGGGCTGGTGTGGCTGGAGTATTAGATCCGAGGCAGACAGCTTTTATTCTGGGAGTGGGCACAGCACTGAATATATTCATTTTAAGCCTGCTGAAGCAGCGGGCCATTGATACCAAGACCAAAGTTTTCCTTGAATTCATTGACCTTGAACAGCCTTTTGATGGTGTATGTTGTGAGCGCCTGTGGGGAAAACTGAGAAAGTGGGGTTGTCCCAAGGATTTGAAAGAGGCAATACAAGCTCCATACTCGGATACTTCCATCTAGATCCGACTCACAAAAGAAGGCTACCTCTCAAAGTAGATAACAACCCAGAGAGGAGTGAAGCAAGTTTGTGCCTTGGCCCCATTGCTGTTTGTCCTATACATGATTGACATGAGAGATTCTCAGTCACAGGTCCGCGTGTTTCCCCCTAAAATAAATGAATGAATTATACTGGATCTTGTATGCAGACTATCTGGTCTTCATCGACCAGATGGTGATCGGTCTGCAAAGGCGCTTGAATGCCTTCCAAAGCTTCCTCCATGAAAATCAAATGAGGGCAAATGTAAAAAATATCAAAGATACTGGTAATGAAGTCTGCCAGTGGGAATAAAATGAAAGATGATTTCAGCGGTTGGTTTCTGAACAACCAAAAACTTGAGGTGGTAGACTCGATTATATACTTGGGAGTCAAAATCAACAGCAATATAAATGAGTCGGGCCATTACCATCTGATCATAGACAAATAAATAAAACTGACCAAGGTAGAGCAAATCATCACCACTATGGCACCTTTTCAATGATCCCCATACTGACGTTTTACAAACAGAAGGTAGTGGCAGTGCTATCGTACGGAGCTGAGGCGCTGTTAAATCTGTCTTGGAAAGAATGGGGAATTTGCAAGGGATATTTTATCCCTAGTTATATGATTAGACTTGAGCTCAGGCTACAATCGCTGCTGTCAATTGTTATGTGGAAAAGCATCTCCCTGTACTCGAAGTGTATGAGGGATCCACCATTGGTTCCTTTCAGTATCCTGAACAATCACCACAAGAAGAACGATGATACATAAACTCATGGAAAAAGGGCTGCATGGAGGTACTAGAAGATTCTAAAATCGATGTAGAGATTCTACAAGAAAATACCATGAAAGCAAAGAGAAAACTCCAGGATAAAGTTTGGCAGGAAACCAAGGAGCAAGGGGGCGCCTATAAGCTTTGTGATATGGTTGTATGGGAAACAAAGAAATTAAATATGCCACAGAAATACCAGCATAAATTTCCATCTGCCCACTACCGAGACTTACTTATTAGCTGCTGACTAAATACCATACCGACAAGCGAGGTTCTGTTCTTAAGAAAACCTATAGAACAGAAAGACTCATGCTGTCGATCAGGGGAGTTGCTAGGTCTGGAAAAGACCCGGGGCTAAACTGATGTCAGAACTGTTGGGACTGGGGGCTAGCTAGTCTTTTGGCTGTAGCTCCTGAGATTCGATCTGGGGCTACAACCAAAAGATCAGGGGCTATAGCCCCCTTAGCCCCCCCCCCCCCTAGCAACGCCCCTGCTGTCGATATTGTGGAAGTAAAGGAAATCCAGAAACTGTCAAGCACCTAATAACTTCATGTACTGCATTAAACAATCAACGAAGAAATTTGCTTGGTGATCATTACCGAAATTGTCACCCAATATCAGAGGAAATGTTGTGGGAGGGGATAATGACAGCAGAGAAAGTCGGTTTGACAATTGCGGCTCTGAAATTGCTAGACGAAGCTCTTGCAAACAAACATTACGATGGAGGAGCAGTGGCATCAGACGGAAAGTAAAATAAGCAGTTAAAACCTTTTAAATTGACTATTGGGATGAACTTTTATGGATTGGAAATGATAATGTTAATGGTTTAAATTGTGTTAACCAATAAAACATTTTTAAAAAAAATTTAAAAAAAGAAATTATTACAAATACGAAAAACTGACTTACCTTTTGTCCCGGCGGTGGAACTTCTGGAAGGCAGTCCTTCTTAGTGTTATGATGATGTAATTGACACAATAAGCAGACTCCCAGTAACATAAGCGGCATGGCGCAGAAAAAGAAATGTCAGTTTTTCATTTGTTTTTAAAATATGCTTTAGCCTTTGTCAGCTGTGTATGCTTCTTAGCTTGACCTAAAGGGAGGATGGGGGAGGGTGGGTGCAGGGAAGGAAAAGATCAAAGGGCACTCATTACATGCGAATACAGCCCACATTCCAAGCTCCCTGATTGGATAAAGCTCCCACACAGTGTGCTCATGTGCGTGATAAGATTAAATCCTACTCTGCCCAGTCACCAACACCAAAACATAAATCTGTGTTTAATGGAAAGAGAACAACCTTAAAGTGTGCCAGCCAAATTGAATTCACAGCAATCTATGGCATTTCATAATGCATCTTCAGCGATCCTAGTGTAAGTCCAAAGAGTTCCTGAAGCATCTGACCCACTTGAGATGCTGCGGTCAGTTTCAATATCCTAGTCTTATTGGGGGCAGGGGAAGGGTCAGCCACCCCATACCCGCCCCTCCACAGGCCACCATGGTGCTGAAAAACAGAACATTTTAGAGAGGACTGGAGCAGTTTTCCCAGCTGTGCCTGTAAGGGGAGCTCTGCGGCTGGGAGAAAATGACTTTGCTGCTCTGTTTTCTCTCATCCTGAGGGCAGTTTTCACACTTGTCTTTTATTCAACTAATGTCCTGTTAATGGACCACGGTTTAATGGCAGCATCCAATCCTCCTCACCCATCTGGGCAGTTGTTGAATGGTCCTGCTCACATTCACAGCTGTCACCAGCAAGACAAAATATAGATGAGAAAGGGAATCTTAACAATGGCATTTTAACTACTGCTGAAAAACATTTCCTATCTTAGCAGTCCCTCTCTTAGGCCATAGTCAATTGGCACAATGATTTGACATTTCCAAGTAAAATACACCCCACACCCCCCATGTATCTACCACATCTGACTGCTGATACCTATGCAAATTAATTGCATAACAAAATAAAGCTCCTTTTACATGTGTAACCTTTATGTCTACTAACTTAACTTAACTAAATTAACATGCAAAACAGGTTTTGCTTTTATGTGGCTAGTCAAATGTTCACAACATCATATAACGGACATCTGGAAGTGTTTGACAATCTCTATATCCAGATGGCCTAACTACAAAAATTGATTGTGTGCCTTAAAGTACTAAAATTACAGTGGTGTGAAACAGTACATATGTGAACTTGAATTATGTTGTATTCTGGAATTTGTAATTGGATATTCAGGATGTGTAGATAAAGCTACAATTGGATTAATAATAATACATTTCACATATAGTGCCACACACCCATAGGTCTGAGGGTGTTGAAATAACAGAAGATAGTATTATCCCACAGAGAAGTACTCAATTCGGAAGAACGAAAGGCTGAGCTGACCCTGCAGGGATTCAACCCTGTCACAGCAGACTACAAATAGATATCAGGGGTAAGTGCTTAGCTTGTTGTGCTATCTGCCCAGACTTATTTAGCCTTAACAACGTCTTTCCATGAGGATACATATAAATACAATGTGATTTTTGTATTTTGTAAGTAATCACAATATGTGTACCAAGTGTAGCCCAGAAAGTAGGTGTCCAAGGGCCTGAATTGCAGAGTGGGCTGCAATCCTCACTTCTGTGCTAAACTAAAGTGGCTGATCCTGGACAACTGATTTAATCTCACTGTGTCTTAATTGCAAAAATTGGATTTCTTAGAAGGTTTGAGTACACACTATTAAAACAAATTCTTCTTATACTTTTATAGGAATACTTTTAGGAATGCAATGCTATCCCCTTGTGCTCCTATTTGTGTCCCATGAGAGCATCAAATACAACTGTGTTATTGCTGTACTAGCTCTCCCTCGACCCATGGCAATGTATTTGACAGGCAGATATATAGGCTTGCCAGTCAGTCATTGCACCAGAGATTCGTGTAAAGTGGACTGACTGGGGACGAACCAATGTTAATGTCCCCCATGTTGCTGCCAACCACTGAAGTTGCTTGGGCTGTCTAGAGCACTTCCTTACAGTCGAATCTAACATGCCCTGTAATGTTATGTTATGTACTCTTGCGTTGCGTACCTTCCGCTATTTACATTATTCTTGATGTCCTGTGAAATGCAGGAGGTGTTGTAGGGGGCTGGTGTAAGAGTAGGGGCGGGGGAGGTTGATTTGTAACAATGCTGAATTGTGCAGATCAGAAAATATAGGGCTTTCAGTGGTGTGTAGGTTTTAAAGAATGTATGAGGTGCCTGGAGCAGTGGTTAATGTATGCCATGGCTTTCTAAAGTAAATTGATTTTGTGGTTATCTGCTATGTCTTTCAGAGTGGTGTTTAAGGGGTTTGGAGCTATGCATTGGTCTATCTGTAGTGAGTTAGGCTAACTTAGTATGGTGTATAGGAAAATGTTGTGAAGACACGTGTCTTCAGGTGGCATACATTCCCTTGTATAGACTGTTTTATTTTGGCACTGGAGTTGTGTTGAAATGTGCTATCTGTTAGGGTCGGAGGTAGAATGAGTTTGAGATGGTTGTTATTATGTCTTATCTAACAAACCACTCAATTTCTGGGGCAACCTTTTTCACTTTAGAAGTATCACACTTTGTGATTGTTTGTTTATATACTTGAAAAGCATTCTCTCTCCAGCTTTAGTTCCTTACTTTACCATCATATATGATTTTAGTGAAAGTGATGCTACGTTCGGTGGCAATATGCTTTGACACAAATTCTGAGCCCACCATTTTTTGTTTAGTTGTCCAGGAACTCTACTCTGACTGCCCATTGACACCTCAAAGACAATCCAACTCTAGTGTCATTGAGTATTAAATGGGATTATGCTAAACTGCAGATTGGCATTCACCATGAACTAGCAATTGACAAAGCCAATATTTGAAGTGTTAGCCTATCCCCACCTGTAGAAGTTTTGGTGTAGTTTCCCTTGTCAGCAGGCATGGCAAACATTATAGGGGTAGCTTTTCATCTCCAAAATTTGAGCTGTTTTGAAATATTACATGTGATTGTTTGAGCTACAAAGGATGTTTGCATGATGCACACCTTTGTCAAATGATGACTACTAGCAGATGGATTTATCACACATTTTCTACTGGAGGTGTATGAATTTTGAAAATAAGATGTGAAGGTCAGTTTAAGGCGATATCTCCAACCTTCGGCTCTCCAGGTGTCTTGGACTACAAATTGGTAGCTTAATCAATATTGAGGGATCCAGGAGGTCGTAGGCCAAACTATATGGAAAACCATTGGCTCCAGACCACAGGTTTAAGGAGATCTCAGGTTTTCCAATGTCAGTTCTGAAATAATTAACCTTTCCTGGCTTTTAGGCTGATTTAAAAAAAAACATGTTTAAAATGTTTACTTGCATGTGTTTTACGCGACTGCATTTGTGGGTTTGAATATATGTGCATTTTGGTGTGTATGTGTATGAGGCAATGTTGCCGTTTTTAAACACTGAGAGCCACATAATTCACAGTGCTATACATTCGGACAGACTGCAGGATTGTATTTAGGCACTAGCATGAAATGTGGGCAGTTAGGGCATATATTGTCGAGACAGTCCTTTTCTTTTGGGTACTAGCAGCATGAGAATGTGATTAACAAGGGCAATGCTGGCATCTATCTGTTCAAAAGCAGCCCAATTATTTTCTTTGGATTAAAAAAGCCCGAAGGGTGGGTTATACCTCATGATCTGGTTTGGGCAGATGCTGCTTGAAAGTGGAGCAATGCTGGCATGTATCGTTGAGAGAGACCTCCTGCTTTTTTTTTTTTTCTCTTTAGGGAAAGCCAGTATCAACAGCTGTTACACAATTTCCCTACTGTTGGGGTGTTTCATGTTTTGCCCTGCCAAACTCACTGTAAATCCTACATTGTTTCTCAATATTTCAGAATGTTTAACTATGAAATGCACGGTTGCAGGCCATTTTTTTAATAACATTTTGAAGTGGAAGCATCGGCCAAAACATTACTGGGTTAAGTTTAGGTAGGCATAATTGGTTCAACTCGGGGAGAAACGGTATACTCCCTCAATGTGACAAATTCACGAGCTGCAGCTGCTCTAAACTATATTGGAATCATCGTTTTGAGTCATGGAAACGCATGAAGGTTGCTAATTAGGGGCCATCTTTGGACACGCATTCGGAACACCCTATTTCCACCATAAACATGTTTCCATTGTTCGCCCCCACACTCTTCCAACGCTGGATACTCCCCTGACAAGCAGTCATTGATGTCCTTCTTTAAATAGACGTGGCAAAACAGTGGACCGGTGGTCCTACTTAAAGGCATGAAAACAGGAGGCACAGTAGTGGTGTGTATCAAAGAGCACTAAACGGTAACAAACACGAATAAATAAATAAACAAATAGAGAGAGAAATGCGACAAAACGAACTGAGCTTGACAGGGCTATAATAGCGCACTGGGCAGGAGGGAAGTGGGTTGTGTGTGATGGAACTTGACAGGCTCAGGGGTGACATGAACGCTCCGCTGCAGTCATGTAGGGAGCTTATTAATGGATTTAACCTTTCCACAACTACAAAAAAATCCTTCTAACGGCATAATGGGAGAAGAAAAGAATGACATTATGTTGCTGGCGGAGCTGTCGCAATGTGCAGCCTCTCGTCGCAAGAGCGCATAGAAAGAAATGGCGGGGCGCCATCAGCCCTGTAAGCCATCTTAATTGTCCTTTCATTTTGCTCTGTGGGTGCTTAGGAGTGATTCACGGGTGAGCAACATTTAATGGCACAATTAGCAGGTAAGAGAACAAGCCCTTCTAGCGATTATTAATGTAAAGCATTTTCCAATGCCCGATTTGGAAGTCCTTCAGAGCTCATTTGGGAATCAAACCCAAAATACACATAGCCAGGTGTAACTTTAATAAAGGCACAACTCAATGACAACATGGACGTGTTTCTCTGCCCTCAGAGGTCTTGCTGGAGAAAGGGTCAGGACGTCTCCTTGCAGCCGGTCTAAGGATGAGAATCAAACACTGGCAACATGTCATCTGACGTGCGTGTAGTGCCCACTGCCGGTGACATGGCCTCGAAGCACTTTGGTTGTCTAGGGGATCGACGTAAAGTAACATGGTAATTACATTGTGAAACAGAGCATACCATTGCAGGACTTAAGCACGACGTACTTTAGCACCGATGAGATGGGCTACTGCAACAACTGCTGTGGGTGAACCACTTTCGTGGATTTGTTAGCAGGCAGGTGTGTTCTTGAACGTGGCTAGTATCGAATCTTGCAATCAAGTGAAAGAAGGTAGAGTTCAGATGGGACCTTGCTATTACTATGCTATTGCTAATAGCGCCAAGAGACCAAGTAAATGTCAGCAGAGTGTTATGCACTAATTTCATCCAATAACATAAAACAACCAACATAATATTACCCACGCAAGTGGTGCCCCCAGACATTTTTCATAGGGGTGGCCTGATGAGGTCACTGGGGTGGCACAACAAAAGAAACACATAACCGGCAGGTGGGCTGGTGGGGGGGGGGGGCAGTGACTTAATAAGGATGGCTGTGGCCCTCCTTGGAAACCCCTTGGTGGCGCTTCTGTCACTAACATCCCGCCCAGGCCATTATATGCTGCAGTCTCATTCAGCAAAGAATTCACAGAACAAAAATGGGTACTTACGAACACGTGTAACCACGTGGTAACCCCATGGGACCCAGGGTCTGAATCTTAGCTTGTGCTAAATACAGTGTTGAAAGCCAGCATTTCCCCCTCCAATTTCCAGCACCACCATTCTGGGGTAGGTGGAAATACTGGAGGGGAAATGCCATGCATCTCAGCTGCAAAAGCTGCATAAAACTACTGTTTGCATAGAAACATCTGTTTGAGTGGCACTGCAAGCATTTTCTAAAAGATTGCCACTTTTCTAGTTTCAGAAAGTTTTCTTAAGCTTTCATTAAACTACAAAAAAAATGGTGCTGCAGTCTTGGAAATGCCATTTTTATAAAGGAAAAAGTGTGAAGCTTTGTTTAATGGCACCTCACTGGCGTCGTATTTTAACTCCTCCAATTGAGGTGCTGATGCTGTGCTCTTCAGAGCAGAATCCCCTCACAGTTCCAGCCCTGCATTTCGCATGGTTGCTAGGCTGTTGTCAAGCAGTAAATCACGCTCATGCTAACGTCGTGGCTTTGATGACAGACCACCACATTAGCACTTCATCAGAATAGGGTGCTTTTGAGGAAAGTGTTCATCCTTCATGGAGGAGCGCTTCCATGTTTTTGCATGCACCACACAATGGGGCCCCGAGTGGTGGTAAAGGTTATCGAATTTGAAGATAATTCAGTGGAATTACAGCTGAATTACCACGAAATTCGTAAAGATGCCCAAAGCGCTCACATCAAAATGACGGCTCAAATACAGGGACACAATTTGTTGCAAGAAAGGCTGTGGCAAGTGAAGTTTAATGGAGGTAGCAGGATATGTCAGGCATGGGATTGTGGGCTATTAGGTAAAAGTAAGAGGAAGGTAGGGAACGGCTAGCTGAAATTAAGCAATGCTGAAGAAAAGATAATTGTCCTCATAGCGAGTTTGCTGGTGCATTACATTATTGGCAGTAATTCCATGTTTTCTTGTTTGGTGAAATTGCTGCCAGTTTTACCACAAAGCTTGATTTCAAAATTGGAGCTGAAGTGGAGGATTTAGCTCAAGTACATGTCTGGCGCTATGGCCTCCACTTGTCTTCCAAAAGTAATCAGATTTAACGCAGCAGGATTACTGCTTGCTGAAACATCCGACGAAATCCCCATGGAACACTATGAAGTCCAAAGAAGGGGGATTAACCGCACTTTACCAACACTCAAAGTCCCATTGTAAATCTGCAGGACCGAGGGACTATAAAGGTTTGTGAGTTTGATGGTAATTCCATGGAAAAATCACAGAATTGACAACATATTCTTAATGAGACCAAATGTACCCATTGTTGAGACTAAGGGAAGGAAAGAAACAATTATTGAAAGAACGAATGGCGGAATAAGTTGTGCAACCCCAGAAGTGCCATTTTAGTGGCATTGCCTCACATAATGGGGCCAGATCTAATCGTTTAAGGTATAAATGACACAACATGTTCCCCCTTTGCTGGTGGCACACTAGGTAGTCACCAATAATCTCCTTAAGTAAAAAAGCCCGAGATGAGAGTGTACAACATAGAATCAAAGGTGGTAAACACTAAAATGCATCCCGTTTCCAGAGCCTATAATGGGCACGTTTCGGCAACCATTGAAGGAAAGGACTCCTCTGAAAATTGCAATTGGCAGTTCTACAGGTCATGTGACAAGGCACTGCTATCAGAATCTCTACAACATCTGTGTGGGCAATCTGTGACTCAGCACCTGCTGAGCATTGACCAAGTAAGGGAAGCTGACTGAATCGCTTTAGATATTCCTTCTGTGCTTTTCATAGACTGCTTTTGGAACTTTTAAATTCACTATTATTTCACCAACAGGGCCTGATTCATGGAACGATTTGCGTGATAAATCAGGACATTGCGTGCCAAACCATGGGCAAAACTCAATTTGTCGATTCATGGAATCGTCTGCGCTGGACTTTTTCATACTTCGTGGGGAATCGCGCAGGCTCGACACGTCTCTGCGAACAACCAAGTGCCTTCCATGAGACACCTTGGAAAGCATGAGTGTAGACTGCGCATAGACCAGAGTAGGGGGCAGAACATCCAAAATGGGGAAGTACAAGGGAAAATGTGGGTGTTCTTAGGGTCGGCCCGCATGCCGTCCATCACACACCCTCAAATGTGCATAACAGAGGCTATTGATGGATCAGTCTGCGCAACCTGTAGCCAAGAAAATGGCCACGGAATGCACTTGATCTATCTGTCACCCAACGGCAGGCGTACAGACACTTACGCATAGGAATCTCCATGCAAAGGTAAGATAGAACGTCGGATTTAAGGGTGCGTGCATGCAGTCGGGGTTCCGATCGCACTTGGGGGGGGCTCAGAAGCAGTATAGCGGGGTGCCAGAACGGTTTACGGGGGGTCACACACATGTGTACATGAAAATGATGTGATACGTGGTATGCATGTTGAGGGGATGCTTGGAACAGTTATGGGGGACCCCACGCACCCCCACCGGGATGCTGGCTTGGTTGGGAGTGTTCATGGGCAGTGTTTCTGTGGCGCATTGCTTCGCGCATGAGGAGTGCATAAAGGTCTGTTTCCATGACTGGCATGGCTTTGTGTGTGGGCATGCCGTGGGCGTTAGGGATCGGGATACTTTGCATGGACCATACCTGAATACGCGTGGTACACAGATTTTATTATGTGTGACTGGCCTCACAGAGTCCTTCTTGGCGCACAGACTTTGTGGGATCTATGCACCCATTGCGATGAATCAGGCCCACAATCTTTATATATAAACATGTAAGGACCAATGGTTGCAGAACTGTAGTGAAAAACTGGCTTAACACTAATGTACTTACAACAAAGACTATGGAGCCTGAAGTATATAACTTGAAATAAATATTAAAATTCCCAGAGTTCAAGAAAAACATACAGAGCATAGAAAATGCTTTATAATGTCACTTTGTACTGCAAAAATACACTTTGCACCGCTCCCTGAATCATGGTGTTTGTTGGCAGTGCACTTTGCACTGTGCTAAAAGTTCCATGAATCAGGCCCTTAGTGATACAATTATAACATCAAAAACACAAAGTAAGAAAAAAAACACCCTGACCTTTGCAGGTTTCTGTCCTTATTACGCTCAATGTTTGTCATCAGGGGGTAACTTATATACTTTTTTCACATGCTGTCTTCCATGATGACTCATATGTATTCATGCATTTATTCCCCAATAAAACGTTTAGGTCCCATCATGATACTGACTCAATGTTTCAGAGGGAACTGTAGATATGTCAGGAAAGGACTTTTAATATTTTCATTCAATATATTGTTATATATATAGGTCTGACATCCGTTCATACTTGGTATGCATATTGATGTTCGAAAATGTAACAAGTACAGCCTACTCTTGGGTCCATACTATTGGACTCTAAAAAACATTAAGAAAAAAAATGATGCTTATATCTTTATTAACTACCATGCAAACGTGATGTCTAGCATCCAGCATACATTCTCATTGAACACATTCTGGGCCAAAAAATGGGTGTTAGACTTTGAATGACATTTGGACCAAGTGAAACCCAGGCTTTCCTGGCTTTTATATATAAGATTCAGGATAGGTCTACTGCACTGGCACGGCAGCTGCATTAATGGAATTCTTCACTCCCCCCCCCCTCCGCACTTTCCCCCTTCCCTCTCCCCTGCACTTGCACGTTATCACTGTCACCGGGCCTAGTAAGATCGTTATTTTGTCCTCCCTGGTTCAATATCATATCATAAGAGAGCGTGGATGAGAAGACAGCATCTGCTAAACGTTGCTGTGTAAACAGGCCACTATTATTGTACAATGCCGCTTGGTTGGCCAGCTCTGATTCTTATTACTGAAGGAATGACGGCCCTGCTGAATTGAAAATGGCAAGTGAAGTGCCAATTTCCATTACTGATCCGGCTTATTATATGAGCACCCTAATCATAAATAAACATGTTTTGTATATACCCCTATTAGTATTTTTTTCTGTATTATGGCCATATTAGTATTTCTAAATATGTGTATTATACACTTGCAAGGTTTTAGCCTACATAGTTGTCTGATTGTGTTCTACATTTTCTGTCAATTGTTTGATCAAAAGTGTTTATATTGTAGGGATGTTTACTTATGACGTGATGTCAACTTGATTGCCACAACAGAGCGTAAATGTACCTTCTATCAAATTCAGGAAACATAAAATCAAGGATATCCGTTTTCATACCTGTCTCGATATTGTAATAATTGATTAAATGATTGATTGATTTGTTATTTATTATGCGCCTCTGCGCAAGTGTCTCAAGGCGCAATCAGACAAGGGAGGAGGAACAAGGGAGGACAGGACAAATGATCTTACTAGGCCTACTGTCATAAAGATCGTGCAAGTGTGTAACAAGACGTGCAGGGAGAGGGTGCAGGGAGAAGTGCCCCCAGAGCAGCAGGGCCCTGGGTTAAGTGCAAGGAGGGCTGAGATTGCAGATGGCAATCCCATACCGGAATTGCAACTTAAACCAGGCTGCAGTGGAAGGAGGACCAGGCAGCAAGTGCAGTGGGACTGGTCAGAGGGTGGGCCAGGTGTCCTGTATGACTCAGAGGACAACAAGCAGTCAGTCCAAAAGGAGCAAGGTTAGGTAAGCAGGGAAGAGGCAGGGAGAAAGAAGAGGTGAAAAGGAAGGTATGAGGAGCTTTGGATAAGTCTTGCGGTCCTGTTCTGGATGAGGTGAAGATTGCGAAGAGTAGAGTTAGGCAGATTGAGAACGTGACTGTTGCAGTAGTCTAGCCTAGAGAGAACCAGGGCTCTGGAGAAAGTGAGCTTCTGGGGGAAAGTGAGAAAAGTGAGAATACTTCTGATGAGGTGCAGCTGGAAATGGGTCTCCTTTGTAAGGTCCATGATCTCTGTAGAAAAGAAGATAGGGGAGTCGAAGATGACCCCAAGAGTTTTTGCCTCACACAAGGGTGAGGGCAGAGGGCCCATGAAGGGCAGCCAGAGTGAGAGAGGAAAATCAGGAGCATGGGTCCCAATGAGAAGGATCTCAGTCTTACTGGCATGAAGGCACGGATTATTAGAGGTGCACCATGAATGAATAGCGAATATACAGTCAGGGATGAGCGTGGAGGAGGAGGAGGCATAGTGTAGCCTAAAAGAGAGCTGCATGTCATTCAGTGTAACACTGAAAGTTAGAATATCAAGAGGGCCAAATGAGCCAGATAGACATTGAAGAGCCAGGGGGCAAGGATAGACCCCCAGGGCACACCACAGGTGGCGAGAAAGGTGGTGGAGAGAAAGGACCCCAGCTGAACCTGGGAAAGTCGGTCCAGGAGAAAGGAGGTCATCCATGCCAGAACTTGATCCGTGATGCCCAGGGTCTCATGGAGACAAGTAATCAGGATCTTGTGGTTGACTGTGTCAAATGCAGAAGAAAGGTTGAGGAGAATGAGGACAGAAGGAGAGCTATAGTCAAGATTAGAGTGCAGATGTTCATGGGTGTTCAGGAGAGCAGTTTCCATGCCTTTGGAACAGAGGAGTCATGGAGACAACTAACAGATTCTGTGTGGGGGGTTAGCTGGGAAATAGCAAACTTCTCCAGGAGTTAGCCTGGGAAAGGAGTGATAGAGATCAGGCGATAGTTTGCTGGAATGAAGGAGTTGGCAGAAAGCTTTTTTAGTAGGGGGTGTACAAGGGAGTGCTGAAGAAGAGAGGGGAAAGATCCAGTGTTGAAAGAGGGATTACAGAAATCGGCCAAGGCTAGAACGAGAGAGCCAATGTTGTCCTTAATAGCTCGGGCGGAGCAGGGGGTCACCTGTTTGGATGAGACTTTCATAGACCGGACTTGTCTAGAAACATCATCAGGTTTTACAGAAGAGAGGGAGGAGAGGAGAGGGTGACCAAGGAGGGCCTGAGAAAGGTAGACGTAGAGCGAAGCGAAGAGGAGGAGAGTGTGGACAGGATATCAAGTGATAGAGATTGTACATCTATCCTGACTTGTGTGCAAAAATATCCCTTTTAGGAAAAAAGAAAGATAAAGATGTATTCAAGAGTTCTCTACCTGTTAGGAAAATAATCTACTTCATGAAAAATAAAAAGATTCATCTTTGATATTCACATGGGTCCAGATCGTTAGATCTCCCACAGCGCCATGGCAGCAGTTTGGTACATTGCATCCTCTAATTATGGTAAAAGATGAACAATATTAAAAAAATAACTACACTACCCATCAAGCTGATGTGCATGACATTTATAGTGCACAATCGCTACAGGAGAGTAAAGAACTTCAAGTTTGATTTAACAATGGTTACAAAATACTCAATACGCAATGTAGTACCCTTTGTAGATGTATATGACAAATGGACTGTTCAAAATGTATAATGCACGGTCGCTAAACATTATGCATGGTTCAATTGAGAATGGGGAATAACCAGCTTCACGTTTAATTCTAATTCAGGAGTCACATCAAATGAGATGAGGTTGTAGGATATAAAGATGGTAAAGGAGATTTTAAACAGAGGGTTGACTTGTGGCTCATGGATATGTTAGAAACAATGAGATAGCTGGGAATTGTTACATTGTTGAGTATGGGAGTTGGTGGTGGTGGGCCAAGGGTGAATAGCGAGGAAGTAGGTAGCAGGAATAGTGTGGTATTATCACATATAAACATTCATTTTGACAAGATTTTGTAAGATGTGGGTGATTGTAATCCAATGATAAATCTCTGTGAGACGGTAAAATCAGGTTTAATGGAAGAAGTATGATTATAGATTTTGAGTATGATTGGTGTGTTCATGCATTTGTAAGAGTAGTTCCAGAGGGAATGGATTAGCATGGGGAGTGGGCTGAGTTAAGCCCCTTTTGGGACTGTATACTTTCTTGTGTATATTGTTGTTTAAAGGTTGGACCTAGTTCGAGAGCAGCAGAGTCCTGTAAAGGGTGTGGGTAGCCAGTGTTTGGGCTGGCATTTTTAACAGTAGCACAGTACTGTGAATGACAGTCTATCCATCAGTCAATACAACCATTGAGATAGGTCCTCAGTCACATGTTGTTGAAAAAGAAACATTTTGAGAGATCTGTGAATTTGTAGAAATGTGGGGGCATTCCGAGTTGATATCGGGATCGGGTTCAAGGTGTTGGATGAGTGCCAAGTTTAGGATTGTGTGCAGGTCCTCTATTTGCTGACACATTGTGATTTGAGCTGGTTGTTTGATTTGCTGCATGAGGCGTTTGTGCCACCAGATTGCTGGAGTTTAGCCACCAAGTACAATGCTGACTTGTGACTACATCATATATGATACATGTAGTCTTAAAAGGTATCCTGGCCTGAAGAGGAAGCCACTGTAGTTTGCATAGGTCGGGTGATTCTGTCAAATTTCTGTGCATCTGTAAGCTGCAACCATGTGACCAGGTCCTGCTACGTTGCCATTTTTTGCATTATTGGCTATGCGTTTCTTGAAGGACAGGCTGCAGTCAATGTTGAATCTTATGGATTTTGCTGAATCAGAGAGATGTGTAGAAAATCCTTCTAGGTGCATGGCACTGAACCAATGTTGGATGTGTTGTTAGGGGGGGAACCGATGAGGACACATTTTGTCTTGGAAGGATTAGGTTTGAGGTAAGCAGCTTGCATCCAGGACTGGATGATGGCTATGTAATTGTGGAGGCAACTCTGTGTGATTATCATCAGCATATTAAGGGTGGGTGTATCATGAACTTTGAGATCGGTGCCCTGCGGCTTAATGTAAAGTTAGTTTAAAAAAGATTGGTGAGAAAACATAGCCTTGGGAAACTTTGTAGGAGAATCAGAGTTGCTTATAATGCAACATGTTCATCTGGATGGCCCAGAGTCTGCCTTATATGTAGGAGTTGAACTAAGTTAGGACTGTGCCACAGACTCCAATTCTTTCCGTGAGGAAGAAGAGGAGGGTGCAGTGGTCAATGGTGTAGAAAGAGGTCAGAAAATGCATGGCTATATGATTTGTCCTTATCCCCAATTTGAAGGTCACCATCCAACTCCTGGATGGTCGCTGTGTCAATTCTACACTTGGGGAGTAACCCTGATTGATAGCAATTTAGAAGGTATAGTTGTTGAATTCTGCTGAGTAGCTGTGCAGCATTTACTTTTTCCAAGATGTTGCCACTGAATAGGAGGTTTGTAAAGGGCTGGTAGCTGGCCAGGTTGTCTAGGTCTAGGGTAATTCTTTTTTTTAAAAAGGTTCATATGAGACCAGTCTTGAGGGTGTCCGGGAATGACCCTTCAGTAAGAGAGGTAGTAATGATGCTAAGGAGCACATTGAACACTAGGGCAAATACATTGTTTGTTGATGCAGGCTGGAAAAATATTGTCAGAGTTGGGGGGGGGCAGTCATAATCAACTTTGGCCTCTGTGATCAGAATCCTACAGCTAGCACAGAGATTTGAGTTTTGTGAGATCTCCAGAGTTGCAGTTTGTCTGCCAACATTTCTCGAGTGCTTTGATTGAGAGTTTGTTGGAGGCAAACTCAGGCCAAAAGGCGGATGGTTTGTCTTAGCATGGCGGGTTTTAGTGGGGCAGGAGTTTCGTCATTTTCATAGCATAGTTGTTGAATAATTGTAGGACCAAGGAACTCCATTTGGTCAGAAGTCTGCAAAGTTTGCTTCTAGCTCACTGGCCAGGAAGGTTTAGAATGAGTAGCAGTGAATGAAGAGGCATTAAGTCTAACCTTTATGGGCCATCTTTGAGTGGGTGATTGCTAGTTGGATGCAAGTGTGGTCAAACAAGTCGAGTGACATAGGGTCTGCATAGGTGATGAAGAAGGATGATGTACACGCTAAGTCTAGGGTATTTTCTTTTATTGTGTTTTTGGGAGAAAACAATTTGCTGAAGGACCATGAATCTGGAGAGTGCAAAAAGTGAGTTTTGATTGTGGATGTTTGCGTGAGACTCAGGAACAGTAAAATGTCTATGAATTACATTTTAAGTGTCTGCTAATATGCCAGAGGAGAGTAAGTTGTAGATGTCATCAATGAAAGAGTCACACCTGTTAGGTGGTCTGTAGATTAGGTGGTAAATCATGGAACTCTGAACACCAAACCAACCTGGACTGCTAGTATAGGTAGAGGTAACCATTCATACTCTTTTCAAAGTTTCATTTGTTTTGAAATATGAATAATCATTAAATATAAACCTTTGTCACCTTTCAGTTTGTCATGAACGTATACTTGCATGTAAACAATACACAATTATATGCATTAGTACATTTAAAACACATACAGTAAAACCAATATAAAGTTTGTTGTGCCAAAGTGTCACCATGCTAAATACTACCAATTATACAACACATTAAACTTGTGCAAATCAAGCAATTACTCTACAGATCCCGGTGGAGATCTGTGATCCTGTAGTGTGCCCAACATGTCGTGTTCCTCTGTCTTCAGAATGAACCTGTGAAACTACTTCAGGGGCTTGTCAACTTTCTAAAACCTTCTTTACTCTTCAATGTACTAGGGTGATACATAAACATTCCCTGCCTTTTTATCCAGGCAAGTTTACTGCGAGTCACACAATGTCACGTCTCCTCCCCTAGGTAGGGAGTGAGGGGGGTTAGGCTCTTTTTCCTATACCGAATGGGGGGTGCAATATCCCTTTCCATTATGTAATTATTTGATTATTAGTCAGCCTAATATTGTTAGTAGCATGACTGAATAGGCCTTTATAGTAAGCCCTGCAATGTGGCATGACATCCAGCTTCTGGCTAAGTCTCAGAAACGCGAAGAAACACAGCATGTAAGATAAGAGTGCTTTGGCAATTGAACCCCACAGTAAAGAAATTCACGTCGACCTGACATCCAGTAAGACATAGCCTAGCTACCTCACAACCACAATGGCTAAGCTATTAATAAAGAACAAGAAGAAACACATAATCAGAAATTACTCCAGCAGTTAGGAAATAAGAACTCCTATTATAAGTGCACCCTATTATCCCTAACTAAGTCTCTGAGAAGAGGTTTAGCAAACTAAAGTCACATACAATGAAAAGCCAGAAGCTGGACATCCTCCACATTGCAGGGCTTATTATAAAGGTCTATTCAGTCAAGCTACCAACAAGATTAGGCTGGCTAATAATCAAATAATTAAATAAAGAAAAGGGCAATTGCACCCCGGTTCTGTATAGGAAAAAGAGACTAACCCTCCTCACACCCTACGTAACGGGGGATATTTAAGATTGTACAGCTCACAGTAGCATAGCTCTAAAAGAACTTGCCTTTATAAAGAGGCAGGGAATTTTTACATAACACCCTAGTACATCTCTCTAGGCTGGACTACTGCAACAGCCTCTTTCTAAATCGCCTTGCCTCTACTCTACGCCCTCTGCAACTTATCCAAAACAGGACTGCGAGATGTGTCCTTGGCCTCAAGCCCAGGGATCGTATCTGTCCAGGACTGAAATCTCTGCACTAGCTCCCAGTGGCGGCGAGGATTAAGTTCAAAACCCTGTGCATTGTCCATAAGACCTTCTGGGATCTGGTGCCTCAATACCTTCAACTCTCTCTTCCTAAATATCTTCCTTCTGGAGCCCTTGACTCATCCGACTCCAACCCCCTCAGAGTCAGCCGCTTCTCCAAGCAACAAGTTGGTGGTAGATCTCTTTCTCCTGCTAGTGCCTCCCTCTGGAACAGCCTTGCTGCCTCTTTGAAACTTGAGGAGAACCATCTCTGGTTTTGGAAGTAGCTCAAGACCTTTCTCTTTTCTTCTGCCTTCTCTCCTCCTCTCCCCTGCTGTTTTCCTGGCTGAAACAGCACTAGTTACCTGGCTACCCTCTGATCTTGGACCCAGGTCCCTCCCCACCAGTTGCACACCTGCACTGTCCCCCTGACAACCCTTGCACTCAGGAACTGTTTTTGTATCCCTACAGCCCCCCCGCCAGCACTTGACTGATGTCTGCAATTAGCCTTGGCCCTGCCACCAGCAGGCCACACTTTGTATGTATTGCCTTATTTATTATACTGTTATCCTATGTTCTGCAGTGCCCCCTCCCCCTTCCCCAGCAGTTTTCCATTCACCTTCCCCTGCACTTGCACAATCTCAATTTCACCTGCCTAGTAAGATCGTTGTCTCTGTCTTGCCTCTGTTCCCCCTTGCCTTGTTGTGCCTTGAAACACTTGTTTATAGGCATGTTATGAATGCCATATCATATCATATCATTCAAGAGTACACAAGGTTTTCAGAAGTTTACAAGCCCCTGAAGAAGTTCCAGAGATTGATTCTGAAAACAGAAGAATCAAGCATGCTGGGTACACTACAGGATCACAGGGGACGGTTTACTAGGGAAAAGGTTTGTCAACTTGCCAATAAGGGCAAGACAGAACAGCTAATGGAATAGCTTGAACAGTGGTCCTGTTCTCTTGGACACAGGGTGGAGAGCTGGTCTGGTGCTCTATTGAGACACCCAACCCCACCAGTGGAGAACCGGGGGGTAGAGGGTGGTGTTGTGTGGGATATCTAGCCACAAGCGATGATGGGCGAGCTACCTGACTGGAGGGCAGTCTGGCTTGGTTTGTTTTGTTGGTCACCAACAGCCTGATAGATGGAAGGGGGCGGGGGAGGGGGGAACAGGATGGAAATGGGGCAACCAGCACTATTATGTGAAAGAGTGTGAGAGGGGGATTAAATCTCATATTCTTGAATCTAGACGGCTAGAAATGACAAGTGCAAAAATGGAGGCATCGGGATTGTTATGTAATTTTATTCACCCTGATGACTCGAAAGTTCCTTGCAAATGGGTGGTTGCCCGGAGAGTGGATTGGGTGATACCAAATTTTCACTAAAAATGCACTATCCCACTAGATATGGGATGTGCTGGAAAAACCCATGCATTCTCGGTTTTTTCAATTTCGTGCAGTAACCCCTGTTGGTCTTGGGGGTATCATAAGATGTTGTGGTGAAGCCACAACAGGTGAGGTTGACCGGTTTCGATGGTTTGTGAGTGATTACCGACCATCTTCTTCAGGACAAGATCGATCTTCATGTGCTACTGAATAGTATCTGTCCTCTTAGTAGGGCAGCAGTGACAGGCTGCATGGGGATCCTGGGAAGGGTTGCTGGGCTGTCCAGGAGGTGCTGGGAGCAAAAAATGGGCTCTCTCCAGTGGCGTGCCTGACGGAATTCAGGGCCGGCACAGAAACGCTGCAGCCTGCTCAGTCCCAGCTGCAGCCTAAAGTCTTGGGACTGAGCAGGCTGCAGCGTTTCTGTGCCCTCCCTGAATTCCATCAGGCATGCCACTGGAGAGAGCCCATTGTTTGCTCCCAGAGGACCTCCAGGACAGCCCAGCAACCCTTCCCAGGATCCCCATGCAGCCTGTCACCGCTGCCCTACTAAGAGGACAGATACTATTCAGTAGCACATGAAGATCGATCTTGTCCTGAAGAAGATGGTCGGTAATCACTCACAAACCATCGAAACCGGTCGACCTCGCCTGTTGTGGCTTCACCACAACATCTTATGATACCCCCAAGACCAACAGGGGTTACTGCACGAAATTGAAAAAACCCAGAAAGCATGGGTTTTTCCAGCACATCCCATAGCTAGTGGGATAGTGCATTTTTAGTGAAAATTTGGTATCACCCAATCCACTCTCCGGGCAACCACCCATTTGCAAGTAACTTTCGAGTCATCAGGGTGAATAAAATTACATAACAATCCCGATGCCTTCATTTTTGCACTTGTCATTTCTAGCCGTCTAGATTCAAGAATACGAGATTTAATCCCCCTCTCGCACTCTTTCACATAATAGTGCTGGTTGCCCCACTCCCATCCTGTTCCCCCCTCCCCCGACCCCTTCCATCTATCAGGCTGTTGGTGACCAACAAAACAAACCAAGCCAGACTGCCCTCCAGTCAGGTAGCACGCCCATCATCGCTTGTGGCTAGATATCCCACACGACACCTCCCTCTACCCCCCGGCTCCCCACCGGTGGGGTTGGGTGTCTCAATAGAGCACCAGACCAGCTCTCCACCCTGTGTCCAAGAGAACAGGACCACTGTTCAAGCAATTCCATTAGTTGTTCTGTCTTGCCCTTATTGGCAAGTTGACAAACCTTTTCCCTAGTAAACCGTCCCCTGTGTATCAGTATCTCCCTACGGTTTGGGAAGGCAGTTGCCACTCCGGCTCTTTGAGCTTTAATTTACCCTGTTGTTTTTTCCTACACTACAGGATCACACAGATCTGTAACAGGATCTGCAGCATAATTGCTAGATATGCACATGTTTCAAGTGTTTTATAATTGGTAGTAATGACATGGTGACACTTTGGCCCATCACACTTTATATTGGTTTTTAATATATGTGTTTTAAATGTACTGATACATAGAATTGTGTCTTGGTTATATGTAGCTTGTGTTGCCAGGGATAACCTTCCTGCTGCTATATCAAAAACCCAGGGATCTCTCATAGCTGAATTAAGGTAAATCATGAATTCCTTGTGAGATCAAAGGAAACTGGCAGGCACGTGATTCAAACAAGATTGTTCTGGAACATGGGATTGGGGAGCATGGTGAATGGCTCCTGTAGATGAGTGCCACTGCGCTGCATGCCCCTCCTGGTTGGTCAACATGTTGAATGCAGTAGCTGAAGGGTAATAGAATATTGAAAAAATGGGGGAGGGTGGGGTAAACCATGTGTCTGTGATGAAAAGGGTGTCAAGGTTGTTGTTTGAGATGATGTTGGCGATATCTGTAGCATGATTGACTCCTGAGCGATATTGATGAGGTTTTCTATGGTAGGATGTCAGGGCCAAGTGCGCTTGGCCATTCAAACCCTAGTGAGGGTGTGGTTGGGCTGTGGAGGGAGGATACAAAGGGTGATGTCTTTTGACAAGTAAATGCGTAGGGACTACTTTGAGGGTAAAATGCAGATAGTGGGTCAGGCCCTTGGCTCTATCAGGCCCAAACAGGAACAAAAAGGTGAGTTGCTTGTCTTTGTATGTCCTTTACTAATGATGTTACCCCCCTATATTTCTGATCAGACCATACCTTTGCGCTGTGGTTCCAATGTGATTCAGGCCTTACGCCTGCTTTCACGTGGCGACTTGATCCAGGGCTTTGCGTGCTGAATTGCTTGATAGGAAGTTGGCGGTCAGTCCCATGAATACGCTTGGTTGTGCGCAGTTGGGGCTGTGTGATTACCTTGCGCGAGCTGACCCTCAACATGCCGATACTTTCCCTCTTTCCTCCTCATTCTGCATCTTGCAACCCCTATTTAGTACTCTGCATATGCTGAACCCACATTCTGCGATGAGTCTTGCGCAAGGCGCTCAATTGGTCACAGAGTCATGGCAGTCCTGTACTAATTCCAATCACAGTCTGGAAAAGTTCTGCAAATTCAATTCCATGAATCAATGAAGGGGGTTTTGCATGAAGAATGGACCGAAAATCCACATTTTCCCCACAAACAGTTCCATGAATCAGAGCCTTAATGAGATGTCAAATCCTTTAAGGCAATTTAACAACTCTTCCACACAAAAAAAAGTTCACACAATTATTTCATTCAGATAATATAAACAGATGTGACTGAAACGCATTTTATAATCCCCTTGGACACACTCTCACCTCACCATATAGGGCAAGAAACACAAAGGGCCTCATTACACGGTAGGCAGTGAGCCATGGCCCTATTAGCGCCATGGCTCATGCCGGTAAAATACCGGCACTGCCTTGGCGGAAAGGGGATTTACCGCCCCATTCCAAGGTTGGAGGGGCGGTAAATCCCCCTTCCACCATTGCCCTTCCCCATTCTCATGTGTGCCCCATAGGGCTCTATGGGAATGGGGAAGGCGCTAATTACGGCACCGCAATTTTGCGGTGCCGTAATTAGCTCCGAGGTCCCTTAGCGGGTTGGATTTTAACGCCTGCAAAAAGCAGGCGTTAAATCCCCCAACCCACAAAGGGACCTCGTAGTAAGGCGGTAAGGATTTACCGGTACCGGTATTTTACCGGTACCGGTAAATCCATACCGCCATCCGTGTAATGAGGCCCAAAGTCTGTTTAAATGTATTAATTATATATTCAGATATTTCCCACCTCAAAATAGAAGAAGCCACCAAATACTACACATGTTTTCAGGTTATTTTCAAAAGCAGTATAATCACTCTGCAACCTGTCCGCTTCACGCTTACTAATTAAGGTTGATAATTATTAGCAGAGAAATAGCATCAATGGTTCAGACAGTCATACATAAATGATCATATACAAATGGATATACAAATACTGGGTTGCTAACAGGCGTTACATCACTGCTAAACACACTTTATAAAGGCACTCAATGAAATGTCATAACCTAAAACTTGGCCAATGCAATTTCAGATTAACTCATAATTCCAAAAAGTCTGAATATAAAAGATCTAGTAAATTTTGGGTGAATGCATATCCCATAATCAAAAAGGACATTTATTTTCTATAGTGGTTCAAAATTGGAAGACTTGTTGTCCATGTCGAGCATAACTCCACAGAAGGGCTGGCAGTGCCTCCCACCTTGTGGAATTACATTATTGTTGTGTAAAGCACAGCTCTCTTTCTGGGCACTCTGTGTGACAGGGACTATATGCAGCAGTCTCTGCATAGTCAGAGGAGCTGTGACCCAACACACTTTATGCATAGGCCAACTCTGGTAAAGTCACCAAAACAATGTGGCGAGAAACATTAGGCATCCTCTCACGCCAGTGGCATCACACGCACTAACATCATATCAACGTGGAACCTGATGATGAAACAACAGTATTTGTCATCACAGATGTGGCTAAAACTATGTGATGTGTGTTCTGTGGCTATTATTTCCCCCAACATGCCTGTCCCTTTGTATGTATCTACACTAACCATGCTGTCTGAAAAGCTAATTTGTCATTGAATATGTGAAGTGTACGAATACTCTTCTACATGGTGATCTCTTGCCTTTAGTCTGCCCTGTCCCTGGCACCTCGTATTTCCTCTGGTTTCTTACTTTGGCTCGTGTATATCTTTTCCTATTACAATGGCCCTACACACCCCACCCCACAAAGTGACCATGTATCCCCTATTACCCTGTCTCCCTTGCTAATGTCTTCTGCACTTCCCTTCTGTTTTGCCCCTTCGCCTTTTATCTTCCTGGCATTACCTTTCCCACCCTGACATTGTCTTGTTGAGATTGTAGCTTGTCCAACACCTCTTTACTGTGCCTTTCTGTTGTTGTGGGTGCCATTTATATAGGTAAACCACTTGCTTGCACACCATATTTTGCTATGAATGGTGAATTGGCATGATGTGTTTTTTCAAATGACTATTTATTGATGCATCACCAGGAAAGTCTAAATCCAAAGGTTTGCAATGAGTGTGATAGACAGAAAATGTCACCAAAGCCTATTGGCACTTTTAGTTTGCAAATACAAATTAACTGCATTGTCGCAATAATATAGCAGTGGTGCTGTCATGATAGGGGCAAACACCACCACCGTATGACAAGCATCACCTTCGGGCCTTGCACATACTTATATATGAGCCCTGCATTCCCATGCAATGCACCCATATGACCAGCTAACACCATCGACCTAGCTCTCGTCTTCTATCGTGCCAATCTTCAAAAAGGGATCCTGAGATGACCCTACCTGGATGGTTTTGAACAATATTTCACTTAAATTCCTTAGAGAATTTATTTGAAAAAAACCTGTTGGACTGAGTTGTTATGAACAATAACCTTTCCATAACCCAAGTATGCATTCCGAAAGTGGTCAGAACTTTGGATCAATGTTTTGTATTTGTTTTTTTTGTACCGCGCTTAATACCTAGTGGTTTCTAAGCGTGGACCCCGGGCATCGAACCTGTCTTGCTCCGCATCGTCGAAACAAGACGAGCGCGTTGCCCCTGAGCTATCATCACTTTGCATGCCTTTGCTTATTGATAAATACTGTGGGCCATCAGAGTGAATATCTCTTCTTAGCTTCCAGGGATTGTTTTTCAGTATTCAGTCATACTCTGCTTTGGAATGACCCAATTGAAGTGAGAATTGACGAGAATTACTAAATGTAATAATGCAATTATGCACTTGTACAAAAATATTTGAGGCAAATGGTAGACGAGGGGCAAGGACAGATACTTGTTTACAATGACATGGTTAATGCTAAAGCTGTGTGTTGGCAGCTCTTTTGTTCAAATGGTTGTTTAATGGGAGCTGGGCGATGTATAGCCACTCTGGCGTTTGTGGATGATGCTGTTCTGATGCCAAGAACGCCATTAGTGCCTCAAAAGCTATTAGCAGGGCACGAGGCTTTCTTGACTACTCAGAAAGGGGCTGTCTATTCTGAAACATGCCAAGTAATTTGTTTTCGAAAAGGCCTAAAGCTGGCATTATTATATAATTCCAGTGAAATTTGCAAGAGCTAAAATGTATGGTTATCCAGGAGTTTGGTTCTTGATTTCAAAAACCTGTGGAAACATATGGACACATTTTTTATTTGAACAGCACCATCTAAATATTGCATTTGTCTGGTTGGCTCACACGGTGGTAAAGGTGCACTAATGCCGACGATTAAGGTATCTTTCTCCATGCCTCTAGGTATGGCTAGGTGTTCCAGAGGTGTTTGGGCCACTTCTGACTTGGAGGATATTGCAAGGATTGCACTTAGGTGCTTAAATCCCTTTTCAGGCTGAAAGTGTCCACTATAAATGACCTCCTGTACTTATATTTAGGCATAATATCTCTGGTCCCAACACTTTCCATTGCACTGTCACTTTTATTGGTCTCAGCTTGCTCTCATGAGGCCATTTTGAATGGTATTGGCATAGTTAACCTAATGCCAACATGACCTACTCACATTTGACTGCATCATTTTGACCTAATTCGGTAGGTCAAATAGTACGCTTTAATAAAAAAATAGTTGTGGGGTGGAGTAAGGGAATAATTTGAGGTGGAGGGAAAGTGGGGGACTGTGGGTGGTTGTCCCTCGCATTATAGGGTTTTGCAGGGTTTCTCTGTCCGCAGTAGGTAAAAAAAAAAAGTTGTCAAAATAATTAAGTCAAATGGGTAGTAGGTCAGGTGTTTTAGGTCACACAACCCATCTCAAGTTTATATAGTGTTAATGTCTCAGACAATGCACAATCATCTCAGTTGGTTACCTGTGTGAAGGGAACTTCTCATTTGGGTCTACATTATTTTATATCTATCACTCATTAATAAGTCTGCTAAAAAGACATTGCTCAATTCTACCTGAAGAAGCAAGGTAGCATTTTTCTGCAAGGGGCTCCAAACAAATTTCCTGCACTCCATTGTATCTACATGAGATATACCTTTGGCTCCCTACAAAGATATTTGTTGAATGTATCAAATGGTACAGCTAGAATGTTTATTGCAAAACTGTGTTTTTTCCAAATTTTCACTCACAGCACATAGGGCTTTGTGGGATAAAAAGCAAGCGACTACATGGCATTGTGATCTCACGAGTGAAGAAACCACTATGCATGCTCTACTTTTTTGTAAATGGTATATGTATCCACATTTCCTTTAAGTAGACATCTGAATTTTAGACAGCAACAACTGACTTGTATCTACTTGATACAAGCAACTTATATCTCCAAAGTCCATAGTGACTGCAATGTCCATAAGACATGAGAAGTTCCGAAATACTGTTATTTTGTGAGGTCTGTGTGTAAAGTTATTTTATTTAATATGTGTGTGGTGCACGTTGACTCAAAATAGTTTTATGGAATCACGCAAATATTGCATATGTTTAATGAGAAATTGTGAATCGATATATGAACATTTTTGTAATTCATTTTCAAAATAATCATTTTTCGATGCTAGTAGAGGTGCCACCATATACTCGGCTGAGAACAATGCACCTTTGCATAGCTACTGTACAATATATTCTCGTTGTGCATTCATATACCTGGTACTGTCTCATTTGCCAGATAATTTGTCAACATTCTGTTGTTCTGCTCATTGTACAAGGTACTGACCGCATATTTTGGTTTTAACCCCCACATATGTGATACTATCCACATACCCCGTACAGGTCCTATATGACAGGTACTTCTACCACATATCGGGTACTGGTACTGTATCCACATGTAATGCACTGTATTTATCATATGTGGGTTATTTGAAACTTAAACATAGGCAGGCAGACCTTCTGGAATGAAGGCTACAGAACATTGCAAAATGGGCACTATTTTTACATAGGCCATCCATCTCTGCTCTCTTTTGTGAAACTGGAGGTTGATAACAGTTAGAATAGCTGCACTGCCCAACGCATCATGATGTAAAAGTACAACGCGCACCCGCATGCTGCATCTGTCAACTTGAGGAATGAAAGGCTGGTTAAAATCCTATGCTCGCAGTATTGTGGGAACGAGTGTCCCAGAAAATCCTTTAAACTTTGAAATACATGATAACTCTGTTTGATACAAACACTGTTCTAAGATTGTTCCACAGTGGCCAAGGCTGCCAGATACATAGGTATCTATTAAGAAAAAGTCTCTGTAACTTTCTGGTAATATCCGGTGAGCCCTAAAAAGACTTCAGTCTGTGTCAGAGCGTTGGATGTCTATGAGTCAAGAATCTCCTGGATATTTACCTTGAAAGGTCAATTTCCTGACACCATCAAACGTGTGTCCAATGTACACCATATAGACTTACCTGACTTGACACTTAGATGTCTTTATGTTGATTACGCACTCTGACTCTAATATCTTCTGAAGGTGAGTCAAGAACGGCTCCCTGCCAACACTGAAGAAAGAAACATTGCCCAGGTAGTTAGGGGATACAGTAGCCCTCAAATGAGTGCATGATTCACCAGTCTCTTGAAAACAGAATGTGAATTTTTCAATACCCAACTCATTACTTGTAATTATTATGAGTAATCAGGGGTATAGAACACTTTGGTCCTCCATGCAGATCTGCAATATATCGAGGCTGTGTCTATATGTGGAGCATAGGCAAAAGGACATGGTCACTATATGGACAGAAATACTCACCTGAGCTTGCTCCGTCTGATACTGGCAAAGTGTGGCTACAAGTGTTCTATTCTTGTTCTAAGATTGCTCGGCCAGCATTGGTAATACAGTTAGTATTTGTTTGTGCTGTTCATGATGCTGGGCCTCATTACAAATCAGGTGGTCCGGAAAATAATGGTGGCGGTAAACCCGACCGCCACCGTTGTTTCCGGACCGCCTGATCCCGACTCCTGTAGGCGGGACGTGATGTTCCCGCCAGGTTTGACCTGTTTCCATGATCCCCATTCCCATTGAGTCCCATAGGAATGGGGATTAACACCATTCCGCCTCCGTGATTCCCGGAAAACCGGGGTTGTAATGCCCCGGTAATTCCGTAGGCGGAATGGTAATACGAGTCCGGCGGTAACCAGGCAGTTTTACCGCCTCGGTTACCGCCGGACTCGTAATGAGGCCCGCTGTCTTCAATGACCACCAATTATTCATATTTCTTTACTAGGTGAAATGTGCAGAGATTCTGCTGAAATGCATCCATCCGAGTTTGTGTTAGATGATGTCTATGACTGGATGCCACCACTGCCAGTTGATGGTAGGAGGGATTTTGAGGTTCTTACAAGATAGTGTAATCTTCTCAAGGCTAGGCAAACAAGCTGTGCCTTAGCCTTTACGGCTCACTCATGGTTACAATGGTTGAATTATCACACTGGCTCTATCACACTGGCTCTTCTGAATGTGTGTGGTAATCAAGAATGAAGGGTAACACAATACTACTCTGAACGAAGGCATGTCAACGACGAGGAAAACTTAAACATCAATTGGCCCAGGAGCCTTCTCACATAACTCTTCATATCATCCTAACCAAGACCCTTGTTCATTGGAACAATAGGCCCCACTCCAGAACTTGCCTATCTCAGGCCACGTAGTGCCCTCAATGAAGTCACGCAAGGAAGAGCCAATTGGGAGAATGCTCATACCACACCATGTCCCCGAGACCCAACCTCACCTTCTCTTACCCCAAGCCCTGCTCTTCACTTAACACACTGCGTAGATACAGTGCCAAGACCACCAAGCTACTCAAGCACACCCAGACCCTGCTCCGCAAAACACTCAAACACTCCAAAACCCATAGAGGAAAACCCTTCTAGGCCCCTGATAGCCACCCCAGTGGCTCCCACGATCCTAAGGCTGAATACACTGCCCATTTCCAACTAGTGTGATGCTTCCTTCACTCTCCTAATCGGCCCCCTGATCAATGCAAGATTCATCCACGCACATAAACTCGACATAAATTAACTCATCTGCACCCACAAACTAGAATTCCTTGCTGTTTCAGAAGCATGGGTGCAACCAGTCACTGGCTCAGCACTATCCCCTGCTATCTCCTTTGGCGTTACCATCTACGGAACTGACAGAATCTCTGCCAGAGGAGGGGGAATAGCATTGATTGCCATATAGTCTATGCCTATCACACATACCATAGTACCAATGGATGGTAACAGTGACCTACTCTCAGCTAAATTGTCCCACTCTCACACTGTCACCATGACAATCTTTGTTGTCTACCGACCACCAGGACCCATCCTAAACTTTGAAGAGGATCTCATGCACGCAGTGGGTGTCAATATCAAGCCCTGCTCTTGAATAACCCCCCTATGGGAACTGAACCTTGGCCTCAATGACCCATCTGACGTAAGCCAATCCACTCAGTGCCCTGGGCTTCGACACTAAATCCTACCCACATCAAGGGCTGCACATTAGATTGGGTAGCTGGCCTCATCTGCCAGGTAACCATTTTAGCAAACACACCTTGCCTCTGATCTGAACACCATATAGCTTCCTTCACCCCATCACGCCTCGAGTACACCACCCACGCTTGTCCCTCCATGCCCCCAGCATCGACACGTAGCTCGCGCAATATCACAAAGGACATCATCATCCCTCTACTGCAAGGTCTCCATACCCAAAACCTAAATTTAATTGACCCTTCTGCACTTGTTGCCCTTTAAACAAGCACCCTCAGCTTTGGGTGGTCATAGAGCTCCATAAAAGTAAACGGCTAAAAACACCCACAGACCACATGAAAATACAATTTGCTCAGACAGCCAAACACTATAGACAATCAATCATAGCAGCACAGTATACCATCTACAATTGTAGAATTGCCAGTGCAAAATCAAACACCAGAGAGATGTTCACAATCCTGAGGGAGGTAGAAACCCCAGCAACCCCCCACCCCCACCAATCATCATCAAAGATGACGCATGGTGCTCCAAAATCTGAACAGCCATGTTGGAGAAGATTGAGATCTTACACAAATAAATACTTCACAAGCTATCCCTACTCAAAGACCCCTGTTATACCTATGTCCTCTGACTCCCCGGTGACTGCACACAAGACCGACCAACCCCTGCTGTTTCACTTTAGCACCATCTATGAGACTGAAGCAGCCTCCATCATAAAGAGCCTAAAACCCTCCAAGTGCAATTACGACATCTGCCCTGCTTCTATTCCTAAGGATTGCACAAGTGAACTGATTCCATTCATCATGAAATTCATTAATGCCTCATTCTCCTCTGGCCAAGTCCCGGCCAACCTCAAAGAAGCTTGGGTACTTCCTCTGATTAAAAAACCCTCACTTGATCCTGCATCCCCCAACAATTACCGGCCCATCTCCACTGTTCCCTTCCTCTTAAAAATTCTGGACACAGCCGTATATATATACACATCCAACAATCCCTGGCAACCCAACACATCCTGGGTGCATGACAGTCCATCTTCTGAACCAGCCATGGTACAGACTCTGCCCTGCTTAATTTGTAAAAAAAAGCTTGATGAGATCAGAGATCAGGGGAAATCTGCCCTCCTCCTGCCCATGGATCTCTCAGCTTCCTTCGATCTGGTCGATCACCAGATGCTCTGCAAATACCTCACCGGCACAGCACACTTCTTGCCTGAAACCACCGGATGTGTGGCCTCCTTTCTCCAAGGCAGATCCATGAGAGTGTTTGCAGAGAACTGCAGTCCCCACTTGCCCCCATAATGTGTGGAGTCCTCCGAGGATCTTGTGTATCGCCATCGTCTACATCATATTCACCAGACTCCTCTTTGACCGACTTGACTCCATTGGCATATCCTACTTAAACTATACTAATGGCACACAAATCCTCCTACCTCTATCTGGCAACAATACAGAGGACACCCTCTGTCTAAACAATGCATATGCCACAAAACAGGCCTGGCTGGTTGCTCACCGCCTCTGTCTTAATGATGAAAAGACTGAGCTCCTCTTGGTGGGGCTGCCCCCTTTGATCAAGAATCTCAATCGCCAATACATATCCTTCTGCATTCATGGCATCCAAATTCCTGTCTCGTCATCAGTGAAAACCCTTGGCATGTAAGTTAATGCCACATTCTTGCTCACGTTTTAAGTGGATGCCATTGCCTTTTCATCGGCACACACTACTAGATTGATTAATGTCGCCAGGTCTTTCCTCTCCCAGGACATTTGTCTCACTATTGCTCATTCAATCACAGGATAAGGACTGGATTACTGCAATGCCCTATTTGGTGGCACTTCTTGCTGGAACATTGCAAAACTTCAGATGATCCAGAACAATGCCATTCTAGCAGCGCTCAACATCTCAAGATGCAGGCGTATCTCTGGCGCTAGGAAAAATTCTCAATGGCTCCTAATCAGAGAGTGCATTATCTCAAAGTCACTGTCCACCATGCACAGATGTCTATCTAACTCTGCCTCCCTACCCGAACCAGGCAGTCGTCAGCAATCAGTCTAACATACCCAGCAGAGCAGCCCTCAACAACAAACTACTGCAACCAAACTATAAACAATCTAAAACTGGGGGCGCCAGCTTTATAACCTTTGCAGCAAAACAGTGGAACTCGCACCCCCCCCTCCCTCAGAGCAGAGAAATCTTACACAGCCTTCAGGAGATCACTAAAAACGTGGCTATTTGCAGAACTGCATATGGTGGACGCATAATTGTGCCTTGAGCAACGTAAAAATGTTCTACCTGCATTGTGATATATTACGCTATTTCAGCTAAAAAAGCACATAATATCTTGCTTAAACTCCACGTCCTTCGACATCGCTTCCTGTTGCATTGCAATATGTGCGTGCCAATTAGTAACGCTACTCACTTTTTTAGGATTTATTTACACAGTGATTGAAGACAGACACGAGCACGGAGTAGTAATAAAATTCCAAGAAGTAGACACAGGCAAATGTGTTTCTTCCATAATGGACGAGAGGGTTCCGACGCAGTTATACTCTCGCCCTTTATGGAGGAGCTGCCGTTAAAACTGTCAAAGACCAAACTGACAAAGGGAAACATTGTTTTCCTTTGACAGTTTATTTCCCCAGAGCACATGTCCAATGGACCATGCAAGGATGGGGATTGCATGTATGAATATAAGAGGGAGGTGTCCAGTGCATCCCTGCATATCCAAACTCAATGGGATGCTGGCAAAAAGGCACCCTGCTCCTTCACGTATGTGTAGGAACCAGGAATTACTCTGGGGGCTGCCTAGTACCTGTTCTTTTGCCCAGGAGCTACATGGCCCTTGTCACAGGAGGAGGAAATAAAGAGAGGACAAAATAACGATCTTACTAGGCCGTGTGTCATTCAGATCGTGCAAGTGAGGGGAAGAGGGAAGGAGAGAATTGCAAAGGGAGAGGGGTAGGGGGAAGTGCAGTTAACTCACACATACAGCCAGCGTGTGGTTCATGCGTGCAGAGTGAAGGGATTATAGGGTTGCAGATACAGACCCTTAAGAGTTGGGGAGCCCATAGGAAGTGCAAGGGCAACTGGACATGCAGGAGCCTCGGCACGAGTTCAGAGGGTGAACAGGTGACCAGTGTGCAGAGCAGTGAGGCCCATTAGCAGGGGAGATGAAGAAAGAGTGCGGAAGCGAAAAGGAAGGTTTTGAGTTGCTTCCGGAACTGGAGGTGGTTCTGCTCAAGTTTGACAGAGGCAGGGAGGCTGTTCCAGAGGGAGGCCCCAACTCTCTGCTTAGAGAAGAGTCTGACCCTAACAGAGTTCAAGGTGGATGAGCCGAGAGCTTGAGAAGGAAGATGTTTTGGGAGAGAAAGTTGGAGGTAGAGCAGTCCTATGCCCCAGAAATCCTTGTGGATGATGCAAAGGTTCTTGAAGTTGATCCTTGCAGCCAGTGGGAGCCAGTGAAGAGATTTCAGAGCTGGAGAGATATGATCCCTGGGCTTGAGGCCAAGGACAAGTCTAGTTGTCCTTTTCAGGATAAGTTGTAAAGGTTGAAGAGTAGAGGCGGGAAGATTTAGAAAGAGGCTGTTGCAATAGTCCAGCCTAGAGAGGACCAGAGCTGTGGAGACAGTGAGCTTCCGGAGGAAAGTGAGAAAAGGAAGAATACCTCTGAGGAGGTGCAGCTGATAGTTTGACTTCTTAGATACTTCAGAGATGTGGAGAGAGAAGGAGAGGGTGGAGTTGAAGATGACACCAATGTTCTTAGCATTACAGAAAAGAGCAGGAAGAGGGCCCAGAATGGATAGTCAGAGAGAGAGAGAGAGAGGGCAGGAGGTAGCAGGTGTCCCAATGAGGAGGATCTCAGTCTTACTGGCATTAAGGCAGAGATAATTGGAGGCACACCATTCCTGAATTGACAGTCTGGTATGAAAGAAGATGCAGAGGTGGATGAGGGGAGCACGAAAGAGAACTGAGCGTCATCCACTTAACACTGAAAATTGGAGCAGAAAGCAGCAATGGATTGGGCAAGAGGTGTCATGTTGTGCTTGAAGAGCCAGTGAGAGAGATTAGACCCCTAGGGAACACTGCAAGTAGAGAGAGAGATAGAAGAGAGGAAAGACCCCAGTTGGACCTGAGAGCGTTGGTAGGTGATAAAGGAGGTCAACCAGGTCTAGGCCTGATCTGTAAAAGCAAGGTTGTCACAAAGGCGATTGACCAGGATGGCATGGTTGACCATGTCAAAAGCAGAGGATTTATCGAGGAGAATGAGGAAAGAAGGGAGATTAGAGTAAAGATTGGAAAACAAGTCTTCACGGGTGTTCAAGAGAGCCGTTTTTGTGCTTCTGGGAACTCTAAAGCCAGACTGGTGATCATGGAGGCAACCAAAAGATTCAATATGTATATTACACTGGGAAATGGACAGCTTTTCCAAGAGTTTTCCAAGGAAAGGAGTGATAGAGATTGGCGATAGTTAGCCAGAGAGGAAGGATCAGCCGAGGGCTTCTTTAGAAGGGATGGCACAAGAGAGTACTGAAGGGGGAGGGGAAAGTTCCAGTGGCAACAGAGTGATTGCAGAAATCTACCAAGGCTCCACCAAGGGCGTCAGTATAGTCCTTGATGGCTCTGGATGAGCAGAGGAGAACCTGCTTTGATAAGACTTTCATAGATCAGACTTGTCTAGAAACATCATCAGGGGTGAACAGGGTAAAGGAGGAGGAGATAAATCCTCAAATGGGCCAGGAGTGGTAGAGGGAAAAGAGGAGATAGAGGAAGAGAGGGTCGACAGGATGCCCTGTGTTTTAGTAGTGAAATGAGAGGCCAAGGCTGTTCAGAAGGCCTGGGAGGGAAGAGGAGAGGTAGATACTGCAGCAGGATTGACAGCTCCTTTTTGATTTTGAAAAGGTCAGCTGAGGTGTTAGATGCCACAGAGATGTGGGCTTGGATGTAGGCTCTCTTCTTAGAAAGGACAGATAGTCTGTACTGTCTTTGGAGCAGGCAGCAGGCCAGTTTATCAGGGGTGCACCTGATGCCTTCCAATTCCTCTCCACTGTCCTACACTTGTGTTTAAGGGCGTCAAGGTCAGAATAATTCCAAGAGTTGCACTTCGACTTGGGCTTCAAGCGGATCCTCTTGGCAGGGGCAAGGACCTCCAGACTGATAGAGATAGAGAGATGAAGGTTGGAGAGGGCTGAGTCAGGGTGTGAGCCAGTCAAAGGTGCAGGAGGAGAGTAGAAAGTAGCGGCAAAAGCCTCAACTGACACACGCTGCATGGGTCGGACAACTGAGAAGGTAGGTTGCTGTGCTGGAGTCAGCTTAACCTGTGGGGAAGAGAGAGACATGTGGGAAGAAAGGAGAAAGTGTTCACTCCAAGAGAGAGGTGTGGTGAAAGGGTTAGAGAAGTAGAGGTCTGAGGAGACATGGCTGTTCAACTGACTGTACTCCTCCTAAGACTATTGCATCCCACATTGCTTTGCCCCACTCTCCCCCTTTTTTAACTCCCTTCTATAATGAACATGTAACTTTCCTTCCACTTGTCCTCATGTAATGCAACATGTAATCTTGCACCCTAATGCAACTAATGTTCCTGACTAATGAACCCTAATGTAACTAGTGCTGAGATACTAGGCATTCAATGGAGGAGTAGTGCTGCATTGGAATGATAGAGGCAGGGACCCACTGGGTGAAAACCAAGGCTACACCCCCACCAGGACGGTTGGTTCTGGGTTCGGAGAGGATCTTGTAGCCATCAGGAAGTAGAGTGTTGATTCTCGTGACCTAGCTAGCCATGAACCAAGCCTCGGATAGACAGAGTACATTCAAATCAAACCCTTGTAGGAGACGGCAGATGTCAGAGGAGTGTTTTACAGCTGAACAAGAGTTGAGAGCAGCAATGTGGAACAGGTTGCCACTTTTGAAGGCCTTCCGGAGAGGGTTACAGGCCAGAGGTACACACTGTGGAAGTGATAGAGGTGCCAAGGTTGGGCAGAGGAGGAAGGAATAGAAGGCAAGGTAGTCAGAGAGGGAGACAAGTGTGCCAGAGCGGTGGTAGAGGAGGGAGGCAACAGGGTGGCCAAAGAAGCAGTAGGGGACGCTAAAGAGGTGGCAAAGGAAGGAGGTGGCAGAGGAGCCAGAGAGGGCTAAGAAAGGATAACAGGAGAGGAAAAGAAGTTGATAAGGCACAGGAAGCATCTATCAAATTGGAAGAGATCGGCCTGAGGGCTCTGGTCCTAGATGATGCCATTTAAGTAGAAATTAATGATGGTATTAGAGCAGTGGAAGGGAGCCAGGAGGGCCTCCCACCGGATGCCACTGTTAATGGGAGAGAAGGAAAAAGGAGAGATAACAGAGACCATTTCGGGGTCCATAGGTCTAGAGAGAGAACAACAATAGTATGTTGGTAAGGGTCTCTTTGGAGGAGTACGGGTGTAGGTATCAGCAATAGAGAGGCATGGGTTGGAGACCAGGACGTCCCTTTTGAATGTATTCCTGCCAGACTTAGTGAGAGGGATAGGATTTTAATAGAAAAGAGGGTAGAAAAGATAGCTGAGACAGAGGGCACCATAGGGGGTGTGGGGAAGAAAGAGAGGATGGAGGGGTAAGGTAGAGTGGAGCCCAGGCAAGGGAGCAGGAGGGGAGGTTACGTAGGTGGTGGGGTCAGATAGGAGGGAGGAACAGGGGGAACATGAAAGTGAGGGGCGCACAACAAAGAACAAGAACAATGGACCTACAAATCAGATGCAGTATACAGGGAACCTAGAAGTAGAGAATACAGATGTTGTACAGAACCAAGGCAATGCACAACAAGGAACCTGGAAGTAAAGAATGCAGATGCAATACAGGACCAAAAGCAAATTACAGAGGTCAGCAGGGAGCATAGAATTGAAGAATGCAGGAGATTGCAATGTGATGCCACAAACTGTGGATAGCAACACAATATCAAGAACTGTAGAGAGCAAACACAAAGTGAATAAAGTCAACAAGGCACAAAACACAAAAGGAAAATAGAAGAAGAATGCAGGCAATGCAAAGTAATGCCAGAAAAACAGTGGAGCATTAGACAGTGTCAGAATAGTACACAATAGATCAAAGAGGGAAGGGCTGAGATGCGAGAGGAAGGAAGGGAAATGCAGGAGGGGGAACAGAACAGGATGCGGGGAGCTATGATGTGAGGGAGCGCAGACGGCTAGAGAACCAAGGGAGCGCATGTGGCCAAGTTGTGCACGCCAAGTTGTGGGCTAAGTATTTGAGCATAGAAAAATACAACTTACCCAGATTAAACATTCCTAGAAGGGGAAAAAATGTATTGAGCACAGCACAATACAACACACCCAGATTCGACTTTCCCAAAAGGGGGAAAAAGGCTAGGTTTTTGAACACGGCATAATACAACATGCCCAGATTCAACTTTCGCAAAAGGGGAAAATAGGCTATGTTTTTTACCACAGCACAATACAACACACCCAGATTCGACTTTCCTGATCAGTTGCAGCAGGTCGATGGCTGCAGGCTAGGTGCTACCATGATGGAAACTATCAGACACCACTGGAGCTATCCTTCGCATCTGGTCCTTGGCCGAGGGGGCTGCCACAGCAGGGGGTGCCTTAGGTGGCCGAATTAAAGGGTCCGCCAACCAATGGCGGCACCGTAGGAGGGAGGTAGGAGGCAGGCCTGTTGGGGGAGGGGCGCTACTGGCCCAGATACAGGCACTGATCGCATGCCCTCGCAGCTTCAACGGCCCGATCACCCCTCGGCAGAGTTTTTACAGATTGCTGACTCATCAACTGGGACCCTGCCCGCTGCCCATTGCTCGCTGGCCAGCCTGCCATGGAAGGTCCCGTCGGGAGAAACTAGCACTCCCCTTTGTTTGGTATGGCGAGCTGTGGGTCGTGAGCGGCCAGAGCCTACATGGCGGATGATCCCCCACGGGAGGACTGCGACACGGTGCGGCTGGGTGACCTGCCCCATGGCTGCCATCAGCACATAAGGTAGGACCCCCTGTGTCTGTGCTCGGGAGGAGGCAGCCCTGGGGGCGGATGGAGCCTGTGAGTACCGCCACATACAATTGACAGCCATCTGTGGTAGTGAGGACACTGCAGCGCCCGCCTCTTGCAGAAAAGGTCTTGATTCTCACTTTCACTCGGGCTGTCCGTCCTATCGTCAGGGCCGCTCTCCCCTCGCAGGCTTCTGCCCCTACACCTACAGTGGACACATCTGATGATAGATACCACGGCCTAACTCAAGTACGCGTGTACCAGGCTCTACACCCCTACGGATGAGTGACAAACTCCTTATATAGAAGGATTAAAGGTGGTGGATTCAAAAAAAGGGAATGTTGTGCGCTAATGATCACTTCTAAAATGTGTGAGAAAGTTTCATGTTATAATGGAACTAGCCGGCAGCGTGGACTCCAAAACCCCCCAGCTCATCCACCACGAGCTGGCAAAAGTTAAGCTATCTAAATTTAAGGTGGTGGGTAGTGCTCACACGCTCACATCAACACAATCCGTGATCAATTATGAAAATACTATCTGAATGGACATTTCCATAAATAAAAGAACTAATGCTTTGAAAACATAGATTTATTCAATGGTTGATCACCCGACACGTGTTTCGGCCTGCGGGTCGTTCTCAAGGCTGCATGGATCACATAAACAAAATTACAAAGAATTATTCAATTCAAGTTTAAATAGCAAAACATATGTAATATCAACAATCAAATGAAAAAACAAACAGTGCTGGGTGATTGCATTGTCACCAAGTGGAAATAAATGAAAAACACATACCACAGTAAAGTTGCGAAGGGAGAGATTCAAAATAAATGTTGATTACACATTCCACTCGTGCGGAGAAGCGCAATATGGTGAGATATGCCCCAGGAGACAAATGTCCAATAGCCACAACAAAACAGCCATGAATGGCTAAATACAAACATGAAAAATAGGTGGCAAGACCCTGAGGGCTCCTAATGTAGATATTCTGATGAATAGAATATGTGAGTGAAACCTGACAAACCATTGCCTGAAGTGTTATTGTATTAAAAAGAAATATATTACGATAAAAAATTATGCATTGTTAAATGTACATAAAATGATGGATCATAAAGTAGTGTAATAATATGCAGTTGTGAAGCACAACATGAGCCTGAAAGAGTACACACCCATGATTGTCTAATACAAATGATTAATGGGACCATACTCAACAGGCTCATGCCAATACTGGCAGATAGCATTGCATTAAAGATTCATGTGATTACCAAATGAAGATATTTAAACTTATAAGAAGACATGCATTTCATGGTCAGTGTTGAGACCCCTTTCTGTACACCTTAAGAAACAAATGAGTTTAGATCCGATCTGCCTGAGTCGGAGTTGAATATCACCCCCTCTCTTGCTCCTACTTGCTTTCATGTTATATTGTTTGGCTTACAGTTGCACGCAACATTTTACGCATTATGCAGTGAGACAATACTTTATTTATTTGAACTACAGATAATATTTGAACAGGATTTGGACGTTTGGGAAGGATGTTTAGTTTTTTCTTGATAATATTTTTTCACTATTATTGGTCCAGGTGAGACACACCACTTAAAGGTTAACGCAGATGGCACTCTTTATCTGATCGTATTTCCCTAACCTCACATACTATTTTAGGATATAGGAGCATGAATTTAAATTGTCTCTTTTGTAGTTCTACTAGCCCTTAACGATATTGGTATTTCATTTTGAAATGTAACTTAACCCACACTATCCCATATCCAGTCACATACTTCTACAACCACTCATAGGCTCTTTTATGGATTAATCACTGGCAATAAGATTTTGTTGATCTTCTTTGTTATACAAGCCTCATGGAAAACCCTTTTGATTGATCCTTGTTTATGTGAAATCAACATTTATTTTGAATCCTTCCCTCCGCAACTGGACTGTGGTATGTGTTTTTCATTTATTTCCACTTGGTGACAATGCAATCACACAACACTGTTTGTTTTTTCATTTGATTGTTGATATTACACAAGTTTTGCTATTTAAACTTGAATTGAATCATTCTTTGTAATTTTGTTTATGTGATCCATGCAGCCTTGAGAACGACCCGCAGGTCGAAACACGTGTCGGGTGATCAACCATTGAATAAATCTATGTTTTCAATACATTAGTTCTTTTATTTATGGAAATGTCCATTCGGATCGTATTTTCATAATTGATCACGGATTGTGTTGATGTGAGCGCGTGTGCCCTACCCACTACCTTTAATTAGGAAAACTCCTTATATATGCCGGGGGTCCTTGTGTGGGGTTGTGGATAACACGCATTACTGCTGATAACAGAGGGTTCTATCCCTGGCCATACCTGCATGCCTGAATTTGCTTCCCTGCATGCGCTGCACCTGGCAGACAGACCCCACGCATACTACCTACGTGCGGCGCATGGAGGCCCCAGCCACTCATTTAACAAACAACACGGGGTGGTTGTGGTGGAACTGACTGGTCTTCAGTGAGAAACCCGAAGAGTAGCTAGGAACTGATTGCTGGACTTACGTGGGAGGCCACAGCCCACCCGAGAGACGATAAAGATCCTGCCTAGCAGTGAGGGACACCCCACGACCCCACTGTGACTGCCTGTTTTGGCGTCGGGGGTAAAAGGACCCATTGCCCTGTTCAGAATTGACTCATCTGGCAATATCCAGCAGCCCGGCAAACCACAACTAAAGCTTTAGAATCCGCAGAATATTGATGGTACCCACGGTTCATGGTGCTTCTTGGGCAGTATGCCCAGAGGGGCAAAAAAGAAACGGAGCACTATCAATATGTTTGCGAAGGCAACACAGAAATTAGTGGACCCGCAGTTAGAGCAGAGGTCAACCACGTCATCATCCCCCAACAACCAAGATGCCCCAAACATGTTTGAGTACATGCGAGAAGGGTTCACCACCCTCCACTCTAAGCTGGACGACATGAGCAGGACTATTTGCTCAATTAAGGCCCATATGGAAAAAACAGACGGCCGGGTGACGAATGTTGAGAACAGAGTTAGCACTGCTGAAGATGACATTGGCTCCCAGCGAGCCAAAGTGACCACTCTATCCAAACGTATCCAAGAGCTCAGTAAGAATAATGATGATCTTGACTCGCGCTCTAGGTGCAACAACATCCGCACAATCGGCATCCCGGAGGACAATATCGCAGGACCTATGGAGGAATATGTAGAGCAAACCCTTCTATCCATGCTGGACTTTCCAAAGCTGTCTCCAAATTTTGCTATTGAAAGAGGCCACCAAGCCCTTGTTGCCAAAATTAAGCCAAGAGCCCCTCCCCGCCCTATTATAGTGAGGGTGCCTAATTACCGCGACAGGGACATCCTGCTACGTGCTGTCAGGACCAAGAGTGAGCTCCTCCTAGGATCCTCTAGAATCCACCTTTACCCAGATTTTTCCACTGCCATCCAAAAAGAAAACAAGACCTTCCTGTCAGTGAAAAAGAGACTGCGGGACCTAGGAGTGAAGTACTCCATGCTGTACCTTGCTAAGTTTAGGGTCACGCATGCAAACTGGGTTTTCTTCTTTACCATACCTGAAGAGGCAACCAAATACATAGAGGAACAGTCCCCGGGATGATCTACCCATTGTAAAAGCTCCCAGGGACATCCCTCTCTATGGGCCTCATTACACGGTAGGCGGTGGACCAAGGTGCTATTAGCACCTTGGTCCATGCCGGTAAAATACTGGCACCGCCTTGGTGGAAAGGGGAATTACCCCCCTATTCCAAGGTTGGCGGGGCGGTAATTCCCCCTTCCACCATTGCCCTTCCCCATTCCCATTTTTGACCCCTAGGGCATAATGGGAATGGGGAAGGTGCTAATTACGGTACCGCAAATTTGCAGTACCGTAATTAGCACCAAGGTCCCTTATCGGGTTGGTTTTTAATGCCTGCTAAAAGCAGGCGTTAAAGTACCTACCCGATAAGGGACCTCGTAGTAAGGCGGTAAGGGTTAACGGTCACCGGTACCATTATCGGTGACCGTTAACCCTTACCGCCTACCGTGTAATGAGGCCCTATATCTTTTGTGTCACCTGAATTTCACCCGACAGGCCTGGCCGTGAATTGCCCCTCGCCATGCACCCTCCTGCCGGGGAACTCCTCTGCTGCTGTGACCACTTCTGGAAACCCCTCCCCCCGGCTGCCTGTTGTGCTGCTTGGCCTCCTCTGTGGGCCAGAACTCGGAGGGACTTATGACACTTATCCTTGTTGAGGTGACCCCACTGATCCGTGGCTAGGTCCCGCATGTCCGAATGATTTTGCAAAAATGAAAGTATTGCTCAGTGATCCTATCCCACAATGACCTAGTTAATATCCCAGACGAGTGTGCTATTGTTCGGCTGGCGCCAAGGCTCCCAGGTGAAGTTGGCAATGGTTATGTTTTGGTTGGGGGAGGGGTGCGGGTGGTGGTTACATCAAGGAAATTGCTAGGCGAGCATCAGGGGACTGAAGTCTCTGTACCACATATATGTAGACCATTGGCGTATCGCAATATACACAGGACTTGGGATGAAGGGGGGAAGCTGTTGGCCTACCACATCCTGCTGGTAATACACAACTTGGGGAACGATGACTGATACTGTAACTTGCATGAATTGGAATGTAAGGGGGTTGGGTAACCCTGTCAAAATGCGGAAACTGCAGCTGTACGCTGAAAGACATAATGCTAATGTGCTCTTCCTACAGGAGACACATGGCCCCGCGCCCATATGCGAGAAATTTGCCAAGTCCTGGGGCTCTAAATGCTACTAGAATGCTTACTTTTCTCATAATCGGGGTGTCATGATCATCATTCATAAGATCCTCCAATTTAAGCTAAAGGCAGCCCATATTGACCATGTAGGGAATTATGTTTTATTGTTTGGCACTCTGCAGGGCAAAGATGTGGTATTATTAAATGTATATGGACCGAATCTTGATGATCCTGACTTTTATGAAAACCTATCCACACTACTGTCTGGGTTCCCACTCGTCCCGATACTCTGTGGGGGGGCAACTTAATACCATTCTTGACATCCACTATGACAGATCTGGCTCCAGGCCCCACCATCTATATAAGGCCGCTAAGAATATCCTGAACCTACAAGCCCACTTTGAATTGGCCGACCCATGGCGAATACTTCACCCTGACTCGCGTACTTTCTCCTTTTACTCATCAGTGCATGATTCTCATTCCCACATTGATAGATGGCTCATCAGTGACACTCTGTTAACAACCGTCATTCATACCTCCATTCTTGCCAGGACATTCTCGGATCACTCGCCGGTCACAGTGTCCCTCTGATGGTCCACGGATGCACCCACGACCCGGACATGGAGATTCAATCCATACTCCCTATTGGACGTCGCATATGAAGCCGAATTAGGCACTGATTTCAACAACTTCTTCACTTTAAACATTGGCTCTGTCTCATCTCAGTCCATCTTGTGGGAGGCTTTTAAACCATGGATAAGGGCAATGGCAATTTCTAGAGAAGTGGGGGTGCTCCTGACTTTTAGGAGAGACATAGCCAACAGCAAAGACAAGCTCTCCATCGTAGAAGCACAATACGCTGACACGCAATCACTCGAGACACTTGCATACATAAGTGGTGAATTAGATGCATTCTGTGCAAATGCTGAGCATGAGCATACATTCCTAGACAAACCACAAGCAGCGCGTAGATATGGCAAAGGTGAGTGCCCTGGTCAAGCCCTTGCCAGATTGGTTCGACTTGAGAGGGGGTCGTCACATATCCCGGCGATAGAAAAGGCAGATGGTACCTTAGTCCCGGCCCCGCAAGAGGTTAATGGCGAAGTCCTCTCCTTTTATGAGAAACTATATGCCATTGCCGACACAGCCACAGATGATGAAATCAGTACATTTCTGGGTGACCTCCCACTCTCGATTCTCTCTCCCGAAACCAGGGAGGCCTTTGACGCCCGATCACTGCAGAGCAACTGTCGAATGCCATAGACTCACTTGCCTCCAGGAAGGCTGCGGGATCCAATGGTTTCCCGATCAAGTTTTATAAAAACTATAAATCTCATCTTGTCCCCCTATTGCTCGCCCTCTGGAACAAAGTATGCCTCATGGGAACCCTGACACCCTCCCTCTGTGAAGCAATAATAATGGTGCTCCCTAAACCAGGTAAACCCACTACAAAATGCGGTTGTTATCGGCCCCTATTACTTATCAACTGCAATGCTAAGATATATGCCAAGGTCCTGGCCCTCAGACTAACTCCATATATGCACTACATTATACATCAGGACCAGTCAGGGTTTATCCCAGGTCGCTCCACCTCACATAACTTGCGCCGACTATTCAACATATTAACCCGCATTGACCCTGGTGCTCTGGCTGTTGCAGCAGCTCTAAACATGCAAAAGGCGTTTGACTCCGTTTCATGGAGGTTCCTTTGGCAGGTGCTTCAAAAGTGTAATTTTGGTCCCCAATTCAGAACTTGGGTCAAGCTACTATATTCCTCTCCAGTTGCGAGGGCCCACACCAACAATCAGTGCTCGAAGCAATTTCAGATGGAAAGAGTCACGAGACAAGGGTGCCCCTTCTTGCAATTGATATTTGCACTGGTTATGGAACCATTGGCGGACCACATACGACAGTGACACTCTCGTCGGGGATTGTGCCTCTCTGGCATCCCCGATATAATTTCGTTATATGCAGACAATGCTCTTCTTGACAACCGTCAGCACGAAATAAACCTGGCCCCAATACTGGAAGATGTTATCTGCTTCAGAGAATAGTCGGGTCGCCGGGTGAACTGCACTAAATCAATACTCTTCCCATTGATGAAGGCTACTGTCCCCCCTCCAGATCTTCAGAGCTTTGTCTGGGCCAAATCTGAATTCACATACTTGTGAGTGGTGTTCACGCAAGACCCTGTCTCTTTATATGATAGCAACTACGGCAACTATCTAGTTAAATTGGCTAGGAAATGTGCTGGGTGGGCGACTCTTCCAATAACCCTGGCAGGTAGGATACCGTCCTTAGAATGGTGATACTACCTCAGCTGCTGTACAGATTCTTAAATGTCCCAATTTGGCCTAGCCGAGATTTCTTTACAACGCTCGCCTGAACCACTAATTGATTTCTCTGGCATTCGGGCGCAGTTCGCCTGAAGCTCACAACGCTGACAACCCCGGTTGTGATTGGAGACCTCGGAGCTCCTAATTTTGAGTGTTACTAGATAGCGGCCCAAGCTCATTATGCATCATATTAGTTTGTCCCTACAGATCCGCCCCTACATGTTAAACTGGAGCGCTTAGCTGCAGAGGAATGTGATATCCGTCCCTGGGTGTTACCAATCTGCGTCGCTCGGTTCGAGCCCTCGGACCCTGTGGGTGCGACAGTTCGGGCCTTAGCCCGGCTATGGGAACAAACCGGCAATACGCACCCATTTCATGGAGATTTTCCCCTTTGGAACTTCCTCTCCAACTCCCTCAGGGTCGATTATAGAACTGCGGATCGCTGGGTAGCGGCAGGCTTCTTGACTGTGCGAGATGTATTTGAACAGGGGGCCTTTACAGAGTGGAGTGAACTCCCTAGACAATTACGAGGTAGACATAATTGTTGGCTGCAGTATGCCGGTCTGCAGCGAGGGTTGAAAGCTAGGCTCCCCGACTTTCCCACCATCCCACAAGATGACCCAATACTATCTGAAATCATTAGTAACGCGTCCACGAGGGTTAAAGTTTCGAGACTATACAATACATTCCAAACCCAAACATCCCTCCCGTTCACTAAACCTGTTCGCAAACAATCTCTTTCAATTCCCGCTTCAAACTAATTCAATCTAAACTACTACATAGATTTCATTACACACCTGCTAGGCTTCATCGTACGTCACGGGAGCACTCACACAACGCTGACTACATGCACATGATATGGGCATTTCTTCAAATAGCCCAGTTCTGGTCTACAGTATGCACATCCCTATCAGACATGTTGGAATGTATCATCTCCCCATCCCTGCTAACCTGCTTTTTCTACGAATTACCTGTGTTGAGCCGCGACCTCAAGAAACTGGCAAGCCTGGTGCTCCTCCGGGCAACCCATTGTATTATACCAGTATGACTTCAACCCAGACCCCCACACATGGCCCATGGCTCCGAGCACTTATGTGGGCCTCAGATACTGAGAAGTGCTGGATACTGACACAACCGGGCTGGTCCAGACCGAGAGATATTTAGGCCCATTTCGACAGTATGTCTCCTCTGTGTCCGACGACTCTTGGGAAGAGACTGATACACCGCCTTCCCCCCTTCCGCCGCTATTTAGCAGAAATGCATAAGGAATCTATGCTTAACCTGGTGCCTCCTTCCCTTATATTTTCCAACTTTACGTTGTCTCTCTGGTTGGGTAACAATGCTGTAATTGTGCCGCAAATGGTTCCATTGATCTGAAATGTTGAGATTGTTCTCTGATGTGATGGCACGCTATTTGTTAAATAAAGCATTAAAAAAATGTCATGCCACAGTGAGAAATGGCTAGACTGGTTGTACAAAAATGCATTCTAGCCATGTAATAACACATATCATGCTAACGGTATCATTGCTACATTGATGTAACCAGTCTAGCCATGTCTTACTGTTGCCTGACATTTTGTCCTGGGCATCTATGATAAAGAAAGCATGATAGGTGCTATTATATGGCTAGACATGAATTTTGGTGCAGTCAGTGCAGCCATTTCTTACTGTTGCCTGACATTTTTTTACTGGACATCTATGAGGAAACAAGTACAATAACATAGCAAGACTGGCATTTTGGCACAGCCATTCTTGCCATAAGTTACTGTGGTATAACATGTTTTACTGGGCAGATTTGATACACCACACATGACACATGTTATTACATGGCTAAACTGACATTGTGGCGCAGTCAGTATACACATTTAATACTGTTTTATGCCATGTTTTACTGGGCATCTATGATGAAGCAAGCATGATTAATGTTTATGTATTGCTTTACTGGCATTTTGGAACCAATGTTGACACTGAGCACTCTTTAGGTAAATGTATATAGGTGCAGCAGTTTTTTTTAGAGAAATATGTTGCTTGGTGAGGTACTCTATGTTTGGAATATTCAAGGTGTGGGGGATTATGCAACAACCTTGGCATCTAGGTTGTGTAGTGATATGAACCAAAAAGATGTTAGTAACCTCCCGTCCCCTGCACACTGTCTATGGCTGCAATAAGCCAAACTCTTTGTACTTACAACCTACTGTGAGCTATCCTCAAGGTAGGGTAGAATACTTAAAATGCAATTACTTTATACACACATTCAAGCTTACTTCTATAATGATCATCAAATTACAACATTAATAATCAAATGACAATTCTATAGTTCACAAGGTGCACACATACACATTACATGGCCACAGTAGTGGCCATGAAGTTATGGTTAAGTTGGTGTTTCCATAGGAAGAGCACTTTTTGGGCGGCTTATAAATTCGCTCCCCCTGGACGAATCCTCACCAAACTTTGCAAAAAAAAGTATATGGCCCACTCAAAGTTTGGTGAGGATTCGTCCGGGGGGGGGGGAGTTATAGGGGGTATCCCAAAACTTTTTTTTTTCCAATAGACTGACTGGGAAAAAACTTTGCGCACGGCTACAGCCCGAACTGCTGGACAGATTTACACCAAATTTGCGGCAGGAGCGGCGGCCTGGTCCCGAAAGCGTGCTTTTCCAAATTTGGTGTAAATCCATCCAGTAGTTTTTTTAAAAAATGACCAAAATGTAAGGCAAAAAAATTAGTGATATCTGTGTTTACTTTGCGGACGGACTTCCCTGTTCGCTCCGCGCAGAGCCCCCGATTGGCCCATGGCCTGGCATCATGTCCGCGGACATGTGACGTGTTCGCTGATTGGACGGCGAGGGGCGTGGAGCGCGTCAGATTTTCTGTGGTGCCCGCCATCATGTATTCGCAGTCAACCGCGTACAGCGCGGTGAAACGTGGATAAAAAATTGTATTTAGTGCCCTGTGTTGGTGTGTACGAGTGTTTGGGGAGGGTGGGGGAGTATGAGATAGGTTCAATGTTTTGTTTTTTTATGTGCTAGATGTTTTTGTTGTGTTCGATTTGTCCGCGGTGAACACGGCTGTTCTGACATTTTGTAAATAAACTAAATGGTAGGGTGTTTAGAGGACGGAGTATGTGTCATTTTTGTTCGCAAGGAAGGTAAAAATGAGCTATGAACACTCGCGGTGTACTTAATTGTTCATAAATACACAAACTGGGGGTGTCCTCAGGACGCTGTCCGTATTGTAATCTGTCTAGTTGAATGTGTTCTAAGAACACTCACGGTGTCCCGAAATGGATGCAATTACACAAAATGGGGGTGTTCTGAGAACGTTGTTTGTATTGTTCGTTGTCAGGGTGAAAGTGTTTTAAGACCACTCCTTTTGTCCGCTAATAGTACAATTTCCTATGGGCGTCAACCGACTTTTTGTCCACTAAAGAAACGATAAATCCGGCTGGTGTGCGCCGACATTATGTGATAATCCTATGACTGACGCTATTGACCTGGCTGACTTGCTTTTGCGACATTAAATCATATCTCCCACCCCTAAGCCTGATATTATCAAAGCATTCATATTCCCTGCCTCTCTCCGTGACGTTACAGGGTGCATCATCAAACGCGCCCAGTCCTCTCCAGTCCTAAGTGACTTTACACAGAACCCGGAAGACAACACATATTATGTTACAACACAGCGCGCCATAATTCAGAATATGAAACAGTGATTTAAAAGCAAACAGCAAGATTGTAAATTTTGTAAATTACATTTATTTGACATCCAATGTTTAGTGAATATTCAGAAATTTGCATTTGTCTTTGTTGTCGATCCGTACGCAATGTTCCTTTGCGGTACAGAGGGTGTTAGATCAGCTTACAACTCAGTGCGCCACAATTCGGAATATGAAACTGTGGTTTAAAAGTAAACAGCAGGATTGTACAATTGGTAAAGTACATTTATTTCACATGAAATGTTTAGTGAATATTCAGAGATTTGCTATTGTCTCTGCTGTCGATCAGCAAAAGTTTATTTGGAGCCACGCGCTGTTCCTTTGCGGTAGATAGGCTGTTGGTTTATGATAAAAGCAGCTAATGGTCGCTCTGATAATCGGAAGCTTTCTCCAAAAACGAGCCATTAGACCACCCTATTGGTTGGTATGTTGTTTGTAGCTGCTAGTACTGCGTACGGGCATATTGGTCCTTGGAGATTGTCCCATAAAATGGTGAGGGTCATGAAGTTGCATATTTGGACCTGCACCTGGCAGTTGAAGATCCCATCCGCTGGAGTCTGTAAATCATGACATAGGCAAAATGGGGCTACATACCTGTTTTAAAAAACATAAATTAGTCTCACCAGCCGATCTTCATTAAAAATCATCATTTTATTTATTAGGGCGTGAAACTATTTGCTATCGAAGATAGTGCAACGGAGTATGTTAATAATAAAATAATAATATTTTCCCATTCATATAGCGCTAAGAACCATGAGGTATCTAAGCGGTGCTTATTATTAACCATGGTGTGTGGTGCTCATTTATCGACCACGGAAGGATGAAAGGCTGAGTTTGGCCTTGCCGGGATTCGAACTTGCGTTAGCAAGCTGTGCACGGATGTCAAAGTGAGCGCTGTATTCGCTGTGCCATTTGACAGGCTACAGTGAAGTGGCACAGCGAGTAGAGCGCTTGACCGCCTATACACTGGTTACATTATTTCTATTAACCCACCCTGTGTCGTCTGCCTTTTTCAGAGCCCTCTAAACAACAGGGGATCAATTCTGCGGTGATAGTGCGCGGTAGAAAACATTATGCCACTTTCAACGAACAAGTTCAACTTGAGCGGTCTTTAATGCTACCCTATTGTAATTATATTTGGTATAAAATAATCTAAAGGGTTACTTACAGTACAATTGCAGTTTCCATTGTCTACGAGTGGTGCAGTCCCAAAATACGACTCCGCCTGTGCGAACAATCTTTCGCATAGTGATATAATATATAAAAGTGGCTTTGTTTAATACATTTCATACTTATCTTCTCTTACATTTTACCAACACTCCTTCAAGAGAAGTCTTTCATCACAATCTCTGTCTGTCAAGGTCAAAACACAATAAAACCTTATAGTCCGCTTTGTGAGCCTCTCCGGGGCCCGAGAAAAAAATGGAAGCAGCTGACCTTCACTGTGAACGAGCATAAATTCTTACTTTGCAACATTCTGTGTAAAGCCATCTGTAGAAGTTGGTTTTTGCACGCCATGTTTGTATATTTTTTGCATGATATTAAAAAAAGTTTGTTTAAAGGACGTTATGGTTTTAAGTACAGCCGAAAGACCCATGAAAATCGCAAGTTATGGTAAGCTATCAAAAATAATTCACGCCACCACCGTGCACTGCTAAGACTAACACCCAGGACATCAAAGATGACATCGCAAATGTCATTGATGAAATCACTGATGACATCACATGTGTATGTACTTTTCATGGAATTTGTGTACTAGGGATTTTTATTATAATGTTGAGAAAAAAGTGTCAAGGATATTGCAATAAATATCATACCGTTATTAGTGCTTTGAACGATGCATTGATATAAATAGCATTGTATTATGGGATTCTATCTAGCATACTGAGCTACTAATGGAGAAACATAGCATTGTGTGCAGAGTACAAGATGAAAGTATAATATTTGCAATGTTAATATGTTGAATAATGAAATGATAATTGTCCTGAAATGTTTGAAAATTCACAAAATGGGGGTGCTCTGAGGACCTTATTCGTATTGTGTGATTGGTTAGCTGTATGCAATGAGGGAATGGCACAGAGAGTAAAGTGGACGCCGTCCGCGGACACCGCGGCTGTTCGTGGACAGGGCGTGCTACATCCGGGTTTTTCCAGGAAATCCAACATGGAAAGAAGACTGTATGGATCAGCCAATCAGATGTCGAGGTTGTGGATTTGTGTTGAAAGAGACTGTGTGTGGTGAAGATGGCAGAAGTGGAGAAAGTCAGGGTGTTGGTGCTCGGAGATATGTTTGTGCATGGTTTACAGCAGTACGCTGAATGCAGGCATGTTGCAAAGAACTTTGATGTGAAAGGAGTGGAGGTGGTGTGGAGCACTGTGCCTGATTGCAATGTACAGGGAATTGTACAAGTTTGTGAGGATATGACCACGATGAACAGTCCGCATGTGGTAGTTTTGCACTATGGTGCTTTCCATTTCGGCAACGTCAGTGCCCCTACTTTGTTGGCTGATTTGGAAAGCTTGGTGCAAGCCGTAATGCAGATCCTTCCAAATGCGAAAGTAATTTTTTCTGGATTACTAGCTAGGGCAATATGGGACAATAGTTCAGTTTTTTGTCCTCAGCAAAACATTGCTATGTGTGTCATCAACCGAGGCATGTGTACCTTCATGCTTAGAGCTGGTATGTTCTTCTGGAACAATGAGAATTTTGATGCCAGTAATGCTGTTAATTTTAAAGAAGATGGCATTTCTTTATCTTTTACGGGAAATGCCTTTCTATTTTGGCATGTAAGGGATGCTTTGGAGAAGGTTATGTAAAGATTTTAGGAGTAAAGTAAGAAAAAAAACCAAGAAAAAAAATACAAAATAACAGGTGTCTGTCAAGCATCTATAAAAAAAAACAGCTCTTTTCAGAGCCAACTTCAAAGGGGAAATGGGGCACAATATTTAAATTTACATTCACCACGCTCAGATTTTTGATATCTCCTCGGACATGGCGGTAGTCCACGGACATGAAAATCACTACGAGGGGGTTAGTATGTTCTATGTTACATGTATATGATGTCAGGGATATTATGGTTAAGTTGTGCTTCTAAAAACCTATGAAATTCATTGAAAAAACTTTGTTAAAGGGACATTATGGTTAAGTTGCGCTACTAAAAACCTATGAAATTCAGTGAAAAAACTTTGTTAAAGGGACGTTATGGTTCAAAGTAAAACCGAAAAACCCCTGAAATTCGCAGTTATTTGTGATGTCATCTTTGATGTCCTGGGTGTAAGTGTTAGCAGTGCACGGTGGCGGCGCGAGTTATGGTTGCTTATCTTACCATAACTGCCGAATTTCAGGGGTTTTTCAGTTTTACTTTGAACCATAACGTCCCTTTAACAAAGTTTTTTCATTGAATATATTATAAAAGTTGTCCCACGTGTTTCGGGTGAGACTCTTCATCAGGGACAAGTGTTTTCAATTATTTCTACAAAAGAAGGTTAGAAAATAAGCTTTGATCAAAATCATATTGATAATTATCAGAAAGCAAAACCTTATTTACATATTTACAATTTGTTTTAACAGTATTGTTCTATTTTACCATTGATAGCTCATATCAACACTTCATAACAGAAATAATCTTTGGGTGAAGCATATGGTTCTCTCCCAATAATCAGTATTAGAAATCGACTTGATCCCAAGACTCAGTACATGGTTGTCCTAATTTAGAGAGGAATTTAGGTTTTATAAAACACCAAAGGTACAATTAATCAAACATTGCAACAAAGGCTATGGCTTCCCAAAGAGCAAGTGCACAAGAGCTGGAGAGGAACAGTGCTAGACTGTTGAGGACTGTGATCATCAAGATGAATAATGAAACAGTGTGATAGAAAAGTGTAGTGGCTTTCTGATAAACTCAATGTCTGTAAAAGTTAAAGGAACAATAAGAAAATCAGGGTGCTAACGTTGAAGTCATTTCTTTAAAAACTGACGTTTCTGGTGCAGTGGTCAAAGGATTTGGCTTAATTTCAAATCGTAGTATCTCCTTTATGTTCTGAGATAGGATGTCATCTAAAAAAATAGATGTGCACTAAATACAAGAAATTGTACTTTATATAATGATCTGAATAACACTGTTATCAGGAAATGTCTTGATGGCTTTCCAGACAAAGTGATATGGCAGGATCTGTGCCGATCAGACTTTAGTAGTCTTGATATGTAGGATCAATTGTCGTCCAAAAGTAGCCTAATTTGGTCTTAAGAAAATTATTTGAACACAATTATAAGGATGTTTGTATAAAATAACCGCTAAAGCTAGGCAAGTTGTGGCTTCTGCTCAACTTACTTATGTGAGAAATGTAACCGTAAAAATTATTTATTTTTGATGGTCATCAGAGTAAGGTACCTCCAGATTTAGCTGGAACCCGTCTATAAGAAGTAAAAGACTACTTTTAGCAAGTTTCAAATGTGGAAAACTATGTAGAAAAGGCACATAAAAAAGGCTCTTTTAAACTCACCTAAAGTTGGGATACATCGTAAGAAATATCAAGCCTCCGCCTGTCCATGGACTTCAGGTTGCATCTGAAGTGCATGCAACAAAGGGCCTTGTTTATATACCGGGGAAAGAGTGTCGTCATCAAGCACCTGCACGTGTGATGTCAACAAAGACACATTTTTACAAAAATAAGGACATGTACAAAATTATTTGTACATTAAATGTTTTCCTAAAAAAGGAATCGATCAGGGATATGGAAGGAGAGCAGAATCTGCAGACTTGTATAGGTCATGTGGTGTTTCTTGGAATATCTAAGAACAAGTGACGTCATCACGTGCATGTGCTGATAGCAAATTTGCACTAGGCATCTACAGAAAAGATATATTATGATTATGTATTATGGTGCCAGGATTTGGTTGTCCACGCTTTGTGAAGATTATGCATCATTTAACAGCATCCTTGAACTTCAGATGCAAATGATCAACACTCTATTGCCTGCCTCACTTAGGTGGTTCATCGGGCTTGAGCCATTGCTGGTTCCATTTCTAACTGCAGCCCCTTGTGTGCACGCTGGGCCCAAGTCACAGAAAGTCAATCACGTGCGATGCGTGGGACATGCGTCACGATACAGTATTCACAAAGGAAACCTGAGCTACAAGTGCTTCACTGCCGCGACCTCCCTGCATTCAAGTTCTTAGATTTGGCCAAACATTACATATGCATTGACACCCAGGATCCACAGATGTGGAGGTCTGGGGGCCTGCTGCCACCATCTCTATTCATCTGACCATTAGGACTCAAAATAATGAAGTGAGATGTGTCTCGGAAAACTGGCAGTGGTCCATTATTCAGAAGCCCTTCAAGAGATCTGGGAAATTACGGCTAGAAACATGCTCAGGGTCAGGGTAGAAGTCGATTAGTCTTCCAGGTCTCCCACTTACAAATCCTCTGTTTCAGAGCTCAGTGATCCAAAACCGAAGCACCATAACAACCAAAATGCCAATGTCCCTACTCTTTTAAAAATCAGAACATAGTGGACGTCATGTTATGTAAGTGTGTAAACTGCATGAAGGGAAACCGTTACTTTGCATTTAATTTAAAAAAATACCCCCTCAGTGCAATTTTCTTCTTTTGCACTACAAATTGCAAAAAAGCAGGTAAAATCACGTTATGCCTTGTTTTTGCATTTCATACTGCAAACAGTATAAATGTCACCTGCCATTTGCGCATGGTAGACCGCGTTTAAAAAAGTATGCCTATTGCATTCACCTACTTTTATCAGGTGTTATAAGCAGGAGGATTTCATAGGAATTCAAAGTTTTTGCACTAGCATGAAATTATCATGCTGGCGTTAATGCATTTGTTTTTTGTTAACAGAGCGTAGGGACCTGGAAGACATGGCACATCCATCCTGTGCCCACCAGCAAAAAGGAGGTGAATGCCCCGCAGTGGTAGGGATCAAGTCTTAAAAAAAATCATGGGGTGACTCTCATATACACAATGAGACATTATGTCACAGGCAGCTGAAATAGCCTAAAGTGAAAATGCAAATAGTATTCAATTTGACTTTACCAACTGAAGACAGTGTGCAGAACTTATACACATTTGCCAAGAGAAAAGAATGTTCTGCAACATTGCTGCCCTAAGTAGAAAACAGGTTAATTTATAGGGTCCAATTCATGGAATTATTTGCGCTGAAAATAGGCAACTTACTTGCCAAGCTGCCCACAAATCCATGTTTGTCGATTCATAGAACCAAAGGTGCTGGACTTCCTTGGGACTTGCATGGAGTCCGTGCAGGTCCGGAACGTCTGTGCAAAGCGACAAGCAACTTGCACGAAACCTAACACAGAGTGTGGGCTGGGCTTGCGCATCAAAAAAAAATAGGGGCTGGAACATGCAGAATGAGGAAGAACATATGAGAAAGTAGGCGTGTCGAGGGACGTACACGTCCAAGCTTTCTCACGCCTATTGGTGCGCAAATGTACCCATATTCAGGGATTTCAACATGGAATATCGGTTCGCAAAAAAAGTACATGCAAATCCTGGCACCCATATACCACAGGATAGAAGGCGTTACGGCTCATAGGAAAAATGCATATAAAGAATGCAATACACAACAAATGAACAGCTACAGCCATGATGAATCCAGCAGTACTTTGAGCCATTATGTGCAGACAATGCAGGAGGAGGAGTATACCCAGGGCACAGATCTTCACAACACGCACCACACTTTTTGGGATGCCCGATGATCGGTCTATGGCGGGTATATGTGCCCCTCCATGTAATCCTAGACCTTGTCAGGGAGTGGAAAGGTAGCCTAACATCACCCACAATCTGCTCCCATGTCCATACTCTACAAGAAAAAGTGCTGACTGCACTACATTTCCATGGCAATGGGTCCTTCTAGCACACCACTGCAGCAGTAGGTGGCATATCACAGGCCAACCATTCACAATGTCTACACCAAGTGCTGTCCTTTATGACAGCATGTTCATGTGTGCACAGGCACATATATATGCCCTGAAAACCGGCAGAAAGGCACGCAGTCATGCAGGAGTTCTATGCCGTGGTACGCTTCCACCTTGTATTAGGTGCTATAGACTGCACCCACCTAGCACTACAGCCACCCGATTGACAGAGCACATCTACAGGAACAGAAAACACTTGCACTCCATTAATGAGCAGGTAGTGTGTGATGCCAAAGGAATCATCAGGGAAGTCTATGCTTATTTCCCAGGCAGCACTCATGAGAGCACAATCTTCCACATGTCACCACTGTACCGGGACCCGGTATCTGAAAACATGGCAATACATGGCTCATTGGTGAGTATGAACGCTCATGCACATGCATGCACATCACACACTGAACAAACAACCATGTCAACATTTACAGGGGATAGTGCCTACACGTTGACTACCTTCATGATGACACCCAACAGGAAGCCCACAACACCAGCTGAGGTGAAGTACAATACTGCACATATAGCCATTCAGGGCATAGTGGAGCGCATATTCAGAGTGCTAAATTAATTGTTCCACTCCCTTGACCACTCTGGTGGGGTGTTGCTGTATGCACCACCAGTAGTCTGTAGAATAATTGTGGCTGCATGTGTTCTACACAATGTTGCCAGACGGACATGCAGGTGGGACACCGCCCACATCCACAGGCACCACCCTTGGCCATACCTAGCCAAAAGCCATGTGGAGAGGCTGCACGCACACAGCTGGTGTAATCGTACTTCACATAAATACCAGTCCCTGTGGAGTACACAAAGTGAAGCCACTTCCCAGGAACTATTCAATGATGAATTGTGGCCTATCCTCTGTACCCACACCAACACCCTGAGAATGTGCCACTGGGAAGGCCAATGTGTGTGTGTCCATTAGACATAAAACAACATGGCCAAGCAGAGGCCCCTGAAAAGACTTGTAATTGGTTGTATACCAGTACAACTTTGTGAAGTAACTAGTGAAAATATCTTGAGTATCAACAACTGTAGAAATGGCAAAAATCAATGCACAAGTAAAAACATGATGCTACAAAAAAACACATGAAGTAGGCAAAAGTCAAATCTTAGTACCTAGTCATTCATGGACACCAAGATCAACAATTCCAATAGCGAGACACAAACCAAAATCTGATTAAAGACCTGTGGGACCATGTGCACTAAAGGCTCACACATATCAATGTTGCTGTTAGTGTGAAAGCAGGGGTTCAAGATTACACATGTGACATAAATACTGGGAATAGGTATCAAAACAACAGACTAAGAGCCAATTTTTAATCGAGCTAAGGTTTTTGACACACATTTACAGGACAGCTGAATATTGGTGAAATCACACACGAAAACATTCTTTGACTCATGCCCCTAATCTGCATGGCAGTGCACAACTGAAGCACACAGGCATATCAACTTGACACAACAGTGTACCTGTAGGACACCCACAAGCACACAGCATGAGGAACAAAGTCCCAGACTGCCGTTACCTGTAGAACAACAAAGGCACTGCATGTAGACACCAAACCACATACATGAGTAGGAAGGAAAACTACAAATGTGATGCTAACAAACTCATGCAAGGACAGCCCTGGACCCACAATGCTTGTCACACAACAGCAAACTAGTTCAGTGGCCAAACCATTCCCTAACAACCGCTATGCCCTCAATACACAGTCACATCAAAGCAGTCATGTTGAAACCAGAAAATAAAGAGAAAGAGAAATTGACATGTTACCCCATTGCATGCTAGCCAGCATCATCACAATTATGCAGTCCACCAAACTCCCTCTCTTTCAGCCTGGAAACCACAGGCATATCAACTTGACACAACAGTGTACATGTAGTACACCCACAAGCACACAGCATGAGGAACAAAGTCCCAGACTGCCGTTACCTGTAGAACAACAATGGAACTGCATGTAGACACCAAACCAAACACATGAGTAGGAAGGAAAACTACAAATGTGATGCTAACAAACTCATGCAAGGACAGCCCTGGACCCACAATGCTTGTCACACAACAGCAAACTGGTTCAGTGGCCAAACCATTCCCTAACAACCGCTATGCCCTCAATACACAGTCACATCAAAGCAGTCATGTTGAAACCATAAAATAAAGTGCACTGCAAGAGAAATTGACATGTTACCCCATTGCATGTTAGCCAGCATCATCACAATTATGCAGTCCACCAAACTTCCTCTCTTTCAGCCTGGAAACCACCAAACCCTCATGATGTTTCCTGTGCATGCATAGAGCTGCTATTTCCTTCACAATTCTTGCCTCCATCATTCCATGCCAAATCATCTGTAGAGAAAAAACAATTCAATGTGAGTGCCGGAAGCACATTCATGCATCCAAACATACACCAGCATGTGCCCCACCAGAGTGGCATGCCACAAATACATACACCAACTCACCAGCCACCCATCACCATGTGTCCTGGCACAAATGCAGCCTCCTGTGCTCACGCCAATGCAACATGAATGACCCAAAGATGTAACTAACCACCCACAAGCCCTACATTACCCATCCCCCCTGAGTGACAAGCAGTGAATGACCATGTTACACTTACCCATCATCATGCTGATGGTACCTTCCCAAAACATGCATCTGACCACAGTCAGCATGACATTGAGATGAACCCCAAAAAGAGAACATTGAGAGGATTGAAAGCCATCAGCACCTCTGTAGTATTGTCCATGCCATGATATGCCATCACCTCATTAACGTGGCAGTGTGTCAATGCAGTAAACACTGGCAGTGGAGACGATGATACTAAGCCCAAGAAGAAGTGAACCAGAAATCTGACCAATTGCACAGAAAACAGGTTCTTGCAGAAGGCAGCACTTTACAGAGGCATGTGTGAGACTGGAAGTCAGGTCACTGTACCAACTTGCATGAAACACACAAGCAGACAAGACAAATCAATGACAAACAGAGGCCAAGCACAAACACACACAAAAGGCAGCATGCAAAAGTAAAGTACAAGGGAAGTCAGACTTCAGTTTTGAGAAACAACCGGCCATTGAGCACACTAACTTCTTGGATCGTATGCCGATTACGGCCGAATTTAAAGGCAAGGTACGCTAAAAACGGGCGTTACACTTCAATTAGACTGCACCAGCGGCACGTCAGTCAAGCGACAACTATTACTTGTTTGCAAGACCGACCCTGTCCAGTCAAGCATGTAGAAATCACCAAATCTCTCAACTACTGAAAGTAGAATCAAGTATTAGGAAACCCCAATTACATTTAAGCCAAGGTTCAATAATTACAGATTAATGCAAATGGTAAAATATACTGGTATGCCCTGAGGACGACCTTTTGGTTGAAACACGTGTTGGCATGTTTTGGCAAATCCTTTAATGTTAAACAAGCTGCGTAATTGCATATAAATTGTGTGTGATTTGGCATGTTTTGGCAAATCCTTTAATGTTAAACAAGCTGCGCAATTGCATATAAATTGTGTGTGATTTGGCGAATAAGCCTTTCTCAAACAATGTGATTTATTCAAGTTTTTGGTCGTTGAAGTACTCAACAAACACGCTGCACAATTGTATATAAATTGTGGGTGTTGTATTGACCAAGCCTATTCCAAACAATGTGACATATTCAAGTTTTGGTTGTTGAAGTACTCAACACATTGTATGACTTTCGCTTGATATTTCCTTTTACAAAAATATACTGTTTAATTCATCCAAGATTTGATTTATTTAACACAATTAATGTGTTACACTCTATCTGTGAATAAACAACCTTGTTCTTTGTCACTAATAAATCAGTTGAATATCTCTGTGATTAATTCCCCATCATTTATGTTTAAATTATCCACATCAGTGTTCTTACGTTGGTTACCAAGCGCAGCCTGTGTAGATAGTAATTCACAACAATTTGATATACTTCAAGGTGATAGTGGAGGATCATCTCACTACCTACACGACAGCAGCTCAACCACAATTTTACTTCATTTCCTTTCATGAAAATCCAGTTGTGCGCATTCCTGACTAGGGCTTCACTTCCACATACCGTATTTCCATCCAGACTTCAATGACAATGGCCTGAATTGGGTGAAATTGTATTGAACTGAAGGTAGCATCGAAATGCACCTAGCAGCTGTCAAAATACCTCATAATAAGTGATGGTGCGCCCTACATGGCACATGGTTTCCATGGCAGAATGGACAATCATGTGTGCCTGTTGTCAGTGGAGTACATTGCATCACAACAATGTACAGCAATGCTTGTATCAGTGTGGATTGGTCTTTGGACAGCAACACCAGAAGGGGAAGATGCACCAAGATTGGACTGCCAGTGTGGGTAGGAATTACTATAAAAAAATTCTTCAAACAGGAAAACATGTGACAGCCAAGACACATGTATACAATGCAAGGAAACACTCACCACCACTACCTTAAAGATGTGTGACAGCACACACTCAGCCGGGGGGAGCAACCCTCATATAAACTCACCAACTAAGGCCCTACCTTGATACCCACCCCCAACTAGGATCTCGCAACCAGTGCCACCATGATCTGGCAAGAAACAGCATTCATACACAAACAATCCTAACAACAACTTGTGTCACATGCACCTAGGAAGCTGGACACTTTTCCCCCAAACAAGTAAAATAAAAACAACCCCAACCAGTGCCAGACTTCATGCCACTAAACACAACGCAAGTCACACCCTGAGTGTACTTCAATTACTTGCACATGTTATCCACCTGGCTTGCATCAACTGCATCCCACCTGCAAATACATTTGCAAATTGCAAAGACATGATTGCAACAACTTCAAGATACTGCCCATCTATGACAACTCATGTAGGGAACACAAAAGTAGGCATGCACCACCCTGTGAAAAAGGATCACAGAGTGCAAGAGGGATGCCGAGTAATGATATACAAGCACTGGAGTGGATTGGGAGAAAGTGAGAGGGACAGGAAAAAACATTGCAAGAAGGAAACTGTCTGGAGTGGAGATGAGGACAGACCTGGCTGACATGACTGTGTGTGAGGGCATAGGCATTTCACCCTAGGGAAGAAGATGGAGACCTGAACCACTCTTTAAGTATCATACTGGTTGGAGAGCACAGAAGGACCATAGATGGACAGGAACCACATCTAGTAGTACATGAAGGACACAAGTGGGTGACGGTGAAGGGAAGACTGACAAATAATTGGCACATGTGAAAGGTCAATCCTCAGCTCTACACCAGAAAAAAATTCTGGCAATACCCACCATGGCATGCAAATCACCCAAAATCCCATGTACGCTACAGCCCTGCAAAGAACGCTCTCCAACCATATACCCGGACCCAACACCAACCAACATACACCCTGGTACTACAACATTGCAAATGGACCTACAGACAACTTGCAATTGTTCCCTCACCCCTCAACACACCACACCCACCGCTTGAGACAGTCCGAAGAAGTGTGCATGTATTCCAGGGTGCAGTTGCAAATCACACAGGGTGAACGGATGAAGACAAGTTGTGGAGAGTGGACGATAATATACATTCATTGGTCCCGATGTAGGCATACAATGTTCACTGACTGACAGTGGCAGATGACATAACGAAGGAATCAAAACCAAAGATCATATAACACACCTTGGTGCAGATAATCAACAAAATAAAACAGTGTAATAAAAGAGGCCAGAATGATCATCCATAGCCAATGTCATGAAGCGCTGCAGCAGAGAATGATGATACATTAGAATCAATGTGTGTGGCACATGTTGAACAGTGGCATGTCTGGGCAGGTCATGGAAGTGTGGAAAGAATTGGATTGTGAAGTGGCACAGGTCAAAGAGGAGCATGCACAGGCAGTGCCCCTGTAGGGCACAGTAGGAAACATGTGGACAGGGGGAGTGGAAAGGTGGCAGTAAGGACACATCATCAACGTTAGTCATGCAGATGCAAAATGAATGCATGCCAATAATCAGTACTTACATCCAGACTCAATTAAACATTGCCAATGGGTAAAGTGTGTATAGTGCATCCACACAAGCAATGCATATGCGTAGAAATGCAGCTGAACATACATAAACATGCATGTGTACAGGCACACATCTGCCCAGAAATTCCACAAGACACAAGGTTGAGCCACTAATGTGTCAAGATGTGAACTCATGCACACACCATGTTGACCAATAACCCTAACGCAACATACGAGACATAGCACATGTTTACCTGCTGACTGAGCTGGCATGATGTACTTCCCTCATCACCTCCACCAGGAACTGTGCATCCGAATGTGTGAGAGGAGGGCCAGTGTCTGGCAGTGGGAATGTGGATTAGGAATGCAAAAGGGTGCATGGTGGACCTCCTATGGAGTGCTGTCACTGTATGATTTTGTAGCACTGCAAAAACATAGGACAATGCATTACTAGAGCCGTATATCACAATCAAGCATTAAGATTCACTAAACCCAATGTTACCTGCACATACCCTCTTGTTTTCCACGATGCAACCATGGCAGTTGGCATCACTGTGCATGGATGTTTGTCCTCACTGGATCCATCATGCCCCTGAGAGTGCAAATGCACATGTCAAGGGACCAAAAAAAAGAAAATGAATAATATTCTCCTTGGAGGGTGAAAAAAATAATAATAAGCCCACATCCGTGCCAGGGGAATGTATTAAACCACTAAAAAGTGTCCATACAGAATCAAGGGTAACCAGAAACAATTAAAATGATCTCTGGCCATGGACAACGGAAAAAAAGGTCCATCATGGACGGGGAGGGGGAGTCCACGGTGGAGAGAGAAGGGGTAGGGTGCATGTCAATGTCCACATGAGTGGACCAGAAATGAGACAAAAAGAAATAAAAAAAAGCTGCATGGGATCATGGACCTCCTTGTAATGGTGGACAAGGATTCTGGTAGGTGCTGGGATCCATATCCTGTGGTTTATCTGCAGGGGGGTGTGGTGTTAGAGCCAAACCATGCAGTGCCGAGGCTTGGTCTTCACTGGCCATGGCCAGCAGTGACACAGTGGAATGCACCAGCACCCTGAGGTTGGTGAGGTCTTCATGCATTTCCTCATGGATGGCTGCAGAGTCTGTATGCGCACTCACCTGTAATACATTGACTTGCTCGGAGAGTGTCTGCCTGAAGGCATCCATCTCCTCATGGATCAGTGTCCTAGTGGCTTAGAGCTCTTCATGGTTAGCAGTCGTCATGGTCAATATTTCATGCCTCAGGGCTTCACTGTGTGCCTGAAAATCAGCCTGTCAGCCCTTAAAGTTCACCTTAATGTGTATTCTGTAGGAAGGGCATGAGGACTGCATGACCTGCAGCTGTTGCTCTACCCGGTCCGCTGGCAGGGTCATGGACTTGGCCATCGTATCCATCCTCTCAGATATCTTGTCCAACACATTCCCATGTCAGAGGGCGGCACACATCATCTGCTGCTCCCACTCTGGTTCCGCGGCCTGCACACATCCCTCATATGTGTGGGGCCCATGGCAGCCAGATGCAATGTGCCATGCCCGTTGCTGTGGTGCCCTTGTTGTTGTCTGGAGGTCTGCAACCCATCCTTGGACACCAACCCCAGTACCTGAAGCCAAATCATGTGAGGTTGGTGTAGAGGAGCAGACGTATACATGCACAGGAGATCCCACCCCACTAACTCCCCTGTATTGGGGTCATGAAACCATGCACTGCCCAACTTAATAATACCAATAATTCAGTGAGCATATGGAAGACGTTATCCATTAAGACGACCACATAGAATGTTCACTCGAGTTGGCAACAGCCTTCAGGAGGAACTCCCTGAAGAAATGTGTAAAAGAGCGTAGAAGATGAACTGATGAAGTCATATGTAAGTGTGGACGACATCCCGAGATACTGAATGAAGATGATGCATGGATCCTGGAGGACAAATGATGAAGTAAAGAATCAAGTGAACTATCAAAGTGTAAAAAAGAAAAGGATTACACATTAGCAAAGTGTTGCAGAAAACAGAAGTATAATGAATGTGCAGATGCTGAAATGCAAGATAGATCAAGTGATTGTGTAGGTTAGCTATAAGTGGTAAAGAGAACGCAGGCAAAGACACCATTTTATAGAAACTGGACATTGGGATCATGAAAAAGTAAGCCAAAGAATAATTGAGAATGAATGAAAAGCTGTGTTGCAGTAGAAAAGCAGGGTAGTGGAGCTGTGTGGAGAGGCTGTCTGGCCTGAAGTCAAGAATTAAGAAGTCGAGGTCAGCTATCTACTCTACACTAGACTAAGAACGAATGCCCGGAGGATGAATCCTCTCACATTAAGGTGCAAGAAAGGGCACAAAGGATACCAAGTTTTAATTCATTTAACGCATTTAAAAGCTTGCTGAATTAACCAAATCGTGGTCTCTTGTCACGTGAGTCAAGAATGAAAATAGAGAATGAACTTGGACTTCCAGACATGATAGCAAGTGCCCTCACTCCTATGGATTCCCAGGATGAGGATACTCTGCATGGCAAAGTACAAGGACAATTTAATGGCAGAACGCACAGGTGATGAGAGATGCTGGGCTAATTGGGTGGTGTGGTAGCTTCATGTCCTATCTCCCTGCACCTGGGTCTTGGTTTACGTGCTGCTAAACGAACTGAATGTTCCAGCCATGGCACAAGTGTGCTAACCAATTGTATTAGTCCATATAATGATGGTCCTTATAGCTTGAGAGACCAATGAAACACTGTGTATCTGATGTTTCTGAAACGACATGTTTGAAGAGGTAGGCATAAGTGGTCCACCTGGTAAAGTACAGCCAATAACAATCCTAGCTACTATATGATTGTATATCTAGATGTTTTGCTTAACCAATCATGACCCCTGGCAGGTTTTTACTATTGCAACGTAGTATGACGTCACTTTGATGCATAATGAGTATAACATTTTTATTTTTTGTTGAAATCACTGAGAGACTGAGCGTATGTCCGTTGATGATCGTTGTAACCTCCCTGTTTTAGATAATTGCTAATAAAACAGTAATTTGCCATCTTCTTGAGTTTGTCTGGTTATTTGGACTCATAATTATTCTGGTGTAATCCCATCCAGTAACAAATGCACATTCCAAGGGCCATAGGCTACGGGGCCTTGCAGCTGTAACCACCGCAGACAGGGGGCCAACCACTGACTGTCCTTGAGAAGCCAGCTGCCCCATCGTAGACTCACAGCACTAACTGATCCACCTATTGGGCCACTGACCTTTGCCCTCTTTGAGATATGCACATCAGGTCCAGCAGCAAAGGCAGCCGAGTCAGAAGATTCTGAAGAGTCTGCAGCATGACTCAGGATGGTCTGGAGCACCAGTGTGTTCTCACGGCCTACCACTCCACATCCCCTACTGGTGGTCTGACGCACCATCAACTTCCCGCCTCTTAATCGGAATCTGTTGAATCCTCACCTGCACATGGACTGAGAAAGACATATTGATCCATGTTCAAAGAGACAACAATGCACATAGAATTCAAGGTGCACTCTATGAAGAAATTGCAGGACATGCATCCATCAGACATTTTGCATGCACACGCTTGGCCCAGTAAGCAACAGATCCATGGCATTTGCTGACAAGTGATCCTCTCCTCCTACCCATCATGTCCATGCCAATAGTGGGCACATTGACATTCAACAATGGTGTAAATGCACATGAGGGGCCGTTTGAATTTCAAGTCGCCACACATATCAGGGGAAAGGTAATGCACATGTGACATTTGAATGTTCAATGACATCACATGGGAAAAGCCAGACGTCCATACTGACAGACAACACCATGGTCAACATATGACACCCTAATCAGGTCTGGGACAGGGAACTGGAGACAATGAGGACCTGCTGGAAGGCATGGAAATGGAAGAAGCCCATGAGTAGGTACACACAAAAGTGTGCCTTCAGTCAAGGTCCGTGAAGTGCAAAGGGATGAAGAGTGGATTGGGCGATGTAAACAAGGACCACTAAGCCACAAGAGGGTGAGAGGAGTGGCCCCATGGAATGGGCCCAGTGGAGGGAAAGAGGGAGCATGCATCACAATGAGTAGGCTCTCTGTGTCAATGGAATTGAGTCAATATGTATGTGGTCTGTGGACAATTATGCAACTACACTCTGAGAACACGACAGGATACATTGACAGACAGCTCAGATATGCATCGTGACAAGGAAACCTCTGGGAGCAGAAGTCAAATGGAACATGCAACCAGGGACGTCTCTATGGGAGGGCAAACGGGGCACTTGGCCTGGGCCCCCATCCTGGAGGCCATGGAGGCAGCCCCCAGAATGATCCTGGAGAGTACTGAACAAGTTGTGTGTGTTTTTTTTTATTTGTTTTTTTTTTGCAGCGTGGCAGCAAATGAAATCAATGTGTACAATTATTATATATATATATAATTAATTTGACTGCCACTCACAGTGAGACCGCTCTGCAAATGTTACTGACTGGGCCTGACTGACACACTGTGTGCGTCCACTTTTATACAACCTTTTTTGTATTGAAAATGCGTGGAGCTTGTAGTTCCACGGACTCTACGTTAGCGACAATGTAAGAGACTGGTGGGGCGCTAGAGAGGTGGCCCCGCCAGTCTTAATCTGTGCGCAAACAGTGCACCAACCTCATAGCAACAGATGTATTAACTGAATCTCATTGGCTGCTTTCCAGCCAATGACATTCATGAGTGTGGTTGGGGTAGGGAGCTGCTGGGCGTGTGTGGGTGACGTCGCTGCCACCTTCTAGAACTTATTCTCTCCAATACAGCACTTCGATTTCTTGCTGCTGAATTCAACTTAATGAGCTGCCAGTGCCCAGGCCAGTGAACAGGACAGCAGAGGGCACACTTCACGTTCTGCCGGCCCAGTTCATGGTAAGTAAGGTGGAAGAGGTGAGGTTGGAAGACGTTGGTTGTGCCCGGGCTGGCCTGGCGTACAATCACTCCACAGGTTCAGACAGTAAGTGCGGTGCCCTGCCCTGGGGAATGATTGAATCCAGCACAGCCTGGGCCAGGGCCAGGGAGGGCCTATTGTTGTGTCGGTCGATGTCGACATGGTCTAGGCCCTGGCTGCATGCCTGCATCATGTCCTCTAAGAGGAAGAGGAGGTGATTCCAGCAGGGCCTAGATGGCGTCGATTTGAGAGGACTGCAGCAGGACGTGCTGGGCCTCCTCGTAGCATGGAGCATGATACGAGGAGGGCCGCCCTGGAGGAATGGCAGGCAGGCAGCAGCTTTTGCATGATGAACGTCGTCCAGCCTCACATGCAGCATGAGTGATGCTGGGCATGCGTGCTGTCATATATTTATGGCCTGGGGTTGGGGGAGAAGAATGCCCAGAGTCAGAGGACCTAGTCTGTACTGGTCCGTGAACTAAGTACGGGAATGTTTTAATGCAGCACGTGTTGTATCAAATCTGTATTAAATCTGCAAATTAATGCTAGGTATGTTGTCTGTATGTTGTCTGTCCAAACGTGATGTTCTGTTATTAGACACGTTTAATGAAGAAACATAGGTGCTTCATTTAATTAGCCTTTGAAGCATCCAACGTAATTTGTTTAATCTTTCTTGTAGAGCATTTATGCAGATCGAGCAAGGCACGTATGCATATTTTTTGGAGCATTCAATTTTTATTGTCTCTTTCTTGCACCACTGGTCTTCAGAAAAGTCCAATACTGCATCAGTGAGCAGAAGTGGTCATCTGCAAATAGTGGCTGAGCAGCATTCCCCTGCGCCAGGAGGAGAAGATGACAACCAGCCTGCAGAAATATTGGAAACCGCATCAGTGAGCTTCACATGTTCTTCCACAGATCCCGCACTATGGGGTCCTATCACAAACAAATTGTGGTACTATTGGATTACAAAAGGTTTGGCAGCCTGTCAAAACCTCAACAGCAATTTTTCAAAGTCAACCCGTGTTTATGTACTTGGTGACAAAAGAATAAAATGATGCTTAACAAAAGCATTATTTAAGTGAAAAAATGCGGAATGGCAAATTTGTAAACCGCAAATGGTTGGTATACTACCCATCACAAGGTTCAGTTTACTGCTTTGTCTGCCGTTTGTTTTCTAGTACTGATTCCGCATTCAGTACAACTGGTTTTAATGACTGAAAGCATGCATCTTCCCGCATTCATGAACACGAACATGTTCCTGAACATGAAAGCTGCAATGTAATACTTTGGAAACGTCAAAAGGGAACTGGCTGCATTGACTCAGCATTAGCTGAACAGTTAATATATGGACACACCTACTGGCAGGATGTGCTTAAAAGAGTTGTATCATTTGTAAAGTTCATGTCATCGCGGGGTCTAGCATTCCGAGGAGAAAATCAGATTATCAGATTGGAGCTGATCAGGCAACTTGATCCCTTCCTGGACGAACACATCAAAAAATATGGAAATGATGGTAAGGGAAATCCATCCTATCTGTCAGCAAATATTTGTGAAGAAGTCATCACACTGATGAGCAAAAAGGTTTTCTCTGCTATTATTTCAGAACTGAGAGAAGCAAAGTATTATTCACTTAGCGTCGACTCCACTCCAGATGTGTGTTACATCGACCAGTTGATTTTTACAGTGCAATATGTAAAAGATGATGCTCCAAAGGAGAGATTTCTGGAGTTTCTCCCAATTCATGGCCATGGAGCAGAGAACCTTGCAGATGTTGTCGTCCAGTTCTTGGAAGGGGCATGGATCCCCATATCAGATTGCTGTGGCCAGTCATAAGATAATGCATCCAATATGTCAGGACAGTACTCAGGCTTGCAGGCAAGGATAAAATAGATCAACAAATCTGCTGTTTATGTTCCCTGTGCAGGACATTCCTTGAATCTAGTGGGTGTCAAGGCTGCTGAGTGCAACATGCAGGGAGTTTCTTATTTCACTTTGCTCAAAATTTGTACACATTTTCTTCTGCTCCTACTCATCGCTGGAATGTGTTGGTGTCTTTTGTAGGTCCAGCTCACAAGATTGTGAAGTGCTTGTCTGACATTAGATGGTCAGCTCATGCAGATGCAGTTAATGCTTTGTTTGATGGCTATGAAAGAATTCAAGCTGCTCTTGATTCACTGAGTAGTGATAACACACAAACAAAAGACACCACACACGATGCACTAAGTCTTCTTAAAAAAATTGAGAAGCTGGAAACCGTTTTTCTAAACATTGTTTGGAATGACATTCTGTTACGTTTGAATGAAACAAGCAAAACTGTTCAGAACGAAGATATCAAAATCTCTGTTGCAGTTAATATCATCCAGTCATTGAAGTTGTATGTACAAGAAATAAGAGACCCATTTAAATAATATAAAGTCAAGGCAAAGGCAAAAGCACCATAGGCAGATTACAGTGACCAAGGTAAACATGTGAAACAGCGAAGCTCTTGTCTAACTGCCTTAGAAGGAGCTGCTAGTGACAGGGTCCTTCAAGGACAGCAGAAATTTCAGATAGAAACATACTTGTCAATGATGGACTCAATAATTAATGGGTTAACAAGACGAGGTGACGCATACAAAGATATCAGCAATAGATTTGGATTCCTCGTGAACCTGAGGGACATGGATGGAAAAGAAATGAGTGAACATTGTATAAAGCTTGCCTCTTACTACCACCAAGATCTTGAGAAATCCAACCTAATTTCTGAATGCCAACAATTTAAGCATTATACATTTGAAAAGAAAGAAACCATGTCAATTACATGTATTTACAAGATAATAAACAATGATAAGCTTGCCACTGCATTCCCAAATCTAGAAATTTCAGTAAGAATATTCCTCTCTATGATGGTGACAAATTGCAGTGGGGAGCGTTCATTTTCAAAATTGAAGTTGATAAAAAGTGAGCTACAAAATCGTATGCTTCAAGCCAGGCTGAATTATTTGGCTCTGTTAAGCATTGAATCTGAAATGGTTCAAGAGATAGAATTTTCAGACATGATTAAGAATACGCAAATCTAGAAGGAAACACATAGTTTAATGTTGGTGGTGTAGAAAGCATATCCTCACTGTCATCTCATTCTTTCTAGGATTACTTGAATTTGTTTGCCGTGCGGGCATGAACTGAAATGCCAAGTGAATTTTTATGTTTTGTTACATGGTTTTGTCATTTCTGTACTGCCTTATTTATTTCATGTTTTTCCAAGTGCTTTTACTTTGGACACATTCATACAGGCAAAAAAGTTAATGTTGAACAGTTAGGTTTTCATTTTGTTTAATAAATGCTTGCTTAAAATCCTTTTACTTTATTTTCTTACAAAATATATTATTCAAAACAAAAACAGAGTGAAATGTCCTTAATATAGCATCCTCTTGGGGAAACAGATCACAGATGAATAATGTTTATATTTTATTAACAACTAGACAATCCATTTAAAGCTTAGAAGAGTATCTGTTGAATTAGACTCGAGATTTGGAGGGGGCATGGGTGTCGTGTCGCAGGTGGGGCGACATGGGTTTGGAGGGGGGTGGAAGTAGGACATGGGTTTCGGGGGGGCAACATGGGTTTCGGGGGTTGGGGAGCCGCAAGGCTGCCTGTGCCCCGTGCCCCCAAAACTGTTAAAATGGCCCTGCATGCAACTCTGCATGACACAGTGTGAAAGTTAAACTTTGAGTGCACCTGTCTAGCAGTGCAGAGTGAAACGCAACAAGAATGTAGCACTCAACCGTGCACGTAGGTGCTCATGTGCCGGTGAGTACCCTGTGGGGGTAGTGTCCGGTCAAACAAACGTGTGCCACAAATGGCAGCAACACGGCTGTGCCCAGTATGATGGACACTTGACATTAGTCTGTACATAACAGGACATGTTTTACCCAGGGCTATCATACAAATGCAGCCATACGTGTCAATACACAAATGATGTGGGTAATGTACCACTGGCAAAACACAGGAGGCACAATGAAGGACACTCACTTAATGTGTCCTCATAATTCCTACACCCTCCCACACCTTGCACCTGCTCAAGGAAGATTAATTGGCTTGTGGCCTCTTCATGTGGTGTCCGCTGCTCTGCTGCACTGCCTCTGATTGATGGGGAAACAAAGGGAGGACAACAAATTATATTACTTGGCCTTGTGTCATTCAGATCATTCTAGCTTTTCTGAACTTGTTCAGCATTGCCCATCTCCACCCCTAAAGCATGTATGTGGTCCGTGAAATGCTGCCAATGTTCCATACATTGTGCAGCTGTATATGTGCTCCCCGCATACAGGCACATGTTACAATGATGATTGGTCACGTAGTCAATGAGGACCTGTAGCGCCTCATCAGTGAAGCTCTTTTTCCTCTGCGGGCCAGTGTCCTGTGCCGTGTCTTGGGGTTTAGCCTGTTCATGCTGTGAAGGGAGTCTTTTCCTGCCATGAGTGGCACAAGGTGTTAGAACTGCCCCTGTTTGGCTGGAACCACGTTGGCTTCAAGGTGCAGGGCCACCTGTGGACTGGGGCTTGCCATTTTCCTCCTGGGGGTGGGGTAGATGTCTCCACACCAGGTCCCTGACCCCATGGGGCTGGGGCAGATGTCTCCACACCACTTCTTCAACCCCCTGAGGCTGGGGCAGGTGTCTCCACACTACATCCTCGACCCCCCTGGGGCTGGGGCTGGTGTCTCCACACCACATCCCTGACCCCCTGTGGCAGATGCTTCATGACTACATCCCCCACCCTAACCCTGTCTGCCCACTTTCCCCCTTGGAGCCTTTCCACCAATGTTGCAGGTGTAAGGGATGAATTGAAGGCACACCAAGTTATTGTCCTGGGCAATATGAGTCAGGGAAAAGTCTACATGATGTACGATGTAGATGTGTGGTCCAGCAAGGCTCAAATGTACCCCAAAAGAGAAAGAAACAGTATGTAATATGCAGTGACAACCTTAAAAAAAAGAAATTGCGTATGTGGTACCCGGAAATCTTCCAATAACTGAGAAAGCGATACACAATACGCAGTGACATCCAACTATGCAAACATGTGTGTACATGACACACCATATGCCTCAGGAAGTACACAAAAAATATGTGTGTATGCACAGAGGCAAATGCCCCCAAAGAATATTCGTTATGCAATATCTGAAGGTAATGATTCTGTTGCAAAATATGCATACAACTTCATAACTCCCCCGGATCTTAACCTTTGTGCACAACTCATGATGCGTGTTGCCTGATTTATCTCAAGGTGTTTTTGCTGTAATCTGCATAGGTAGGTCACGTAGGTGCGCAGCGTCATCACACGCAGGACGTAACTTACGCGCTTAGGGCCTTTATTCTGCTATCGGCTGCTGCAGATGCAAGACACACACCACTGCTCCTACTGCCAAACTGCTGCTAATTGTGGCTCATCTGAGCCTGCTTTGCCTCATTCAGTCCTGTAGTGCAGCTGCTTGCTTGAGAGTGAGTGCCTGCCTGCAACCTGTACTGACTTGGTGTGCCAGCTGCCCCACTGTTGCATGGACTCCTGTGTTGGCCCTGCAACCACTTCCTCTGTACTTACTGGGACTTCCACCTCTACCAACACCACTGTTGCTCTACAACGCCTACCCAGGAAGCCCATACCTGTCTTGGGTGTGCAGTGACTGCCCCATCCACAACATCTATGGAGGGCAGCACCCCCACATTGAGGCAGAGGGTGGAAAACTTCAGCAGCACCGAACATGGATTCCCGGTGGATCGGTCCAGGTGCCTATGATGCCCTCATCAACCCAGCTACACAGCTGGTCACCAACTCAAGGCAAAGGATCTGGGATGACATCATGGCTGCCACCCAGCACAGGGACACAGTACAGAAATGTTGGGATGATCTCAAGGCCCGCAGCCATGCCAAGCTGTCGGCAGCCCTCTCCATGGAACCCACCGTGGAGGTTTACCATGCTGGCTGCCACCGGTTCAGCCAGATACAGCTATGGAGGCTTGAGACATTGTATCCATACCTCCGCTCCCGTCTCTTTGCCTGGAAAAGTCTTCCGGATGCCGCTCGGAGTACCTATGTGGAACAATGCTTTAGGGCTTATACGTGGCATGCAGGTTTGCAGATGCCACTTATGGTTTGTGGCGTGTGTGTGTTGTGAGATGCAGCTGATTGCTGACTGATGCCAATGCAAGCTATTTGTGGCATCAGACATTGTATGCTTCCATGGCATGTGCATGAAGATTTCAGGATTGTGAATTCATGGCTTGTTGTTGTTGTACACGTGCAGTGTGTGAGCATGGAACAAGTTCCTGGACATGACCGATGTGGACATGCTATGTTGTGGGCATGTGAGTGATGTGCATAATGTCCGAGTCTATGTGTGGCACAACTGACAGTGCATCCATTCAGGAAAATCTGATGATAGTGGCACATGTGCTTTGATGCCTGCATGTGTTACATTTATATCTGGGGTAGTGGCAGAGGTGAGGGAGCTGGTGGGTGATTTGAGGGCTGCCTGTGGTGGTGGAAAAAGTAAGGAGTGCTGGTGGGTGCTGTGAGGTCTGTCTGGGGTAGTGGCAGAGGTGAGGAGGGCTGGTGGGTGGTGTGAGGGCTGCCTTGGGTAGTGTCAGAGGTGAGGAGGGCTGGTGGTGTGAGGGCTTATTTTGGTAGTGTCTAAGGTAAGGGGGGCTGGTGGGAGTTGTCAGGACTTGAGGGGGCTGCCTGGGGTAAAGGTGGAGGTTAGGGAGGCTGGTGGGTGGTGTGAGGTCTGCCTGGGGAAATGTCAGAGTTGAGGGGGGCTGGTGTAAGGGCTGCCTGTGGGTGGTGGCAAATGTGGGGAGGGCTGGTGGGTGGTGGGAGGGCTGCGTGGGGTAGTGTAGGAGGTGAGGAGGACTGGTGGGTGGTGTGAGGACTGCCTGGGTAAAGTTGGATGTGAGGTGGACTTGTGGGTGGTGTGATGGCTGCATAGGCTGGTGGATGAGGTGAGGAGGGTGGTGGGTGGTGTGAGGCCTGCATGGGTAGTTTTGGATGTGAGGAGGGCTGGTGGTGGTGTGAGGGTTGCCTGGGGTAGTGTCAGTGGTGAGGGGGGCTGGTGTCGGTACTTGAGGGGTCTGCCTCAGCTCCTGGCAGAGGTGAGGGGGGCTGGTGGGTGGTGTGAAGGCTGCCTGGGGTAGCTTTGGAGGTGGGGGGGCTGGTAGTTGGTGTGAGGGCTTCCTGGGGTTGTGGCAAAGGTAAGGAGGGTTGCTGGTGGTATGAGGGCTGCCTGAATAGTGGTCGATGTGAGGAGGGCTAGTGGGTGGTATGAGGACTGCCTGGGGTAGTGTCAGAGATGAGGAGGATTGGTGGGTGGTGTGAGGGCTGCGTGGGGTAGTGGCAGAGTTGAGAAGGGCTGGTGGGTGGAATTTGCACCTGAGGGGGCTGATGTGCAGCTGGGGTATGTGCCAGCACTTTGTGTGCGGTGGGAGTAGGGGGGACGGTTCGCAAGGGTGCAGCCATTAGTTATGTGGGACCTCAAGCAGAGTAGCTGGGGTGCAGCCGTTACTTATGTGGGACCTCACACAGAGTAGATGGGGTGCAGCTGTTATTTATGTGGGACCTCGTGCAGAGTAGCTGGAGTACAGCCGTTACTTAAGTATGACCTCGCGCAGAGTAGCTGTGGTGCAGCCGTTTTTTACATGGAACCTCGCACAGGGTAGCTGGGGTGAAGTCCTTAGTTTCATGGCACCTCATGCTGAGTATTTGGGGTGCAGTCATTACTTAAGTGGGACCTCATGCAGAGTAGCTGGGGTGCAGCTGTAACGTGGAACCTCACGCAGAGTAGCAAGGGTGCAGCCGTTATTTACGTGGACCCTCACACAGAGTAGCTGGGGTGCAGCCGTTACTTACATGGGACCTCACACAGAGTAGCTGGGGTGCAGCCGTTAATTGCATGGGACCATTTTTTATGTGTACATATTGCGCAGAGTAGCTGGGGTGCAGCTACTTAAGTGAGACCGCGCGCAGAGTAGCTGGGGTGCAGCCGTTACTTACATGGGACATTGTGCAGAGTGGCTGGGGTGAAGCCTTTACTTATGCGGAATATCAGGCAGAGTAGCTGGGGTAGAGTTGTTACTTACGTGGGACCTCACACAGAGCAGTGGGGGTGCTGGATTTTGTGTCAGAGGTGGACACAGCTTTGCAGAAAGGTTGGTCTTTGGCTATGTTTTTGATTTGCGCGGGGGCGTGTTGTGGGTGTTCCCCGAACAGCTCGATTCCATTGGCATGTCTGCTAGAAATGCACTTGTAGATCCATAAATACCGGGAGGGTGCATTTTATATTCTGGGCGCAGCCTTCCGTCCCGTCGTTCTCATCGCACGGCAATTGCAGGAGAAATTCACACCTTTCCATGTATCGGGCCTTTAATGTCTAAGATTCTGTAAGCAAGCATGTTCTGCATAGCAGCAAATCAATATGAGACATTTAAAAGCTTCTTAATATGAGATTTTTGTGGCTGTGTGGCTAAGTGTGTGGCCTTCCAGTTGTTTAACTGGTATTAATTGAAGAAATCGTTTGTAAAGAAACAAATAAAAGAAAGATTGATTTATTAAGACTGCACTGATACCACACAGAGCAGTCTTTCTAAATCGAACTGTCAGCCCCTGCAATGCACACGAGTGTGTGCAGAGGCTGCCAAAAACGCTGAGGCTCAGAGCAGGGCCGTGGGAGTGTCAGGTAAGTGTATGTGTGTGTGTGTGTGAAAGAGTGAGAAAATGCATGTTTGAGAAGAGGAAAGGTGGGAGGGAAACAATGGTGTTTGTGTGTGGATGTGTTAGGGGCAGGGGAGTGGGGTGGCAAGGAGGAAAGTCCGGATGGGAGGTGGAACCCCAAATCTGCCAAAAAAAAAAACAAAAAAACCTCTGCAATGTGCTTTTTCCACTTTTTGAGGGCCGCACAAAATCGACCAAAATAAATCAGTCTTTTTATATTTGCCTCCGAAAAGCAGAAAAGTGACATTGAACTGTTTACGTGAGTATGAATCCTAGTTTACAGCCATGACTTGCGTTTTAATACCGGCTGCAGACTTGTTTAGTTCAAGTGGGGGAAGAAAGCATTTTATTTTTTTATTCCATGAATGCACTGGGGCCAGTGTCGACCCTCTGAATAAAGTGAGCAGACACCTTCCACCCGCATGTTCCCTCGGCTTGTGCGCCGCGGATACTGCTGGGAATTAGAAAATGGATCCCACCCAAAGAAGACTGATTCGTAATGGCGGACGGTTTGGGAACCATGTTTGATTTGAACCAGTGCAGGAGCAGGCTACACTAATCTGTAAACTTGTTTTGACTATGTTCTGAGTTTTTAATATAATACTAGACCACCAAATAAAATTGAAAACACACTTGTTTAACCCGATCTCTATAATAAGCTGATCTATTTGAACTGTTTTCATGGATCACCTTGAACTAGCCTCGTTCTGGTTCCTCTCCCTTGCCCATGCCATTTTCCCCGGTCCCGGGTAACGCAACCGAGAAGCAACACGAATTACATGACTGTGTACTTTAACCCTGAAGGCATGCATCGAGTACAGGGCATAGAAGCAACACTTTGAAATCTAGCCTCATTTTTGGGACGCTGTAATGCAGCACCAGATAATCGAAAGTTTTCAAGGACACCGGATAGGCGCTGTCCACAGAAATGTCTGTGTTGATGTCATTAGGCAGAGTGATTTGACAGACAGGAATTTGCATGTACTGATACAATTGTGGAGTCCTACTCCTGAAGTGCCCTGAAGTGCTCCAATTCAACCAGTCCCATTGTCTAGGGTAGATTTCCCATTGAGCAGTATAGGCGTGTGTTTAGTTGTGCCAGAACCTAGGTGACTCTATGCTCTTATCCCTCCCTCTACAGTATAGAAAGTTCAAGCGCTTCGGTGCCATTGTGTGACATCAGTGATTATCAACAGAAAATAGATTGACATGACACCAGCTTGGAAGACATGTGTCTGCCATCCTTGGCAGAGGAGTGCCCAATGACCGCAGAAATATGCACAAAACACAGACATGCCACCTACTTGATGGCAAGTATTTCAAACTGGTGCCAAGCTGGGAAGCCCGAGAGTGTTCACAGCTTTGGTAGGACTCAACCCCAATCTTTATGTCTCATTCTGAAGATCACTGTGACTGCAGAACAGTCACCATCTGAGAGGCCAATATGGCAGCCATGTAGACCCTGTTGGACTTATTCACAGAAGCCTTTTTATAATGGTGCAATCCCATTGGAAAATGCTCTGTGAATCGGGCCCTGTGTGTTCCTAGGGGCAAAGGCAGAATTTCTGTCCTCCATCGCAAAGCTATACTGAGTTGGATGGTGGTACAGAGCTGATCAAATGGCAGAGAGAATAATCTTTCCCACACACCTTGGTCAGAAGCACGCATTCTCAATGACAGCTTCGCTCTGACAAGTCACTTTCATAGGAACTGTCCTTTGTGCAACCCTGGTGTGACCACTGGTTGATTACAAGATGGCATCATCAGTTCAGATGAAATATTCGACCCGAAATTTCAATTCCTCGTGCAGTCTTTCGTCCCTGGCACATACTCCCAGGGAGAAAGAAATAGCCCTGACAGAGGCAGCGTCACTCTTCATGGAGCATAGAGAGAGGTGGCCCTGCCGCATCCTCCTTGACAGCCGAACGCTAATTAAGAGGTGGTGCACAAGGACGGGAAGGGGGCGATGGGCGGCCCCATCCATTCTCATTACTTTGTAGGGCACAGATGGCAAGGACTGGGCGATTGCTCTAATTAAAAACCATTGTTCCATAGAATCCCAATAAGGCCGGCGATGTGGTACGATCTTCGATGCTTTTGTCATCTAAACCGAAGCTGTGACACCTTTGCCACCAGTTATTTCAATGCTGAAATGAGTTCCTCACCACTGGCTTTTCCTAATGCACCAATCCTACATTGATAGCAGCCGGCAGCCGGGACAGGATAGCAAACACACCGTTTTATTTTTATTTTAATAGGTAGACTTTGAAATACGTATTAGCCATTAGAATTATAACTGTAATCTCAAAATACTAATGTAAACCCACTGTTTCTTGGAGTCATCTTAAATGTATGTATTTTATGCATGCAATCTGTGGTAGAAGTGTGCCAAAAGAAGTAGTGTAACTGACTCTGGCAGGGGACGGGATGTGCAAGAGGAAGTAAGGTGCACTGCATGCATTAGAAGATGTGACGGGCCATTTTGACAGCTAAGTGGGTGGAACAGACACATGGAGGTCCTCTGTATTCTGTTTCATTAATTTCTCTTGGTCAGTAAGTTGGAATATGTATGTATTGACTTTGGGAAATCAGTTGTCGCTATTCACTGATTTTAACTCTGCTGGAACCCCATATTTACAATCTACCTGAAAAGCAGCTGCTTCAACAGGAATATGCCATTAGAAAAATGTGTGTTGACAAGGAAATATTTTGGTAATGTATTACAAGCCTACACCCCCACCCCCAAGACTGAAAATGTGATCTCCTCTGTTCTGACAGAGACTGAGTGATGAATAGCAGGTGGTCCTGAAATATCCCACAGGAGTGCAATACAATAAAGTGACTTGTCACCAAACGTCCTACTATATATAACTGCACTCTTGTCCAGTGTCACGAAAGGGCAAAGCCCCTGATGTTAAAATAAATGCTATCTAATGTTAAAATAAAATCCAAATGATATTGCCATGTCCTTTATCGGCTGTAACATGTAAGCATTTAACGTGAGATAAAAACTTGACACATTTTTCAAAATTCAGTCGATGTAGTGGTCCCATGAGAGATAATGTAGTTGGGTCTCATCATGAGCGGGCGGTATCCTGGTGGCAAATCCGCCAGGATACCACCCAACGCTATTAGCGTTACCTCCACTTGGTCTGGTGCTATTAGCGCTGGATCCCAAGTTGGGGTGGGGCAGTCAATCCCCATTCACATTTGGTTCATTGGACCCAATGTGGCATTTTCAACACAATTTACTGCGGCACTAACAGTGCTACAGTAATAGTGGCAAAAATGGGTGGAAAGCCGGCGGATTTTCTCCCAGCTCAGAGCTAGAGGTGAATCCCCAACGCAGACCGCTAATGTAGCGGTAATAGCATTACCGCCAACATTTTTACCACTCTGCCCAACTTGCGATGAGGCCCTTTTTTTCGTTAACTGAACCCCCTCCATCTCTGATAGTTAAGATGAAGCCAGATAGAGTTCATCCAGGCTCAGATGTCATTCCAGCTTTGTGAATGAAAAATGAGACAGATGTCAGTTTAGCTGTAACTGCTATAGGGTGGGAAAATGAAGACCTATGCTTTAATTTCAAAAAGAACATTTCCGGAATGGTGAAAGTAGTGGAACTGTTAACAGTAAAAACATTTTTTAGCAAAACTCTGCTCCCTATAGCTCCCTTTCACTTCAATCTCTGCATACAGTGCGATAAGCTTTTCAAATGCAAGGACTGACAGCTCCCGCCCTGACACTATGAGCGGAGTTATGCAGAGCCAGTGCAGCACTTTACGGCTGCCCCAGTGCAAGAATCCGTGAAACACACAGCAAAGACAATGTGGACGTCACTGGAACTTACAAATGATAGCGTTGGCATCCTTCCGCCCTTCACTGCCTTCCAAATGTTGGGCACAGAACAGAGAAAGTGGAACTTTCAATCAATCGTGTCATTGCCTATCAAAGGCGGGGGGATAGGCTAGCTGAGCAAAGCTTACTGCCTGGTCCACCAAGACATAGGGCATACGCAGGGCACAAACCCGGTTCACAGAGTCTATAGCTACTGAATGAGTTGCCTTGGGCATGACTAATAGCCCAGCCAGAACAAGGAGAGGAGACGTTTAGTACACAATGGACCTGCCTTCACCCTGACATTGCGTGCGTGTGCGTGCTGCTGCCGACCTAGTGAGATTGCCAACAACACTGACCATTCACAGGATACCTCGGCAGTTTATATGTGTCTTTTAGTGTGTGTGCGTTTAGGTGTGTGTGTTTTCATTTGGGCTGCACACTTTGTGTATGTGTCTATATGCGTGTCTCTATGTTCCTATGAGTACACATACTGATTGTTGTGCGTGTATTTTCATGTGTGGTGCATATGGTGCGTGCATGTGTGTGTGTTCCTGTAGTGCACCTACTTAGCATATGTTTATGTGTCCCTTTGCGTCTCTGTGTAAGCTTCTGTGGGTGCAGCTCCTTTCTGGTGTGTGTGTGTGTGTGTGTGTGTGTTTTTCTGCAGACAATGTACAATGTAAAATAGGAATGTGTAATGGGTATAGCAACTTTCTGTGGGGCCCGGGGGGCAATGGCTTTGGTATTATTGTTGGGCACTGTTGAGTCATGGCAATATGCTAACCTAGGGCAATGTGAAACTAGGACAATGTGCAGCACTGACTTTTGAAATTGGCATGATCGTTTGTTTGCAGCTAATATGCCATCGAGCCATTGTTTTTAATTTTTATTGGTTACCATTAATTCAACCGGAACAATAGGAAAACACATTAATCAAAACTGACAAAGACATGGGCCTCATTACGAGGTATGCCGTTAAGGTAAAAATGATGCCGGTATGTAAATACTGGCATCGTCCATCGTCCCGTTGCATTCTGACCCGCAAACCCGGTATTAGCAGCACACTAAACAACGGTGCCGCTAATAGCGGCATAGGCGCGTACACGCGCCCCTTCAGGGAGCAAATACCAGCATGCCGGTAATAGGAGGAAATTCCAACCCACGCATACATGCAAATACCAGCATCGCAAAGCCGGTAATCACAGGCAGCACGATGCCGGCCATACAGGCATTGCGGACCACCCGCAAACAGCAAGCAGGATACAAGGCAGCTGCCACAGGTGCACACAATCACCACAGGTGGAGCCAATGGAGGCTGTGCTAGTATAAACTGAGCACACCCACACACCACAACCCCCCCCAGGTGTAGGCAATGTAGAGTGGCCCAGTACAAAAGGAGCACAACTACACACCACACCCCTTCCTACACCAAAATGCTACCACTAGCAGTTGCAATCATGGCACTGGAGGACATGCCTATACTGCTACAACTACAGAAACAACAGCAACAACAGCAACAACAGCAACAACCACAACAACCACAGCAGCAAGAACAGGCAGCACAGAGGAGATGCAGGAGGAGAAGGAGGGTGAGACAGGCCCAGCAATTACCACCAGGGCAGCCACCACTGCCTCGCAGGCAGCCACCAATCCCTCGCACCAGACCCAGCCCATTCAACCTAACCCCTGAGCAGATCCACACCCTGTACCGGCTGGACCGTGACACCATCACCACCATAGTGGACATGATACACAACGACATTGCCAGCCACATAGAAATACGCACTGCCATCCCCCCACTACTAAAGGTGGTGTCCGTGCTACACTTCCTGGCCACAGGCACCTACCAACACATAGTGGGCCAACTGCATGGCATTTCACAACCACTATTTTCACGCATGCTAAACCAAGTGCTGGATGCCCTCCTGAAGCACGCAAGCACCCATATATCCCTACCGTGGACTAACCAGGAGATAGCCAAAACCAAAATAGGCTTCCATGCACTGGCAGGCATGCCCAATTGCGTTGGTGCCATCGACTGCACCCATGTAGAAATGGTAGTACCCCATGCCATAGAGGCAGTGTACCGCAATCGCAAGCAATACCACCGCCATCAATGTGCAAATGGTATATGACTCCAGCAAGATCATCACCCATTGCTGCGCCCGATTTCCTGGATCCACACATGATGCCATGGTACTGCGCAACTCCAGGCTACCCCGTCACATGGAGCGACATGCTGGACCATGTGCCTGGCTGCTCGGTGAGTTGCACAACAGGCCCATGGCCATGCTGTGGGGTACAGATGTGTGCGTATGCAGAAGGGGGGGTGGCTTACTGCACCAGGGTGGGAAAGGGGGCGGTAAAAGGTCACCAGGGTGCCGATAGCCTTTGAGTGGAGAATGCATGCAGAGCTAAACCAGCCAAATGGAACAGGACACATCACTGGGCCACATATCACAAATAATGCATATGGATGATAATAAGTAAGAGGCACAACCAGGGCGCCATGCTGTTGGCAAGCAATGCATGACTGAATAGGATGGCAACTGTGCCAATGCGGCTAGTGTGACCATGCATAGCAAACAATATCCTGCATGAATTAGAGACTAAACATTGTCACAATACCACCGCACATCTGCCTCTGCATGCAGGAATACACCCTGCATCATCTAGTTAATCCCATCCAGTGTACCACACCTCATTACAGTATACATTGCATCTAGGTGATTATTTTCTACACGTACAGGGGGATATGTGCATGCCCACACCAAGTAGCTGCTGCCATGACTGTGCTCCCTGAAGGTGGCAGTTCAGAGTGACACACACCGATTTGTTTCTTCTTGCGGGTGATGGAGGATATCCCTTGAGGCCTTGGCTACTTACCCCTGTGCGGAACCCACAGAACAGCCATGAAGAGGAGTACAATCGTGTGCACACTCGCACACGTGTTGTCATTGAGCAGGCCTTTGGCCTGCTGAAGGCGCAGTTCCGCTGCCTAAGCAGGTCTGGTGGGGCACTCCTATATAGGCCAGAGAAGGTTGCAAAGATCACCATGGCCTGTGTCATGCTGCACAGCATGAGCGTCCGAAGGAATGTACCACTGCCACCTGACATTGACATGCATGGGCCGGGTGAGGAAGAAGCGGATGGAGACGGAGGCGAAGGAGCCTCCGTGCCAGTACGTGATGCACGGGATGGCCATGCTGTTCGCCAAGCACTAATTGACGAATACTTTTGAAATGCATGGACAAAATGTGAGTAATGTGTCTACAACACACTGGCTGAATGTGGACATGCACACTTTTTTGTTTAGAATTGCCCCGCTGTACACCAACACACAATAAATGAACATGTACAAAATGAAAAATGTCCAACCAATGATTTGCTAGCACACAACGGTGTATTTTCAGCAGACGTGATATGGTGAACATAATCCCCTCACAACACCCAGTAAACTCCCTCACCCAACCCACAAACCCCAGAAAATACCCCTCTAAACTCCCTCACCCACCCCACAAACCCCAGAAAATACCCCTCTAAACTTCCTCACCCACCCCACAGATCCCAAATCTCCCCATATGCGCAACAAACAGTGTTCCCTTCACCAATGTAGTTATTCTAAATGTCATTGCCTGTACTGTTATTTCTTGGAAATTTTTGGGTCTGGAGGTGCCATGGCCGAGCGCCGTGCACTCCTCTGCGTGAACCGCACAGGGCTCGATTGCGCTGAGGTGGAAGGGGTTGTTGTAGTGGAGGTGTCAATTGTCAGTCCCATGGCTGCCCCAAGGTGTGGCTGCTGCATTTGCGGGAGAGTTGCAATAAGGGCCTGTGTGAGTGACCCCATGCACTCCCTGAAGGCACACGTAGATGCCTCCACAGCAGTATTGGCTGCAATGGCCGTGGCAATGGCCCTCATGGCCTCATTCCCAGCGTCAACCTGTTGCCGCATGAGTTGCAGCATGGACTCTTGGCGGCCCTCTACCCTTGCCAGACGAGCCTCGAAAGAGTTGTCGGCCGCTGGTGTACTGGTGGCTGGCAGGGTGGTGGCTGGCAGGGTGGTGGCTGGAAGGGTGGTGGCTGGAAGGGTGGTGGAAGGCACCTGCATGGGGCCCTCGTCCAGGGCACTGTCCTCCTCAAAGATGGCAATGTCTGATTCTCCTAGGACCGAGTCATGGAGGCACGGATCGTCCAGGCTCTCAGACTCCGCAGGGGGAGCTGGCAATGAGGTTTGGGGTGGGTGTGCCAGACATAATTCCAGCCTCATCATCCACCTCTGTGGACACAACGTCTGTGCTGGCTGGCGGAACGGCTCCCACTGTTGTGGGTGCCTGCTGCTGTTCTGTGGCTGCAGGTGTCCCCTGCACGGTTACTGCCTTGCGTGGCACACTGGCTGTTGCTGCAGGCATTTTCTTGGGCTGGGCGGTGGCGGTGGCCCTGGTCCCTTTGCGTGCACTGGATGTACTTGCACCCCTATCCTGTGTTCCACCTTCCTCATCGGTGCCTGGGGGATAGAAGAGATGCAGGTCATCAGTGAGGTTGTCAAATGGCAGCTATGATTTATTGCAGTGTGATATGTTCATACATTCAGGCATCATTTCATTTCTGGGGTGTGGCATTTGGTGTCCTGAGGGGACATGTGGCCAATCAATGCATGGCTGGTGGCATAGCATTGGTTTGGTGTCTGTGTGGTGGATTCCATGGGCATGGTTGGGTCATGTTGCACCTCTGTTGGGATTGGGATTGTCACTCATCATGCGTGTGGGGCAGGGTGTGGCACTCATTCTTCAATGGATATGTTGATGTAGCCTTGGGACATGCATTACCTTGCCTAGTCTCACTTCCACATCACTTGTGCCACATCATGGTTTAGTATACGTGGATGTGATGGTTCACTCACCTTCCTCTGTGGTAGATGCAGCGCCAACCTCCTGGTCTCCTATTCCCTCAATTGATTCCGGGTCAATGAATGCACTTGCGGTCTACTCCCATGCCGTCAACTTCACAGGGGAGTGTGGGCCACCGCCTGTTGCCATTGCGGCCCTCCTGTTCTCCGCCAGGATCTTCCTCACCCGGAGGCAGAGATCGTCCCAGCGCTTCCGGCAGTCACGCACACTCCTTGGGGTGCTGCCCACTGCCGACACCCTCTGTGCGACCTCCTGCCAGACCTCTTTTTTTTTTTTTTGGGCCGCATGCTTGAGGTCTGTGCTCCTGATTGTATCTGCATGCTGTTCAAGGGTGTTGGCAAGCATAGTGAGTTCCGTGTCAGAGAAACGCTGCTTTCTCTTCCTTTGGGAGGATTTCCTGGTGGCCTTCAACATCCTGCTTCTGTTGTGGCACACAACAACACGAGAGTAGTGGTGGTTATGGAGGATGGCAATGGATTGTGTTTTTAAAGATGGCCGCTGCCCCATTTCCCGTTCCTGCGCGATGACGTAATTTCCGTGTCCTTTTTTTGCGAACACGGTAATACCATGCCGGTATTACCGTGCCGGTATTTAGTGGTTGTTATGACGCGGTTACGGAATGGGCGGCACCCGCAAAGCCGTTAGGGGAGTTGGTGGCCGTTACCGGCATGGCGGTTTTGCCAATACCGGCATGGGGGAACGCGCGTTCTCGCGCACTCGTAATCACCCGCTGTTAGCGGGTTCATACGGGCACGGACTTGCACGTTCCGGCATGCCGGTATTGAACACGCTGTTACCGGGATACTCGTAATGAGGCCCATACAATTCTTAAAATCACTACACAGAAAAAGAAACATAGCATTCAAAAGAAAAAATACATTCAACTAACACTAATGCTTAAAACCCATTTAGAAATTAGTAAAATAAGGGAGAAGAATAGAGAAGAAAAAAATAGATAAAAACAAAAGAAAACATGCACCTAAGCATTACTACTTTCCATTCTTTTGTGTTAATCCTCTCTTTGCACGTTCATCCATATTCAAACTATACAAATAATTCATCAGCGAAACCACTAGATTTGGCTGTTGACCAGAGATACATTTTCCCCAAAAAGATTTGTGATCAATGTGTCATGTGTCAAAGGAAATCTTAAAATGTAAGTACCTCCTGGATCTCAAGTTAGGACATTCAATTACTAGGGGCCTCATTCCGAGATTGGAGGTAGCCATGGCGCTATTTGTGCCATGGCTGCCTCCAATACCAGTTCCAGCACCGGTCTTGTTCAATGGGGACTTACTGGTGCATTCCGACCCTGGAGGGACCGGTAAATCCCCATTGAACAAACCATTCCCCATTCCCATTTGAGCCCCAATAGGGCTCAATGGGAATGGGGAGGGTGCTAATAACGGGCTCGTGACTAGCAAGCCTGTTATTAGCGCCCTGGTCCCTTAGCGGGATCCGTAAGGGAAGCATGGTCAGACCACATATTCCTTACGGTTCTCGATAAGGGACCTGGGAAATGGGCGGTAAGGGATTACCGGCACCAGTCTCCCTACCGGTGCCGGTAATCCCTTACCGCCCAACTCATAATGACCCCCTAGGTCTTCTAATGTTTCCACCAACCCATCTCTTTGGCAAAATCTGCGTTGTGCATTATCCAAGTTAACAATTTTGCTTCTGACCCTAACCTCTTTAGTCTGGAATAAATTCCATTGGAAAATTATGAAATCATCTCTGATGTTATTGCTGGGAAACTTTATGATACAGGGCATCAGTGTCCCTCTACTTCTCTGGTCATTGCTAAGCTGCCTTAGAGTCACGTATCCATGCATTTGTTCTGTATTAGAGTACCAGTCATGTTCAAAGAGTTTCCTTTTTGTCCTGACGGAGCCAGTGACCAGTTCCTCCCTTGTAAATTGTATTTGGGCTTCATTACGGGTCTGGCAGTAAGCATGCCAGTGCTACTGACAGGTTGCTGCCTAACCCGTAAAGAATTACTGGCGCCAGACTTCCCGGTGCCACCGGGCTATTCCAAATCCGGCGGCTGGGAAGTCAGGTGCCGGTAATTTTGTTAATCCCCATTCCCATAGAGTCCAACAGGACTCTATGGAAGTGGGGACACGGAAGCACTGTCACCGTTGTTAACGGTGCCAGTGCTTCCGTGACGGCTTTGCCTGTGTGACCACTGTGCCCGGCAGGGTCAGACCTGTCGGGCACAGTGGCTCCGGCAGGCAAACTGATAGAATGCTGGTCCGGAAACAGGGATGTCGTGAGCTTACCAGCATCCTTATCTCCGGACCGGCAATCTTGTAATGTAGCCCATTTGACTTTAACCAGAAGGACTCAGTCTACAGTAGGTCCTGATTCATGAGTGTTTATTTAAGTCAAAATAATCTATTGCTATGACAGAAGTTCCCAACATTCTAAAACACAATTAAGCGTGATAGTAAAGTCCAAAATAATCAGTTCTGATTCCAAATACTAACTAACTGGCCCTACCACTTTAGAAAATCTAACTAAAGAGAAAAAGGGAGGGTTTAGTAACAGCCTTGGTGTGAGCTTCTGCCTGCATCAACTCATAGATGACTTATTTTCAGTCTTGAAGTTCCTTGAAATTAGGATGATACAGTTCCCAATCTTTTTGGTAGATTCTGGTGCTAAAATGTATAAATCATCTCTACTGTATTCTCTTCCGCCTTGGAATCGAAACATTCTTCTTAGATTACTTTCACAGATTTTTACAGGCGTTCAAATCACTCCAGGATCACTTTTAACACACATTTTATGTGGCTTACCTGCAAAGCACTGGGACTCGCAATAGTCCGCAGTTCTTTCTTAGGTGTATTAATTTTCATATTTAATATACATAGGACATCTGCTCTCTCAGGTATTGCAGGTTCCTCTCACCTAACTTGCTTTGCCAGTCTTGTTGCAGAGTGTTCATACTCCTTTCAATCACTTTCACGTAGGACGCATGCTCATCCAATTTCATCAGTTCCTCATACCTTTGTCGGTTTTCCTACACTCGTTTTAAAGCATACGTATCCTTTTCAATTTGTTTTACTTACAGCGTGTGCCCATTCAGTTCTCTCAGGCTCTCATACTTTTGTCAGCTTCTAGAGCCTTGATATACAGTGTTTGTATCTCATTCACTCTTTTCTACATGGGTCGTATGCCCTTTACGCTCTCTCAGGTTCTAATACCTTTGTTGACTTTTCCAGCTGTGGCTCCCTCCTTTTGTGCTTCTTCAGTTTCCGTATCCTCTTCGGTTTTGGCAATTTCTGGAACCAAAATACACAGCCCTCACAGGTGTTCTCACGTCAGGAGCATTTTCTTCCTGGTTCAGGCTTGTCTCGGAGTCAAAAACTCTTGTCATGTAGAACTCGGGGACCCCGGATCCTTTCCTTCGTCTGGTCTTGTCATCGGTGGCCAGTCACCATGCCCACCACTGCTCTTCAATGGACACACCACCAAAATAGACAGTTGTCTTCCCTTTTCCATCCTTCCCCCTCAGTGGAGCCTCTTGCTTAGGCAGCACGCCCACCTTCCAGCCACAGCTAGTAGGTTTTGCTTCCTCCATGCAACTTCTGCTTCTGTTCCGTGGTGTATCCAGAACATCATCGCTACAGAGGTTAGCTTCTGTGCAGCAGTTGTTCTCCACACTATTTAGGAGTCTCTGCTCCATTCACAGTCCATTCTTTTGTTACATGTCATCAGTACCAACAGATTTGTCTCTGCCTTCTTTGATTATGGCATTGGGACAATGTTCAGCATTACCTGAAGCCAAAAGATTGCAAGAGCATTCTTTGTTGTTTATAGTCATGAAGAGAGATGCCAAAATCATTCTAACACCCATGTACGCAGAAAGGCTGTTTAGGACTGGGAGTTCCTTATCAGAATAGGAGTACTTGTTCCCAAGAGGGAGTCAATCCCAGTGAGGTGCCTAAGCAGGCTCACCTTCCTAGCTTCAAAAGGGGTGACTCCCATCTGGTGAGATGGGACACATTGTCCAGATTTGTTACAGTACCTTGATAGTTTATTGCAATTACTATCAATTCTCCTGCTTTTATGGTATACATGTTTCAGTCATTTCTGCCTGTAGTTATCCATATTCTTTTGTTGGCCATTTTAAATGTATTAATTCACAATTATTTGTCATATAAAAAGATAATTTGCAACCAGTATTTTTCTGCACTTTTTCAAAATGACAACATTCACAGTGATAATTCATAGATTTCAGCGCAGAGGCAGCGCATGTGAGCAGCGCAGAGAGGGAGCGTGCACCGTGCACCAGCCGTGTCAGCTAAACAGCATTCTGGCGCACCGCATATTCATGGAATTACCAATCCATTTTGAGCGCTGGCACAGAGAATATCCCGCAGCGCCAGTGACACCCCCAAGAACACCCCTTGCACAAGGAAAAGGCATTGAAATCCCCAATGCAGCACAAAGGGCCGCGCTAAACCTGCACCAGCTTACAAGGCCGGTAGATTGTAATCACGTGAAAATACTATGTGCACCCCGCTCACGGCTCCCAAAAGCCTGAAAATGTACTGGTGCACCCCTCGGAATATGCGTACCCCGCTCGCACCAGGTAAATTGCATAGAAAAAGCACACCCCTGTGGCATGGACTGGCTGTGGGGCATGCCCAGGGTGGATGGGCTGCCTGTGGGGCATGGGGAGGGTGAGTGGGCTGCCTGTGGGGCATGCCCAGGGTGGATGGGGTGCCTGCGTGTATTTCAGGGGTGCGTGGGGAGTATCACATGTGATAGGCCTTGTGCGAGCAGGGTACGTGTATTTGGGGGGTGCGCGGGGAGTTGCACACGCGATAGGCCTTGGACGAGAGCAGGGTACGTGCATTTGGGGGATACGCGAGAACTTTCACACGTGATATTCCAGGCGAGAGCGGGGTACGTGTATTTGGGGGGTGCGTGGGGAGTTTCACATGCGATAGGCTTTGGGCGAGAGCGGGGTACATGTATTTGGGGATACGTGGGAAGTTTCACACGCGATACTCCAGGCGAGAGAGGGGTACGTGTCTTTGGAGGGTACACGGGAGGTTTCACACGCGATACTTGTATTTGGGGGGTGAGCACGGAGTTTCACACACGATAGGCCTTGGGCGAGAGAGGGGAATGTGTATTTCGTGGGTGCGCAGGGAGCATCACACGCAATAGGCCTTGTGCGAGCGGGGTATGTGTATTTGGGGAAACACGGGAAGTTTCACGCGTGATACTCCAGGCGAGAGAGGGGTACGTGTATTTGGAGGGTACGTGGGAAGTTTCACACGTGATACTCCAAGCGAGAGCGCGGTACTTGTATTTGGGGGATGCACGGGGAGTTTCACACGCGATAGGCCTTGGGCGAGAGCGGGGTACGTGTATTTCGGGGGTGCACAGGGAGTATCACACGCGATAGGACTTGTGCAAGCAGGGTACGTGTATTTGGGGGATACGCGGGAAGTTTCACGTGTGATACTCCAGGCGAGAGCGGGGTACGTGTATTTTGGGGGTGTGCGGGGAGTATCACACGCGATAGACCTTGTGCGAGTGGGGTACGTATATTTGGGGGATACGCAGGAAATTTGACACGCGATACTCCAGGTGAGAGTGGAGTACGTGTATTTGGGGGGTGCGTGGGAAATTTCACACGCGATACTCCAAGCGAGGGTGCGGTACGTGTATTTTGGGGGTGCGCGTGGAGTATCACACGCGATATGCCTTGTGCGAGCAGGGTACATGTATTTGGGGGATATGCGGGAAGTTTCACGCGCGATACTCCAGGTGAGAGCGGGATACATGTATTTCAGGGGTGTGCGGGGAGTATCACATGCGATAGGCCTTGTGTGAGCGGGGAACGTGTATTTGGGGGATACGCGGAAAGTTTCACATGCAATACTCCAGGCGAGAGCGGGGTACGTGTATTTGGGGTGTATGCGGGGAGTTTCACACGCTATTTGGCATTGTGTGCCCTCCCAGGTGTGCGGTTTCCTCCTCCCCATGCCCTGCAGTCAGCCCACACCACAGGGGACTACCCTACAACCCTTACCATGCCCTGCAGGTGGCCCACATGGCACCATGCACTTGTGAGCACTCTTTTGAGCTCTGACTCATATTCATCCACCCCACCCCCAGTGACGGGCACCTGCCAGCAGGCCCCCGACTCATGTCTCCCCACCCATCCACCCACCCCCAAGTGACGGCAACTGCCAGCAGGCCCCGACTCATGTCCCCCCACCCATCCACCCACCCCCAGTGATGGGCACCTGCCAGCAGGCCCTGACTCATGTCCCCCTGCACCCCCACCCACCACGCAGTGACGGGCACCTGCCAGCAGGGCCCGACTCATGTCCCGCTGCACCCCCACCCACCCAGCAGTGATGGGCAACTGCCAGCAGGCCCCGACTCATGTCCCCAACCCATCCACCCACCCCAGTCACGGGCACCTGCCAGCAGGCCCCGACTCATGTCCCCCTGCACTCCCACTCACCCAGCAGTGATGGGCACCTGCCAGCAGGCCCTGATTCATGTCCCCCTGCACCCCACCCACCCAGCATTGACGGGCACCTGCCAGCAGGTCCTGTCTCATGTCCCCCCAACACGTCATCACGATCTACACCCATGGCCGTTATGGCCACCCAAATCCCACCCCACGCCACCCCAGTCCAAACACCCAACCAAGTATTCCATCCACTCCACATTGAAATCTCCATGTCATGATAGATCCCAAATGACAAGTATGCACAGCAATACATGTCTGTCAGACACACACAATGGAGGCAAGTGAATGAAAAAACCCACATCGTGACATGCACGAAACCAATGAGAGAATACCACACAAATGAAGTATGAAATTAAAATGTATTAAATACAAAATCAACAGAATGAAAGAAAATCACACAAGAAAAAAAATAATAAACAAAAGGCTGGATGTCCAAAATGAATGAAAAATATATGAATGCTGAATCCAAATAAATCCAAATGAAAATGGCTCCAAAGGGTTCGTCCAACAAACCAAATCCAAAGGTAAAAAAAATTGAAAACCATTGCTCCATGGGAAAAAAAAATCAATGAAGTCAAATCCATTTCTGAACTATATACAATTTAAAAATCCAGGGTCCATGAGCCCAACAATCCTACCTAACTATATACAAAAAAGGTGGGGCATAGTCTGTGTGCCCCAAATGAAAGAAAAATAGAAAAGAAACCTAACACCAATGAACTATATACAATGGCGGCAGGCAAGTCCTACGGCTCACTTGTTGATTTCCCGGGCCTGGGCATCATCGAACTCCTGTTCAACCTCCTGGAGGCAGGCCTGCACCCTGGCCCCGCTGTCTCGCAGGGATAATGCCATGTCCACCTCCAACCCCCTGCAAATGTCCTCGAGGCACTCAGCCCACCTCAGTGCCCTGCGCATGGAGTTCTCTGACCTGACTATAGTGAGCCGTGTCTCTTCTGCCCGCTGCCGCTCCGCATCTATTTGCTGGCCCAACTGCTGCCACACGGAAGACACTCCCAATCCAGGGTCCTCCTGCCCTCCGGCGATGCCTGCCCCTCTGATGTTGATGGCCACGAGCCATCATCGCTCCCACCTTGAGCCTGCTGCTGCCATACATGTGCCCTGTCTGCTGATGCCTGTACATCCTCCTTCTGCAGTGGTCCAGTTGTTGGGGTGGCCACCCCTGCTGGACCTCTGACTCCCGACTGTGGCAGGGATGTGTCCTCCACCAGCCGGGCCGCTGAGTCAGAGGCAGCTCCACAGGGTGCCCAGGTGATACTTGGGCCGTTAGATGGCACGGACATGACTGGCGCATAGGGGGTTCAGTTGAGGAGGGGGTCAGCATAAGGCCCAGCACACGGAGGAACCCATGACCGCTGATCCCTCCCAGCCAGTCGACGCGGTCAACGAGGCATCTGAAATAACGTGCAGCATCCTCACGAGAACCCTGCACGTTATCTCGGATGCCAAATTGACGCAACACCACCCCAGCCAGGACAGGCTCAACACTGTCCCGGATTGCCACGTCCACAGGGAGAGGAAGGCCAGTTGCTGTTAGCAGATCCCCTCCCTGAAAATGGGTCTGGAAGAACGCATCCCTGCTGGTGCGGGATGATGCAGTCACAGGATCGGGGACAGGATTACACACAGGCACCTCCGCGGCCGCCTGTGCTGCCTCTGGACAGCACCACTAGCACCAGTGGAATCCCCCCTCCAGACCCTGTGTGTGGCCCTTCCAAGTCCTCCTCCTCAACCAAACCCTCTACCAACCTGGATGATTCGGTGCCATCTTCCTCCATAGGCCCCTGTGGGGTCTCAGTTGCCCCTTCTGCTGCTGAGGAGTCCACCTCCAACCTCCGCCTGTTGGACCTACCCTCAGCAGCTGCGGCCGCGGACGCGGCACCAGACCCCTCACTCCCCGACGAGATAACAACCTGGGAGGGGAGCTGGGCCATGCGTCTCCGGCTGCCGGTGAGATCCCTGCCGCTGTGCTCCACAGCACAGTCTCCGCTCTCTTCATCAGTTGACGCTGCAGACAGGGAGAGACAGAACACAGCCATCAGGGCACTGTACAATGGTCTGATACACACATGACAGTTGCACATGAGTGGCAGTGTCAAACTTCACATATGTCATCACAATCCCCAACACACCTATCATTTGAACGCACACACATGCACAAATTAACAGGAATGTTGCAGCACGCAGCACCATCGAAACACATACAACAGCATGAGCATCCGAGGGTTAGCCTGACGTCACATGCAACACGGGGAGTGCCAAACACATGTACACACGCCACCAGAAATACATGCATCTGTACATCTCCACCACCTGTCGCAGTTAAATCACTGGCATCCATGTCACATCTGCCACTCAGCCTCCTACATGTCGGTGTCACATGCATCCAAGGTGTATCACAGTGGCACACATGTCAAATACACACATATGCACATGTACATTGTGCACATACATGAAGGTGGAACCAGCATCCATGTGTCACACCACAACCATGCCACAGTACATACACATAATTATACACATGTGTGCACCGACGCATGCATTTTTCAAACATACGCCATTGATGTGCCTCACACATGACTGGACTCGCATTTGGCAGGCTCATGTCCCTGTACATACACATCCATACATGGCCCTTCCAAGACATATGTGCAACCTGCACACTCCTGCCACACCTCAACATGCACAGCGTCCAATCAGTACGCATGGACACTTACTGCTCGACTCCGGACGGGTCTGACTCTGAAGGATCTGGACATGGAGCGCTGGGTGGATGCGTTCCAGGACACTCATCTGGATGTTGGTAAGGCGGACCCAGCACTCCTCTGCATGCTTTGCCTTCAAGAGGCGCCGGGCCTTGCTGAGGGTCCTGGAACTGAAGTCCTCCCAGCGCTTCTGGACGTGTTGCATGTCGCGGGCTGCCACCCCTTCCAAGTTGATGGCAGCCACAATGTCCTTCCAGATCCTCTTCCGTCCTTCATTGTCGGCGCGTGAACTTCCAAAGAGGGCATCATAATGCCCCAGGACTTCCTCCACCAGGATGCCAACTTTATTGGCATTGAAGCTGGCAGCCCTCTGCCTCTCTGCTCGGGGGTTGCCACTGGTGCCAGATGGTGTTGTGTCAAACATGGCAACCCCCGAGGCAGGTGTGGGTGGGCAACTGGGTCCTGGGGCTGGGCTGTGGAGCAATGGAATGCCAGTCGGGAGTCTTCTGTTCCAGCAGGGGTGGTCACAGCAACTGGACCCCTGCAAATGGCTGACGTGCAGGCACCAAACAGCAGGGCACGTGGCCAGCAGGCAAGCAGGCAGCAGCAGATGGCAGGTGGGAGCGTGATTGGGGCTCTGGGGTGCAGGAAAATGGTCTTCTGGGCAGTAGCGTGGTCTTCTGTGTGTTGTCACGTGGCCAGCTTGATACGGAATGATTTGGCACGTGAAAAAACTGCACGTCAGTGTGTAATTCATGTAATTTGAGGAAAGGCCCTTAGCGCATTACATGCGTAAGTGACGTCGCATGTGTGGGCTGGGTTAAAAGGTACACGTAGGATGCCATTTTCTTGTGTGTGCTTTTTGTGGAGAGCGAGAGGGTGATTCTTGTACTTCTTGTCGGTTCATACGCGATTACTTCACAATGGTTCCAGTTCGTACTCCTTGTATACTCAGACAGCTTTCAATTCTTCTTTTGGCAGGGGTGTTGCCAACGCGCACACACGCATCTTTTTCACGTTCTTTTTCCAGGCAGACGGTGAGTTGCGCATGTATTTTTCAACTGTGGTTACCCCCGTGTGTCGTGTACCCATTCAGAAGTCATTGTAGCCAACGTGTACCACATGTACGCTTCTTTTTATGTTTCTGGGTGCCACAGCATAGTGCGGGTTCTTTATTCCACGCACGTGGTCTACCAAGGTTCGCGCGCATGCTAACCTTTGTTTTCGGGGTGCCTGAGCATTGCATGTCCCATCATTTTCCCCCAGGGGTTACAGACAGCCTTGCTAGAGCACTAGCATACGTATTCCATCTAGTACCCTGCCCCTTTCACCCCAATCGCCCAGGACAATTATTTACTGCACCTCCATTCACACAAGAACATCAGTGCCATGGTTGGGAGATGACCAAGCGGTAAGAGAGGCAAAGGTGGCTGACCTCCATTAGGTGGGCGCGGTAGGGGACGTGGCCAGGATGTGCAGGGTGGTCCAAGAGGCCAGTGTGTGGAGGACCAATCAGGGACACCTATGCCCCCCCAATGGGTCGGGGAGATGCAGCTGACACCATCCCAGCTCAGGCCTTGTTAACCCGGCCCATATTGTCAACCAAATTGGCACAGGATGACTCCCAGGCTGACTTCCGTGTCACCAAGTCTAAGCCACGTGTGCTGGTGAAAGTTGCTGTCACCAGGCCCCATGGATCTGGGGCAGCAATGTCATCTGCTGCCCCAAGTAGCCAGGGTGAGGAGGCTACAGGGGCAGCTGCAGCTCAATCCACCCCAGCTCTGAGTCTCCCAGCTGGGACAGTGTTGGTCCAAGTTCATCACACCAAGGTTGGTCCTGCCAACATCACCCAGCAGCCAATGCCTGCAGTGAGACCTTTGGTCATTGTGCCTTTGGCTACTTCCAGTGCCCAGTACACCTGCGCTTCAGCCCCTACCAACCAGAGCGGCGTAAACCACTCAGGGTCCGCACCATCTCCCAAGAGGAAGAAGGGTGCTCTTGCGGTACAGGCTGCGACCCCAGACACGGCTCCCCCCTCCGGCACGTCAAGGAAGCGTAGTTTCAATGATGTTGAACTAGAAGCACTTGTGGGCTACTTGTCGACCCATGGCCATGAAATGCTGGTGACTGCATGTTGCAAGACTACGACTGCTCAACGTAGGGCCCACTGGCAGTGAATCACGGACCAGATTAGTGCCCTTGGATTTGTCAGCCACACAGCTGATGATTGCTCTAAGCAGTGGAATGACCTCAAATGCAGAGCAAAGAACAAGCTAGCTTCCAATCATGCCTCTACTCCAGTGACAGGCAGTGGGTCTCCACCAGAGGAGTAAGTACTCACAGAAAATAAGTCTATCGCTGGAGGCTTCATCACAGAGGATCAGATGCAAGGCATGGGAGACCTACCAGATCTTGAGGCAATGTCCGGTGAGTGGCCACGCATGTGTGTGCAAACCATGTGTATGTTGCTTGGGTGATGTGTTCTGATTGAGTGCCAGGTGAGGCTGTGTAGTCATGACTGCTATGGGTCACCCATGTGGTGCCTCCAAACCAAACACTGGCATGGGGTTTGGATTTTCAAGTATCCCTTCTGACCGCAGTTGACAATTTGCACCTGATTACTGCACTTGCCCTTCAACTGCCATCTTGCCACAACATTGTTCACACTGTTTCCTGTTTATTCTGCCTGATTGATGAAATCCTTTGCATGTTTACCACACATTGTTGTGCCCTTCTGCCTCAAATGACAGACATAGATTACACCCCCAATGGGCCACATATGTTTCTTTATTATGGGAATGATTTCATCAATCAGGCTGATTGAGTACCTACACATGGCCTGCACACAATCACTTCTGGGCCCTCTTTGAATGTTCAACATGACAATTGTCTTCTGTCATGTCAAAGTGACCAACCATTGATGTTTCCATGTGCCTGCCATCACTGCATTAGTGAACACTGGCTTTGTTGCAGAGTGTGGCAAATGCACGTTTTGTCACACTATTTTGCATGTTCTATTTCATGATGTTCATCTCACATGGATGGGTGACAGTACTGATTTGCTACCATCTGGTTGTCCTTGTCAAATCTGCCATGGCTATGCTACATTCCATCCGTGTGCTGGCATGTGTCATGTATATGAATTGTCCATGCCATTCACAGGCTAATGTGTGATGCCGGGGCTGTCCAGCATGAAGCACATGTGTTGATTATCCATCTTGTAGTCCTCAGTGTCTGCTTTTTGCCTCCCCTTCAAACTCATTGACAGTGCATGCATGCCAGAATTATTGTCATGTGTGACATGTGTAATTTATGTACTTGATGTCTACCTTGTCATGCCTATGTGTGTGGGCTATGGTGCTCATGCCTGTTTTCATTAGTTTTCTTTTATGTTTTTGCAGGTGATGAGGCACTAGATACTGTTGAGGAGGAGAAGATGGCGCAAAGGCAGGAGTACTCAGAGCAACAACCAGGCACCAGTGGAGGACGTGGGCTGGTGATGCGTGAAAACCCTTTAATCCTACAGACCATACTGTCAACGGGTGTCTCTGGGTATACCTCCGGAGACCTCTATGAATCAAGTGCTGAATCTGACATTGAGACATATGTCCCATCACAAGTGAGTGTTTCTGGCAGGGATGCTGTTCTGTCCAACCCACCTGCACTGGAGGTAGACCCCTCTATGGGGCATTCAGTGTTGGAAAGTCTGCCTGTAGCAGTTACGGATGCAGGGTCACACTCCACAACATTTGCTCCTGTTCCTGTGCCAGCAGATCAAAGGAGGAATGCAGTCCTGCAGCCTCAGGCAGTGCCAGCACAGCAAGGTGCACATCACCTTGTCCCAAACAGGTGTGGTGCCCGCCAACGCAGTGGCTGTGCGCCACCAGGCAATACTGTGTGGGAGAACTGCATAGCAGCACAACAGGGGACATTGTGTGAGATGATTGCTCAGGCCGTGGATAGGGTGGCCAATTCCATTCTCTCCCCTGAAAGGCAGGTGGAGCTCCAGCAGCAGGCAACAGAGTCCATGTGCCACTCACACAGGGAGGACATGTTGGCATCCAACAGGGACCGACGGGCTGGACTGGAGACTCTGCGCACAGCCATATCTGCAGAGTCACAGGCCCACAGGGATGCCCTGAGGTTAGAACACACGTCCCTGAGAGATACTCTGGGTGCACTTGAGGTGTCCCAGAGTACAAGGTCAGTACAGCAGTTGGAGCAGCTAACACTCACACTCTCAGCTGAGCTCCAGGCAACCCGTGAGGAGACCCTGGCATCACGCGAGGCATTGCAGGCAGAAAAGCGTGCTACCCATGAAGTGCTGCATGGGGATCTCCGTACTATCATCCTGCAGAACCAAACCTTTAAGACCTGCATGCTTGCTGCCATGGAGGAGCATGCCAGGGCTTTGCATGGTCTGCCTCCCATATCACGCCCACCTTCTGATGTACCACCAGAGGGTGATGGCAGAGACAACAGTTCTCCCACTGTAGGGTAGCTGTGCAGGCTATGAGCCCGTGGAGGTTTTTTTTTTCTCAACATCCACGCATGTGGGTTTTGGGGTGCACCTGTACCTCATCCTTCCTGGATGCCCCGCCCCCCCCGGTCGACACATGGCCATTTTTAATTTTTTTATTTTTATATTTTTGTGTTTTTTCCACATTTCATTCCGATTTGCTAAATGAAATTAGTATTTAATTCATTTGTTATCTTTATTTCTTCTTCTTTTTTCTATTCATTATTTTCATTTTATTTTAATTCTTGATTTGTTATTTTGATTTTCATACATTTACTTTTATTTGGTTATGCTTCTGATTTTTACTTTTTTAGTTAATTTATTTCTTTTACTTTACATTTACTTTTTCTTTTTCAATATTTGATTTGCATTTACTTTTTTGTTCATAACCATTTTCTTTCAGATTGTGAATTAATGTTACAGTGTGCTGCTTTGTGTGGCTCCCATAGGCATCCACTGTGTATTCCAGCCGGGCACATGCAGGCTGTCCTGACTTTGGGTTAGAATCTTGGGTTCCTGACACACACACCCCTCAGGCTTCCCCTTTCCATGGGTTCGCGAAGGGTGTCACCAAGTGACAGTAACTTACACAGAGGCATTGGGCTCCCATAAATTGTGTGGGCAGTCTGTAGTCCAAACTGTGTATACATCCCTAGTGGGGATTGTTGTTCATTTCTCCACTGCATGGTGGATTTGTAAAAGGTTTTACATACAGGACTTTTTGTATATATACAGGTAGCTTCTTCATGTCTTAACGAGCCCGTCTCCTTTGCAGATGCAGTTCATGTTGTATGCAGTACACTGCCACATTTGCCTACCAGCAACACTCTGAAGTTGGAAGGGGTGGATGTGCTGCCTTAGTCAAGTTGCGACATTTGCACTACTTAAATTTTTTACTGTCATATGTTGCCACTGTTGGATCCTGTACTGATGTTTTGTCTTGTTGGTAAGTATTTGTTAATATGTGCTGTTTTTCATTGGTGAGAGGCAATTGTCTGTGGCCTGTTTCCATTTGGGGTAGTGCACTGTGTGACACTTGTGTCATGTGATGTGCATTAATTTGGTTGCTTTCACATCACATGCCATGCCATGGTGTGTTGGGTAGCTGAGATGAGGTTAGGGGGGGAGTTGGGTGACATGCCACTATGTGTTTGTCGTGTTTTGCAAGTCCTTCATTCTGGATTAATGTGTGTCTTTTACTGACACAGCATTGGGTGTGTTTAAGTAGCTAAGATTGCACACAATGTAGCACTTCCAGGTAAACAATCTCAGGGCGGTATGGTTCTGACAGTTGACTGTTCCTTTTGTCATCATCATAAATTGTCAGCTGGTATGTGCCAGGCCTGTGTGCACTCCGCAGGGGTGGGATTTTAGGTGAAGAAATTTTCCACATGCTGGGTACGGGCTGCCTCACCACGTGCCTTTTCACCTCCCATGTGCAGTGGCCGTGCATGTGGTTGGGGATGTGGGGGCACCACCATGTCCACCGGCACGCCCCGCCGGGTTGCAACATTGTGCAGGACACATGCTGCCACTATGATCCTGCAAACTACTGGGGGCGCATAGAGCAGCTACCCACCAGAGCGGTCAAGGGAGCGAAAGCGTGACTTCAGCACTCCGAATCTGCGCTCCACTATGCCCCTAGTTGCAATATGGGCTGTGTTGAATCTTACCTCGGGTGGTGTGTGGGGTTCCGTCTTGGTGTCATCATGTAGGTTGCTTAGAGGGTAGGCACTGTCCACTGGGTAGGTGATAATGGTTGTCATTCCCATTTCTCAGTGTCTGACATGCATGCATGTGCAGAGACATTTATACTCACCAATTAGCCATGTGTCGCCATGCCGCCCAACTTCCAGGTCCCGGTTTAGGGGTGACAACCGGAATATGAAACTATCATGGCTGGACCCCGGATAGTTGGCATATAGTGAGGTGATGATTCCCTTGGCATCACATGCAACCTGCACGTTGATGGAATGCCAGTGCTTGCGGTTTTGATTGATGTGTTCAGTGGCCGTGGGAGGACGAAGAGCCACATGGGTGCAATCAATGGCACCTAGCACTTTGGGGAAGTGTGCCACCCTGTAAAAGTCCTGGATGATAGCCTGCCTTTCTGCAGATGTTCTGGGCATGTATATGTGTGTGCGAACTGAGGGGCGTGCAGTCATGATCGGCAACACCTGGTGTAGTCAGCGTGACTGCGTGGCCTGTGAGACACCCCCAAGTATGGCACTTGTCCGCTGAAATGACCCAGTAGCCAAGAAGTGCAGTACATTGATCACCTTTTCCAAGGGGCTCAGTGCTTGGGAGCACAGGGTGGGTGATGTGAGGTCACCCTCCCACTCCCTGACCAGTTCTAGGATTATTAATGGTGGAAACCTGTATCTCCCATACACCTGGTCATCAGGCATCCCAAAAAGGCTGGTCCTGAGTAAAAAATGTGGGGCCTGGCTATCCTCCCCCCCTGCGGTGTCCCACGACCACTGCTGCGAGGAACGGCATATTCATCGTAGTGTATGAGCTTGTTTGTTGTTTGTGCGCACTTTTATACTGCACAGGGCGCCTTACACCTGCTTCCTGCTGGTGTACGTGTTTCCGGATTAGCGCATCTTTTTTGGCGCACGGGTTTCCCCTGTTCGATTCCATGAATACGTGTTGTTAGCGCTCGTGTGGGCGTTGCAAGCATTTACCTCCCATAATTCCCCCGTAACGCCCACATTTTCACGCGTTGTTCCCCATTCCGTGTGTTAGGCCCCATGTTCCACCCACTTTTCTTGTGTGCGCTACACGATGTGTGCTTTCCCTGTGCAAGTCGCGCACAGCGTTTAGTGACGTGTGCGGCTGCGTGTGCCATGCATGGATTTGGCACACATCCCAGTTTTTACACGCACTGCGCATTCCATGAATCGATGAACGGCTGCGTGTGCAGCTTTAGCACGCGTGCACTGCGATTGCGCTCCCCTTTTCGGCGTGCATTTATTGCATGAATTACAGCACACACATGGATTTGAGTTATTCTGTATCAATGTCAATTCAATTGCCATCATGACAGCAAATGGCTGCTCCTTTGATTGCTGCTTACCAATTCTATGTAGTTAGTAATTAGAAGAAATGTGAATCTTTTGTTCACACAACTTCTATACTCTCCATCTGCCAGTCTGTAGTGCCACTGGCCTGGGGTGCTTGATTAAAAGAATAGGAAACCAAGCAGAAACATTGTTTTTTTTTTCAATAAAAATCAGTAAAAACAGAAAACTGGGAGATTTTATTATGTTTGCATTTTATTCTTAGTCAACTTATTGCTATTCATTAAATAGCACAAGAAAAGAAAGCTGTATTCTATCTCCTGGCATAGCACATAATACTGGTGCGATTAAATCTGCCAGCACACTATACAAGTGTTGTTTATTTTCTATTGGCACACAACCTATGCTTGATAATTTTCCAAAGGCTTAGTTGCAGGTTCTACGTTGTTTCCCCACAGGACAATTTCATTCTACCCTGGTTGTCCGGGCCCAACGTCGGTGCTGCAGGAAAACATAATTCCCTCACCCAGCCCCGTCCCTGTCTGTTTCCAAAGTGGGGTACACCCCCGCAACCCCATAATTGCCAACCCTACTGATAAAGGCGGTAGGCTAGCGCTTTTTAAGCAGTCCTACCGCCTACCGATTTATTGGCACCAAATACCGATTCGTTTAGTAAAAAAATAAAACAATAATAATTAATTTTTTTTTTTACATTTTTTTTTTGCCCACGCCAGCTCGGGGGAGTCTTTCAAGGGCTCCCCCGAGCTGCCGTAGCGGGCGAAGGCGGGGCATGCAGACTTTTGATGTCAAAAGCACCCACAGCGGCGGCGAGCTCATTCAATGACAATGGGCTACTGACGCGCCCTATTTCTATCATTACCTCCTCGCCTGACTATTTTTGAAACTTTAAGATTCCTACAGATTTTTGGTCACAGAATGTTGGCATGTATGCAACCCTGTTCCCACCCCTGCCCTCATCCCCACCAGGCCCAGTCCCTTCACACACACACACACACACACACACACACACACACACACACACACACACACACACACACACACACACACACACACACACACACACACACACACACACACACACACACACACACACACACACACACACACACACACACACACACACACACACACACACACACACACACACACACACACACACACACACACACACACACACACACACACACACACACACACACACACACACACACACACACACACACACACACACACACACACACACACACACACACACACACACACACACACACACACACACACACACGCGACAGTCCACGCCATGGTCAGCCCACTTTCAGGAAATTGCTGCATGGGAAGTGGGCACAATGTAGTGGGACTCTGCTTCAAAGGTGTTGCAGAAATATGTGTCCACGCTTCCAGGGTTTGTTTCAGATGCTCCGTTTTTTTCATACGAACATCCACGACCATTTTGCTTCGAAAGAAATTGTTTATGTGTATGTTTTTTTTTCTAGCTTCTCCCAAGTATTATGCTGCAAAACGTGTTATTTGTTGCAAATACAAGCCGAAATGTGCATCATTCTCATTTCAAATATCTGTGACCAATTAGTGACCCTTTATATCAACCGACCTAAGTAGGCTCATCAAACCATCTGCAAAGGTGGAATGTTAGTTGGTAGAAGGATATGAGGCATACGAATGTGCATAAGCATGGCACTCCAATGGCAGTCATGTTATTTGTGTAGTATGTAAAATTCATGCATAAAACGCATGCATAAACATTGTGTGCGTTAATTGCAGACGACTCCCCATTTTCATCCATTTGTATGGCAGGGAGAGGACTCGGAACAGAATATCCTTTTTCACCTACCCCATTCTCTCCGGCACACAAATGCAACAACATTTACAAAAGCAGGCAGATTCCATACGAATCCAACGTAAAAACTGCACGCCATGCATAAATGGCAGGCAGTGTTTACTCAATTCGCACTGCCAACATTAGAAGGAATGTGCAAAGACAATTTATCAGCACTGTTCACCTCTCTTTTGCACTTCCTAGTGCAAATAACAAACATGTCACGAAGGGGACCTGTTAGCATGTAAGTGCAAACGTAGGTGGTGCCCTGCTTGCAATGAATGTGCCCCAGAGTGTCAGTTAGCCTGAATACTGCACTGGTAGAGGAGCACATGGGCTGCCATCAACATAGGTATTTATCAAAATAAATGCAACCTCATTACAAATATGGGTGTGTGGGAAATACGTGGCAGTAACGTATTTATTCCACCTTCACCACACCACACCACCATATACTGAGTTGTTAGGTTATTTGGCTTGAAAACCTCCATCTTTTGCCTACGCTGAAGGTTTTTTTTCTATTATCCCCAGCTGAAATGCGACCTGTGTAAATTCCTTAAGAAGATCAATGGAGCCCTATGGGATGCCATAATGGGGACTAACACCACCACTGGACCACTTGGATTTTTATAGATTTATTAATATGTGAAAATAGTGGAATAAAGGTTTAGGGGATGTTGGTGTGGTTTGTTTCGCTCACACGATATTCTACATTTGCTCTCTGTGAAGGTTGTGCTTTTCTGCATGGATTCGACTTATGCCATAGGGTTACCAGAGGTTTTCTAAAGGGCTGAACACTGCTGTGCGTGTCAAGGCTGGATTCTAGGTCCCCATGTAATAGCGAGGCCCAAGACTTGAGAGTGGAGCTGACCAGGACTAAACGAAGCCCATAATTTTCTAAAACCAGTTTTGCGATTTTGAAAGGGCCAATGTATTTCCTGATTCCTTTGGGGAGTTTGGCTCTTAACTGAGGCATGGATAGAACAGGCTCACAGAATGTGAGTTTTGAAAGAGGTTGAATGTTCATTATAAGTTTCGGAGAGTTATGCAGTCTCCCGTTGATTCCACAAAGTAAATTACTTTGTGGCATTTTACTTAGTGGAAATTACTTAAAAATGGCATTGAATAGATATTACACAGTGTGCAATAGTGGCTGTGTAGTTATGGTTAAGTTAATCAACCCTTAGGAAGAGCACTTGTTGTGCGGCTGATAAGTTTGTCCCACCTGGACAAATCCTTACAAAACTTTGCAGAAAAGTTGTAGGGCCTGTCAAATTGATTCTGCACGGTTTGGTGAACATTCGTCCAGGGGGACCCCAAAATGTGAGGTTTTTCCCAAAGACATAATGAAAAAAATGATGTTCTTTCCTACAGCCCAAACGGCTGGACTGATTTTCACCAGTTTTGCAGCAGGAGACAAGGCTTGGTCCTGAAAGCGTGTTTTTGTAAATTTGGTGTAGATCTGTCCAGTAGTCTTTTTGAAAATGGCCAAAAAGTAGGTAAACAAAATTAGTGATATCTGGGTTTGGTCCACCGACTTACTTCCCTGTTTGCTCTGCGGACAGGCCTCCGATTAATCCAGAGGGTGGATTCTCCAATCTTAGGCAGCAAGCCAACTGGCTCCCAGTGCGCAATAGGATATTACTCTGAGCGGTGGCAATTACCCACAAATGTCTATCTAACACTGTCCCCGAATATTTATCAGACAATTTCTCCAAATAACAACCAGACCGACCCACCAGATCCACCCAAACACACCTCCTTCTAGTTCCCAGAGGCAACCTAAAAATGGCAGATGGAGCCAGCTACCCTGTCCAAGTTGCTAAATTTTGGAACGCCCTACCCTCCTCCATTATAATGGAACCCTCCTTCAGCGTGTTCAAAACCAGAGTAAAATCCTGGCTCACCAAAAAGTCCAATACATAAGCCTCTGGCTACCTCTGAACCCGTACCCTGCCTCACTGATCGACTTGCTATGCCTTATCTGTACTTATTGTTTCCCAGACCTATCTGTAACCTTGGTCGACCTACATATTAATGTACCTCTGTATATGTATCCTTGTTTAAGCAACTTATTTATGCCTTTAAAAATGTTAAGCTCTCCAGCATCCAATTACCTCAGGGATAGGTGTGCGATACAAATAATAAACAAATACAAAAACAAAAACAAAAGGGCAGTGTGAGGTCTGCAGACATTAGACGTGCCTGCTGGTTTGATAGGGAAAAACGTGAGGTGTGTCATATTTTCTGAAATGCCCAACATGTTGTATCCTAGGAAAGTCGCAGCAGACTGCGAACATCGCAGTGGGGAAAAAGTCTGGAAAACACATTTTGGGTTATTTGGTGGTGGAAAGAGAGGCTGGGAAGGGTGGGGGAGTGGAACAAAGATGATATGGGGCTATTTTTGTAGGCGGATAAGGCCGGCCAGTTGGCGTAGTGGTCCGGAGACACCGCAGACAGCACCATGAACGGATGGCTAGGGAAACACATTTAGAGTTATTTGGTTGGTAAAGAGGGTTTGGAAAGAGTAGGGGAGTGGAATAAAGATGATATTGAGCTGTTTCTATAGGTGGAAAAAAGGGTTTGCAGATGCCGCTGAGTTTGTGGTCAATTCCGTGTCTGTGGACATCATTTCGATTGCAGGGTGTTCATGGTGAGTTTTATTAGTTGATGGTGTATGGTACATACTTTCTAAATGGTTAATTGTGTTGTGGTGGTTGTGGCCAGTGCCAGAATCTTGGGGGCATGGTGGCAGGCCATGCCCCCTACAATCTGGCCACAGCAACAACAGTAAAAATAGGTGTATAGTAATTATCAGTAATGTAGTAGTAGTATGGCCAGAATCAAAACAGTAATACTATGTGCATAGTAATTTTAGATAATGTAGTGGGAGTATAAAGTGTTTGTAATATGGTGGAATTATATAATTGAACTGTATATGGTACTTATGATTGTAGTACAATTGAGGATAGTGCTTATAGTATATGAAATTATACTTGGAATGGTTACTTAATTCCATAGCGTATGAAGATTGAATGTGTGGTTCATTACCTGTGGGGAAAAAAGCTGCAATTGTATACAATTTGACACACTGCTGTTGTATTGAAATTAAATAATCATTGAGAGAAAAATCCATACTGGATTAAAAAATACCCGATTACAATTATGTGAGTGTAAGTGTGATAATATGTTTGCTTGAAGTATGTTGTTATTAAGTAAATGCTTATAATAGCTTGATGTTGGGGTATTCTAACTATATTAGAGATTAGAACATGTTTTGTTGTATAAGAATTGTGATGGCGTATTTGAAGTGTTTTGCAATGGAGGGTATTTTTTAAGTAGTCAGATACCTGTTGGGTTATTCTAACTATACTGACTTTTAATAAATACTATTGTTGTGTTGTGGATGTAGTAAGATACCTGTTGGAATATTCTAACTGTTAATTGTGCTACAGTTTAGTGACTAAATTTGAGTTGAAGAAATATTAAGTGGGCTTTTGTTTGATTAGATGGTAACCTATGTTTTGGAGTAACAGAGTTGTCATTACATTTAAACCAACCACTTGTTTTTTTGACATATGCAGTATAGTGTCTTGAAGTGGTTGTGCACCAGTGTGGTATATTATATCTACTGTTGTGAAGGTTTTCTTTCCAAGAGATACTTGGCCTTGTGTGAAGCCTGTAAGTTTACAGTTATTTTTGGTACCATCTGCATTGTACCTTAGAAGCATTGGTATGACATATTGGATATCTGAGTTCATGTTTATGGTGGAACGATTATCTGAATTGCAAAAAGGGGCATAATATGCCATGATTTGCATTCTGCAGAAGTTGGTGAAATGCTGTTACGCTCACCTGGTCTCTGCAGAGGTGTTGGACATATCACCCGTCACAGGTGAGTGTTTTTGGCAGGGATGCTGTTCTGTCCAACCCACCTGCACTGGGGGTAGACCCCTCTATGGGACATTCAGTGTTGGAAAGTCCACCTGTGGCGGTTACGGATGCAGGGTCACACTCCACAACATTTGCTCCTGTTCCTGGGCAAGCAGATCAAAGGAGGAATGCAGTCCTGCGGCCTCAGGCAGTGCCAGCACAGCAAGGTGCACATCACCTTGCCCCAAACAGGTGTGGTGCCCGCCAATGCAGTGAACGTGTGCCACCAGGCAATACTGTGTGCGAGAACTCCATGTAAACTATAGCAGCACAACAGGGGGCATTGTGTGAGATGATGGGTCAGGCCGTGGATAGGGTTGCCACTAACATTCCCTCCTCTGAAAGGCAGGTGGAGCTCCAACAGCAGGCAACACAGTACATGTGCCACTCACACAGGGAGGACATGTTGGCGTCCAACAGGGACCGACGGGCTGGACTGGAGACTCTGCGCACAGCCATATCTGCAGAGTCACAGGCCCGCAGGGATGCCCTGAGGTTAGAACACATCTCAGAGATACTTTGGGTGCACTTGAGGTGTCCCGGAGTACAAGGTCAGAGCATCAGCTGGAGCAGCTAACACGCACACTCTCAGCTGAGCTCCAGGCAACCCGTGAGGAGATCGGGGCATCACGCGAGGCCTTGCAGTCAGAAATGCGTGCTACCCACGAGGTGCTGCATGGGGATCTCCGTACCATCATCCTGCAGAACCAAACCTTTCAGACCCGCATGCATGCTGCTATGGAGGAGCATGCCAGGGCTTTGCGTCGTCTGCCTCCCATATCACACCCACTTTCTGATGTACCACCAGAGGGTGATGACAGTGACGGCAGTTCTCCCACTGTAGGGTAGCCATGCAGACCATGAGCCCATGGAGTTTTTTTTTTTTCTCAACATCCACACATGTGGGTGTTGGGGTGCACCCTGTACCTTGTCCCTTATGGGTGCCCCCCCCGGTCGACACATGGCCATTTATTTATTTATTTTTATAAATTTTTTGTTTTTTCACATTTCATTCCGATTTGCTAAATGAAATTAGTATTTAATTTATTTGTTACCTTTATTTCTTCTTCTTTTTTTCTATTTATTATTTTAATTTTATTTTAATTCTTGATTTGTTTTTCGATTTTCATACATTTATTTTTATTTGGTTATGCTTCTGATTTTTACTTTATTATTTAATTTATTTATTTTACTTTACATTTACTTTTTCTTTTTTTTATATTTAATTTGCATTTACGTTTTGGTTCATAACCATTTTCTTTCAAATTGTGAATTAATGTTACAGTGTGTTGCTTTGTGTGGCTCCCGTAGGCATCAACTGTGTATTCCAGCTGGGCACATGCAGGCTTGTCCTGTCTTTGGGTTAGAAACTTGGGTTCCTGACACACTCACCCCTTCTGCTTCCCCTTTCCATGCACTCACAAAGGGTGTGACCAAGTGACAGTAACTTACATAGAGGCATTGGGCTCCCATAAATTGTGTGGCAGTCTGTAGCCCAAACTGTGTATACATCCCTAGTGGGGATTGTTGTTCATTTCTCAACTGCATGGTGGATTTGCATATGGTTTTACAAACAGGACTTTTATATATGCACATGTAGCTTCTTCATGTCTTAACGAGCCCGTCTCCTTTGCAGATGCAGTTCATGTTGCATGCAGTACACTGCCACATTTGCCGACCAGCAACACTCTGCAGTTGGAAGGGGTGGGTGTGCTGCCTTAGTCAGGTTTTGACACTTGCACTACTTTCATTTTTTACTGTCATATGTTACCACTGTTGGATCCTGTACTGATGTTTTGTCTTGCTGGTAAGTATTTGTTAATGTGTGCTGTTTTTTTTCACTGGTGAGAGGCAATTGTCTGTGGCCTGTTTCCATTTGAGGTAGTGCACTTTGTGACACTCGTGTCATGTAATGTGCATTCATTTGGTTGCTTTCACATCGCATGCTATGCCATGGTGTGTTGGGTATCTGAGATGGGGTTAGGGAGGGGTTGGGTGACATGCCACTATTTGTTTGTAGTGTTTTGCAAGGGGGTAGTCCTTCATGCTACATGAATGTCTGCCTTTTACTGACACAGCATTGGGTATGTTTAAGTCGCTAGGGATGCACACAATGTAGCACTTCCAGGTAAACAATCTCAGGGTGGTATGTTTGTGACAGTTGACTGTCTCTTTTGTCATCATCATAAATTGTTAGCTCGTATGTGCCAGGCCTGTGTGCACTCCGCAGGGGTGGGATTTTAGGTGAAGAAATTTGTCACAAGCTGGGTACGGATGCCTCACCACGTGCCCTTTCACCTCGCATGCACAGCAGCCGTGCATGTGGTTGGGGATGTGGGGGCACCACCATGTCCACCGGCACGCCCTGCCGGGTTGAAACATTGTGCAGGACACATGCTGCCACTATGATCCTGCACACTACTGGGGGTGCATATAGCAGCTGTCCACCAGAGCGGTCAAGGGAGCAAAAGCATGACTTCAGTACTCCCAATGTGCGCTCCACTATGCCCCGGGTTGCAATATGGGCTGTGTTGAATTTTACCTCGGGTGGTGTGGTGGGGTTAAATATTGGCGTCATCGTGTAGGTGCTAAGAGGGTAGTCACTGTCCCCTGGGGAGGTGATAATTGTTGTCATTAGAGGGGTTTTCCGATTTCTCAGTGTCTGACATGTATGCATGTGCAGAGGCATTTATACTCACCAATTAGCCATGTGTCGCCATGCCGCCCAGCTTCCAGGTCCCGGTTTAGGGGTGACATTCGGAATATGAAACTATCATGGCTGGACCCCGGATAGTTGTCATATACTGAGGTGATGATTCCCTTGGCATCACATACAACCTGCATGTTGATGGAATGCCAGTGCTTGCGGTTTCGATAGATGTGCTCAGTGGCCCGGGGATGATGTAGAGCCACATGGGTGCAATCAATGGCACCTAGCACTTTGGGGAAGTGTGCCACCCCGTAAAAGTCCTGGACAATAGCCTGCCTTTCTGCAGGTGTTCTGGGCATGTATATGTACCTGCGGACTGAGGGGCGTGCAGTCATCATCTCCAACACCTGGTGTAGGCAGCGTGACTGTGTGGCCTGTGAGACACCCCCAACTATGGCACTTGTCCGCTGAAATGACCCAGTAGCCAAGAAGTGCCATACATTGAGCAGCTTTTCCAAGGGGCTCAGTGCTTGGGAGCACAGGGTGCGTGATGTGAGGTCATCCTCCCACTCCCTGACCAGTTCTAGGATTATTAGTGGTGGAAACCTGTACCTCCCATACATCTGGTCATCAGGCATCCCAAAAAGGCTAGTCCTGGGTAAAAAAATGCAGAGCCTGGCTATCCTCCTCCTCCTGCGGTGTCCCACGACCACTGCTGCGAGGAACAGTATATTCTTCGTAGCGTATGAGCTTGCTTGTTGTTTGTGCGCACGTTTATGCTGCACGGGGCCACTTACGCCTGCTTCCTGCTGGTGTACGTGTTTCCGGATTAACGCGTCGTTTTTGGCGCACGGGTTTCCCCTGTTCGATTCCATAAATACGTGTTGTTAGCACGCGTGTGGGCGTTGCAAGCATTTACCTCCCGTAATTCCCCCGTAACGCCCACATTTTCACGCGTTGTTCCCCATTCCGCGTATTATGTCCCATGTTCCGCCCACTTTTCTTGTGTGCGCTGCACGATGTGCACTTTCCATGTGCGCGTCGCGCACAGCGTTTAATGACGTGTGCCAACCACGGATTTGGCGCACTTCCCAGGTTTTACACGTGCAGCGCATTCCATGAATCGACGAACGGCTGCATGCTCAGCTTTAGCACTCGTGCGCTGCAATTTTCACGCTTGCACTCCCCTTTTCGGCGCACATTTATTCCATGAATTACAGCACACACATGGATTTGAGTTATTCTGTATCAATGTCAATTGAATTGCAATCATGACAGCAAATGGCTGCTCCTTTGATTGCTGCTGACCTATTCTATGTAGTTAGCAATTAGAAGAAATGTGAATCTATTGTTCACACAACTTCTATCCTCTCCACCTGCCAGTCTGTAGTTCCACTGGCCTGGGGTGCTTGATTAAAAGCATAGTAAACCAAGCAGAAACATTGTTTTTTCAATAAAAATCAGTAAAAACAGAAAACTGGGACATTTGTACAATCGCATTTTATTCTTAGTCAACTCATTACAACTCATTAAATAGCAGAAGAAAAGAAAGCTGTATTCTATCTCCTAAAATAGCACATAATACTGGTGCAATTAAATCTGCCAGCACACTATACAAGTGTTCTTTATTTTCTACTGGCACACAAGCTATGTTTCATAATTTCCCAAAGGCTTAGTTGCAGGTTCTACGTTGTTTCCCTGCAGGACAATTCATAGTACCCTGGTTGTCAGGGCCCAACGTCGGTGCTGCAGGGAAACATAATTCCCTCACCGAGCCCCTGCAAACCTGTTCCCACCCCTACCCCCGTTCCCCTAGGCCAAGACCCCTGTCTCTCTCTCTCTCTCTCACACACACACACACACACACACATAGGCGCGCGCACACACACACGCGCACATCCATACACACACACACACACACACGCACATACATACACATCCACACCCAAACCCCTCCCCAAACTGCTGCCATGTTCAGCTCACTTTCTCTATGCTCAGTAATCGCATTTGCAGTTTCCCGAAAGGCCTCCTTGGGACGACAGTGGACTTTCAGGGAAATTGCTGCACTGGAAATTGGCACAATGTAGTGGGACGGTGTTTCAAGAGTGTTGCAGAAATATGTATCCACGCTTCCAGTGTTTGTTTCAGATGCTCCGTTTTTTCATACGAACATCCAAGACCATTTTGCTTCGAAAGAAATTGTTCATGTGTATGTTTTATTTTTCTAGCTTCTCTCAAGTATTATGCTGCAAAACGTGTTATTTGTTGCAAATTCAAGCCGAAATGTGGCATCATTCTCACTACAATGTACTTTCACTACCTTGGTTCTTCCAGAGCATTGTGTTTACATCCCTCCTATTCGAAATATCACCAAATATCTGTGACCAATTAGTGACCCTTTATATCAACGACCTAAGTAGTGTAAGCGATATTCAATCAACACTACAGCTAAGTCAATGCCGAGTCTGGGATGCTGAGGAAAACCCTTATTGATGTATTTTTATGTTCAGTTCAGTACTCTGGATGACAACCCTTGTATAACACCCCCCTCTTAGAATCCCCCTGACCCCACTGAGCCAAGAAGTAGGTTTGTTTTCCAAATTAAAAGGTTTATTTGAAAAATTAAACAATATATATGTGTCACACTTTTATAACAATTTAATATCTGATAGTACACTTATACATATGATGTGGATCCACAATGGGTAATGTTACAGTGATACACTTGATTACTTAGGAGTAGTATAGAGGATGAGGTAACTGAAAATGCTTTATGGTTTCAAGGAAATGCAAGGTGGAATAAAATGCAGTACAGCAAATAAACTTGATATGATTTGAACCAAGCTTAGAGGAAACAGGTAGAAGTTTGGAGCACAGGCCCAAAATGCTTTTTAATGGGATGGCAATGGATGGGAAAATGTGTTAACTGATTTTAATTCCCTCTAGAGATTCAGGGTGAGTGAGAGATGCTTGTTGGTATTAGTTCAGGCTCACTTTAGCAATGCTCTATGAGTTATTACCAGGTTGCAAACGGATTTTAACAAAGGAAAGAATGGAGCTGCTATTTTGACAAGTGGAGAAATTGAGCCAAATCGCAAATCGTGGTAAATTTTGTGAGTGCGTAAATCGGGATTGCGGTAAAAGTATAGGGACTATAAGTCATTTCTAGATTTGTTGGAAAGCCTAGAATCACAGCTTTAAAATTTAAGTAAAATTTCGTTCCTAGCCCAAACGGTTCCAGAGATACGGACGATTTAATAAAGGTAGATTTTCGGATTTAAAGTAAAACTCAAAATGACAGGTGACAGCTTGCAGCTGCAGAATTGACAGGTGAAAGTTGTGCAGCTTTAAAAATGACAGATGACACGATTTCTAGGAGGCAGTTCTACTTAGCTTAAAATAGCTTGAATTAGATTATTTTAACTAAGAGATTGGTTCTGCACAGTTCTGCTAGGTACTCACAATATAAATTTGAACTAGACCTCGTCACGGATCTGGTCAACACGTCCGGCGGCGGTTCTGTCTGCTCGATGGGTCAATCAGGCACCAATTCTGCTCACAGCGATCCGTATCTCTGGTTCTGCTCACAGCGGTCTGGGTCAGCTCTGCTCTGCTGGTCCAGCCTCTCTGGATACAGCGGCCTCTGGTTCTGGATACTGCTCTGCTTTCCGGTCCGGATCAAGTGGATTCTGGATGTAACACTGCTTTCTGGGTACTGGCAAAAGTTATTGGCAAAAGAATTCAGACAGCTCGCCCGGCTGTGGAATAGTTTGCAAATGATTTTAAGGATGCTGAGGCCTGCTGAGAAGAGTCCTCAGTTTGTGGGTTTAGGCCCTTGCTTTAAGTTCTGAAGTAAATTTCTGGTCTCTGAAGATTGAAGGATGTGAAGTCTGGAGTCTCCCGGCAGAGCGTCCCGCAGAAAATGGAATTGAATGTCTCTACCTGTCCCAGCAGTCTCTTTTTATGTGTTTTGGAAGTGGGTGTGTGCGTGGCATAACTAAGCCTGCCCCTCTCTACTTGTCATTGGCCCAATTCTCCCTTCTCCCATGATTGGGGGAAGGAAATGGATTGTCATCATGATGAGGTCTGTGTATGGGTCAGAGGATCCTCCCCTGGTCAATTTGCCCACAAATCTATATTTGATTCAAATACATATTTCCCAGATACACAATTTGTTGAAATTACATGTACACATTATATATTCCTTATGGTCCATGCTTGTCCGCCTCTGATCGTCCTGGGGGCTTGCATTCAAAAATGACAACATTTTGCGCTTTTTGACTGGTTTACCAATATCGGACATTTACCAAAAATTACACACATGTGCGCAAGGAGTATGGACATTAATTGATGAAGTGTCAGATTTTTAACATGCAGACATTTGGAGTGAGACCCTATTTTCCGCTAGCAACCCCCCAGAATACACCACAGGGTCCTAGCGCCTCTTAAAACGTGCACAGAAAAATCACAAGAATAATGATATTCCTTATATAATTTTGACCAGTCCGCACTATGAGTTATCTATCTTTTTAACTTATGCCCTGGTCAAAAAGGGGTGTGGCTTCCCACATCACATGGTGGAAGAATTGGTTTATCCACTTCCCCCAAGCTCAGCTGGCTCTCACAGCCACTTCTCCTCCCACTTCTCCCAAGAGGAAGCCACTTTATGGCCCCCCCAATATAACATTTGCCTGAGTCCATTGTTCAGTTTCCTGCAGTCCCTAGGTAATTCAATCAGAGAGGTGTCACCTCCTTTTTGTGGGGGCATCAGAATGCAGCCAGGCCTGGGAACACAGCTGTTGATCCAGTTTCAACTCCTGTCGGGGGTAGTTGTCAGGCAGAATCCAGTTTCATTAAGCCAGGTTTCAGCTAAATGTCACTTTTTGTTCCCAGTTTTCTACATTCAAATCAAACTGACATTTTTTACACATGCAGCTAGAGTGCTGATTCTAAGTTCAAAACTCTGACATTTCAACAGTTACAAACTATGTGATACTCAAAAGTAGGTCCCTCATTTAATTTAAACATTTTGATTTTAGTGCTTTTCAGTTCAGTTTAACTTAAGCTGCTGACCTCCACAGCTCAGCCAGTTTTGTTATGAACATTGTTTTGGGCTCTTTTTCTTTCCAGATTTTGTATGCACACAAAACTGCATTCTGCCAAATGTCTGCTGGTGTTCAGTGAGATTTTTGAATATCCTGCAATGTTTGACATAGGCATTTTTAGCTTGCATTCAGAGAAACCAAGGTGATTACAAAGGGCTTTTTAAGCTAACAGGCACTGCTGTTTTTCCTTTGGCACACATTCCACTCATGGCACCCCTGGCCCATCACGCTCGCACTGGTGGGTGGAAGGTTGGGTGACCATTTTGGTGTGCGCACAAACTGCGTGGTTCTCCTGGATTCTGGCGCACATGTGGGCTTTTTGGCCATCTTGGATTTTCTAAGCCCACAGCACCAAATGTTGCAGCTTAATGACTCAAACGTGGGTCAATACTCCTGACAAAGCCCCCCCACCTGACTGCACTTTGAATTTGAGTCAAGGGGGAGTCAGGTGTGAAGAATGTTTTGACCCACGCACTGGTATGTCCGCATCATCTTCTTCCAATTCCGCAAATGGCACAGTTCAGCATCTTGTCCTCCATCCGGTTGGATCGATCGGTTCTCCTCGCCGGTCCTGATGGGAATATTGGGCAGTTCTCCGGGCCCCTCGGATCTTTGCCCCCGGTCTCCGGATCGTCCTCCTTGGCCAGTCTCCAGGTTTTCTTTCTCCTAGGACGACAAAGGTAAGCGGCATAACCTATTTGTAGACATTTCTTCCCCACCATTGATATAGTGGGGTGGCATATACATTTTATAGTCAAGACATTTGCGTTCTTATTTTAACAAAAAACAAGATACAATTATAAGACATTTTATTTTTTCAAATTCATAATATTTTATACATTATATGTGGGATATTTTAGGGTTGTTATTGAATTACTCTGAAGCGGTCCCCTCTGGTATTGCAGAGGACTCCTCCAGTTGTTGCAGAGTGTGCCTGGGTTGGCAACACTTCAGCTGATTAATATGGACCCACTTATCTTCCCCTTCCGCCAAATTACCTTTGGGGATGCGGATTTTGTAGGCAACAGGGGAGATCTTGTCTATAATTTCAAAGGGTCCCTTCCATGTAGGCAAACATTTTCGCTGTTTGGCCTGGTTCCTTTGGAAATTGTATAGATAGACCTAGTCCCCCACAGTATATTCCTTCCTGGTGGTCTTCAGGTCATAGTGGATTTTCATGCTATCAGCTGATCTTTCTAGATTCTGCTGAGTATAGGCAAAAGCATGTTGGAGGTGTTTCCTTAAATTCTCCACATACTCATGAGTTGTGGAGGCATTTATCAACGTTTGCTCTTGGGTTCTGTAGAGCAAATGCTGAGGAAGCACCATCTTGCGTCCAGTCATCAACTCAAATGGTGACATTTTACTTGCAGATGAAGGGGTAGATCTGATGGCCATTAGGACCAGAGGTAATCGGATATCCCAACTTGGCCCAGAATCTGCCACAAATTTTTTTAATATGCTCACAATGGTTTAGTTGTATCCCTCCACTGCTCCAGAAGAAGCTGGCCTGTAAGCAATATGTAGCTTCCTTTTGACCCCCAGTGTCTCCCACATCTTTGTCATTACTTCACTGGTGAAGTGGCTACCTCTGTCTGATTCAATCCTTTGAGGTAGACCAAAACGGGAAAAGATGTGGTTAATCATCAGGGCAGCTGCTGTTTCTGCCTTGCAGTTTGGGGCTGGGAGACATTCCACCCACTTGGTAAACAAACATGTAACGGTCAACATGTACTTGTTTCCTCTAGACGAGCGAATTACAGGGCCTACAAAGTCGATTTGCAAATCTGACCATGGCAGTGTCATCCCCCTCTTTTGGAGAGGCGCACGGTGTGTGAGGGATGATGGCTGAAATTGTGCACACACAAGACACCCCTTCAAGTATTGGTCGAGGTCCTGCTTCATGTGTGGGCAGTATGCAACCTCTCTTAAGATTTCCAGTGTTGTGTGAAAACCCCTATGACCGGCGGTGGCCGCATCATGGGCGTGACTTAACATCAGGCTTCGGAATGAGGTAGGGACTACTCACTGATCATGGCAAGCTTGGGATTTCCTTACCAACAAACCGTCTTGGATTCAGAACCTTTTTGGACATTTCATCAACACTCTTAGGTCCTCTTTCCCAATGTAATTGGTATCCGTCAGGGGAAAGTTCTCAGGGTCCTCAATGTGTTGGTAAAACTTACCAATCATTGGATCCCCATTCTGAGCTGTAATCAAATCAGCATCAGGGGTCTCCTTACTCCATTGTGCAGTTGAAAGATCATGGTGAGCATTTATCTGGGACCTAGTGATAGCAGTGACCTGGATTTCCCCTAACAGGGACTCTATTTCTATTAGATCCTCTTGGATGGCCCCGGTTTTGGCCAGCTGATCAGCTAAGTCATTTCCAGTTTTGTCTGGTCCCTCTACTTTGGAATGACCCTTAATCTTTTTCCAGTAGATGGTCGTCCCATTCGAGGTGACCAGATCATCAATGTTTTGGATTAACTTCCCATGTTTCAAGGGTTTGTTATTAGCACATAACATGCCTCTGGTTTTCCAATTAACCAGGTGATCCACGAATCCGTTCCGTACATAATCCGAGTCTGTGATTATGACCAGTTCGTGGAGTTGATGTTGGACAGCAGTGAGGATGGCCTGATGCACAGCCATCAATTCTGCCACCTGACTACTTCGGGGACCAATTTTGTATCCAGCTGAGGGTTCTGGAAACTCCTTCACCCATGCATTCCCTACGCCGGCCACCAGTTCTTTCTCCCCGTTGTTGTCAACATGGTAAGAGCATCCATCCACATAGACAGTGGGCATTCCCTCACACTTGTCTTCTTCAAAGACTTTGTGGGGGGAATTAAGGTATGCCTCCATGTTGTCCTTGATTTTTTAGACTTTCGTCCTCGAGACAGTTTTCTCTGGCACAATCATGCAAGTCAGCCAGACCTTGCGCGAGGGGACTCTTCTTGTTTTGGCCATATCTGACCTCCACAGGAAAGCCTTGCATTGACAGAATCCAGGAAGTAATTCGGGAATTACTCACATTTCCGACCCGGATCCTGTCACTTTGGAGATATTGCAGAGGCTGGTGTGGAGTCTCCACTATGATGTGTTCCCCCTGGATGAACGGGCGGTAATTCTTCAATGCCCACACCGTTGCCAGGAGTGCCTTCTCACAATCGTTGAATTTTTCCTCCACAGAGGATAAAGTTTTGCTCTCATAGGAGATTACTTTATTGACCTTGTCATGCTTTTGGTATAATACTGCCGTCAAGCACGTATTAGAAAACCCTGTCTCCAGGAAGAACTCCTTGTTTCTGACAGGGTAAGCTAGGCAAGGCGCTTGTGAGAGGCTTCTTTTGAGTTGTCTTACTGCCTCGGATTGTTCTGGACCCCATTCCCACTTTACCCGCCCTTTCAAGAGATGAATCAGGGGTCTAGTGATCTCTGCGTAGCCTTCAATGAACTTTCTGCTGTAATTAGTCAGTACAAGGAGGCTCCTTAGTTCCCGCAGAGTCGTAGGGTCTTTCAGTTTCTGGAGTGCTTCCACTTTATTTTCCTGGGGACAGAGACCCTGAGGAGTAATCTCATGCCCAAAGAAATTAACACAGGTTCTACACCACTGTGCTTTCTGAAAGGAAAGTTTTGCTCCGGCGGCCCTCAACTGCGTCAGAACATAACGTATCTCCGCTATTTGTTCCTCCACAGATGAACTTTTGATGAGGACATCATCTACATAAGCCAGGTTACCCCTCGCACCCAGATCGGGCATGGCCTTATGTAGGAAAATGTTGAATTCATTGCCGAAGTTTAGGTATCCAAAGGGAGTCTGGGTCCATGTGTACTGCTGGCCCCCAAAGGTAAAAGCCAGTTTGTAATGGTCCTCCCTACTGACAGGCACGGTCCAGTATCCATTGGTCAGGTCAATTGCTGGAATACCTGTGACCCCTGAATCTGGGCCAGCCCTTGGTCAATGTAGGGCAGAGGCCATCGGGAAGTATGGACCCGTTTTTTGAGCTCCCTAAGGTTGGCGCAGAGTCTCCACTGGCCGTTTGGCTTCAATATTCCCAGCACCGGATTATTGAAGGTGCTGTGTACTGGACGGATTATTCCCCGGGACTCAAGGTTCTTAATTATTTCAGTAAGGGACTCTATGGATGCGAGAGGCAAGCGATATTGCTTCAGAAACACTGGAGTCATGCCAGGGTCCGTGGGAATTGTTGTGGTGTGGATGTCGGTGCGATCACAGTCATATGAGTCTACCGCAAAGAGATCTTGGAAATCCAAGAAAACTTGTTTCAACTTTTGCTTCTGTTCCAGAGTCACACAGGCATCAGCTAGGTTGACTCTCTCTTCCACCATCTGCCTGAAGCCTGGAAAGACTTCTGGTTTGGCTATCTCAGCGGCCTCCTCCAGCTGGGTGGAGAAGTCCCTGGTCAGAGTGCTGATTTGGACTGGAGGCTTCAGATGGGAAAAGCAGCCCTCATGGACCTGGAAAATCACCTCATCCCTCCTGAAGTCACAAGTCACATCTTTCTTACCATAAGGGCAAGAAGTGTACACCAGGAAGTTCCCCCCATGCCGGGTGAAAATCCTGTCTGGTGTTGTTTTGTCATCACTGTCACTGTCAAAACAGTCTTTGGGGATTGGTCCTAACTTTTCATTTCCTAGATCAATGGAGAAATGTCGGTCATCAACTGCCATTCCAATAATGGTGCCTGCGGCTAGAGTAATACTCTTTAAGTAGCTGTTATCCACCTCTACTGGAATGGTGTCATGTTCTATGTTGACTAATGGAGTTGGGTTTACCCCCAACCCTTGCTGTTGGAGAGAAGCATTTAGATGTATGTAAGCATCAGGGTTTTTCAATTTTTGTCCTCTTTTAACTTTCACTTCCAGGGAGAATTGTCGGGTCCTTTCCGGGATGGTGACTTCCTCTTTAATCTGAATTTCAACTTCATAAGGTAGCAATTGAGCTGACCTAAATGCTTTTTCTGGATCATCAAAGCCCATGGGATTATCCGCTAATTGGGACCAAGCTTTGAAGTTTATTAGGTCCAAACTAATGGCAAAGCGATTGAGAATGTCACTGCCTAAGTAAAAGGCGGCAGTGACGTCTCGCACGACCCAACAATTATGGACTATGCTCTTGTTGCCAATGGAGATTTTAAGCATACACCTTCTTGGCAGGAGATGTTTGGAATTAGGTGCTTCCAGGTCCACTTCCCATTTGTCTATCAGTTTGAATGTGGGAATGGCTGGATCTTTTGGGAGCTGGCGGAATATGGCTTCGCTAATGAAGCTCTTACCGGTGTTCACACACACTCGAGTGAGAACAGAGTCCTTCCCATCATTTAACTGAACAGGGATGAACGACTGCTCTCCAATTTGCTGAATATCAGCCAGGCTCTGAGCTGATTTCACGTCTTTCTGGACTACAGGAGTGAGAATGTCTGGTTGTGGATTGGTAAAGAATTTCAGAGTATTTCTTTCCAGTGTGGAATACCACCTTAAACTGGAAGGAAGTTTATTTTCAGAAATAGAGAGGACCCCCCATCACCAGTCTGTTGTCCTACTGCTATTACTGTCACGTGTGGAATTTGGTTGTTCTGGAAGTGAAATTCTACTTGGTCAGATTTTTGTTCAACCATGTGGCAGGTGCCGTTTAAACTAACATGGTTGACACTCTGTTTTAATTTTATTGGTCAGCTAGTCTGTGTGCAGAGGACCTTGTTTACACAATCTATTAGGGGTGACAACCTTCTCAGGAGGTCATTCCCTGGTAAACAAGGGGTGCCCTCTGGAGTCACTACTATGACCGGGTGTTTCACCTTGTGTCGCCCAATTTTGATGTCCAAATCTGCAGTCCCCTGACAGGAATTTCCTTCCTATCAAAGTTCTGCAGTTGTCCAGCAAGAGAGGTGAGAGGAATACGGTAATTCTCCCCCCTTCCTGCATTTAGTTCATCAAAGGCCCTTTTGGACACAAGGGTAGCTTGGGATCCAGTGTCCACCAGTGCCGAAATTGTACCCTGCCCCTGTACTTGTACCGGGGCATAATATCTTCCCTCCTTCTCCTCAAGGGGGAACAGATAATGCACATTTTTGGACAACTGGTGGGCTAACTTTCTGGTTTTGGACATTGCTAGCAAAGAGATTTGAGCAGAATTCTGTGGAGAGCCTGGGGAATCTGAAAGAAAAAGTTGGCAACTGCAAATGGTTTCGGGTTCTGGGCAGCCCCCCCCCCCCTTTGGAGGCAGTCATCAGGATGGGTTTGACCCATGGGATTTTGGTATTGTCGGTTCTGGGATGAGATGATGGGTGGCGGTAGCTCAGTCTCAACATCTCCCCAGTCTGAATTGGCATCCCTTGGGACCCATTTTTCTTTGGGAGGAGTTCCCACATCTCTGAAGGAGAAGATCCTTTTCCCAGGATCTTCTGAGGATCCCTCTCCCTCAAATTGGAAGACCTGTACCTCCTCCACAAAGTGGGTCTGTTTGGGTCCTTTGTTTCTCCTACCCCCCTCTGCTCTTTGGGAGGCAGGCTTTCAGGGGCAGGAGATTTTGTTTCCGGTTCCTGGTTTTCCAGGGGCTTTTTACAAGTTGGGAAGGAAGCTTCCTCCAAGGCTTTACACCCCCCTTCCCCTTGTGCCTCCTCCCGGGGAACCATTGGGTTATCGGGGTGCTGCCCCTGTCATTTTTCTGGAGCACCAGGCCCAGAGTGTGGGGCATTCTGCGGTGGCATGCTCATCTGAGGGTTCTGTTGAGCCCTCAGTATGTGACCCAGATCCCGTGCCATATTTTGGACCTGGCGCTCAAGTTCTGAAACCCGCTCAGGCTGATACGGGGCTCTATTTTCTCCCCTGGGCTGATCCCGGGAAGGGTAGCTGTCCCTTCTCTGGTAGTACCCCTGGTTGGGAAGATTTTGGTACCCCTCCACCCTTGGCCTCCCCTCTCCCGGATTAGGTTGTCTGGGCTCAGGGAATTGGGGAAAGAAGGATGGATGATTTTGGGGCTGGAAATTGGGTGGATACCTGGGGAAAAAGTTCTGCCCAGGATTTTGTGAATTTCTGCCCTCCTGGGGGAAGTTAGGATGGAAGTTCCCCGGGTCAGGTGCTTGGCTGGATCCCCTCCCTTGGGCTGGAGGAGTCCACACATAACCCAGGATTGGTCGGTTTCCCTTGTAGCGGGGACTTACATAGTCAGGGGAGTGGGGGACCCCATTTGTGGGACTACCTCCTCGACTCCCTGTCTGTGACTGGCCCGAGGGCCTTCTGGGCTGTGAATTATTTGGTGCAGGCAGGTTTTTAAGCCCCCATCTCCAAATCTAAAACGGGGGCAACCTTTACCTCTGCCACCTTGGCAGCAGCAGGGATGCTGTTGGTTTTGGGGTTTTTCGGCGCATTATTTTTATTTTCGATGGGCTTCTGCACCTCATAAATCCGGGTAGCCTGTTCAGTGACCCAGTCTAAAGATCTTTTCTCATGAAAATCTCTGCTATCCGTGCGCACCCTTCTGGTGGTCTGCGCAAAAGCACGCTTTAATTCTTGCACAAACTCTTGTGGGGCCTGATCCTCCCCACATTGCAAATTGTAGGCTGCCTTGCGAGCCTCTTGAGGATTTCTGTGCACAGAAAAATGTTTCAAGATGGCCGTCCTGTATGTGGACCACCTTGAATGGTTTTGATCCTCCAGCCCTGCAAAGAACCTAAAGTACTCTGGTGAGAAGGTCCATTTGACGTACTGGATGCAGCTACTGCTGTCCTTCAAATGGAAAGTCTCCATCATTTGCTCATAGAGCTCCAAGTGTTCCCAAACAGAATACTTGGCGTTCTTATGATAAGGCGTGATGACACTCCTTATTGCCTTTATTTGTTTCAATGGGTCCTTAAGCAAGGCCCTTTTTGCCTTATTGGCCTTTTTGGTTCGGGTAACCCTGGTCCATTCATCCTCTGACTCAGAAGCACTGCTCCCAGAGGTGCCCGTCTGATCTTCCTGGTTTTCCCGGATTCTGCGAGCCTGGGAATGGCTGGCAGAATGTCCGGACCTGGTCTCCTGTGTCCTGTAATGCTCAGAGGAGTCTTCAGATCCCTCCTTGCTGCCAGGATTTGATGGGTACCCCCCCACTGACCTAACTGGGCAGTGGTTTTCAGGATGCCCTTAATGGGCCTACTCTCCTGGGATTCCCCACTAAATTGCACTGTGCTTGGGTGCCCATACCGGGATGCCTGCCCCTCCATTTCTGGGTGGTACTGGCCTATGAGCCCCATACTTTTGGCTGGATAGTAATCTGCCATTCCTGTGGCCCCGTGCTCATGCGCGCCAGGGGACATAGGAGTGGCAGAGTCCAGGGACTGGGAGAGATGAAGGCCTCTGGTACCAGGGCTCCTGAGGTTATGCTCAGGCGTTTCCCTTTCCCAGCGAACCTCGTCTCTATCAGCCCCTGCTCCCTGTTGCAATGCAAGAGTCTGTGCTTTCAGTTCCTCAGTTAAGGCCTTACTATACTCTATCAGTCTCTCCTGCATGGCTACCTGTTGCTGGAGCCTATCATTGTGCTGACAGAGAGCCTCATTTTCTCTCTGTGCCTTCTGATTGGTCCTGGAGTACTGGGCCAGTCTCTGCTGCAGGAAGGTTACCTACTCAGTCCCATCCCTACTGGCCTGCTCCTTTCTTGCCAGAGCCTCCTCCACCCTCCTGGTGTGATCTAGCAAGCCCTGATACTCTTTTTGGAGGTCACACAGCCCGTGGAGGGCCAAGTGATTTTCTTCAATTTTTCTTTTTAAATGGCAGACTTCCTGGCCTAAGGTATCCCTTTCCTGACCAAGAGCCTGCATTTGTGACGCCAGGTCGTCCCTCTCCCTTTGAAAGGCACCAGCTTTCTGGCGTTCTTCATCAAACTCTGCCTGGGTATACAGGTCTTTCAAAATCAATTTATTGCTTTCCTCTTTCTCTCTGTCTAGTTGGATTTGTAGGGTGGCTACCTGCTCTGTGCATGCCCTGTTGAAATTGATCTGTTGCTCCAGCTTTTTCTGGCTCTGCAGTAAGGAGTCCAAACTGTCTTGGTGCTCGTTCTGCAAAGCCAGAATTCTGGTATCCTGGTCTGTCTTTTCCTGTTGCAGTATATCCATGTCCTCTTTTATTTTAATGATATACTGCCTACTATCATTTTCTGACTCCTGGCTCCTCTGCAGCCTCTGATCAAAAGAGACCAGGTCAGATTGGGCCTTTTCTAACGCCATCTGTTGGCTATTTGCCAGATCTTGGCCTTCAGCACATTTGTCCTGCATGGCTCCCATATATAGATACAAATATGCCGCTATCCTGGCAATCTTATTGTGTTAATCTTTGGCATTAGAAGCCATATATAATTCACTCAGGGCCACATGTAATAGACCCTGATCTCTCCATATATCTGACCCTGTTGCGCGATTGCCTGCAACCAGACCGTTTGGTCCTGATGAGTCCACTCACCTCTCACAAATAGCTTATGTAAGAAGTTGTAACGCTCACCTGGTTCCCACGGAGGCGCGGCGCGAAGGCGCAGAACTCTGAAGATGGACAGGAAGGGCCCCTCTATTCTGGCTTCCCTGGCTCGTTGGATACCCTCCTTAGGGTTTGGAAGGATGAGCTCTCCATCCTGCTTCTGATGCAGGGGTGCGTTGAAACCCAGTTACTTCACTGGATTGAGGATTGATGGGAGTTCAGGTAAGCTTGACTGTTCAGGTAAGGCGCTGTAAAAGTTCTGTTCAAAAGTTCAAGCTTAATAATAATGTTTGTTGTCTAATTGCAGCAAGCGCTAATGCTTATGTCTTTTTCCCCTTAGGGGCCGGGGTTCGGAGTGCCGGAGATATGGCGCCGACCCGAAGTGAAACAGTTCTGGATGAGTGCTCAGGTAATGTCTTTGCATTCGCTCATTCAATGTCTTTGTCTTTTTTCCCCATAGGGGCCGGGGTCAGGAGATGCCAGGAAGCGGCAGGACCCGAAATGCAGTGGGAATAATCCAACAGGTAAGACTTAAAAGGAAACTGAGCTTTCCTTATTCCTTTTCTCCCTCTCACCTTTGTTCTTGTCTTTTTTCCTCTAGGCGCCGGGGCGTAGCTGAATTCGGAAGATCGCTGCTGAAGATGGAAGCGCCTTGCAAAGGTGAGTAAAATGCAGCGCTGCAGCGATCGAAACAAAATGCCTTTAAAATGATGTCTTCCTTTTCAGGGCCGTTGGAGAAATGACTCCGGGATGCAGATTTAGCAGGTAAGGGCTTTTCTTCTCCTATTCTCTTCCTTTCTCCCCTTGCAGGTGTTCCAGGGTGCTGGCAGGCGTGGCTGAAGTCAGGATGCAGGAGCTGACACGGTGAGCGTCCAGCTGCTAGGTGCAGAACAACGCGAAGCACGTGTGGCTGTTCGGGTGGGGTTTAAATAGCCTTGGAAGAAGTTCCTGGTATGTATCCTTCCACCAATCAGGTATGTATCCTTCCCCGACCACACCCGGGTGGTGAAGTAGTCCTACAGGTAAAGTAGTCCCATTCAGGCCTCAAGGGGGCCTGGATGAAGCAGCAAGGTCTGCATCAGGTAAGTGTGCACCCAAGCACTTAAACACATATCCTCTTCTATGAGCCTGGCGCCTAAGGCGCCAGGACTGGGGTCCGCTATGAGCCTGGCGCCTAAGGCGCCAGGACTGAGTCCAAAGGGCCCCGACTTGGGCCCGCTGAGACTTCCCTGGGAAAAATGATGTCTGCCTCTAGGGTTGCTGGGCCCGGCCTGGCTCCTTGGAGGTAGGCATCATGACAGTACCCCCCCCCCAAGGCCCCTCCCAAGGTCTTTTCCTCCGGGGGTTTTGGTTTGTGCGGGAATCTTCGATGGAATCGTTGAATTAATCGTGGTGCGTGAACATAGTTACTGGGTTCCCAAGATCTTTCCTGAGGTCCATATCCTTTCCAATCAACAAGATAGAAGAGTTTCGACTTAACTATCTTGGAATCTAAAATGTCTTTCACTTCGAATTCTAATTCTCCATCAATTTGGACAGGGCCTGGGGGCTCAGACAGTCTGGTTCCAGGTTGTACTGGTTTTAGAAGAGATGCGTGAAAAACGGGATGAATCCGCATGTTGGATGGTAAATCGAGTTTAAAGGCCACTGGGTTGATAATAGCTTTGATGGGGTAAGGCCCAATGAATCTGGGATTAAAAGTTCGCTGACCCTGTAGGGGTAGATGTTTAGTTGCTAGCCATACCTGATCTCCTACTTGGTAAGGAGGAGTTTTACTTCGGTGCAAATCAGCGTTTTCTTTATACTTTTTCTTGGCTTGCTGTAAGTGGGTTGTAGCTTCTTTGAAGGCTTGGGTTATTGTGGAATGTAGGTGATTTACTGCAGGCATCTCCAGGGTCAGAGGTGGATCTAGGTCAGAGGTCCGAGGATGGTGACCATACAGGGTATAAAAAGGAGTCTGTCCGGTTCCAGAATGCACTGAATTGTTGTATGCATATTCTGCAATCCAAAGGATGTCTTTCCAATTTAACTCGGATTGGTGTAACATGCACCGCAGATATTGCTCGAGAGTCTGATTGGTTCTCTCGGTTTGTCCGTCGGTCTGGGGGTGGTGGCTGGTGGATAACCGCACGTCTATTTGTGCTAGTTGGCAACATTTCTTCCAAAAGTGGGAGATAAATTGACTTCCACGGTCTGAGACTAATATGGAAGGGAAACCATGTAACCGCACTATATTTTCCATAAATTCCTTGGCCAAGGTGGAAGCTGACGGCAATCCTTTTAAAGGGATAAAATGGGCCATTTTGGAGAATAGATCCACTATTAAGAGAATCGTGTTGTAACCACCACAAGGAGGCAGGTCAGTTATAAAGTCCATTGACAAGGTGTGCCAAGGTGCTGGTGGAATGTCCAAAGGTTGAAGTAGGCCGGCTGGCCTTTTCTTTTGACTCTTATTTTTGGCACAGATTCCGCAAGACAACACAAATGACTTTATGTCTTTTCTCCAAGAAGGCCACCAGAAGTGGCGTTTGATCTTTTCTTCTGTTTTCGCGATACCGGGGTGTCCTTCCATTAATGATTCATGATGACGGGTAATGACAAGTTCCTGCAATTCTTTACTTGGCAGAAATAACTGCTCTTGGAAGTAGGGTAAATCATCCTTAACGGTGTAGTGAGGACCCTTTTGACTCCATTCCAGTACGGCAGAAAAGTCAAAAAGCTGTTTTACTTGAGCTTGGATGTCCTCAATGGTTTGCAATGAAGTCAAGCCCAGAATTCTTTGTTCCGGTATGATTGGCACAGGTTCTAAACTCGAATTGGGTTCTTCCATGCCTATCCGGGATAAGGCATCTGCCTTACCATTCTTGCAGCCAGGGCGATGGGTAATTACAAAATCAAATTCCGCAAAGAATAAAGCCCATCGGAGTTGTCGCGAAGATTGAGCTTTGGCCGTCTTTAAATACTGCAAATTTCTGTGGTCCATAATTACAGTGATGGTGTGTCTTGCACCGAGAAGATAGTGACGCCAAGCCTTGAAAGCTGATTTAATAGCCAGTAGTTCTTTGTCGGTAATTGCGTAATTGAGTTCAGGTGGAGAGAATTTTCTGGACCAAAAGGCTACAGGGTGTAGTTGGTTAGTTTCTGGCTCTCTTTGCGACAGGACAGCTCCCATGGCCGAACTGGATGCATCGGTTTCCACGATGTAAGGGAGATCTGGGCGCGGGTGCTTCAATACAGGTGCAGAGGTGAATTTGGTTTTCAGGTCCTGAAAGGCTTGTTCAGCCTCAAGAGTCCATTCAAAGCGTTTATTTTTCTTTAGGAGAGCTGTGATGGGTTGAACAATTCGAGAAAATTCCGGGATGAACCTTCGATAGAAATTGGCAAAGCCAAGCATGCTTTGCACTCCCTTCACAGAGCTAGGAGATGGCCATTTGAGAATGGCGTCCACTTTCCGCGAGTCCATTCGGATTCCTTGAGGTTTCAGGATGAATCCGAGAAACTCCACTTCTGTGGTATGAAAAACGCATTTTTCGAGCTTGGCAAATAATTTGTGCTGGCGCAATTTCTCAAGAACTGCCCTAACATGGTTTCTGTGATCAGATTCTGAGGAGGAATACACCAGGATGTCGTCAATATAAACGATGACACAAACATCGATAAGTTCCCGAAGAACATCATTCATGAAGTACTGGAAGGCGGCAGGTGCGTTGCACAAACCGAAGGGCATTACTTGATATTCGAAGAGCCCAAATTTGGTGCGGAATGCAGTCTTCCACTCGTCGCCCTCTTTTATACGTACCAGGTGGTAAGCTCCTCGGAGATCTAGCTTGGTGTACACACGAGCATCTTTTACTTGGTCGATAAGCTCAGGTATCAGGGGCAAAGGGTAACGATTCTTAATCGTTATCTGATTTAGGGCGCGGTAGTCAATACAGGCCCTAAGGTCTCCTTCCTTTTTAGGTACGAAGAACAAAGCGGAAGAGACTGGTGACTTTGATGGGCGAATGAAGCCATTGGCCAGGTATTGATCCAAATACTGGCGCAAATGCAGGTTCTCAGGTTCAGTAAGAGCATAAATCCTACTACAAGGTAGTTGTGCATTGGGTACCAAGTCGATTTGGCAATCGTAAGATCGATGGGGAGGTAAGGTGTTAGCCTGCTCTTTCTGAAAAACGTCTTGGAATTCTTGGTATTCAGATGGTAGCTGTACAGGGGTGGAAGTTACAGAGGCTAGACCCATAGCTGGATTCCTTGGGTAACAGGTTGGTTCACAATCAGGAAAAGTTATCTTCTTTGCTCGCCAGTCTATTCTCGGATTATGTGTTTCTAACCAAGGGATACATCAAACACGATTGCTTCCCGATGTCCGTCCTGACCCACCAGAGTGATTTCAACTGTGGAATGCGTTACAGGCCCTGAGGCTATTTCGGTTCCATCAACTGTAGTAATTACATCTTGGGTTACTTTCGGGCGGAGAGGAAGCTGAATCCTGGAAGCCAATTCACAGTCTATGTAATTTCCAATAGCTCCACTGTCTATGTATGCTTTTATAGCATGCAACTGCTGAGGCTGTTTTGGGTTCACAAGCACCATTGGCATGACAAAATGCGAGGTCAAAGAGTTTGTTTTCAAGCTCGGCAAGCGGACCCCTACGCTTGTCGGGCTAGGTCGTTTCCCGAACCAGGTGTCAATAACTCGTTATCAGTGGCTCCAACCACCTTCTTGGGTGGTTTAACTGGACAACTTTGAAGAAAGTGACCGGAAGTTCCGCAATACAGACAAAGTTGCATTTGTCGCCTTCTCTCTCGTTCCTTCTGCATTAATGGTCCTTTAACACTGCCAATTTGCATAGGTTCGGAAACGTCAGTACTCTTCGAGTTAACGTGGGTCTTGATAGGTACTCTGGTTTCATACTTGAGCCGATCTGCTTTTCTATTTTGAAGTCTGTGATCAAGTTGAACCACTAAGTCTATGTAGTCTGCGCAGGCCTGGGGTGGATCTACTATCTGAGCTATAACATCTTTAAGCTCTCTGCGCAGGCCTCGATGAAACAATGTGATCCTTTTATTTTCAGGCCATCCGGTTTCCACAACTAGTCTATTAAAGGTGGCGATATAGGACAAAAGATCCTGATTACCTTGTCGTAAGGATAGCAGTTTGTGTCAAGGGCCTGTCCCTGCGAGTGTCGAGCGAACAATCTTTCCATGCTGGCCTGGAAGCCCTGGAAATCCCGGAGAATGGGATCATCCTGATTTACCAATGGAATAGACCAATCGGCAGCACAGCCACTGAGGTAAGATAGTACAAAGGCTACTTTGGTCTGGTCGTTGGGGAAGGCCCCGGGCCTGCATAAAAAGTGTAAACGGCATTGGTTCATAAAAACGGCATATTTCTTGGGATCCCCCGCAAAACGTTCCGGTGGGGCCAAAGGCATGTGTCCAGGTAGATTGATTTGTACCGGGTTATTCGAACCCATTGTTGTAGAAATATCTCCGGAAACAGGTAAAGGAGTGTGCTCTGCCTGGCCCTGCAATAACCTTTTGGCCAGATCATCAGTTCTTTCCTTGGATAGGATTAGTTCCCTTCTGAGAGCATTAGTCTCCTGGCGGGCTGAGTGCACTTCTGCCCATAATTCCCCTAAAAGATGGGCCAGCTGATCTGTCTCGGAAGTCTCCATAGCGCCCAGGTGGGAAATTGTGGTAAGGCTTCGCGTTCTGTAACGCTCACCTGGTTCCCACGGAGGGGCGGCGTCGAAGGCGCAGAACTCTGAAGATGGACAGGAAGGGCCCCTCTATTCTGGCTTCCCTGGCTCGTTGGATACCCTCCTTAGGGTTTGGAAGGATGAGCTCTCCATCCTGCTTCTGATGCAGGGGCGCGTTGAAACCCAGTTACTTCACTGGATTGAGGATTGATGGGAGTTCAGGTAAGCTTGACTGTTCAGGTAAGGCGCTGTAAAAGTTCTGTTCAAAAGTTCAAGCTTAATAATAATGTTTGTTGTCTAATTGCAGCAAGCGCTAATGCTTATGTCTTTTTCCCCTTAGGGGCCGGGGTTCGGAGTGCCGGAGATATGGCGCTGACCTGAAGTGAAACAGTTCTGGATGAGCGCTCAGGTAATGTCTTTGCATTCGCTCATTCAATGTCTTTGTCTTTTTTCCCCATAGGGGCCGGGGTCCGGAGATGCCAGGAAGCGGCAGGACCCGAAATGCAGTGGGAATAATCCAACAGGTAAGACTTAAAAGGAAACTGAGCTTTCCTTATTCCTTTTCTCCCTCTCACCTTTGTTCTTGTCTTTTTTCCTCTAGGCGCCAGGGCGTAGCTGAATCCGGAAGATCGCTGCTGAAGATGGAAGCGCCTTGCAAAGGTGAGTAAAATGCAGCGCTGCAGCGATCGAAACAAAATGCCTTTAAAATGATGTCTTCCTTTTCAGGGCCGTTGGAGAAATTACTCCGGGATGCAGATTTAGCAGGTAAGGGCTTTTCTTCTCCTATTCTCTTCCTTTCTCCCCTTGCAGGTGTTCCAGGGTGCTGTCAGGCGTGGCTGAAGTCAGGATGCAGGAGCTGACACGGTGAGCGTCCAGCTGCTAGGTGCAGAACAACGCGAAGCACGTGTGGCTGTTCGGGTGGGGTTTAAATAGCCTTGGAAGAAGTTCCTGGTATGTATCCTTCCACCAATCAGGTATGTATCCTTCCCCGACCACACCCGGGTGGTGAAGTAGTCCTACAGGTAAAGTAGTCCCATTCAGGCCTCAAGAGGGCCTGGATGAAGCAGCAAGGTCTGCATCAGGTAAGTGTGCACCCAAGCACTTAAACACATATCCTCTTCTATGAGCCTGGCGCCTAGGGCGCCAGGACTGGGGTCCGCTATGAGCCTGGCGCCTAAGGCGCCAGGACTGAGTCCAAAGGGCCCCGACTTGGGCCCGCTGAGACTTCCCTGGGGAAAATGATGTCTGCCTCTGGGGTTGCTGGGCCCGGCCTGGCTCCTTGGAGGTAGGCATCATGACAGAAGTGCTCTCTGGCTATTTTGATGTCTACCAGTGTCGTCATTCTGGAATTTGAGTTCCTTCCTGACTTACAGAAGTTTGTATTTTATTTTTGCAAAACAGACCGTTTCCTTAGAGCGTTCCTTTGAGGAGTGCTTTACAGCATAACACAGCATGGTGATCCGACCGGCTGTATGTCTCCTGTCAGTTAGCACACTGTATTAATCTTCACAAGTGATAGATCTAACCCAGAATCTCCAGCTACGAGCCCCCACTTCTGTAAGCGATATTCAATCAACACTACAGCTAAGTCAATGCCTAGTCTGGGATGCTGAGGAAAACCCTTATTGATGTATTTTTATGTCCAGTTCAGTACTCTGGATGACAACCCTTGTATAACACCCCCCTCTTAGAATCCCCCTGACCCCACTGGGCCAAGAAGTAGGTTTGTTTTGCAAATTAAAAGGTTTATTTGAAAAATTAAACAATATATATGTGTCACACTTTTATAACAAATTAATATCTGATAGTACACTTATACATATGATGTGGATCCACAATGGGTAATGTTACAGTGGTATACTTGATTACTTAGGAGTAGTATAGAGGATGAGGTTGCTGAAAATGCTTTATGGTTTCAAGGAAATGCAAGGTGGAATGAAATGCAGTACAGCAAATAAACTTGATATGATTTCAACCAACAACAGTGTAATCACTTTTTCTCTGGCAATTCACCCCCCCCCCTATGCAATGTAGAAATGGAAGGAGATGGAAAGAGGAGCACACAGTTCTCAGGAATGCAATCAAATACAATACGAAATTCAGTTCCCCCCCCAGAAAGCTTAGAGGAAACAGGTAGAAGTTTGGAGCACAGGCCCAAAATGCTTTTAAATGGGATGGCAATGGATGGGAAAATGTGCTAACTGATTTTAATTCCCTCTAGAGATTCAGGGTGAGTGAGAGATGCTTGTTGGTATTAGTTCAGGCTCACTTTAGCAATGCTCTATGAGTTATTACCAGGTTGCAAACGGATTTTAACAAAGGAAAGAATGGAGCTGCTATTTTGACAAGTGGAGAAATTGAGCCAAATCGCAAATCGCGGTAAATTTTGCGAGTGCGTAAATCGCGATTGCGGTAAAACTATAGGGACTATAAGTCATTTCTAGGTTTGTTAGAAAGCCTAGAATCACAGCTTTAAAATGAAAGTTAAATTTCGTTCCTAGCCCAAACGGTTCCAGAGATACGGACAATTTAATAAAGGTAGATTTTCGGATTTAAAGTAAAACTCAAAATGACAGGTGACAGCTTGCAGCTGCAGAATTGACAGGTGACAGTTGTGCAGCTTTAAAAATGACAGATGACATGATTTCTAGGAGGCAGTTCTACTTAGGTTAAAATAGCTTGAATTAGATTATTTTAACTAAGAGATTGGTTCTGCACAGTTCTGCTAGGTACTCACAATATAAATTTGAACTAGGCCTCGTCACGGATCTTGTCAACACGTCCGGCGGCGGTTCTGTCTGCTCGGCGGGTCAATCAGGCACCGGTTCTGCTCACAGCGATCCGGATCTCTGGTTCTGCTCACAGCGGTCTGGGTCAGCTCTGCTCTGCTGGTCTAGCCTCTCTGGATACAGCGGCCTCTGGTTCTGGATACTGCTCTGCTTTCCGGTCCGGATCAAGTGGATTCTGGATGTAACACTGCTTTCTGGGTACTGGCAAAAGTTATTGGCAAAAGAATTCAGACAGCTCGCCCGGCTGTGGAATAGTTTGCAAATGATTTTAAGGATGCTGAGGCCTGCTGAGAAGAGTTCTCAGTTTGTGGGTTTAGGCCCTTGCTTTAAGTTCTGAAGTAAATTTCTGGTCTCTGAAGATTGAAGGATGTGAAGTCTGGAGTCTCCCGGCAGAGCGTCCCGCAGAAAATGGAATTGAATGTCTCTACCTGTCCCAGCAGTCTCTTTTTATGTGTTTTGGAAGTGGGTGTGTGCGTGGCATAACTAAGCCTGCCCCTCTCTACTTGTTATTGGCCCAATTATCCCCTCTCCCATGATTGGGGGAAGGAAATGGATTGTCATCATGATGAGGTCTGTTTGTGGGTCAGAGGATCCTCCCCTGGTCAATTTGCCCACAAATCTATATTTGATTCAAATACATATTTCCCAGATACACAATTTGTTGAAATTACATGTACAAATTATATATTCCTTATGGTCCATGCTTGTCCGCCTCTGATCTTCCTGGGGGCTTGCATTCAAAAATGACAACATTTTGCGCTTTTTGACTGGTTTACCAATATCAGACATTTACCAAAAATTACACACATGTGCACAAGGAGTATGGACATTAATTGATGAAGTGTCAGATTTTTAACATGCAGACATTTGGAGTGAGACCCTATTTTCCGCTAGCAACCCCCCAGAATACACCACAGGGTCCTAACGCCTCTTAAAACGTGCACAGAAAAATCACAAGAATAATGATATTCCTTATATAATTTTGACCAGTCCGCACTATGAGTTAACTATCTGTTTAACTTATGCCCTGGTCAAAAAGGGGTGTGGCTTCCCACATCACATGGTGGAAGAACTGGTTTATCCACTTCCCCCAAGCTCAGCTGGCTCTCACAGGCACTTCTCCTCCCACTTCTCCCAAGAGGAAGCCACTTTACGGCCCCCCCAATATAACATTTGCCTGAGTCCATTGTTCAGTTTCCTGCAGTCCCCAGGTAATTCAATCAGAGAGGTGTCACCTCCTTTTTGTGGGGGCATCAGAATGCAGCCAGGCCTGGGAACACCGCTGTTGATCCAGTTTCAACTCCTGTCGGGGGTAGTTGTCAGGCAGAATCCAGTTTCATTAAGCCAGGTTTCAGCTAAATGTCACTTTTAGTTCCCAGTTTTCTACATTCAAATCAAACTGACAATTTTTACACATGCAGCTAGAGTGCTGATTCTGAGTTCAAAACTATGACATTTCAACAGTTACAAACTATGTGATGCTCAAAAGTAGGTCCCTCATTTAATTTAAACATTTCGATTTTAGTGGTTTTCAGTTCAGTTTAACTTAAGCTGCTGACCTCCACAGCTCAGCCAGTTTTGTTATGAACATTGTTTTGGGCTCTTCTTCTTTCCAGATGTTGTATGCACACAAAACTTCATTCTGCCAAATGTCTGCTGGTGTTCAGTGAGATTTTTTAATATCCTGCAATGTTTGACATAGTCATTTTTAGCTTGCAATCAGAGAAACCAAGGTGATTTCAAAGGGCTTTTTAAGCTAACAGACACTGCTGTTTTTCCTTTGGCACACATTCCACTCATGGCACCCCTGGCCCATCACGCTCGCACTGGTGGGTGGAAGGTTGGGTGACCATTTTGGTGTGCGCACAAACTGCGTGGTTCTCCTGGATTCTGGCGCACATGTGGGCTTTTTGGCCATCTTGGATTTTCTAAGCCCACAGCACCAAATGTTGCAGCTTAATGACTCAAACGTGGGTCAATACTCCTGACAAAGCCCCCCCACCTGACTGCACTTTGAATTTGAGTCAAGGGGGAGTCAGGTGTGAAGAATGTTTTGACCCACGCACTGGTATGTCCGCATCATCTTCTTCCAATTCCGCAAATGGCACAGTTCAGCATCTTGTCCTCCATCCGGTTGGATCGATCGGTTCTCCTCGCCGGTCCTGATGGGAATATTGGGCAGTTCTCCGGGCCCCTCGGATCTTTGCCCCCGGTCTCCGGATCGTCCTCCTTGGCCAGTCTCCAGGTTTTCTTTCTCCTAGGACGACAAAGGTAAGCGGCATAACCTATTTGTAGACATTTCTTCCCCACCATTGATATAGTGGGGTGGCATATACATTTTATAGTCAAGACATTTGCGTTCTTATTTTAACAAAAAACAAGATACAATTATAAGACATTTTATTTTTTCAAATTCATAATATTTTATACATTATATGTGGGATATTTTAGGGTTGTTATTGAATTACTCTGAAGCGGTCCCCTCTGGTATTGCAGAGGACTCCTCCAGTTGTTGCAGAGTGTGCCTGGGTTGGCAACACTTCAGCTGATTAATATGGACCCACTTATCTTCCCCTTCCGCCAAATTACCTTTGGGGATGCGGATTTTGTAGGCAACAGGGGAGATCTTGTCTATAATTTCAAAGGGTCCCTTCCATGTAGGCAAACATTTTCGCTGTTTGGCCTGGTTCCTTTGGAAATTGTATAGATAGACCTAGTCCCCCACAGTATATTCCTTCCTGGTGGTCTTCAGGTCATAGTGGATTTTCATGCTATCAGCTGATCTTTCTAGATTCTGCTGAGTATAGGCAAAAGCATGTTGGAGGTGTTTCCTTAAATTCTCCACATACTCATGAGTTGTGGAGGCATTTATCAACGTTTGCTCTTGGGTTCTGTAGAGCAAATGCTGAGGAAGCACCATCTTGCGTCCAGTCATCAACTCAAATGGTGACATTTTACTTGCAGATGAAGGGGTAGATCTGATGGCCATTAGGACCAGAGGTAATCGGATATCCCAACTTGGCCCAGAATCTGCCACAAATTTTTTTAATATGCTCACAATGGTTTAGTTGTATCCCTCCACTGCTCCAGAAGAAGCTGGCCTGTAAGCAATATGTAGCTTCCTTTTGACCCCCAGTGTCTCCCACATCTTTGTCATTACTTCACTGGTGAAGTGGCTACCTCTGTCTGATTCAATCCTTTGAGGTAGACCAAAACGGGAAAAGATGTGGTTAATCATCAGGGCAGCTGCTGTTTCTGCCTTGCAGTTTGGGGCTGGGAGACATTCCACCCACTTGGTAAACAAACATGTAACGGTCAACATGTACTTGTTTCCTCTAGACGAGCGAATTACAGGGCCTACAAAGTCGATTTGCAAATCTGACCATGGCAGTGTCATCCCCCTCTTTTGGAGAGGCGCACGGTGTGTGAGGGATGATGGCTGAAATTGTGCACACACAAGACACCCCTTCAAGTATTGGTCGAGGTCCTGCTTCATGTGTGGGCAGTATGCAACCTCTCTTAAGATTTCCAGTGTTGTGTGAAAACCCCTATGACCGGCGGTGGCCGCATCATGGGCGTGACTTAACATCAGGCTTCGGAATGAGGTAGGGACTACTCACTGATCATGGCAAGCTTGGGATTTCCTTACCAACAAACCGTCTTGGATTCAGAACCTTTTTGGACATTTCATCAACACTCTTAGGTCCTCTTTCCCAATGTAATTGGTATCCGTCAGGGGAAAGTTCTCAGGGTCCTCAATGTGTTGGTAAAACTTACCAATCATTGGATCCCCATTCTGAGCTGTAATCAAATCAGCATCAGGGGTCTCCTTACTCCATTGTGCAGTTGAAAGATCATGGTGAGCATTTATCTGGGACCTAGTGATAGCAGTGACCTGGATTTCCCCTAACAGGGACTCTATTTCTATTAGATCCTCTTGGATGGCCCCGGTTTTGGCCAGCTGATCAGCTAAGTCATTTCCAGTTTTGTCTGGTCCCTCTACTTTGGAATGACCCTTAATCTTTTTCCAGTAGATGGTCGTCCCATTCGAGGTGACCAGATCATCAATGTTTTGGATTAACTTCCCATGTTTCAAGGGTTTGTTATTAGCACATAACATGCCTCTGGTTTTCCAATTAACCAGGTGATCCACGAATCCGTTCCGTACATAATCCGAGTCTGTGATTATGACCAGTTCGTGGAGTTGATGTTGGACAGCAGTGAGGATGGCCTGATGCACAGCCATCAATTCTGCCACCTGACTACTTCGGGGACCAATTTTGTATCCAGCTGAGGGTTCTGGAAACTCCTTCACCCATGCATTCCCTACGCCGGCCACCAGTTCTTTCTCCCCGTTGTTGTCAACATGGTAAGAGCATCCATCCACATAGACAGTGGGCATTCCCTCACACTTGTCTTCTTCAAAGACTTTGTGGGGGGAATTAAGGTATGCCTCCATGTTGTCCTTGATTTTTTAGACTTTCGTCCTCGAGACAGTTTTCTCTGGCACAATCATGCAAGTCAGCCAGACCTTGCGCGAGGGGACTCTTCTTGTTTTGGCCATATCTGACCTCCACAGGAAAGCCTTGCATTGACAGAATCCAGGAAGTAATTCGGGAATTACTCACATTTCCGACCCGGATCCTGTCACTTTGGAGATATTGCAGAGGCTGGTGTGGAGTCTCCACTATGATGTGTTCCCCCTGGATGAACGGGCGGTAATTCTTCAATGCCCACACCGTTGCCAGGAGTGCCTTCTCACAATCGTTGAATTTTTCCTCCACAGAGGATAAAGTTTTGCTCTCATAGGAGATTACTTTATTGACCTTGTCATGCTTTTGGTATAATACTGCCGTCAAGCACGTATTAGAAAACCCTGTCTCCAGGAAGAACTCCTTGTTTCTGACAGGGTAAGCTAGGCAAGGCGCTTGTGAGAGGCTTCTTTTGAGTTGTCTTACTGCCTCGGATTGTTCTGGACCCCATTCCCACTTTACCCGCCCTTTCAAGAGATGAATCAGGGGTCTAGTGATCTCTGCGTAGCCTTCAATGAACTTTCTGCTGTAATTAGTCAGTACAAGGAGGCTCCTTAGTTCCCGCAGAGTCGTAGGGTCTTTCAGTTTCTGGAGTGCTTCCACTTTATTTTCCTGGGGACAGAGACCCTGAGGAGTAATCTCATGCCCAAAGAAATTAACACAGGTTCTACACCACTGTGCTTTCTGAAAGGAAAGTTTTGCTCCGGCGGCCCTCAACTGCGTCAGAACATAACGTATCTCCGCTATTTGTTCCTCCACAGATGAACTTTTGATGAGGACATCATCTACATAAGCCAGGTTACCCCTCGCACCCAGATCGGGCATGGCCTTATGTAGGAAAATGTTGAATTCATTGCCGAAGTTTAGGTATCCAAAGGGAGTCTGGGTCCATGTGTACTGCTGGCCCCCAAAGGTAAAAGCCAGTTTGTAATGGTCCTCCCTACTGACAGGCACGGTCCAGTATCCATTGGTCAGGTCAATTGCTGGAATACCTGTGACCCCTGAATCTGGGCCAGCCCTTGGTCAATGTAGGGCAGAGGCCATCGGGAAGTATGGACCCGTTTTTTGAGCTCCCTAAGGTTGGCGCAGAGTCTCCACTGGCCGTTTGGCTTCAATATTCCCAGCACCGGATTATTGAAGGTGCTGTGTACTGGACGGATTATTCCCCGGGACTCAAGGTTCTTAATTATTTCAGTAAGGGACTCTATGGATGCGAGAGGCAAGCGATATTGCTTCAGAAACACTGGAGTCATGCCAGGGTCCGTGGGAATTGTTGTGGTGTGGATGTCGGTGCGATCACAGTCATATGAGTCTACCGCAAAGAGATCTTGGAAATCCAAGAAAACTTGTTTCAACTTTTGCTTCTGTTCCAGAGTCACACAGGCATCAGCTAGGTTGACTCTCTCTTCCACCATCTGCCTGAAGCCTGGAAAGACTTCTGGTTTGGCTATCTCAGCGGCCTCCTCCAGCTGGGTGGAGAAGTCCCTGGTCAGAGTGCTGATTTGGACTGGAGGCTTCAGATGGGAAAAGCAGCCCTCATGGACCTGGAAAATCACCTCATCCCTCCTGAAGTCACAATTCACATCTTTCTTACCATAAGGGCAAGAAGTGTACACCAGGAAGTTCCCCCCATGCCGGGTGAAAATCCTGTCTGGTGTTGTTTTGTCATCACTGTCACTGTCAAAACAGTCTTTGGGGATTGGTCCTAACTTTTCATTTCCTAGATCAATGGAGAAATGTCGGTCATCAACTGCCATTCCAATAATGGTGCCTGCGGCTAGAGTAATACTCTTTAAGTAGCTGTTATCCACCTCTACTGGAATGGTGTCATGTTCTATGTTGACTAATGGAGTTGGGTTTACCCCCAACCCTTGCTGTTGGAGAGAAGCATTTAGATGTATGTAAGCATCAGGGTTTTTCAATTTTTGTCCTCTTTTAACTTTCACTTCCAGGGAGAATTGTCGGGTCCTTTCCGGGATGGTGACTTCCTCTTTAATCTGAATTTCAACTTCATAAGGTAGCAATTGAGCTGACCTAAATGCTTTTTCTGGATCATCAAAGCCCATGGGATTATCCGCTAATTGGGACCAAGCTTTGAAGTTTATTAGGTCCAAACTAATGGCAAAGCGATTGAGAATGTCACTGCCTAAGTAAAAGGCGGCAGTGACGTCTCGCACGACCCAACAATTATGGACTATGCTCTTGTTGCCAATGGAGATTTTAAGCATACACCTTCTTGGCAGGAGATGTTTGGAATTAGGTGCTTCCAGGTCCACTTCCCATTTGTCTATCAGTTTGAATGTGGGAATGGCTGGATCTTTTGGGAGCTGGCGGAATATGGCTTCGCTAATGAAGCTCTTACCGGTGTTCACACACACTCGAGTGAGAACAGAGTCCTTCCCATCATTTAACTGAACAGGGATGAACGACTGCTCTCCAATTTGCTGAATATCAGCCAGGCTCTGAGCTGATTTCACGTCTTTCTGGACTACAGGAGTGAGAATGTCTGGTTGTGGATTGGTAAAGAATTTCAGAGTATTTCTTTCCAGTGTGGAATACCACCTTAAACTGGAAGGAAGTTTATTTTCAGAAATAGAGAGGACCCCCCATCACCAGTCTGTTGTCCTACTGCTATTACTGTCACGTGTGGAATTTGGTTGTTCTGGAAGTGAAATTCTACTTGGTCAGATTTTTGTTCAACCATGTGGCAGGTGCCGTTTAAACTAACATGGTTGACACTCTGTTTTAATTTTATTGGTCAGCTAGTCTGTGTGCAGAGGACCTTGTTTACACAATCTATTAGGGGTGACAACCTTCTCAGGAGGTCATTCCCTGGTAAACAAGGGGTGCCCTCTGGAGTCACTACTATGACCGGGTGTTTCACCTTGTGTCGCCCAATTTTGATGTCCAAATCTGCAGTCCCCTGACAGGAATTTCCTTCCTATCAAAGTTCTGCAGTTGTCCAGCAAGAGAGGTGAGAGGAATACGGTAATTCTCCCCCCTTCCTGCATTTAGTTCATCAAAGGCCCTTTTGGACACAAGGGTAGCTTGGGATCCAGTGTCCACCAGTGCCGAAATTGTACCCTGCCCCTGTACTTGTACCGGGGCATAATATCTTCCCTCCTTCTCCTCAAGGGGGAACAGATAATGCACATTTTTGGACAACTGGTGGGCTAACTTTCTGGTTTTGGACATTGCTAGCAAAGAGATTTGAGCAGAATTCTGTGGAGAGCCTGGGGAATCTGAAAGAAAAAGTTGGCAACTGCAAATGGTTTCGGGTTCTGGGCAGCCCCCCCCCCCTTTGGAGGCAGTCATCAGGATGGGTTTGACCCATGGGATTTTGGTATTGTCGGTTCTGGGATGAGATGATGGGTGGCGGTAGCTCAGTCTCAACATCTCCCCAGTCTGAATTGGCATCCCTTGGGACCCATTTTTCTTTGGGAGGAGTTCCCACATCTCTGAAGGAGAAGATCCTTTTCCCAGGATCTTCTGAGGATCCCTCTCCCTCAAATTGGAAGACCTGTACCTCCTCCACAAAGTGGGTCTGTTTGGGTCCTTTGTTTCTCCTACCCCCCTCTGCTCTTTGGGAGGCAGGCTTTCAGGGGCAGGAGATTTTGTTTCCGGTTCCTGGTTTTCCAGGGGCTTTTTACAAGTTGGGAAGGAAGCTTCCTCCAAGGCTTTACACCCCCCTTCCCCTTGTGCCTCCTCCCGGGGAACCATTGGGTTATCGGGGTGCTGCCCCTGTCATTTTTCTGGAGCACCAGGCCCAGAGTGTGGGGCATTCTGCGGTGGCATGCTCATCTGAGGGTTCTGTTGAGCCCTCAGTATGTGACCCAGATCCCGTGCCATATTTTGGACCTGGCGCTCAAGTTCTGAAACCCGCTCAGGCTGATACGGGGCTCTATTTTCTCCCCTGGGCTGATCCCGGGAAGGGTAGCTGTCCCTTCTCTGGTAGTACCCCTGGTTGGGAAGATTTTGGTACCCCTCCACCCTTGGCCTCCCCTCTCCCGGATTAGGTTGTCTGGGCTCAGGGAATTGGGGAAAGAAGGATGGATGATTTTGGGGCTGGAAATTGGGTGGATACCTGGGGAAAAAGTTCTGCCCAGGATTTTGTGAATTTCTGCCCTCCTGGGGGAAGTTAGGATGGAAGTTCCCCGGGTCAGGTGCTTGGCTGGATCCCCTCCCTTGGGCTGGAGGAGTCCACACATAACCCAGGATTGGTCGGTTTCCCTTGTAGCGGGGACTTACATAGTCAGGGGAGTGGGGGACCCCATTTGTGGGACTACCTCCTCGACTCCCTGTCTGTGACTGGCCCGAGGGCCTTCTGGGCTGTGAATTATTTGGTGCAGGCAGGTTTTTAAGCCCCCATCTCCAAATCTAAAACGGGGGCAACCTTTACCTCTGCCACCTTGGCAGCAGCAGGGATGCTGTTGGTTTTGGGGTTTTTCGGCGCATTATTTTTATTTTCGATGGGCTTCTGCACCTCATAAATCCGGGTAGCCTGTTCAGTGACCCAGTCTAAAGATCTTTTCTCATGAAAATCTCTGCTATCCGTGCGCACCCTTCTGGTGGTCTGCGCAAAAGCACGCTTTAATTCTTGCACAAACTCTTGTGGGGCCTGATCCTCCCCACATTGCAAATTGTAGGCTGCCTTGCGAGCCTCTTGAGGATTTCTGTGCACAGAAAAATGTTTCAAGATGGCCGTCCTGTATGTGGACCACCTTGAATGGTTTTGATCCTCCAGCCCTGCAAAGAACCTAAAGTACTCTGGTGAGAAGGTCCATTTGACGTACTGGATGCAGCTACTGCTGTCCTTCAAATGGAAAGTCTCCATCATTTGCTCATAGAGCTCCAAGTGTTCCCAAACAGAATACTTGGCGTTCTTATGATAAGGCGTGATGACACTCCTTATTGCCTTTATTTGTTTCAATGGGTCCTTAAGCAAGGCCCTTTTTGCCTTATTGGCCTTTTTGGTTCGGGTAACCCTGGTCCATTCATCCTCTGACTCAGAAGCACTGCTCCCAGAGGTGCCCGTCTGATCTTCCTGGTTTTCCCGGATTCTGCGAGCCTGGGAATGGCTGGCAGAATGTCCGGACCTGGTCTCCTGTGTCCTGTAATGCTCAGAGGAGTCTTCAGATCCCTCCTTGCTGCCAGGATTTGATGGGTACCCCCCCACTGACCTAACTGGGCAGTGGTTTTCAGGATGCCCTTAATGGGCCTACTCTCCTGGGATTCCCCACTAAATTGCACTGTGCTTGGGTGCCCATACCGGGATGCCTGCCCCTCCATTTCTGGGTGGTACTGGCCTATGAGCCCCATACTTTTGGCTGGATAGTAATCTGCCATTCCTGTGGCCCCGTGCTCATGCGCGCCAGGGGACATAGGAGTGGCAGAGTCCAGGGACTGGGAGAGATGAAGGCCTCTGGTACCAGGGCTCCTGAGGTTATGCTCAGGCGTTTCCCTTTCCCAGCGAACCTCGTCTCTATCAGCCCCTGCTCCCTGTTGCAATGCAAGAGTCTGTGCTTTCAGTTCCTCAGTTAAGGCCTTACTATACTCTATCAGTCTCTCCTGCATGGCTACCTGTTGCTGGAGCCTATCATTGTGCTGACAGAGAGCCTCATTTTCTCTCTGTGCCTTCTGATTGGTCCTGGAGTACTGGGCCAGTCTCTGCTGCAGGAAGGTTACCTACTCAGTCCCATCCCTACTGGCCTGCTCCTTTCTTGCCAGAGCCTCCTCCACCCTCCTGGTGTGATCTAGCAAGCCCTGATACTCTTTTTGGAGGTCACACAGCCCGTGGAGGGCCAAGTGATTTTCTTCAATTTTTCTTTTTAAATGGCAGACTTCCTGGCCTAAGGTATCCCTTTCCTGACCAAGAGCCTGCATTTGTGACGCCAGGTCGTCCCTCTCCCTTTGAAAGGCACCAGCTTTCTGGCGTTCTTCATCAAACTCTGCCTGGGTATACAGGTCTTTCAAAATCAATTTATTGCTTTCCTCTTTCTCTCTGTCTAGTTGGATTTGTAGGGTGGCTACCTGCTCTGTGCATGCCCTGTTGAAATTGATCTGTTGCTCCAGCTTTTTCTGGCTCTGCAGTAAGGAGTCCAAACTGTCTTGGTGCTCGTTCTGCAAAGCCAGAATTCTGGTATCCTGGTCTGTCTTTTCCTGTTGCAGTATATCCATGTCCTCTTTTATTTTAATGATATACTGCCTACTATCATTTTCTGACTCCTGGCTCCTCTGCAGCCTCTGATCAAAAGAGACCAGGTCAGATTGGGCCTTTTCTAACGCCATCTGTTGGCTATTTGCCAGATCTTGGCCTTCAGCACATTTGTCCTGCATGGCTCCCATATATAGATACAAATATGCCGCTATCCTGGCAATCTTATTGTGTTAATCTTTGGCATTAGAAGCCATATATAATTCACTCAGGGCCACATGTAATAGACCCTGATCTCTCCATATATCTGACCCTGTTGCGCGATTGCCTGCAACCAGACCGTTTGGTCCTGATGAGTCCACTCACCTCTCACAAATAGCTTATGTAAGAAGTTGTAACGCTCACCTGGTTCCCACGGAGGCGCGGCGCGAAGGCGCAGAACTCTGAAGATGGACAGGAAGGGCCCCTCTATTCTGGCTTCCCTGGCTCGTTGGATACCCTCCTTAGGGTTTGGAAGGATGAGCTCTCCATCCTGCTTCTGATGCAGGGGTGCGTTGAAACCCAGTTACTTCACTGGATTGAGGATTGATGGGAGTTCAGGTAAGCTTGACTGTTCAGGTAAGGCGCTGTAAAAGTTCTGTTCAAAAGTTCAAGCTTAATAATAATGTTTGTTGTCTAATTGCAGCAAGCGCTAATGCTTATGTCTTTTTCCCCTTAGGGGCCGGGGTTCGGAGTGCCGGAGATATGGCGCCGACCCGAAGTGAAACAGTTCTGGATGAGTGCTCAGGTAATGTCTTTGCATTCGCTCATTCAATGTCTTTGTCTTTTTTCCCCATAGGGGCCGGGGTCAGGAGATGCCAGGAAGCGGCAGGACCCGAAATGCAGTGGGAATAATCCAACAGGTAAGACTTAAAAGGAAACTGAGCTTTCCTTATTCCTTTTCTCCCTCTCACCTTTGTTCTTGTCTTTTTTCCTCTAGGCGCCGGGGCGTAGCTGAATTCGGAAGATCGCTGCTGAAGATGGAAGCGCCTTGCAAAGGTGAGTAAAATGCAGCGCTGCAGCGATCGAAACAAAATGCCTTTAAAATGATGTCTTCCTTTTCAGGGCCGTTGGAGAAATGACTCCGGGATGCAGATTTAGCAGGTAAGGGCTTTTCTTCTCCTATTCTCTTCCTTTCTCCCCTTGCAGGTGTTCCAGGGTGCTGGCAGGCGTGGCTGAAGTCAGGATGCAGGAGCTGACACGGTGAGCGTCCAGCTGCTAGGTGCAGAACAACGCGAAGCACGTGTGGCTGTTCGGGTGGGGTTTAAATAGCCTTGGAAGAAGTTCCTGGTATGTATCCTTCCACCAATCAGGTATGTATCCTTCCCCGACCACACCCGGGTGGTGAAGTAGTCCTACAGGTAAAGTAGTCCCATTCAGGCCTCAAGGGGGCCTGGATGAAGCAGCAAGGTCTGCATCAGGTAAGTGTGCACCCAAGCACTTAAACACATATCCTCTTCTATGAGCCTGGCGCCTAAGGCGCCAGGACTGGGGTCCGCTATGAGCCTGGCGCCTAAGGCGCCAGGACTGAGTCCAAAGGGCCCCGACTTGGGCCCGCTGAGACTTCCCTGGGAAAAATGATGTCTGCCTCTAGGGTTGCTGGGCCCGGCCTGGCTCCTTGGAGGTAGGCATCATGACAGTACCCCCCCCCCAAGGCCCCTCCCAAGGTCTTTTCCTCCGGGGGTTTTGGTTTGTGCGGGAATCTTCGATGGAATCGTTGAATTAATCGTGGTGCGTGAACATAGTTACTGGGTTCCCAAGATCTTTCCTGAGGTCCATATCCTTTCCAATCAACAAGATAGAAGAGTTTCGACTTAACTATCTTGGAATCTAAAATGTCTTTCACTTCGAATTCTAATTCTCCATCAATTTGGACAGGGCCTGGGGGCTCAGACAGTCTGGTTCCAGGTTGTACTGGTTTTAGAAGAGATGCGTGAAAAACGGGATGAATCCGCATGTTGGATGGTAAATCGAGTTTAAAGGCCACTGGGTTGATAATAGCTTTGATGGGGTAAGGCCCAATGAATCTGGGATTAAAAGTTCGCTGACCCTGTAGGGGTAGATGTTTAGTTGCTAGCCATACCTGATCTCCTACTTGGTAAGGAGGAGTTTTACTTCGGTGCAAATCAGCGTTTTCTTTATACTTTTTCTTGGCTTGCTGTAAGTGGGTTGTAGCTTCTTTGAAGGCTTGGGTTATTGTGGAATGTAGGTGATTTACTGCAGGCATCTCCAGGGTCAGAGGTGGATCTAGGTCAGAGGTCCGAGGATGGTGACCATACAGGGTATAAAAAGGAGTCTGTCCGGTTCCAGAATGCACTGAATTGTTGTATGCATATTCTGCAATCCAAAGGATGTCTTTCCAATTTAACTCGGATTGGTGTAACATGCACCGCAGATATTGCTCGAGAGTCTGATTGGTTCTCTCGGTTTGTCCGTCGGTCTGGGGGTGGTGGCTGGTGGATAACCGCACGTCTATTTGTGCTAGTTGGCAACATTTCTTCCAAAAGTGGGAGATAAATTGACTTCCACGGTCTGAGACTAATATGGAAGGGAAACCATGTAACCGCACTATATTTTCCATAAATTCCTTGGCCAAGGTGGAAGCTGACGGCAATCCTTTTAAAGGGATAAAATGGGCCATTTTGGAGAATAGATCCACTATTACGAGAATCGTGTTGTAACCACCACAAGGAGGCAGGTCAGTTATAAAGTCCATTGACAAGGTGTGCCAAGGTGCTGGTGGAATGTCCAAAGGTTGAAGTAGGCCGGCTGGCCTTTTCTTTTGACTCTTATTTTTGGCACAGATTCCGCAAGACAACACAAATGACTTTATGTCTTTTCTCCAAGAAGGCCACCAGAAGTGGCGTTTGATCTTTTCTTCTGTTTTCGCGATACCGGGGTGTCCTTCCATTAATGATTCATGATGACGGGTAATGACAAGTTCCTGCAATTCTTTACTTGGCAGAAATAACTGCTCTTGGAAGTAGGGTAAATCATCCTTAACGGTGTAGTGAGGACCCTTTTGACTCCATTCCAGTACGGCAGAAAAGTCAAAAAGCTGTTTTACTTGAGCTTGGATGTCCTCAATGGTTTGCAATGAAGTCAAGCCCAGAATTCTTTGTTCCGGTATGATTGGCACAGGTTCTAAACTCGAATTGGGTTCTTCCATGCCTATCCGGGATAAGGCATCTGCCTTACCATTCTTGCAGCCAGGGCGATGGGTAATTACAAAATCAAATTCCGCAAAGAATAAAGCCCATCGGAGTTGTCGCGAAGATTGAGCTTTGGCCGTCTTTAAATACTGCAAATTTCTGTGGTCCATAATTACGGTGATGGTGTGTCTTGCACCGAGAAGATAGTGACGCCAAGCCTTGAAAGCTGATTTAATAGCCAGTAGTTCTTTGTCGGTAATTGCGTAATTGAGTTCAGGTGGAGAGAATTTTCTGGACCAAAAGGCTACAGGGTGTAGTTGGTTAGTTTCTGGCTCTCTTTGCGACAGGACAGCTCCCATGGCCGAACTGGATGCATCGGTTTCCACGATGTAAGGGAGATCTGGGCGCGGGTGCTTCAATACAGGTGCAGAGGTGAATTTGGTTTTCAGGTCCTGAAAGGCTTGTTCAGCCTCAAGAGTCCATTCAAAGCGTTTATTTTTCTTTAGGAGAGCTGTGATGGGTTGAACAATTCGAGAAAATTCCGGGATGAACCTTCGATAGAAATTGGCAAAGCCAAGCATGCTTTGCACTCCCTTCACAGAGCTAGGAGATGGCCATTTGAGAATGGCGTCCACTTTCCGCGAGTCCATTCGGATTCCTTGAGGTTTCAGGATGAATCCGAGAAACTCCACTTCTGTGGTATGAAAAACGCATTTTTCGAGCTTGGCAAATAATTTGTGCTGGCGCAATTTCTCAAGAACTGCCCTAACATGGTTTCTGTGATCAGATTCTGAGGAGGAATACACCAGGATGTCGTCAATATAAACGATGACACAAACATCGATAAGTTCCCGAAGAACATCATTCATGAAGTACTGGAAGGCGGCAGGTGCGTTGCACAAACCGAAGGGCATTACTTGATATTCGAAGAGCCCAAATTTGGTGCGGAATGCAGTCTTCCACTCGTCGCCCTCTTTTATACGTACCAGGTGGTAAGCTCCTCGGAGATCTAGCTTGGTGTACACACGAGCATCTTTTACTTGGTCGATAAGCTCAGGTATCAGGGGCAAAGGGTAACGATTCTTAATCGTTATCTGATTTAGGGCGCGGTAGTCAATACAGGCCCTAAGGTCTCCTTCCTTTTTAGGTACGAAGAACAAAGCGGAAGAGACTGGTGACTTTGATGGGCGAATGAAGCCATTGGCCAGGTATTGATCCAAATACTAGCGCAAATGCAGGTTCTCAGGTTCAGTAAGAGCATAAATCCTACTACAAGGTAGTTGTGCATTGGGTACCAAGTCGATTTGGCAATCGTAAGATCGATGGGGAGGTAAGGTGTTAGCCTGCTCTTTCTGAAAAACGTCTTGGAATTCTTGGTATTCAGATGGTAGCTGTACAGGGGTGGAAGTTACAGAGGCTAGACCCATAGCTGGATTCCTTGGGTAACAGGTTGGTTCACAATCAGGAAAAGTTATCTTCTTTGCTCGCCAGTCTATTCTCGGATTATGTGTTTCTAACCAAGGGATACATCAAACACGATTGCTTCCCGATGTCCGTCCTGACCCACCAGAGTGATTTCAACTGTGGAATGCGTTACAGGCCCTGAGGCTATTTCGGTTCCATCAACTGTAGTAATTACATCTTGGGTTACTTTCGGGCGGAGAGGAAGCTTAATCCTGGAAGCCAATTCACAGTCTATGTAATTTCCAATAGCTCCACTGTCTATGTATGCTTTTATAGCATGCAACTGCTGAGGCTGTTTTGGGTTCACAAGCACCATTGGCATGACAAAATGCGAGGTCAAAGAGTTTGTTTTCAAGCTCGGCAAGCGGACCCCTACGCTTGTCGGGCTAGGTCGTTTCCCGAACCAGGTGTCAATAACTCGTTATCAGTGGCTCCAACCACCTTCTTGGGTGGTTTAACTGGACAACTTTGAAGAAAGTGACCGGAAGTTCCGCAATACAGACAAAGTTGCATTTGTCGCCTTCTCTCTCGTTCCTTCTGCATTAATGGTCCTTTAACACTGCCAATTTGCATAGGTTCGGAAACGTCAGTACTCTTCGAGTTAACGTGGGTCTTGATAGGTACTCTGGTTTCATACTTGAGCCGATCTGCTTTTCTATTTTGAAGTCTGTGATCAAGTTGAACCACTAAGTCTATGTAGTCTGCGCAGGCCTGGGGTGGATCTACTATCTGAGCTATAACATCTTTAAGCTCTCTGCGCAGGCCTCGATGAAACAATGTGATCCTTTTATTTTCAGGCCATCCGGTTTCCACAACTAGTCTATTAAAGGTGGCGATATAGGACAAAAGATCCTGATTACCTTGTCGTAAGGATAGCAGTTTGTGTCAAGGGCCTGTCCCTGCGAGTGTCGAGCGAACAATCTTTCCATGCTGGCCTGGAAGCCCTGGAAATCCCGGAGAATGGGATCATCCTGATTTACCAATGGAATAGACCAATCGGCAGCACAGCCACTGAGGTAAGATAGTACAAAGGCTACTTTGGTCTGGTCGTTGGGGAAGGCCCCGGGCCTGCATAAAAAGTGTAAACGGCATTGGTTCATAAAAACGGCATATTTCTTGGGATCCCCCGCAAAACGTTCCGGTGGGGCCAAAGGCATGTGTCCAGGTAGATTGATTTGTACCGGGTTATTCGAACCCATTGTTGTAGAAATATCTCCGGAAACAGGTAAAGGAGTGTGCTCTGCCTGGCCCTGCAATAACCTTTTGGCCAGATCATCAGTTCTTTCCTTGGATAGGATTAGTTCCCTTCTGAGAGCATTAGTCTCCTGGCGGGCTGAGTGCACTTCTGCCCATAATTCCCCTAAAAGATGGGCCAGCTGATCTGTCTCGGAAGTCTCCATAGCGCCCAGGTGGGAAATTGTGGTAAGGCTTCGCGTTCTGTAACGCTCACCTGGTTCCCACGGAGGGGCGGCGTCGAAGGCGCAGAACTCTGAAGATGGACAGGAAGGGCCCCTCTATTCTGGCTTCCCTGGCTCGTTGGATACCCTCCTTAGGGTTTGGAAGGATGAGCTCTCCATCCTGCTTCTGATGCAGGGGCGCGTTGAAACCCAGTTACTTCACTGGATTGAGGATTGATGGGAGTTCAGGTAAGCTTGACTGTTCAGGTAAGGCGCTGTAAAAGTTCTGTTCAAAAGTTCAAGCTTAATAATAATGTTTGTTGTCTAATTGCAGCAAGCGCTAATGCTTATGTCTTTTTCCCCTTAGGGGCCGGGGTTCGGAGTGCCGGAGATATGGCGCTGACCTGAAGTGAAACAGTTCTGGATGAGCGCTCAGGTAATGTCTTTGCATTCGCTCATTCAATGTCTTTGTCTTTTTTCCCCATAGGGGCCGGGGTCCGGAGATGCCAGGAAGCGGCAGGACCCGAAATGCAGTGGGAATAATCCAACAGGTAAGACTTAAAAGGAAACTGAGCTTTCCTTATTCCTTTTCTCCCTCTCACCTTTGTTCTTGTCTTTTTTCCTCTAGGCGCCAGGGCGTAGCTGAATCCGGAAGATCGCTGCTGAAGATGGAAGCGCCTTGCAAAGGTGAGTAAAATGCAGCGCTGCAGCGATCGAAACAAAATGCCTTTAAAATGATGTCTTCCTTTTCAGGGCCGTTGGAGAAATTACTCCGGGATGCAGATTTAGCAGGTAAGGGCTTTTCTTCTCCTATTCTCTTCCTTTCTCCCCTTGCAGGTGTTCCAGGGTGCTGTCAGGCGTGGCTGAAGTCAGGATGCAGGAGCTGACACGGTGAGCGTCCAGCTGCTAGGTGCAGAACAACGCGAAGCACGTGTGGCTGTTCGGGTGGGGTTTAAATAGCCTTGGAAGAAGTTCCTGGTATGTATCCTTCCACCAATCAGGTATGTATCCTTCCCCGACCACACCCGGGTGGTGAAGAAGTCCTACAGGTAAAGTAGTCCCATTCAGGCCTCAAGAGGGCCTGGATGAAGCAGCAAGGTCTGCATCAGGTAAGTGTGCACCCAAGCACTTAAACACATATCCTCTTCTATGAGCCTGGCGCCTAGGGCGCCAGGACTGGGGTCCGCTATGAGCCTGGCGCCTAAGGCGCCAGGACTGAGTCCAAAGGGCCCCGACTTGGGCCCGCTGAGACTTCCCTGGGGAAAATGATGTCTGCCTCTGGGGTTGCTGGGCCCGGCCTGGCTCCTTGGAGGTAGGCATCATGACAGAAGTGCTCTCTGGCTATTTTGATGTCTACCAGTGTCGTCATTCTGGAATTTGAGTTCCTTCCTGACTTACAGAAGTTTGTATTTTATTTTTGCAAAACAGACCGTTTCCTTAGAGCGTTCCTTTGAGGAGTGCTTTACAGCATAACACAGCATGGTGATCCGACCGGCTGTATGTCTCCTGTCAGTTAGCACACTGTATTAATCTTCACAAGTGATAGATCTAACCCAGAATCTCCAGCTACGAGCCCCCACTTCTGTAAGCGATATTCAATCAACACTACAGCTAAGTCAATGCCTAGTCTGGGATGCTGAGGAAAACCCTTATTGATGTATTTTTATGTCCAGTTCAGTACTCTGGATGACAACCCTTGTATAACACCCCCCTCTTAGAATCCCCCTGACCCCACTGGGCCAAGAAGTAGGTTTGTTTTGCAAATTAAAAGGTTTATTTGAAAAATTAAACAATATATATGTGTCACACTTTTATAACAAATTAATATCTGATAGTACACTTATACATATGATGTGGATCCACAATGGGTAATGTTACAGTGGTATACTTGATTACTTAGGAGTAGTATAGAGGATGAGGTTGCTGAAAATGCTTTATGGTTTCAAGGAAATGCAAGGTGGAATGAAATGCAGTACAGCAAATAAACTTGATATGATTTCAACCAACAACAGTGTAATCACTTTTTCTCTGGCAATTCACCCCCCCCCCCTATGCAATGTAGAAATGGAAGGAGATGGAAAGAGGAGCACACAGTTCTCAGGAATGCAATCAAATACAATACGAAATTCAGTTCCCCCCCCAGAAAGCTTAGAGGAAACAGGTAGAAGTTTGGAGCACAGGCCCAAAATGCTTTTAAATGGGATGGCAATGGATGGGAAAATGTGCTAACTGATTTTAATTCCCTCTAGAGATTCAGGGTGAGTGAGAGATGCTTGTTGGTATTAGTTCAGGCTCACTTTAGCAATGCTCTATGAGTTATTACCAGGTTGCAAACGGATTTTAACAAAGGAAAGAATGGAGCTGCTATTTTGACAAGTGGAGAAATTGAGCCAAATCGCAAATCGCGGTAAATTTTGCGAGTGCGTAAATCGCGATTGCGGTAAAACTATAGGGACTATAAGTCATTTCTAGGTTTGTTAGAAAGCCTAGAATCACAGCTTTAAAATGAAAGTTAAATTTCGTTCCTAGCCCAAACGGTTCCAGAGATACGGACAATTTAATAAAGGTAGATTTTCGGATTTAAAGTAAAACTCAAAATGACAGGTGACAGCTTGCAGCTGCAGAATTGACAGGTGACAGTTGTGCAGCTTTAAAAATGACAGATGACATGATTTCTAGGAGGCAGTTCTACTTAGGTTAAAATAGCTTGAATTAGATTATTTTAACTAAGAGATTGGTTCTGCACAGTTCTGCTAGGTACTCACAATATAAATTTGAACTAGGCCTCGTCACGGATCTTGTCAACACGTCCGGCGGCGGTTCTGTCTGCTCGGCGGGTCAATCAGGCACCGGTTCTGCTCACAGCGATCCGGATCTCTGGTTCTGCTCACAGCGGTCTGGGTCAGCTCTGCTCTGCTGGTCTAGCCTCTCTGGATACAGCGGCCTCTGGTTCTGGATACTGCTCTGCTTTCCGGTCCGGATCAAGTGGATTCTGGATGTAACACTGCTTTCTGGGTACTGGCAAAAGTTATTGGCAAAAGAATTCAGACAGCTCGCCCGGCTGTGGAATAGTTTGCAAATGATTTTAAGGATGCTGAGGCCTGCTGAGAAGAGTTCTCAGTTTGTGGGTTTAGGCCCTTGCTTTAAGTTCTGAAGTAAATTTCTGGTCTCTGAAGATTGAAGGATGTGAAGTCTGGAGTCTCCCGGCAGAGCGTCCCGCAGAAAATGGAATTGAATGTCTCTACCTGTCCCAGCAGTCTCTTTTTATGTGTTTTGGAAGTGGGTGTGTGCGTGGCATAACTAAGCCTGCCCCTCTCTACTTGTTATTGGCCCAATTATCCCCTCTCCCATGATTGGGGGAAGGAAATGGATTGTCATCATGATGAGGTCTGTTTGTGGGTCAGAGGATCCTCCCCTGGTCAATTTGCCCACAAATCTATATTTGATTCAAATACATATTTCCCAGATACACAATTTGTTGAAATTACATGTACAAATTATATATTCCTTATGGTCCATGCTTGTCCGCCTCTGATCTTCCTGGGGGCTTGCATTCAAAAATGACAACATTTTGCGCTTTTTGACTGGTTTACCAATATCAGACATTTACCAAAAATTACACACATGTGCACAAGGAGTATGGACATTAATTGATGAAGTGTCAGATTTTTAACATGCAGACATTTGGAGTGAGACCCTATTTTCCGCTAGCAACCCCCCAGAATACACCACAGGGTCCTAACGCCTCTTAAAACGTGCACAGAAAAATCACAAGAATAATGATATTCCTTATATAATTTTGACCAGTCCGCACTATGAGTTAACTATCTGTTTAACTTATGCCCTGGTCAAAAAGGGGTGTGGCTTCCCACATCACATGGTGGAAGAACTGGTTTATCCACTTCCCCCAAGCTCAGCTGGCTCTCACAGGCACTTCTCCTCCCACTTCTCCCAAGAGGAAGCCACTTTACGGCCCCCCCAATATAACATTTGCCTGAGTCCATTGTTCAGTTTCCTGCAGTCCCCAGGTAATTCAATCAGAGAGGTGTCACCTCCTTTTTGTGGGGGCATCAGAATGCAGCCAGGCCTGGGAACACCGCTGTTGATCCAGTTTCAACTCCTGTCGGGGGTAGTTGTCAGGCAGAATCCAGTTTCATTAAGCCAGGTTTCAGCTAAATGTCACTTTTAGTTCCCAGTTTTCTACATTCAAATCAAACTGACAATTTTTACACATGCAGCTAGAGTGCTGATTCTGAGTTCAAAACTATGACATTTCAACAGTTACAAACTATGTGATGCTCAAAAGTAGGTCCCTCATTTAATTTAAACATTTCGATTTTAGTGGTTTTCAGTTCAGTTTAACTTAAGCTGCTGACCTCCACAGCTCAGCCAGTTTTGTTATGAACATTGTTTTGGGCTCTTCTTCTTTCCAGATGTTGTATGCACACAAAACTTCATTCTGCCAAATGTCTGCTGGTGTTCAGTGAGATTTTTTAATATCCTGCAATGTTTGACATAGTCATTTTTAGCTTGCAATCAGAGAAACCAAGGTGATTTCAAAGGGCTTTTTAAGCTAACAGACACTGCTGTTTTTCCTTTGGCACACATTCCACTCATGGCACCCCTGGCCCATCACGCTCGCACTGGTGGGTGGAAGGTTAGGTGACCATTTTGGTGTGCGCACAAACTGCGTGGTTCTCCTGGATTCTGGCGCACGTGGGCTTTTTGGCCATCTTGGATTTTCTAAGCCCACAGCACCAAAGGTTGCAGCTTAATGACTCAAACGTGAGTCAATACACCTGACAGTAGGCTCATCAAACCATCTGCAAAGGTGGAATGTTAGTTGGTAGAAGGTTATGAGGCAGAGGAATGTGCATAAGCATGGCACTCCATTGACAGTCATGTTATTTGTGTAGTGTGTACATTTCATGCATAAAACCCATGCATAAACATTGTGTGCGTTAATTGTAGACGACTCCCCATTTTCATCCATTTGTATGGCAGGGAGAGGACTTGGAACTTCCTAGTGCAAATAACAAACATGTCAAGAAGAGGACCTATTAGCATGTAAGTGCAAACGTAGGTGGTGCCCTGCTTGCAATGAATGTGCCCCAGATTGTCAGTTAGCCTGAATACTGCACTGGTAGAGGAGCACATGGGCTGCCATCAACATAGGTATTTATCAAAATAAATGCAACCTCATTACAAGTATGGGTGTGTGGGAAAAACGTGGCAGTAACAGATTTACTCCACCTTCACCACACCACACCACCATATACTGAGTTGTTAGGTTATTTGGCTTGGAAACCTCAATCTTTTGCCTGCGCTGAAGGTTTTTTTTCTATTATCCCCAGCTGAAATGCGACCTGTGTAAATTCCTTAAGAAGATCAATGTAGCCCTGTGGGATGCCATAATGGGTACTAACACCACCACTGGACAACTTGGATTTTGATAGATTTGTTAATAATGTGAAAATAGTGGAATAAAGGTTTAGGGGATGTTGGTGTGGTTTGTTTCGCTTACATGATATTCTACATTTGCTCTCTGGGAAGGTCGTGCTTTTCTGCATGGATTCAACTTATGCCATAGGGTTCCCAGAGGTTTTCTAAAAGGCTGAACACTGCTGTGTGTGTCAAGGCTGGATTCAAGGTCCCCATTTAATAGCGAGGCCCAAGACTTGAGAGTGAAGCTGCCCAGGACAAAACGAAGCAGATAGTTTTCTAAAACCAGTTTTGCCATTTTGAAAGGGCCAATGTATTTCCTGATTCCTTTGGGGAGTTTCTCTGGCTCTTAACTGAGACATGGGTAGAACAGGCTCACAGAATGTGAGTTTTGAAAGAAGTTGAATGTTTATTATAAGTTTAGGAGAGTTATGCAGTCTCCCGTTGATTCCACAAAGTAAATTACTTCATGGCATTTTACTTAGTGGAAATTACTTAAAAATGACTTTGAATATATATTACAAAGTGTGCAATAGTGGCTGTGTAGTTATGGTTAAGTTAATCAACCCATAGGAAGAGCACTTGTTGTGCGGCTGATAAGTGTGTCCCCCCTGGACAAATCCTTACAAAACTTTGCAGAAAAGTGATATGGCCTGTCAAATTGATTCTGCACGGTTTGGTGAACATTCGTCCAGGGGGACCCCAAAATGTGAGGTTTTTCCCATAGACGTAATGAAGAAAATGTTGTTCATTACTACAGCCCAAACGGCTGGACGGATTTTCACCAGTTTTGCAGCAGGAGACAAGGCTTGGTCCCAAAAGCATGTTTTTGTAAATTTGGTGTAGATCTGTCAAGTAGTCTTTTTGAAAATGGCCAAAAAGTAGGTAATCAAAATTTGTGATATCTGGGTTTGGTCCACCGACTTACTTCCCTGTTTGCTCCGCGGACAGCCCTCCGATTAATCCAGAGGGTGGATTCTCCAATCTTAGGCAGCAAGCCAACTGGCTCCCAGTGAGCAATAGGATATTACTCTGAGCGGTGGCAATTACCCACAAATGTCTATGTAACACTGTCCCCAAATATTTATCAGACAATTTCTCCAAATAACAAACAGACCGACCCACCAGATCCTCCCAAACACACCTCCTTCTAGTTCCCAGAGGCAACCTAAAAACGGCAGATGGAGCCAGTTTCCCTGTCCAAGCTGCTGAATTTTGGAACGCCCTACTCTCCTCCATTATAATGGAACCCTCCTTCAGTGTGTTCAAAATCCTGGCTCACCGACAAGTCCAATACATACGCCTCTGGCTACCTCTGAACCCGTATCCTGCCTCACTGATCGACTTGCTATGCCTTATCTGTACTTATTGTTTCCCAGACCTATCTGCAACCTTGGTCGACCTACATGTTAATGTACCTTTGTATATGTATCCTTGTTTATGCAACTTATTTATGCCTTTAAAAATGTTAAGCTCTCCAGCATCCAGTTACCTCAGGGATAGGTGCGCGATACAAATAATAAACAAATACAAAAACAAGAGGGCAGTGTGAGGTCTGCAGACATTAGACGTGCCTGCTGATTGGATAGGGAAAAACGTGAGGTCTGTCATATTTTCTGAAATGCCCACGATGTTGTATCCTAGGAAAGTCGCAGCTGACTGCAGAAATTGCAGTGGAAAAAAGTCTGGAAAACACATTTTGGGTTATTTGGTGGTGGAAAGAGAGGCTGGGAAGGGTGGGGGAGTGGTGGGGGAGTGGAACAACGATGATATGGGGCTATTTTTGTAGGCAGATAAGGCCGGCCAGTTGTCAAAGTGGTCCGGAGACACTGCAGTAGGTCGCAGACAGCACCATGAACGGACAGCTAGTTAAACACATTTAAAGTTATTTGGTTGGTGAAAGAGGGTTTGGAAAGAGTAGGGGAGTGGAATAAAGATGATATTGAGCTGTCTCTATAGGTGGAAAAAAGGGTTTGCAGATGCCGCTGAGTTTGTGGTCAATTCCGGTGTCTGCGGACATCAATTCGATTGCAGGGTGTTCACAGTGAGTTTAATTAGTTGATGGTGTATGGTACATACTTTTTATATGGTTAATTGTGTTGTGGTGGTGTTGGCCAGTGGCCAGAATATTGGGGGCATGGTGGCAGGCAATACCCCCAACAATCTGGCCACTGGCCACAGCAACAACAGTAAAAATAGGTGTATAGTAATTATCGGTAATGTAGTAGGAGTATGGCCAGACTCAAAAACAGTAATACAATGTGCATAGTAATTATAGGTAATGTAGTGGGAGTATAAAGTGTTTGTAATATGGTGGAATTATATAATTGAACTGTATACGGTACTTATGATTGTAGTACAATTGAGGATAGTGCTTATAAAAATAGGTGCATAGTAATTATCGGTAATGTAGTAGGAGTATGGCCAGACTCAAAAACAGTAATACAAGTGCATAGTAATTATAGGTAATGTAGTGGGAGTATAAAGTGTTTGTAATATGGTGGAATTATATAATTGAACTGTATACGGTACTTATGATTGTAGTACAATTGGGGATAGTGCTTATAGAATATGTGATTATACTTGGTATGGTTACATAATTCCATAGCGTATGAAACTTGAATGTGTGGTTCATTACCTGTGGGGAAAAAAAAGCTTTAATTGTATACAATTTGACACACTGCTGTTGTATTGAAATTAAATAATCATTGAGGGAAAAATCCATGCTGGATTAAAAAATACCCGATTACAATTATGTGAGTGTAAGTGTGATAATACGTTTGCTTCAAGTATGTTGTTATTAAGGAAATGCTTATAATAGCTTGATACGTGTTGGGGTATTCTAACTATATTAGAGATTAGAACATGTTTTTTTGTATAAGAATTGTGATGGTGTAGTTGAAGTGTTTTGCAATGGAGGGTATTTTTTAAGTAGTTAGATACCTGTTGGGGTATTCTAACTATACTGACTATTAAAAAATACTATTGTAGTGTTATGGATGTAGTAAGATACCCGTTGGCATATTCTAACTGTTAATTGTGCTAACGTTTAGTGACTAAATTTGAGTTGAAGAAATATTAAGTAAGCTTTTGTTTGATTAGCTGGTAACCTATGTTTTGGAGTAACAGAGGTGTCATTACATTTACACCAACCACTTATTTTTTTTGACATATGCAGTATAGTGTCTTGAAGTGGTTGTGCACCAGTGTGGTATAATATATCTACTGTTGTGAAGGTTTTCTTTCCAAGAGATACTTGGCCGTGTGTTAAGCCTGTAAGTTTACAATTATTTTTGGTACCATCTGTATTGTACCTTAGAAGCATTGGTATGACATATTGGATATCTGAGTTCATGTTTATGGTGGAATGATTATCTGAATTGAAAAAGGGGCATAATATGCCATGATTTGTATTCTGCAGAAGTTGGTGAAATGCTGTTATGCTCACCTGGTCTCTGCAGAGGTGTTGGAGCACAGTTGCAGCCCTCCCGGGGGTGAGGTCGCTCGGGTCCGACTTTGCCCTCTGCACTTATGTGGTGACTGGTGGTAATAGGTGATGCTGCTCGGGACTGCTCCTGCATGGAGGATAGGGGCCGTGAGTAGGCCAACTTGTGCAGCTGAATCCCTTCCAGATCCCTTCTCTCAAACCATGGTACCCGTGGGATGCGCTGTCCCTGGAAAGCTCACCTGTTGATTAGTTTTCGCGAGTACTCCGTCCTGCTGCATCTGGTAGGGGCGCTTGTATAATCTGGACGGAGTTCCTTCACTGGTCTCTTGCACGTGGTAGTCCAGTCCTGCTGTGACTAAGCCACTATACTTCAGGTAAATGTTCCTGTTTGCCTTTGTCTTTCCTCGTCTGTTTTTGTTGTATTGTAAAGTGTGTTGTCTTGTATTGCTGTCTGTTCCACTTTTGATGTTTGCTCTTTTGCTTTCTTCCCTGGCAGGTGATGTTGCCGGCTTGGCAAAAGCTGCAGAGCTCGATGCGGCAGCCAGATGGAATGAGGAACGATGCTGCAGCGGTACAGTAGCTGGTAAATTGTTAACGAGGGGGCGTGCATGGTTCAAATGCTGCACGGCCCTGGGATGGATGTTCTAACCTTGTCTTTCTTCTTCATCAACGGGGTCCGAGTTCGTGGATGTGGAGGGCGGTGCTGCGGCATCGGGATCAGGATCACTGGATGTCAGGAGATGAGTCTGCAGAGGAAGCATTGAAGCACCGTTTTCCTGGAGGTGAGTATGCAGGGAACGCCTGGTTTCAAAGGTAAGTAAACTGGTCCAAGCGGCAGTGAGCGTCACGTTGCACGTTGGGCTTCTGAAGCCACACCAACCAGGTTCAGCCTGCCTGCCACACCTTGCCACACACGATGAGTCAGCATATGAAGACCAGACCTAGGGAGCCACACCCGATGAGTCAGCACATGAGGATGTTATCTGGAATAAAGGCTTTCAGCTCCTGGAAAGTTCTTGTAAAATAAAAGCACTCCTGCACTGAAATAAAGTAAAAGCACTCCTGCACCGAAATAAAGTGTTCCTGCTCACATCTCTACATGAACCTGGGGCCAAAGGTGCCAGGAGTAAGTCCAGCCAGGGCCCCTGTGTTTATGGGTCCCAAAGGGACATAAGTGAGTCAATGTACCCATTGCCCCCATAACTAGATGGTGTGGTTTTTGTGTTCTGGGGCCTGTGGCCATGACAATGCAATTGATTCAATATTTGGTATGGATACAAATACAAATCGTTCATTAGGGATATGCTCTTGTGAACCATGGTTGCAGAGAGTGCATGTATGTTTGCCACATGTATAACATCTGGAAGATTTCATTCAAAGGGAAGTTTTTTTGTTTCCAGTACTTGTAGTAATACATTAGGATTTCTTGTGGATCTTCCTGTGCGTTTAGGGTAAATTTGACCATTCATACGAAGTAGTCTAATACTGGCCTTATACCTGAGACACTGTAATTGTTGTCAGGTATATTAGTGAAATTTCTATGAAGGATGAGCATTTGCAAACACAGCTGGTCCGAGCCATTTAAGTAAATGTTGTGAACAATTGGTGGCAATTGAAAAAGAAGATTGATTGTTACATTAGCATAACAATGTATTCCAGTTTTGTTGCTGAATTTAAATGGACCAGAGAGTTCTGTTGTGGATGTTTGATGGGACTGCAGATTTTTCTGGAGAAAATACATGTGTGTCTTTGTTTTCTGATGGACGTGCAGTTGACTTTGTACTAGATAGTTTTGTGTTTTTTTTCGATGCAGAAGGTGTTGGTTGTTGTTTCTTTAGGGGTATTATTGGGAGATCTGTTATAGATTCTGTTTATATTAGTTCTCTTTATAAAGGTTTAATTTTTTGAGGTACAGGGTACATATCTAGGTGAGGGTGTATACTGCACGTAGCCCGTTGTATTGCAGGATGCAAAGAATGCCAGCATTGATATTTGTTTGCATCAAAGTTTACTCGGAATAGACCATTGTGTGTACACAGACATGAAAGTGCTACGTAACTAACACCTTATTTAAAGAGTTCGGTAACAATGTCAATCAATGCTTGATCTAGGGTTAGACCTTGTGATTTCTGAATAGTGATCGCAAGTGCAAGAGATAAAAAAAATGTTCTCTGCATACTTACATGTCTTTGAAAAGAAGGAAACATGCTATTGTGCAGCCAATTTCTTTAATTTCTGCAAGTTTGTGAAAGTGGATGTTGACAAACTGAATGTTGCCATGTGGCTATGTTTGGAAGCCAACAACTGCATCATTTTCTCCATTGACTGAACCTGTTTCTGAGTCAAGGTTACTTTTTAGAATTACTCTTCAGTTTAGACACAAAGTCAATATTTTCCCCAATCCAGCTATGTTGCAGATACACTCTTCTAAGCTATTTAGACATGCTGTTGCTTGTTGACACATAGGAAATGTCATGCCATGCACTTCTATTTTGTCTGGTCAGCTGTTTTTTCAACATTGTCTTGTAATATTGACTACAGCCTGTAAGGGTTGGCATTAAGGACATGCATTTTAGATTTTGTTGAGTTGATTGTTCCAGGACATTAGGAGCAGATGTGTTTCGTTTATATAGCTCATGGATTATTCTACTATTAAAGATGGAATTTGCATCTTTAGTAAGCAGACCAGTTCCAATGTTTTTTTAAATGTTAGCATGGGCGAGGTCTGCAGACTAGCACACATTTTGAGTTAGTTCTTTGTAGTGAGAATGTTGCCAGAGATGTACATTGCCAATGCTGCAGAGTGTATTGCAGCATTGTTTGTGTCCCAATTTTTTGAAAATAGGTTGACCTTTTACTGGTGTTAACTGTAAGAGGTTTCTGAAACCAATAAAATGTTTTCCTCCAAACAGTTCTTCGTAGTTGGTTTTTAGCACTTCTGGCATTCTGAGATGAATTAAAGCCAACACGAGGTTGTAAACCATACTTACTTCATCTATCAAGAGTACTTTCATTTGTTTCAGAATGGAGGTTGAACTGCCTCACCATGAAGAATTTAATGAAGTGAGGGGCAAGTGTGTGGGAAAAGTGACACATATTTGCAATGTTCTGAGGAAACTTTTCAAAATAATCGAGTGCCATGAGGCTGAAAATGGGGATGTCTCACAGGATGAAAAAGTATCTGAAACTTCTGATTCCCTCCACAAATCTGACAGAGAGGATCGCAGCAGGAGTAAGGCGACTAGAAGGGGAATTATGATTCCAAAACAGAAGAAGTCCTGTGCAAATGCTCAAACAGAGGTAGACCATAAAATGTTAGAATTAGTCCCAGGGCTGAAACATCAGACTGCAGTGGGCATTTCCACTCTTTCTTAAGAACAATGAGCCCCATTTTTTTAATGGGGAAATATGAAGGTACAACAAACCTGGTTGGTAATGGCAAATTCATCCCCAGTGACCTCTGTATTGATTCAGGCTAGGGTATCCCTGTCCCAATCTCAGGATATGATATTAACAGCACAGCATGATCTGATGGAAAGGAATGTGACAGACCTAGAGGGAAATGAAGCAAACCAGAAAAGTCAAGGCTGAACTAATATAGATGATCTCTCAAAATCCTTTTATGAACGCCTGCATCTGTGGATTGAACATATAGCGACCACTGAAGACCAAGTAATGTTGAATCGTAATCTACACTAAGGATTGTAAAGGAAGTGCCAGAGCTATACCTCTTTTTGACATAGGACATAGAATGTATACACTTCCCATTTGAAAACGCCACAGAAATAGTTGAAGTGGGTCTACAGTCACATCTGGGGGTTAATGCTCTTTTGTCAGTTGCATGTACCTTTTTAAAAAGGCTCATAAGAACTCGACTACTAAACCTAATGGGAGGCTCAGCGTGACTAGGTGCACTGTAGGACGACTAGCTGAGAGGAAGCCCTTAAAGTCCAGCCCAACAGTGGTAATTGGGAATGGAAGTGAAGATGGAGAGTCTACTCGGAGTAGAATGGGGACTTTGCTACCAGTAATCTTGAACAACGTTTTTCAGTAATTGGATGAAAGCGAGGCTTTGCTTTAACTTTGAATTAACTTATTGAGCTGTAACACACAGGGTTACAGAAGTTTCATAATGGAGAATGGTTGTGATACATTTGTCCACTCTTACACTTTAATACTACTACAAGAAACCTGGATGCTCTCGGAAGTTACGATGGATGGTTTCAGTAATACAGGCCAAGCAGCCTTCAAAAAGGGCAGCGGGGACCCACCTTGTCGCCTGCAGATTGATACAATGAACTCCAAGTTCCGGAAAGTAGACATAATTGCCAATTCCAATCCCAGCTATGGAATTCTTGCTATAAAATTGAACCAACAAATTAGTGACACAAAGACAAGGTTTCTAGTCCTGAATGTTTACTATAACCCTGTGCGATCTTCACTGGATGACTTTTTGCTGCAGGTCTCGGAAGTCCTATCAAATTGCGTGACGGAGGAGGGAGGAATGCAGATCTTGATATCAGGCGACCTTAACTCACATTGTTTGGGCCATCAGAATGATACTTATGGCACAAGCTCTGTAGAAGAAAGCGGCAGGAAGTGGATAATATTCTGTGCTGACTGGGATTTGCTGATATGCAATGGGAATGTGGTTGGAGACCTACCCGTGAGATATACCTGGGTGGGTAACAAAACTAGATCTATTATTGATTACATAATACTCTCTAGAAACCTATCTGAGCACTGAAATGGGCTGTGGATAAAAGCAAAAGAAAGCATCAATCATAACATGGTAACCCTTGCAATGCTGGATGGGATGTATGTGGATGAAGGCAGGCAGCATAGTGATCTGATAATCAATAAAGAGAAACATCGCCTGGTTAAATTTAATCAGATTGTGAAAGATAATAAAAAATTGGAAAGCAGAGTAAGACATATTTCATTAGAAGAGTTAAACATAGCGTGGCAACCCAACAACTGTGGACACTTCTTGTGGAATTTGGACAAACCACAATGGGATGGGCAAAAAACGGCAAGCTTTCATCAATCTGAATTTGATGAAGCTACCTGGAAGTGTAAGAGAGAATGAAGGTGGACATTGAGACTCTTAAGAATGAGCGTCAGAAATATGGGTCTGCTCCTTCAAGGGAAAAGGGAACTATTAGCCACCTATCAAAGCAGGATTAGAGCAAATACGCATCTTAGATATGAGTGACTGGGAAAGAAAATGCCGGAGGCACTTGTCACTAATAACGGCTGCAATTATTGGTCTTTAATGAATGGTGGGAACACAACGCAAACCTCTGCCCAAAGTAACTGTGTATCTGAGGATCTATGGTGCAATTATTTTGGGTCACTCTTTAGTAAGACTTCTCATGGGGAAAAGAGTATCATAATGGATGTTCCATGGGCCCATTGTGTCTCATCGGATACAATTAGGTACATGATAAAGAAAGCATCTCACTCAAGAGCAGGAGGCCCAAATGGCCTATCAAATGCAATCTTAAAGGCTGATTCAGAGACCTGGACCATAGTGTTGCAGCAGCTCTTGGAGAGCTGTATTGAGAGGAGACAATGCCCTGGGAGATGGAAGTCCATGATGTTGTTTCCTATTTCCAAGAAGGGTGATCAAACAAATCCAAACAATTATTGCCCAATCGCCCTTCTGATGCAGACAGTAAAACCTTTGCAGTAGTAGTCTTGTTATAATTGGAAAGTTGGATCAATGATAGAAGCATATTTGATCAAGCACAAATAGGCTTTAGGTGTTGCCCATCAACAACTTTGAACGGGCTGATTATGAACACGCTAAAGGACAATGCATGGCAGACTGGTACCCCCCTTATGTGACCTTGATCGATTTCACTAAAGTATTCGACACAGTGAACGTGACCCACTGTGGGGAAAGTTGAAAGAATGGTGTTTACCTGCCGGACTGCTGGCTATCCTGATATAAATACATAAAGACACAAACATCTTGGTCAGGATGGGCAAGGACATTTTACTAGGTCCATACCCACAGAAAGAGGAGTGATGCAGAGATGCATATTTTCTCCCTACCTCTTTAACTTGTACTTGGCCAATTTAAAAACACTTTAAACAAGCACACCTTGGCGACCCCTAGGATTGGTAAACAGAGGGTGAGTTGGCTAGCGTATCCTCATGGTCTTCACCCCTTGGGGACTACAGCACTTATTGAGTGAGTTGAGTGAGTATGCATCAGCAAACAAGTTGGAAATCAATGCCTATAAGACCAAAATAGTGAAAATGGGCACACGGACAAAGAAGGAACGGTCTCTTAGATGGACTTTAGAGTCAAGGGGTACTAGGCCCATTTGAAAACCCAATATTTGGGCTTCAGTTTGGCAGCAAATGCAAACGTAGCCTTAATTAAAGATAAGTTGCAAGCCAAAGTTGACCAACTAGCTGCGCAAATGAAGAATATTTAAATCAATTTCTGCAAATTCGCTTTGGCACCCTTGATTACATTTTAATACCAAATCTCTTGCATCATATGGATATTGAATCCCAGGTGTGGGAGTTTGACTGGACTACATGGAGGGAAGGCTTTGGAAAAAGGCTTCGATGCTTCCGCTCTCCCTCCCGATAGTCTCACTCTGTTACGAGTTGGGATTGAAATAATTGGGGGGTCCCTGAAGTGGAAATTGCTGCAGCTATACGGGCTTGTTAAATGGACCAAAGAAAATTAATTGTACGCAGACCTCTCCCAGGAAGAACGAAAAGGCATGAATGTCTTTATGTGAAAACTGATGCCGAAGGTATTGTCTATCCTACTGCATCTTCATAAAACTAAGGACAAGCTAAAGATCAATGTGAACTGGTGTAGCCAAACGTTAAATGAAACAGCCTGGATAAACACTGTCAATACAATGAGGGAGCTAAAACTCCATAGGAACATGTCTACACAGATTAAATACCTGGGAGCCCTACCACAATATCTCAGGCAGTTCGCAGATAGCAGAGGAAGACATGCATTGTTAAGATTTCACTTAATATTGTTAGCTATGGGAGAAATTATTTGAAGTAGAAAAAGGATAAAACCAATGGTAGACTTCTATCCGTCATGTAAACTAGCAGTATGACAATCCCTATTCCACATCTTGATGGAGTGTGGAGGAACAAGAGACCTAAAAATCCAACAATTTTCCTGATTGTTGATAATCCACAATGGCTGGCAACAAGATATTTTTGGTATCGTTTGTCCTCGGGGCACAAAGTGTTCCTTTCTATGGAACATGTAAAGGTACTTAAGATGCTCGAACTGTATGATAAAATGCCCCGGGGACTGGTTGGTTGAATTCTACATTTTTCTCCTTCTGCCACTGTGTGTTTTAATTATGTTTTATGGATCTCTGATAGGAGAATGTTTTGTACTATGTGAAAAGTCAAATAGATGACTGTAACACAATAATAAAAAATAAAAAAAAGTTTCAGATTTGTGCGTACTTCAGTAGCAGCTTCTGCTGATAATTTTTAGTATTCTAATTTATTTTGGTATTTCTACCGGGAGGAGCAGTAGTCAGTATAAAATGACTCCTTCTATCTTCTAGCCAGCTAAACCTGAGAGAGCTGTTACTGCAGCCAAAAGGTTGTTGTTTGTTAAGTTTTGTAGACATGTGCTGATTATTTTAATTAAGAAGGCTTTACCAGAACCAGCTTCACCACTTACATACAGGAGCAGAGGTTTATAAGTTTTACAGCTACAGGTTTTAGTTCATGTTTAAAAGTATGTTCAATTTCTTGAGTGACTTCTAGATAAATGGTGAGTTGTTCACCATTTAGCTGTGATTGGAGCACAGACAAGTCTTACTCAGATTGTTTATATTGATATATGGTATTTTCAACCTCAGTCCTGGCCATTTCTGCTTCATTTAGAAAGAGTGCTTCTCCAAATGGATCTTGCTTCTGTAAGGGAAGGTTGACTGCCCTCAGGATTGTCTTTATCTAGTTGAGCTCCAATTTCTTCCTCTTGGTGGTGTTCATTGTTATACTGCTTTCATTTGCTTTTAATTCTGCTTCAAATGAGTAATAGTCACCTAAAAATTCTTCTTCTTTTCTCCAAGGTTTAAAAAGTTGGAGTAGGGCCATGTAATACAGTTTCCTATGTTGTTGAGATTTTAATGATAACTTTATATCATTAATTAGACTGGGTTTTCGTGAGTTTCGCTAGGCTTCCTTCACAAGTTGAGACTGAATATTTGCCAGTTGTCTCATTTTGTGTGACATTTTTTGTAGATGTCATTTTGGGCAATGTCGTGCAGACACATGTTTTCCAAAGCAGTACTTCTGTTTGGGTAGTATATGTCAATACATTTTTATTAAATGTCCTGGCTGTTGGGATAATTTGTGACTGTTTTCTATCTCTTGGTAGGATTTTAGTATTTTTTTCCGGGGTGAAGCTGGATCAAGGCTCAGCCATACAATGTGTTCAGATTTGCCATATAAGGCGGTACCTTTTAAACGTTCCACAGCTTCATAGCCCTCAAATTTTCTATTATATGATATGATATGATATGAGATGGTATTTATAATGCGCCTATACACAAGTATTTTAAGGTGTGACAAAGCAAGTGAAGGGAACAAAGGGAGGACAGACAACGATCCTACTAGGCCAGGTGTCATTCAGATTGTGCAAGTGCATGGGAAGGGGGCAGGGACAGTGCAGTACATGGGAATAAATACACAATAAGTAAAGTAATGGCCAGCATGTGGCAAGTGCATGGGTAAGTGCAGACATAAGGTGTTATGCTGGATGGGGGACTGTAGGGACACAGAAACAGTCCCCAAGTGCAGGGGTTGCCAGGTGGGCAGTGCAGGTGTGTGATGCTGGTGGGGGAGGGACCTGGGCCCGAGATCAGAGGGTGTCCAGATAGCCAGTGCAGTTCCGGTTACAGCCAGGAGGTCAGCAGAGGAGAGGAGGAGAAAAAGAAGAAGCAAAGAGAAAGGTTTTGAGCTGCTTCTGGAAACGGAGATGGTTCTCCTCAATTTTAAGGGAGGAAGGGAGGCCGTTCCAGAGGAAGACACCAACCGAAGAAAGAGATCTACCACCAACTCCTTGCTTGGAGAAGCGACTGACCCTGAGGGAGTTGGATGCGGATGAGTGGAGAACTCGAGAAGGAAGATATTTAGGGAGAGAGGTATTGCGGCCCCAGAAGACCTTGTGGATGATGCAGAGGGTTTTGAACTTAATACTCGCAGCCACTGGGAGCCAGTGCAGAGATTTAAATCCTGGAGCTATACGATCCCTATGCTTGAGGCTAAGGACAAGTCTCGCAGTCCTGTTCTGGATAAGTTGCAGAGGGCGGAAAGTAGAAGCAGGCAGATTTAGAAAGAGGCTGTTGCAGTAGTCTAGCCTAGAGAGAACCAGAGCTCTGGAGACAGTGAGCTTCTGGGGGAAGGGGAGGAAAGGAAGAATACCTCTGAGGAGGTACAGCTGGTAGTGTGACTTCTTAGAGACATCTATGTTCTATGAGAGAGCATTTTTATACCAAAGCTGTACAATATTTGTGATAGTTTTCTGTTAGATGATATGTCATTCCAGATGTCTTTTAGCTCTGTTTTCTCAGCTTTGGTGAGATAGGCTGTTAAATATCTTACACCTGCAGTGGAATTGTCTTTAATGTTTTGCATGAATTGTTTGCATTTCACAAGATGGCAATGATTGCATTGTTATCATTGATTTACTCGGATGCTTTGTTCCTTTTAATATTGTATGTGTTTTTAGGGGTTTTGCCTTTTACGCTTTGTCTAACAAAAGACATCAAGCTATTTACTTGTCCTTTTTGCAAACTCATCTAGGGACGCCAAAGTGACATTTGGTATAGTATTTGCCTTTGTTTTTATATCTACGTTAGCAGTATTTGTCACACTTATGTTTTTGGAAATGTAAGATTTGTGTTTTAGGTCACCATATGTGGTTTCTAAAGGAATGTTGCAGGTAATGTATTTTTCAATAAACTCTAAAACAGTGGCGTCACTATCATGGCCAAATATAGGAACATGTTTTATCAACACAAGCATATGGATTTGTGGTGATCCTCTAGATTGATATTCTTTTCTCTAAAAGAAATGATGTACATCTCTGAGCAGGGGGGTAGTTGTATTGCAGATAAAGTGCAGCATGGCAATGAAGCAATGTTGAAGGTATCTCGATACATTGACAGAGTGAAGAGAACATAGTTCTCCTGGTGTTTTTGTATCCATTCCATCTTTATTTGTGTTTGCAGTGCTTAAGAGGCTTTATAAGTCATCCCATACCTACTCTGCACAATTTAAAGTAACAGACCATGTGGTTGGGCCTTGGTTCCTTACCATGCAATTTACATCAGTCTGACGTTGAAACCAGTATTCTTTTGTACCATGCATGTTTGTCAAGAGATTTGTGATGCTTGACTGCAAAACTTCATCTTTGTCTTTTATTTTTTGAAGTAGTTGTGAAACAGACATGTTTAAAAAGTTAGATATTGTTTTTAATGTGTATGCAACCCCATAACATAGAGTTGATAGTTCACTTTCATAGAGGAGGTTGAAAATGTATTCAACATTTTGTCCGAATCTGGGGTCTTCAGAATACATTCTTAAAGTGTGATATTCTGATGCACTAATTTGTGTGGACCTTTCATCATATCTTCCTCCTTTTCCTGTAGGAAAGAGTAGAGGAAAAGAACATACTTTGTTCCCATATGCTCATTGGGGACAATTTGGCTTGATGCATTTGATATGTTTCTGATTCATCGTCAATGGTGTCTTTGGAGTGAATTGGCCGAACTGTATACTGGTCTAAGATGTTGGCTGCAGTAACAGGATCTACATGTTCAAATTGTCCAGTTGCTCATGAGTCTTGAATTATTTAGGTGGTTTCTCTTAAGTGTTCCTCTATGTTTATATTGTTGTAGTATTGATTGTTTTCTTTTAGGTGTTGCAGGGCTTGTATACCTTTGATTAAGTGGACTAGTTGTTGACAAATGTGTTTGTCTTTTGTTGGCACACTGTTAATTATTACAATCAAAGATTGATCTATTGGTCACTGTACTCCTAGAGTTTCTAATTTTTCTTTGGGATCTAATGGCAAATATACTACTTTGCCACGGATGCCCTTTAGTAACTCGGATGGAGTTAATTTGTCTGATTCCGCTTGAGGGCATATTATAGATTGAAATAGGTGTACTGTTGCATTATAATGTTCTCATACAAGTTAAGTTGCTGGAGAGCTTTGGAAGTGGGAATATATTTAAGTTATTAGTGATAGCACGTTATGTCCTTTGGTTATCTTTGTGTTGCAGTACGTGCAAACTAAGGAGGGGTCAGTTATTTTGTATTTAATTTCTGATGTTAGATATAAACCTAATTGGAACTATTGGGATTCCTCATTGTGCTCTATTTTGTAGGCTATATCTACTATTTTAGTGCTGTTTTTATTAAAAGTTCTACAACAACAGACACACACATGCCGTGGTATTTCAGCAGATATGTTTTGAAATATAGCTATTTCTTTTTTGTATGTCTTTATTAGGATGTGGTGTTTAGGAGGTTTTTGGTAATGTTTTCTGAAGTTACGCAATTTTCAAAGTCACCTTCAGTTCTAAATTATTTACTTTGGATGTGTTCTATTTCCTTAAGAAGTTCTCTGGCTGTTCCAGTTAGGAAAACATTATTTAAATTTTACAGTTCTAGAGCAGGACTTTTTGCATAGTATACACAAGATTCTGTATAGCAAAATGGTGAGTTGCTAACATTTTCATGCGGTGGAAGGTGCTTTTGCAAGCATTTCCTGAAATGCGGACTAATGAATGTCCTCACAGACCGGGATGGCTGTGCACTGGAGTGGAGTCCATGGTTTGTAAAGTTTAAGTTTCACACACTGATTGAGGAATTGTCGTACAGATTTAAAGGATTGTTGGCATATGTTACACATTGAGCTGCATGTCCATTTGTACACTGGACAGTTTATTTGGGTAAAAGGAGCATTTGGTTGAAAGTTTGATGGGGACTTTTTTTTCTCTAAGGGTTTCTTTTGCCATAATGGTGTCTTCTACGATTTCATACCCTCAACCATTATTATCTATTGTTATTATTTTCTTTTGTTGTTCTTGTTTATAAGCTTCTTCATTGAAATATGTTTCCCTGCTGCTAGTGTGAATCCATTCACCATCACAAAAGTTTGAAAAAGTGTCTATACTGACATTGTGCTTGTTTAGAAGTACTTTTTTGTATTTCAATGATTAATTTAGTTAGTAGTTTTATTCTGTTTAAAATTATTATAAATAATGTTCTCTTTAGTAGAAAAGTGCTGTGAATTAGAGCTTTGAGGTTTACTCTCCTGTGGTAGTTTTAAAGGGTAGATTGTGACTTTTCAGCTGTTTTTCTTAGATTGTGAGTAACTCTAAGGTGGAACATTTTTTGTAACATACAATTGTTGGATTGCTTTACCACTGGTAGATACAGTGTTAGGTTTGTTAGTAGGTCTCCTTTTGTTTGTACATATCATTTTACTTATTTTTTTTGCGAGAGGGACCTTACCTTTTTTAATCGTGGCTAGTTTAGTTTTGTTGAGTGAGGTTAATAGCTCTTTAGTTTTAATGTTTTCTATATGTTATTTTAGCAGGGGATGACTATATGGTTTGGTTTTATACTTATCTGCTTTATTTTTCCTTTATTTTCTACAGAGTTTCTTTTTAGTAGGCATTCTGCTGTGTCTGTTGGGAAAAGAGAAAAATTGGGTTTGAACTTTTGCAATGTATATGCATAGACTGTGAATCGGTGCGTGGGTGTGATTGGAGAGCTTAATACAGTGTTGTTTGATTGTGAGATGCATATGAGATCTGGTTGGGAAGGTTGTGAGAGTAAAAGTCTGTAGAGGTGTGATGGTGTTGGGTTAGTAAAGGAGTGGTTGTGTGATTGAATCAGTAGGGACATTGTGCTGTTTTCAGGAAAACAGTGGGTGTTGCAATGTTGGTGTTAAGATTGAAATAGGGGAAGAGTGTAAATGGGGAAGTATAGTGAGTTAGAGTGAAAGACATGTTGTTTCAAAAAGAGTAGTCTGAGGTTATATATAGTGGAACTGTGCTGTTCTAATTGCATACATATACATGGATATACATGGACACATTAATGTACTTACTTTGTAGGATGTGAATGGTGTTCTATGTTGGCTTTTGATGTGTCAATGTGCTTCTTTCCTGTAATTGTAAAAGATAAATAGTGGGGTTATATGGTAACGGTGAAGTACTTTTAGTAAGTAAAGTTGTTATTCATTAAGGTATTTATTAAGGTAGGAGGAGTTGTTGGGAAAATTAGGTAATATAAATGCTGGATGTGTAAAAGAAATGTTTTTAGGAGCATTTTCATGAAAGTTAAGAAATGGTTATGTGCATTTATAGAAGCTCTGTGTGTAGCGTTTAGTAAAGGAGAAGAACAGTTCATGGAAAATATGTGTAGTGCACTTTTAAATGCAGCTGGTGTGTGGAAGTTTAATATGTCAAATGCATACTTACCAACATGATGCATTCTAATCTGTAGGTGTTTATGTAGTCCTAGGTTTTTGTTTGCATTCTGGGATTTGTAGTTCCACTTAAGTTGGAGTACAAGTCCCAGATTGTAGAGAAATATCAGGACTGGATAAGCACCTACAGATTGGAATGGGTGATGTTGGGATGTAGGCATGTCCTGCCAATGGTCTACAAATCTATCCGATTTGCTTTAGCTTCCTTTTATGAAAGTGACATAGTGACATAAATGCACATATGCATTTTTTTAAATTTAAATGCATTTAAAAAGAAACTGTTTGAAACACACCGCATTGTATATGTGTCATTCAAAATAAATGTCACAGTTTCAAATATTGAAGTCCAATCCTGTTTTTTTCTTTGCATTCTGGGACTTGTAGTTTGAGTTTTATGATCAGAGACGTGGAATTGGTAGTCACAGAATGCAAGGAAAAAAATGAAGACTTGATAAGCAACTAGAAATTGGAATGGGTGATGTTGGGATATATGCATGTGCTGCTAACATATTAAACTTGTGCACACTAAGTGTCACTTAAAATGGTCTACAAATCTATTCTATCTGCTTTTCCTTTCTGTTTATAAAAAGTGACACAGCATGCTGGTGTAAATGCAGATATGCATTTTTTAACTTTCATGAAATTGTTTTTAAAGAAACATTTTCAAACGCAGAGCATTCAAATTGTTTGCTGCTTCATGTGAGCAGATGATAAATGCTGCAATGTATGTTTTTTGCTAAAGTGGTTAAAAAAGAGACTATGCTTACTGAGAAGCTTATTACAGGGTAAGTAGCAGGAACCCTCTATAAATACATATATATTTGTGAAAGAGTTGAAGATTTTTTTTTTAAATAAAATCATACCTTTTCTATGTGTTGTTAGATGCACATCTTGTGAATTTGCAAATGGAAAATGTTGACTGTTTTAGAGTAGTTTTTGAAGTGGATGCATTTGATTAAAAGGAGATATGTACTCTCAGAGTTAAAGTATACATCTAAAGTGTTGAACTGAGATGACAGGGTTAAATGTATAGTTGTGTATTTGATTGGAGGATTGATGTGTGAAACTTTGAAAGCAGCCAATGAGGGAGTGTTGATAACATGGAAGTGGAAAGTGTAGAACAGCTGTCCCTTTGTTACGGGGTCTGCAGACACAGACACCGCAGACACCGCAGTAGTGTATGTAGTATAGTGTATGTTGATGGCACGTGCCACATACAGGTCTTTTGAGGATGCCTGGCAAGGAAACGGGACTGTGTGGATCAGCCAATTAGATTTTCTGGGTGTGGGGTACAGGAAGAGAGGGTAGCAGGAGTTTTGTTTGCAGAAGATGTGAGAGCACTGAAAATGGCTATGGTTATGTTTTTGAGAAGGCAGAGTGTGTGGATTTTGGAAAACACTTCAATTCAGTCATTGAAGGTGTATGCTGAACATCATGGCACTTTTGGAATTATTGGATTGGCAGTAGTGGGTGTTTTGTGGCATGTAGATTGTGGCTTAAACTAGGCAAGCTTGTTTTCATTTTGTGAAAGTATGGCTCTCTTTAAATGTCCAGACATTGTAATTGTGCATTGTGGAGGAGACAGTTTGGGGTATGTGACTCCTGTGTATTTGCAGGTTGTCCTGAAGGATTTCTTTAATAGCCTAATGGAACTGTTTCCTGTTGCAGAGATTACATTTTTGTGAAATAAATCACAGACAAACACGGAGATGTCCAACAAACATTTTCAGTCCACAAATAGAAGAATCAAGCTTGTCAATAAAGCTGTATCTGCTTTTTTATATTCTGCAGGAATGTCATATTTTGAGAATGACAATATAAGGTCTGAAGGTGGGAATTGATTTTGTGAAGATTGAGTTCATTTCACAGATGTTGGAAATGCAATTTTCCTTTACAATTTTAGGAATGCATTGAACATGTTCCTGTAAGAAAATTGTAGATTGTACAGTACTACTGTAAATACATGCAAAAAAAGGAAAACAAGATGTGTGTTAAGAAACCCCCAAAAAGAAGAAAAAAAAAGTTATTTTCAGAGCTACCTCTAAAGAATAAATAACTGAAATTGAGTTTACACTCCCACCCACCCCTTCAATTGGATGCTATGTCCATGGACACCACAGTAGTCCACAGACAGCATATACCACACCCAGGTCTTTTGGGGAAGCCTGGCATGGAAAGGGGACTGCAGAGATCGCGTACAGTTGTGGGTGTCCATGGACATCAGGGGAATTAGCCAGTCAGATTTCCTCGGTGTGATATACAACACGAGAGGATAGAAGGAGATTTATTAGCAGGAGTTGTGAGAACACTGACAATGGCTGTGGCTGTGTGATTGAGACGGCTGAGAGTGTATAATTTTCGGCTGACTCTTGTTTCCATTGATTGAAGGTGTATGCAGAGCAGTGTGGAGAATCTTGAATTCCATGAATGTTAAGTTTCACGGTATGGAGTGCAAGGGATGAAATGGGAGGACCTGCTCCCACTTTGTGCAAATATGGTTCAATTCAAACATCTGGACATTACTATTCTTTATTGTGAAGGAAAAAGTTTGTGACTGGAATTTCATTGCAGTTTGCAATGAAGTAGACATTGGGAAAGTTGAAGGAAATGTTCCCAAATTCGAAAATTATTTTTTTCTTGCATTGCTCAGAGATAGATGTGTATGCGTTCGAGTTTATTTGGTCCACAAATGGAAAGAGCAAGGTGTAACGCCAATAAAGCTGTGTGTGCTTTGCTGCGAGATGTTGGCATGACATCTTTTAATAATGAGACCATTACATTTGATATTGCCAACATTTATCAGAGAGACTGAGTCCATCTAACTAATGTCGGTAATCATATTTTTCTGGAAAACACGTGGGAGATGCAGTGCCCTTGTGCATGGGAGTCCATAGAACAGGCGCAGTGTCCACAGACTAATTAAAAGTGTGCAATGTGAATCCAGACATGTTCGGACATCAAGACTGTGCAGGGGCACCTCCATTTTGAGTGTGGATACCCCAGACAGTTGTAAAGTCTGCAAACACATAATGGGGCTTTTAAAATAAAAAAAAAACAATATCACACAATGATATACAAAACATTTATATTTTTTAAATTACAATTATTTACAAACGGGATGGGGTAGTGTTATGGGAACCATAAATAGGAGAATTAGGAATTTTTGTTCAATAATGATCAGGAAAGGAAGCGAGTGAGGATTCAACAAAGCGTCTTTAATTAAAATATTCAGAATTTGATGGGAATGATTGCTGGGGACAAGGGGGACAGGTGCAAGAAGGACAGTTATAGGGAACATGTTTAATGACATGATTTTTCAAATATTGTAAAAGTTCTTTAAAATTATTACTTAGTTCATCTAATTTTGTAGGCACGTTCATGATTTGATTATTTACAGTTGTATATAGGGCTTCTGTTTGTGATTCGTAGGATTGTGTACAATTAAACGGGGGCGTGGTTTCTTCATTAAAATTATGTACTGTAAGAAAAACAGAAATTATTATTTTAGTAAGGTGTGTACAAATTACATTATTTGTTTCCATTAAAATATGTATTTTGTATCATTAGAGATGTTATTGTCACTCATTTCTTCTTTGGGAAGTTTTTCTCTGATCACTCAAGTGTGTTTGCCATTTCTGTGAGAGAAAAAAAAAAGTGCTTCTGTCTTGTAACACAAGTTTATTTATTGAAAGCTAATAATAGAGAAACAAATACAATGCACTTACTATTTAGTGAGCGTGTGTTCTGCAATAAGTACTTCCTCTTCATCAATTTGTATGCAGAGTTCTATTGAGGCGATTATATGAAGTGTACAGTTATGGTTTTGATTGGTGCATTTCATTGTAATGTGTGCTAAATGAAAAAATAATTTGTATTTTTTGAAGTGTTTGTACAAAAATGTATATTTGCGTGTCATAAACATTATTAATGATTTTATGTAGATGTGTTTGTTGGATGATGGGTATGGGTTCATGGGTACAACTTGCTTGGGTCTCCCCTTTGATTCTGGGCTTTGTGAATTCCATAGAACGTCCACGGACTACAGCACTGTCCGCAGACTCCATATCTGTCACATTAGGGGTGAGTATAATTTAAGGAACTTGTAGCACCTTAGGGGTGCACTAGTACAAACCTATTAAATTCACTGAAACAACTTTATTAAAGGGACATTATTACATTGCACTAAAAAAAAACTATGAAATTCAGTAAAAAATCTTTGTTAAAGGGATGTTATGGTTAGGTTGCACTAACAGAAACCTCTGAAATTCAGTCAAAACACTTTGTTAAAGGGATGTTATGGCTACAAGTAAAAGGTTACATCAGTGATGTATTCGATGACATTTGTGATGTTATCTTTGATGTTCTGGGTGTTTGTCTTAGCAGTGCACAGAGGTGGTGTAAGTTATATTGCTTAGCGCCAATTTCAAGGGTTTTTCAGTTTTACCTGTAGCCATAATATCCCTTTAACAATGTTTTTTCACTGAATTTCATAGGTTTGTGTTAGTGCAACTGAACCATGACCTCCCTTTATTGAAGTTTATATATATTTTTCTTTTGTGGGTTTGTGGGTTAAGGTGTAAATGGGGGCTGCGGAGCGGTTTGAGGTTTGGGATAGGAGTGGTAATGAACGGAGAAGCGGTTGTGGTAGAAACCCCTGTTAAAACAAAATGAAGTAAACATTTGAAGTAATTTCCATGAAGTAAATTAGCACAAAGTAATGTATTTTGTGGAAATTAGATGGAACCGAGTTGTGGATAGTTTTTTGATCCCTGTTTTGTCACCTTTTGTCTTTTGTGTGTGTGTTATTCATGAATGTTCCCTTTATATCATAATACCTTTATTCTTTTGAGAAAAAAAAAAAAGAAAAGAAAAGCCCCCATTGTTCTTTCCCTATTACCTTTATTGCCAGTCTCAACATGTAAAAAAACAAAACAAAGAATAACAATGTTTGCAAACATCTTTCCTCTCCTGTGTTTGTAGCAAATCTTTTTTGTATGAACCTAAACAATCTTCCAATGCTGTACCGATTCCCCTTTCATACTCTCTGTGTTATCTGAGAACCCTTTCCAAGATGTGATTCTTGAGTGAATCCATGTGTTTGTCATTGCAACATATCCTTTATATTGAAGGAGTGTTGGGCGTGAAGATAAGGAGATGGCCAACTCCTCAGCTGCTGTGCCAGAGGTTGAGGGATTTAGGCAGCATAGGGAGGCAGAACCCAAGGAAGGGCACATGGATGTTGAGAGCTTAGGTGGAAGGACTGGAAATGGTATTTGAGGTTGGGGAGTAGGTAAATGAAGTGGAATCAAGGGAGGAGCATGAGGAAGGAGATGTGGCTACCAATTATGGGGCAGTTTAGGTAGCTGATGAATCGCTTATGGCATATATGCAGAAGTTGAGGGAGTACTTTGAGCTTTGAGTTGGTTAGTGGGATGATACTCCAGGAGCAGCAAGAAGGCAGGAGCCAGGGTGCAAGGGGGTGAAGGGAAAATGAGAGAAAATAATGTGCCAGTGCTGCATGAGACTAAAGTGCACCATGCAGAGGAGATAAAGATGGTTTCCCAGTAGTTGGCTCAGCAGGAGGAGACTAGGGCCATTTCAGCATGTTCTCTTTATGTGGAGGGGGCAAGGGAGGCTCTCATCAAAAGGTTGGAGTCATGTCACATCTAAGTCCCACTGTTCACATCACCAACCCCTTTGTCTTGTTTGTGAGGCTTGTGCCACTTGACTGAGGGTGTGACTGTCAGTGGGAGGAAGGATATGTAACATGAAACCTCTGCCAAACGACATTTAATTGGGTAATCAGTAAGGGTGCATTGTACACCTCCTTGCTGGACAAGCACTGTAAGATGTGGCACACAGATTTTCGTAAAATGAATGTATATTATCAGCCACACATCCAGCTGGTGGCATCCTGTTCCAGCAGGGACAGTGTCTGCAAGAAAAAGTCAGATCACAATCCAGCTCATCTCCAGGTGCAGTCCAGCAAGCGACCCCACACGACTGACGCAGGCCACCACAACTATCTTCCTGAACTCACATGTCTGGTCTATAACAGTCTGATCAACTGGCAGCATAGCCTAGCAGGGACATTTTACCACTAAAGCAGTGCAGCTTCCTTTTGGTGGTGGTTGAGTTCAGGGCGTGGCACCATTTGGGACTGGCAGGCAAGCCAGAGTGATGAAGAATGCAATCACATGCTGCATCTATTGCTTGTTTTCTGCCACTCAGATGGAACTGCAGCAGTAGGCAGTGGTGGATTGGATTTCATTGAGAGTAACATGCTCCAGAAGTACCCTACCTTCCTCTTGGTGAGTCGGCAAGAAGGTAGAACAAGGGACAATATGAGACACTGGTAGAGTGTAGAAAAAACAATAGTGGCTCAGCTAGTAGGGAGAGCCAAATAAATTGAGGCAAAACCTCTAGGTTGTGAATATTATAATAGGAACCACAGAGAGACTCTGCTTGTTTGTTTGACCCACATTAATTATCGTAGAACCCACAGCCTGTGTATATTATACTATGCCTCAAAAAGTGTCTCTGCTTGTTTGTAGATGGAAATGAATTACAGCATACGGTGCAACGTTTGAGTGTGGTTCTAGGAGGCAGACACTAGTGGCTCCAGTTGATGTTTGAGCCAAATAAATTGAGGATGAAGGACAAAAAAAAACATTTGCTTTTGTGATCTACTCAACCACTACTTTTAGAGTCAACGTTTCCACATGTTTCCCAAGTGCCCCTGTATCTGTGTGATTATAGCTAGCTTGGATACAAGTATCGGTTATGTGACGAATCTGTTTTGTGGTATTCCAAAAAACTGACTGGAGTCCCTTCCTATTATAGTTTTTGGCGATAGGATGCTTGTTCATTTTTATATAAGTATTTCTCACATGTCTGTCAATTGTGGTATGAGACAATACCCCCGACATTGATTGCTTAAACCCATTCACACTGAGGACAGATGGCCCCTCATCATTACCAAAATATATTATCAAAAGCATAGGCATCAACCACCTGGTCTGCATGCGGCCACTAAATTCCCCTGGCGACCCAAATACATACAGCATGCCACACTTGGGGAAGAGTTCATCCCACGGCTCTTACAGTTTTTTAATATTTGAAACATAATTTATAGTGACACCTGAACTAGTGTCAGAGGGAGTGGAGAATGAGTGTGCATTATTTAATAGTTTTCTTTGCAGTGGTGGCGTGCCAAACAGGGTTGCAAATCTCAAGTCTGTCTCTCTCTCTCTGCTTCTTCTTCCATTGAGAATTCTAAATGTCTCTTTAGTGCATCCATACACATGGCTAGCACGATCTCTTATGAATGACAACCTTCTGCATTTTCCTCATCTTCACCCTCATGCTGTTGAAAAGTTGTCATGTCGACTTTAAACCATGGGTTAAGAAAAGATGGCAGATGTACCCCATATTCCCCTCAATGAAACAATGTGTGTATCATGCAGGAAGTCATGCAGGAAGATTGAAAGCAGATTCCTGGACAGTTGCTCTGCTTCTGCATCGCCAGGCAGTTCATGGTAATGTATTATCTTGGCTCGCTTGAATTCCATGGATGCATTAGTGGCAGCACCTTGTTGCTAGGTGTGTAGGCTATCCTACGCAGGGGTCTCTACAAAATGCTACAACAAACATTGCCCAACATTTTACACTGTGTAGGTGCTACGGGGGCAACCTCAGGCTACCAGCTCTGGCTGTTGCAATAGTCTATCACTATGTTTTACTAGTCGGCACTGTGGTTTTGGGTTTTGTGTCATTGTGCTTTTCAGCTGGTTGTGAGGAGATCGCATGACTGCAACTTTTCTAAAAGAGCCTGGCAACTATTGGAATTAATTAAGTCAGCTCAGATTTTCTTACCACTTACCATCTGATCTTGTGGTGGGTCCTCCATTTTTCGTTGATTTTTACACATAAATACAGACGGAAATCAATGTGCTTTCTGCCTGTATTTATTTGTGAAAACTGAAAATAAATGAAAATAAATGAAAATAAATGGAAAAGAAGAGGCAACCTTTCTGCTTGGTTACCCAAGATGTATAGCCAGCATCGTGGGTGCAAAAGTTAAATGAAAAATAGTCATGAAATTATTTTAATTGCAGGCAACATATAGGTCAGCAGCAATCACAGGAGCAGCAATTTGTTGTTATAATAGAAATAGGCCAACATTGATGTGAAACAAGCGAGTCCCATTTGTTTCTTGTATGCATGCTTTAATAAGTAGATTTTTCATTCAAATAAATGCTGAAATATACTCATTGAAAATTATCTTTTGATATAGCAAATAACACATGAATACATGTGGATAAAGGAAGATAAAATGGGCAAAAAATAAATAAGGATAAATACAAATGGAAATTACGGAAAAATATATACCATAAAGCTGGGCGCCTTACTTATTGTTCAGATTGCCACAAGATGGAAGACATGAACAATACAGGGAAGGTGCATGTAGTTCCTATTCTCAGAGCAACTCCAACGCAAGGCATATTGTCAGCTGCCACAGAGCCCACTTGTAAAAAGTGGTCAAAGCATATGAAAAGAAGCAGTGTAACTATGTTCCCTGCTAGCCTGCTTCAGCTCTCCACAAACCGGATCACCACGTCACCTTCCACGCGGAATTCAAACCCCCAAACAAGCACACCTGCTGTTTAAGGGAATGTTCAATGTTATAGGAACAGTAAACATTTAAAAAAAGGAAAGTAGAGGAGCACTGCTCCCAACCGCTTCCGGCCACTTTGACCACTGCTTGTAAACCACGGAGAGGGAAACCATGTACCAACATATTCTTTGCTTTCTCCAAGTGATCAGCTCCCCTGTGCGACCTGCTGTCACACAATTCCATACACATGGTGGCCTGTTGGCAAATTCCATAAGTCAGCTGCTGCCCTGGGCTTTGCTGACAAACGTTACAGAGGAAGGTGACTCAGGGTCCTTCGATGGCAATTAATTCTGTCTTGAGCACTGATAAACATGTCCATTATTTGGTTGACATTTTTACCATCACACGATTCCAATGGCATTCCCACTGCTCCCATAACATGGTCATTGAGGTGTAATACTGGCGTTTGTACAACGCAAAGCGGAACCAAAATGTTACAGTGGGGATTGTGATGATTCATGGCATCTTGTCACTTCTCCCCAGAGGGGAACCCTTCCCTGTGAGGCTAGGAAGGTGATCCCATTATGCAACAATCCCCCTAGTGGTGGCAGAAAGTGGGACCTCACATGGAGAGACTCCCCTCATGGGTACAAGGATTCCCGTTCCATGATGGAACTCCCTAATCCATTTTCCTTTGGGACCATAAAATCCTTGAGGTCCTCCAACAAACAATTTGAACACACTACTGTTTGTTTCTGCAAACAAAGGGCTGTGGCACTCCACTGGGAAGGACCTAGCTACTGGATATTAAAACCAAGAAGGGACTCAATGAAGAGAGAACATGGCATGAAGCCTGTCAATTCTGGGAGATTCAAACCTGGGAACGAGCAACTGAGCAGGAGAAGTGGTCCTCAGTTGGGAGAACACGCTGGAAGGGTTGGCAGAGCACTCTGTAGTCAGACAGAGGCCTGACCTATGCAGAATCCGGTGAAAGGCTGACAATGGCGTGACCTCAGAGAGGTGGACCGCGTAGTGCTTCAACTACTCTGACACCTAAAACTCCTAGAAACCTGCAGACCAAGCACAGTGCTTACATGCACTCTGCCACTAAGCGCTAAGACCTGCCACTGAGACTGGGGCCTGGTCCCTTCAGAGACACACAGGGGCCAGACCGACCACCCCCACCAAAACCCGCCCCCAGCATCACTTCCAGTACTTGCCCGTGGGCACCCTTCCCCAAACTAGCCCTAACCTGGTCCAACCTGCCACCGCACGTACCCTCCCTCCCCCCTCCTTCCCCTGGCACTTGCCTTCTTGGGCCACCAGCACTTGCACACCCCTTCACTTGGGGACGCCAATCCTGCACTTCTCCCCCATCTGTACTTACCACTTTGTTTTGCACTTGCATGGTAGGACTGTCACAAGGCCAATATAACCATTGTGTTGTTCTACTTCTTTCCTATGTTTCTCGCACTCGTTTTGTGGCGCCTGGAAACACGTGTGTATAGGCACCATACAAATGTCCAATAAATAAATAAAATTAATATCCAATCAATATATTAAATAAATAAGACCAACACCCAGGAAGAACCAGTGCTGTTGCGACACCAGAAAGAAGGTAACAGGAGCAACAACAGACCCGTTAGGGGTTTGGGCAAGATTGAAGAGTGCTTCAGTAGTAATCTCCCTTGTCACTGTAATTGTAAGGAAGATACAAAGAGTGAAGAGTGTTTCGGGAGTAATCTCCATCATCAAAGTAATTGAAAGGAAGATACCAAGAGTGAAGAGTATCTCAGGAGTATTCTCTCTCATCACAGTAGTTGCAAGAAAGATACCAAGAATGAAGAGTTCCCCGGAAGTAATCTTCCTTGTCACAAGTGCCGCAAGAGAGATATCAAAGATAAAGATTACTAGGGGAGTAGTCTCCCTCATCAGAGGGTTTGTGAAAACATCCAAGGACATTTTGGGAGGGGTATCCTTTGTAGCAATAGCCAAGAAGAAGATAAGGACTTTCCAGGAATATATATAACGCTGAGAAAGAATAACTGCTGGACATTTAACCAAGCCCAAAAAAGCCTCTCGGAGGAATTAGAAAGGGCGTATCAAAACTGTTACAAGAGACTATCTGAAATTAACCCTAAAGGTTGAACCTGTTGGACCAGGACAGGAAATGGGAGTCATTCTCCTGGCTTCAATTCTGTTTGCTGAATACATGTGATTATTGCTAGCATCAGATCAGAGTAGGATCATTTTGGACACAGGACTGATTCTTTAGTTTGACAACCACCCTGGCGATGAGCACCCAAGTTAAAATTCAGCTAGGTAGGGCAACCCTTCTAGTGATAGAGTAAGTTAGGTTCTTTTTGTATTATTTGAATAAAATATTGAGTTTGAAATGCCACCCCTTCTTCTGATTTACCAACTAGGCCATCAAGTCATCTGATTGGTAATTTCAGATTATGTTATGCTGACGATTTTCATCGTACAACACAGCTGCACCTTGGATCTCCATGAAGTTTTCCATCACGCATGCAAGTTTCTTCACTGATAGAGTGGTGGCCTAGAGAGGCAAGCCTGTGTTCAATTTATGTGGATGCTTTCTGTACAACACTTCCGTGGTAAGATTAATTTTGTTCTTCTCTTTTTTCACCCTGACAAGACTCACTTTAGTGATATGATAACATATGATATGGCATTTATAACGCTCCTATACACAAGTGCTTCAAGGCATGACGAGGCATAGGAAGGGGAACAAAAGGGAAGACAGAGACAACGATCTTACTAGGCCAGGTGACATTGAGATTGTGCAAGTGCAGGGGATGGGGAGGGGGAAAGTGTGAAGGGAAAGGGGAGGGGGTAGTGCTTACATGGGATCACACAGTAAAAACAGTAAAAAAAGTGCGGCCAGCTGGTGGCAAGTGCAAGGGTAAGTGCAGACATCAAGTGTCCAAGTGCTGGTAGGGGGACTGTATCGACCAAGAGTGCAAGGGTTTCCAGGAGGGCAGTTCAGGTATGCAACTGGCGGGGAGGGAAAGTGGGCCTGAGCTCAGAGGGCAGCCAGCTGACCAGTGCAGTTTCAGTTTCAGCCAGGAGTTCAGCAGGGAAGAGGAAGAGAGAAAGCAAAAGCAAAGAAGAAGGACTTGAGGTGGCTCTACCAGCCTCACTACTGACACACCTGTGTCATCTGAAGGTGCAGGAGATGCACTTGGGAAAATACGCCAAGACACTTAAGTGTTCCTCCGCGGTCCGGGACTCCACAATCAAGTGTATCGACGGCCATGCACATTTTTTGTTTTTCATGTGGCTGCTTTCTTTAGAGAATGTCATAGTAGTATTGTAGCTGTGAGCTGCATGCCTTGTTGAATTGCAGTTCATCATGGCCATTTATTTAAGATAATATGGTGCCAGCATTTTAATAGTGACTCAGAACAGAAAACAGACAGCTCTGAAAAAGAATTACCTGATATACTGATGTAGTATGGAAAACAGGCATTAATTAGGGCAAATAAGTTGTTTTAACAGTGTAGATCACTGCAACCTAACAACTTATGGGTAGGCAAGCTTTATATTGCAATGAATTATCATAGATGCACTTCATTTTTCCTTTTATCTTTGTTTTGGTCTAATGTCTTTATTATAGCAAAAGTGTAATTCTGTTTTAATTGAGTTGGCTTTTTCATATGGGCTAAGGCTCACTTACTTGCAGAAATGGTATTCATTCGGAAAATGGTACAGGTTTTCTAACCTTATTTGTATTTTTGTTTTTATCTTTACTTCTATGCAGTATGTGGTCACGCATGTTAAATTAAGGATTAATACCTGTCGAGAGTCAATGAGCTTGTTACAGGCAAGCGCATTGGCCCTCGCGGGGCGTTACTCAACCGGGAATCCCTCACAATGTTCCTTCTCTTCTGTACCCGACTCGGGGTTGAGGGTGTGGCAACCACTCAGTCAATGCGGAGGCTCAGAATGGGATAATCCCCGCTCTGAGCCACAAGATGTCATTTCACCAAAATGCCACGGGTAGCGGAAGTGACATCACATGACCCTTGACACCCTGATGACATCACAGGAAGTGTGATCCCACCCCGAAGTGATATCGCTGGTAGCGATGGAACACAACCTTTCACCCGGTGACAAAACAGGAAGTGGCATCATATAGCATTGTACACTATGAAAATATGGTTACGATTTCACTATAATGTAATGTACATTTCATACAAGAATGGATCGCCATATGTATCATTATGATCAGTGTGTATAGGCCCATATTACCAAATTACTGTGAATGCAAGCAGACGTCCATGACCAAATGATAATGATGTGTTATTATATAGCACTTACGCTTAAGCACTTTATTTAGAAAAAATATACATATGATATCACCCAACCTGTGTTGGTACTCATTTATCGACCTCAGAAGGATGAAAGGCTGAGTTGAGGTGTTTAAAAACAGACTAAATCAGTCACTCACCCCCTGAAGTGTGCCAGAAATAAACCTTTAATGAGTCTAGCAGTTATTGTATAGAATTCCAGAAAGACACATTATTTGGTATTCCTATTCTTTCTTATTTAGGGTCAGTGATGAAAGTGTTAGACTTGTGGCACTCCTGCTCTTATTTTTCTTCTTTTTTTAAGGGGCCTGAACAAGAAAGCCAGCCACTCCAGAAGTAAAGAGCCACATGGTGCGGGCCACAGCCCAGGAGTTTGCATTACAAAAAAAAAAAAAAAAAAAAACAAGGGTGACCCCTAAATGACGTCCCTGTCTTCCCCTGCCAGGGATTAAGGTCAGTGTTGTTCCCCCTCTCAACCTCCCAATCCAAAGAATTCCCTCCCTGCCCTCCCAACCCCATTTACCTTCTTTTTTGATCATTTTGCGAGTGGACGCACTGGAAACACTTGTGTCCCCAGCGCACCCGCTCCCGATCCGCGACTAGCCATCATGGAAATAAAGAAGGGACTAAACGTAGTCCCTTTTCTCCTTTCCATGTTGGCCATTTTATCTGTATATATTTTTTCCTATTTTTTGAATGGCCTCAAAGGAAAGGGATAAGTGACTACTTGTAGGCTCTTCTTCCTTTCCATGGTGGCCATTGTGTTTGTTTTCTTTTCACATTGATTTTCAATGTCTGTCAAGGAAAGGGAAAATGGACTTCGTGTTCCCTTTCCCAGCTGGAAATGTTTTAAAAAAAATGTTCTGTTCCGGAACGCCGCAGCGTTTCGGATTAGAAATAAAATTCTCTTAGTACTACGGTTTTACGATGGGGTATTAATACCAATAGGCCCCCAAGCAGAGGGTGGAATTACCACTTCAGGTAAGGCCCAGCGCCTTCGTTAAGGCCCTCGCTTCACTAAGGCCAGTAACTATGCGCCCTGTGGCACTGAAGCGGTAATGCCTCCCCTGTCTGGGCCTTTTGCTTAGATAATGTTAATGAATGTTTTACCTTGTAACGACCGTAAGAAATTTGAGGCAGCTAACATCTTTCTTATATTAAGGCAAAACCTAAAACAAGTACAAGTAAACCCAAGCCCACTGCGTAATAGCCAAGCAGAAACAATTACCGAAGAAAGCAATTACTGAAGCTGATATCCTAATCTAAACAGTGAGATTTAAACGTTGTCATTTAAGCTGGGGGCTGAAATAACTGGCTTGAGCAACATGGGAAACTAATATGAAGGTGGGAGTCAGAGACCCAAACCAAGTACAGGATGAACACAAAAAGAATCCTAGAGGAGGGTGGCTTAAACAACTAACATTAGATTTAATTTGCTGAAAAATACAGTCCCTGCTAGTCTATGACTATAGTCATGAGATGGCATAGTTGAATATCTCTGGCTCTTTGAAAGTAAAATAAAAGATTCCCATCCTTGCGTCAAAGCCATAACATCCCATCAAATATTCTCTTCGTAGGGGCTAACATTTGGGAACAGAGGAAATTAACCAGGCCAAGCATGAGGCCAACCATGATCAGAATGTTATAACATCAACAGAAAGATTGGTTGTGGATGTTGCTCATCATTTGAAAGATGGCCATGGCGGTTTCTGGAGGAGCACCTGGCTCCCAGCCTGCATTGCCTGCTCTGCTGAACAAGGAGCAGTCTCATTGGTGGATGCCCACCACTTCTCCCAGCCTATCATTGTACCTGGAGGTGCAACCGGCCCTCAGTGAAGGCCTGTAGTTAAGGCTGTGGGTTTGTGTCTCTGCCGGTCACATTCTCCATCCAGGGACCGCATGTCAACCCTATCTAGATCCGACATTTGCAGCACCCCTGGTTGCATACTGGATCCCTGCACCCCCTTAAGATGGCCGCTGCCATTTCTGGAGGAGCACCTGGCTTCCAGCCAGCATTGCCTGCTCTTCTAAACAAGAAGCAGCCTCTTTGGTGGATGCCTTCCTCTTCTCCCAGTCTACTATAAAGCTGGGAGGTGCATCCAGCCCTCAGTGAAAGCCTGAAGTTAAGGCTATGGGTGAGTGTTTCTGCCTGTCTTAACCAGCGAGGTGTGATGCTGCAATGTCTCCCTGTTGCCTGTCTGACCGGCCTAACATCAAAGGTAAGCCTACCTCTACATCTATAATGTATGAATCCTACCTATGTTTGCTGTCACCACCCCATCCTAGCTTCCTGACACCTTACCTAAACCTATTCCTTTTCTTCCCTCTCTATGCCCATGGCACTATCCTCCTCAGATTTATGCATCTTCTATCTTGTCTGGGCCCTCTGCCGCCCAGCTCCCTGCCTCGCCCTCCGTAAAACCACTGTGAACATACCTGCACCTACTGAGCACACATATGACTTTGCATGCACCACCGCAACTGTGCCTTGTCCCCTCAGCATGACCCATGGCACATGTCCTGATGCCCTCTAGAACATCACAGGCTGATTTTTGTACTAAACACCTACCACCAATCACACCAATTCTCCCTGCATTACGCGAGCTATACCCTATTGAAGCTTCAACACACTTGCTGCCTCAACAAAGCAATGCCCAATCTCACATTGGCGAAAAAGCATTTAGCGCTACCACCACCGCTATGGCCCATGATGTGCCTCTCCAGCCTCCTATCAGATCTCAAAGCCCTGCTCTATGGATACCTGCACCTCCTCTTACCACCTACACTACGACCGTCAGAATAATTATGCCCAAAAACACTTTGCAGAGCTCTCCAATGTTGCCCATGCCAAAAGGGCCCATAGCACCCATCCTGCAGGGACGACTACTGAAAGACCCATCCTCCCACCACGTTCCGCCTACTTGCCAGCAGATGTTTACATCATCCACTCTAAAACACTACACAAGTCAACAAGGCCACCCCTGCACCTTCCAACCAAACGACCCAATCAATCCACTTTGATATGATTTGATATGATATGATAGGTTATTCATAACGCGCTTGATATGCAGAGGTTTCTAAGTGTGGACCCAGGGATCGAACCTGTAATGCTCTATGTTATCTTGCTTCCAAGGCGAGCATGTTGCCCCTGAGCTGTCCTCCTATACATGAGAACACGGCCCACACCTTGACAAGATTGGACTGCCCATCTGGCTTCACGTTCCACCCCCCCGCTTCTTGGTGCACTGCCACCATGCACAGGGACACACAACTCTATTCTCCAATACCACACCAGCCCTGGCCACGCACCACTCCCGGATGCACACCACGTGTCCTGAGAGCCCCATCTGTCTTCAAGCAACCATTGAACAATGCCCCCGGTACACCCTCCTGAACACAAGATCCCTGAGAACCCACACCCACGAGATCCTTGATCTTATCACAACTGAAAACCTTGATCTCCTGGCATTAACAGAAGCCTAGCTAATCAATGCATCTGGACTACTCCTATCCATAGCCATTCCAGCCGGCTGTACCATGATACATTGTTACAGAATGCCCAAAAAAGGTTGAGGAGTCGCCCTTATCTCACTCCCACTGCACAAGATCACATCTTCCTCCCCTCCAAAGTGTGAACTACTCTCTGCTAAACTGAAATGATCACACAATGCCAAAACCACCATCCACCTCATCTACCATTCGCCGGCCCCACTCACACCTTTGAGGATGACCTTATCAAACTCATCTCATCAAACCTTAAGCCAACCTCACAACTCCTACTCCTAGGTGACCTCAACTTGGGCTTCAGTGACCCCACTGATTCCAATGCCACTACCTTATCCAACTCTTTGGAAGCCTTAGTCTACACCCAACTGATCATTGAACCCACGCACTCCCACAGTTGCATCCTAGACTGGCTTGTTAACCACAATAGTAACATTTCTATCCTTTCCAACTGCCCATGGTCATGGTCTGACCACCACACTATCTCCTTCTCTATAACCACTTCTGCTATACCTACCAAGCATGCTGTCAGCTCAGCCTTCATCGTGGCCCGCAGTTCATGTAACCTGACTAGCGATCGGATGATCCCACTCCTCAACCTATCCATCCCTCCCATGTTTGACACTACCTCCTTAGTGGATCATTACAACACCTTGCTGCACACAACTATCGACCACGTAGACCCCCTCAAAGCAATGAAAACCCAAAACACAGCACACCTTAACTCATGGTTTACCCGCAGCCTTTGCTCCACCATAGCATACAAATGAGCAGCAGAAGCCGCATGGTGCAAAGAGCCCACCACTGCCAACAACAATCTCCTCTCTAACAGGTCTCTCCACTATCCATTCTAGCTTCAAAAGCAGCCACCTACAAGAAGAGAATCTCCAAAGCTGCCTCCAGCTACTGGGAACACTTCTCTATCCTCAAGGAACTAGAGACTCCTATCTCTGAATAATCAAAGACAATGGGCCTCATTCCGAGTTGGGTAAGGACACCGGTGCCGGTAAACACTTTGCACCCTACTACGAGTTCCCTTAGCGGGTCCCTTCCTTAACACCTGGTCTGACCAGGCGTTATGGACGGGACCCGTTAATGGAAATCACAGCCAATAACGGTACCGCAATTTGCGGTACCGTTATTAGCTACTTCCCCATTCCCATTGAGCCCTATGGGGGCTCAAATGGGAGTGGGGAATGGTTTGGTGAATGGGGATTTACCGGTCCCGCCAAGGTCGGACTGGACCGGTAAGTCCCCCTTTCAGCAAACCGGAGTCGGTACCGGTATGGGAGGCAGTCATGCAACAAATAGCGCCATGACTACCTCCATACTCGGAATGTGGGCCAATGCCTGGTGTAACAGCATCCAAGACACCCTCACAGGCAAATTTGCACAACTATAAGGAAAAATCAAAATCAAATAGGAAGCCCTACCAGGCCCATCACCTTCACCTTGCTCTGCGCTTGGCCCTTCAGCCATCCCCCATTTCCACTTCCAACCTATCAGCACTATCCTCGAAAACATCTTCAAAGGCCTTAAGCCTTCTCTTTGCAAGGGAGATGCCTGCCCAGCTTCATTGGTTTAGGAATGTGCAGAAACCCGTCCCCCTCTCATTGCCACTATCATCAACACCTCCTTCGCCTCCTGCACGTCCCGCCTTGTTCAAAGAATCTTGGATTGCCCCACTGCTAAAAAATACCTACACTCGACCCGGCAACCCTCACCAACTATCGCCCTCTCACAAGGGGCTGCTAACTCCTAAAAATCATGGAGAGAGTTGCATACCTGCAGATCCAATCATGCCTAGAATGTCACTACATCCTGGGAACCCGACAATCATCCTTTTCCCAAAACACAGGACAGAAACAGCCCTCCTAGACCTAAAGAACTAGCTTGACTCCACAAATAACCTGGCCTCCCTCTCACACCTCTTATTGCTTGATCTCTCTGCGGCATTCGACCTCATCGAGCACGAGATCTTATTTCCAGAACTTTCCACATCATCCCATTTTCACGGGACACATCCAAATGGATCGCCTCCTTTCTAGCCGACAGATCCTCCTGAGTCTTCATGGGGAAGGCTGCTGCCACCTCCACAACTCCCTCGTGCAGTGTTCCACAAGGATATTGCATTTCGCCTACACTCTATAATGTGCACACCAAGCCCCTATTCGACCATGTGGATGTCCTTGGCATCTCCTACACTAACTTTGCCAATGAGATGCAAATCCTCATCTCTCACTAGAGAACATCCCACTGACTCAATCAGAATAAACGCCATCTACGAAACCATCCAGTCTTGGATGGCTGCAAACACCTCTACCTCAATGATGAGAAAATCAAGCTCCTCATCATTTGTCCCCTGGCCACCTAGCTAAACTTCATGAGTCTCACAAAACCTTCACCATCGATGGCCACAAGATACCAGTAGCATCCTCTGTCAAACCCTAGGCGTTTACCTGGACTCCTCACTCTCTATGACCCGCCAGGTCAACCATATAGCCTCCTCCTCTGGGTACGCTACCGAACATATTAATGCCCGCAAGTCTTTCCTCACAACCAAAAACCAAATCAAAATACCCTATGCCCTTATAGGATCCAAATCAGACTACTGCAACTTGGCACATCGGAAAAAAGTTCAGACAATTCAAACAATGCACTCCAGGCTGCACTTGACATTGACAGGCATGCTCACATTTCGGGGGGCAGAAAGATTGCCCAATGCCCAATTAAGTTCAAGACACTATCCATCACCTACCGGTGCATCGCCAATGATGCCGCTCAATAACTGGCTGAAAAAATAAAAAAACACTCTTCAACTAGACTGGTAATATCAGCCTACAAACACTGTCTTGTCACACCAAGATACAACAGAAAAAGAGCAGGAGGAGCAAGCTTCCTAAACTATGCACCAGATCTTTGGAACAAGCCTCCCCTCCCCCCATCTGCTAGAAAAACTTTCCTACGTCTTCAGAAAACATCTTAAAACATATCTCTTCAACTTACATTCTCTCTTCACATTGGTACCTGTCCCCTTTTGCCTCCTCTTCCTCTGTAACCAGTGCCTAGATGCCCTTAGGCTATATGCGCTTCTTATAAATGCACAAAATACCTAAATAAATAAATAAATACATACATACCACTATGCAACCGCTTTGGTATCTTGATTACTGAGTGTGGAGATTCGTAAAAGAATCTATCAACAAAGACACAATTGAGTGTAATGAAAAGAGTAATAGCAGTTAGGGTCACGATAGGAGAAAAGGAGTACATTAAAATAAACTCAGCAAAAAAAGAAACAAGAAGTGTAAACGGAGTGAAATAAAAATCCTGGGATGTCCAAAATATAAAATTGCACCTCTGAGCTTCAGGGAATATTCATTACCGAGAAGAGCATGTCAAACTTAACCAACAAAAAAAATGCAGTAGCATAGGAGCTGCAAGTATTAAATGAAAGTATCAATCAGCTTAGAAATTAGGAACATAATGGGCCTCGTTATGAGTCAGTCAGTCTGAAAATAACTGTGGCGGTAAACCCGCCGCCACCGTTGTTTGCAGACCGGCTGATCTCGAGTCCTGCAGGCGGGAGGTGTCATTCCCGCCAGGTCTTACCTGGCTGGTTTAACACCACCCGCCTGTAGGCGGACGTGGAAACACCGGCACCATTACAAGATGGTGCCGTTGTTTCCACTTCCCCATCCCCATGGAGTCCTATAGGACTCCATGGGAATGGGGATTTACCGAATTCCACCTCCAGAATTGCCGAGTCACCAGGGTTGTAATGCCCCGGTGATTCCGGGAATCACAGAGGCGGAATGGTAATACGAGTCCGGCGGTAACCTGCTGGAATTTCCGGCAGGGTTACCACCAGACTCGTAATGAGGCCCAATGTTATCAATACTTCAGTTATAGTGGACAGAGTTGCCAGTAAAGAAGACAGAATAAATAAGATACATAACAGAGAAAGCAATGCGAAAACAAACCTACCAGAAAATGCTTCAACCAGTGCTGGAAATAAACAGGCCCCAAAGGATACTGGCTCCATTTGCTGTGTATCCAAGGAGAAGCATGGAAACATGGTATCCATAATTGACTCATGAACTGAGAACAACCCCCTGAGAGTACAACACAGCCTAAAAAATAAGAACTCGGGCAAGGTGAGGAATTGGCAAGGAAATGAATATGCAACCAAAGTACCAATGGCCATCATTGTAAATAAATGATATAAATGACATTTTATGTTTAAATAACGTGCCAATACTGACTCCCAGTTAATGGGAAAGATTGGATTCCTTTCTTTCTAAATAAAACAAATCACTGTCTACGGAAAAATAAAGGTTGTTACTACGTAATTCTGGGCGACATCCAGACTACGAGCCGTGGTGGCAGCATGGACCGAGGATACTGACACTATCGTGAACCTTGTGCCATGCATGCAGGGAGGATTCCGCCAATGGTTTACTATTCTGCCCTGCCTGTCTCAGACTGCAAGGACTTACCCTGAAACCACTGTTTCGGGGGATGCGGTTTACTCAGTAGAGACCTGCTTTGGGTGGAATCAGCCTGTGTGGGCTTGGCACTTCGGTCTTTTTTGAGGAACGCATTATTCATCAGGAAATATTTATTGAAATCTATATGAATGTGATCTGATAATTTTTACTTGCAGCACATGCTTCTCAATCTGTTTGTAAACGTTCGTTTTTGTTATTGCTATTTTATCAAATATTTTTCATGGAAATTGCTGCGTATTTCCGGAATAAACTTATGTGATATATCCAGACTTAAAGATAGAACTACGGAAAAAAAACTACATAAAGATCCCTATCAAAGACACACATATAGCAGGTTGGTTTCTCTCGTTTCACTTTCGGACCCTCCGTAAATTAAGTGAAGGTATTCAAATGAAGATGGCTCCCTCATCACGACACAAACGCTTCAAGGACGATTAAACTCTGACTTAATACCAGAGACCCATAGTGGCACGTGTACACCAAAAAATAATGGAAAGGCCACCAATGTGGCAACATATTTAAATATTCCTGATCTGAATGGATTGAGTGAACTAGAAATATGCACAGCAGAGAAAGACACCAGTGCAGGGGTTGCAGTGGGGAGTGAATGACATGCATTCCCCACTCCGGCCATTCAGCTCGATGAAACAATATGTAGAAACCGAGTGAGTGATTGCAACTATATTTTGTGCTCTCTTGGAACATCGCTGGGCTAAAGAAATATATGCCTGATGGTGAATGGTTGAATTTCATTGAGTAGATGGACGTGATTTGCTTACATGAAATGTGGAAGATAGATATCTTCATAGAGGGATATGCTACATTTACAGTTCCAGTTACAAAGGGCAATAGGGACCGACCCAGTGGGGGCCTGGCAACCAGGCTAGGAGTGAGGTTTTAAACCTCATATATCACTTTCATTTATTTAATTTAATTGTTTTGATTCTAAAAGAAACTTTTAAATAATAAGCCCCGAACAGGAGGAGCAATACCACTTTAGGAAATACCCCAGGGCCCATAGTTATAGGCCAGAGTGAAGAAAGAGCCTTAACGAAGGCCTGGGGCCTTACTTGAAGTGGTAATGCCCACCCCCCCCCTGCAAGGAGCCTATTACTATTTGTACCCTGCCATAAGATGCTCCGGCGTTTCGGAACAGAAAAACAAAATGTCACACAAAAATGGCCACCGGGGAAGGGAAAACAAAGTCTGTTTTCCATTTCCATGGCTGCCATTGAAAATTAATGTGAAAAAGTAAACAAAATGGCTGCCATGGAAAGGAAAGAAGGGACTACATGTAGTCCCTTCTTCCTTTCCATGACCGGCTGTCGGATATTGGGAGAAGACGCGCTGGGTACAGAAGTGCTCCCAGGGCATCCGTTCCCGAAATGGAAAAAAACGTTGGTAAGTGGGGGCGGGGGAGGCAGGGAGGGCATTCTATTGATGAGGAAAGGAGGGAGGGGAGAGGGGAAAGACCATAATTACCTCATTCCCCAGCAGGGGAAATGGTGGCAGCTTGGATCGGGGGATTACCGCTGGTAATGCCCCTGTTCCGAATCTCCTCATTGGCTAAGAGGCTGCCACTTCCCCCACAGGATACTAATACAAAATCGATTGAAAATGATTATTGAACACAAAACTATCACCTATTTGTTTTTAAGGTAAACATATTAAATATACACATTAAATAATCACATGGCAAACATCAGATACATTGTGTGCGCAATCTGGGCAATGATGGCTTAACAGTTAAACAAATTCGACTTTAAGATCATTAAACACAAAAAAACCTAAAGAAAATAGACAACATTGTAAAATTGTAACATCATTTAAAACCACTGCATCCACGCCTACGTAGCCTACCCTTGGAATTAAGTACACATTAGGTAGTCATTCACCACACGGTTGTTTGCTATACGCCATCTATTTGATTAACTGGCAACTAATCCTTCAAGATCTAGAACATTCACAGTGTGTCTCTACATCCAATATATGCAACATGTACCCCCACTGACTCCGAAATTAAACAGTAATTCCAAAATGCTGTTGTTTTAATGGAGTCTGAGCTATGTACGTATTTGCCACAATAAAGCACGTAGGTCTTTACACTCTGTGAATACATTTTGGGCTGGGTTAAATCTTACCTTGGACCTTACAAATATGACAAGTCCTGGCCTCTAATGGTATCGCTTTATAGGCACCGGTTAGTGCTAAGAACAGTAGCTGGTTTATTCTTAATTTCAACATACTATTACGAACGGCAGGGCTTGGGCTCTGTCCGTGTTGGGTTTGAGTGTTCAAGTAATCATGCACTGCATTTGCCATGTAACTGTATGATCGGAGGGTTTGTAGGTGCAAGTAGTTGTTCACCCAGTATCATTGTTTGAGCCTTCTGCTGAAATGGCTTTCAAACATTTCATAGCGGGTACCACGGCTAAAGTCTGGAAACCAATTTATTAACTTTAATATCTCATCATTCAGACCTGCAATCTCCCCCTCATTGCTTCCTATAGTAGTAATCCTGTCTCTACAAGCAGTCAATAAACAATCATATTTTGGTGAGAGGGTTAGAAAAGGGGAGGTCTGCGGAGATCAGAACATCCAGGGTGTGCCCTGCAGACTGAGTCGGGCTAGAGGAAAGAATAGAGAGAGAGAGAGAGAGAGAGAGAGAAAGAGAGAGAGAGAGAGAGAGAGACTGAGAGAGAGAGAGAGAGAGAGAGAGAGAGAGAGAGAGAGAGAGAGAGAGAATTGCAGCAGAGTTTTCGAAACAGTTCTTAAGAAGGGCTGGTAGCATCCAGGTGGATGTTCAAGTCTCAGAGGAGGAGAAGTTGAGAGGTAGAGGCAAGGAGCAAGGAGGAGAGGGCATCCCACTCAGAGAGGAAGAGGACAACCTGACCAGGCTACCTGTAGATAGTGGCCACAGTAAGAGAGAGGCCAGGAGAGAGACAGGGCCTGCAGACCAGACATTCAAAGGATGTGTAGTGCTGCATTAGAATGATAAAACCAGGAATCCACTCCACGAAAATCAAGTCTACACACTGTTAGAGATCTTTTTGGTCAATATTTTTAGTATCTTGTGATATTTTTCTTTTTTTTTTATATAGCTCTATAGTTGTATGTTGTTAGCTCTTGGTAATATATTGTGGTAAGTTTATGAACTTCTGAACACTGTGTAATAACGATTTTACCAGGGCCGATAATGGTAAGCAATTACTGGACTAAGTCCACTCTTATCTGCTTGCGGTATCTTATGAACAATACCACTTTATGTCCTTTTGGTTGTGTTTCAAAATATGTTTTATCATTTCACATCACAACATAGTTGTATTCACAGACATGCATAGCAATTCTAAAACACTCAACTCACAACAAGCAATTTAACTTATGTTTTACTACTTTTGGTAATGTGAATTACTGCCTGCAGTAAGATGAGCTTACAACCTGTAGGACCTCAGCCTATGTGATAATACAATAATTCAGACACATAATAAGAATACTGAGGGTAACTCGTTTTTTTTCCTTTTGTGGCTTTATAAAATGTTCCAATTCAGAAAATGAACAAACAGGTGCATTATGCTGTGCTACATTTTACAGTAATTTATACTTGAAAATGGATAAAATGCATTTCATTAGAGATCTCGCACACATTTTATAGCGTTTCTACAAATAAACTACAACTACACATTTGTTGCTGGCTGGCTAATGCATAGTCATCTGTAACCTTGAATGTTTCCTTCACAATTCTTGGCAGATATGAGCCTCTTGGCTTAACAAAAGCTTGCTTCATAAATGGGAAGGCACGTAAAATATAGATTGTGAATTGCTTTAAGAAAACAGAGCTATTTCTATCTCACAAAAGCCTGTAAAATGCTTCTTCCATACATTACAGGATCCTCAATTACTGCATAATTAACAAGATCTGTTGGGTCAGTACATTCTTGGACCCCAAAAATTAGGATAGCCCTTCACTGCTTTGGCCGGCGATACTCTCCCCTTTTCGTCTACTGGACAGTATAGGACAGGAGAATACTTATCAAATACACTCCCTTTTTGCTTGGAACTAACAAGCCAACCTTTCATCTCCCAAAGTCAGCCAGAGGGAAAGAACCTTGGGGTCCGCTCTCTGCCAGTCCGCCTGCTTCCTTTGCCAGTGAGTGAGTGAATCCCGAGCCCTTTCTGCTCAAGCCCTTTTTCTAACACTCGTGTGTCATTCAAAGAACCTCCCCTTTGATTAATCAGCCCATTAAATAGCAGGTGATTTCCTTTGTGGTTTTGCACAAGATTAAAGCTGCAGCAATGAATAAAAATGTTACATTCATCCAGCGCCATTTCCTCCTTCCCCACAAATGAACAATGGAGCCAGTTTAAATGAATCAACTTGTGTTGAAACCCTGTCACGTATTCACTGCAAAACAAATCTAATTCTACATTTCCTACATTTCCAGTGGACTTTGCACAACTGAAACATTTTTACATTTTATGAAATGGGCCACTTTACCCCAATGCACCAATGTTTTGCACTCATGAGCAATGGTCTAAATTGCATTAAATATTAGTAGGCAAGTAGGTTATTGGGTCATGGATGTTAGTAATCCTACTGCAAATGATAAAACCTGTTGTGCAGGGTCAAATTCAGATTGGCTGGCATGTGCTTTATGTGTTATCATAGCCTGAGCCTCACACATGAGTCTCACACCCTTGGCCCTAATTAAAATTCAAACCTTTGCCAAAATGTGGATGATGCAATGTGGATCGACCCTTGTTGAAATTCAGAATAGGGAAAAGTATTTCCCTACTACATTACCCTACAACCCCCACCGTGACGGTTGATTCTGGGTACATAGGAGTTCTTGTAGCCATCGGGAAAGGGTGTGTCGAAACTCGTGACAGAGTTGGCCATGAACCAAGTCTCGGTGAGCCGAGTACATCCAAATCAAGCTCTTCCAAGAGATGGAATCTGTCGGAGGAATGTTTGATAGCTGAAAGAGAGTTTATTGGGGTTGTTTTTTTACAGTTTGCTGTATGCTTGCTCTGAAACGGCACATTGCACTTCCGGACTGATGACCCATGATTCTGCTTTGCGTTTGTCTGTGCTCTGTATTATCGATGAACATTGTCTATTACATGCTGTTGTTATCATGTTTTAAAATTATTTAATAAAAAGAATTGTAAAAAAAAAGAGTTAATAAATGGTTGGCAACTAAAATAGCCCATTTTCTACTTTGTGGTACTTGTTATTTTATTTATCTGACAATGATTGTATTTTTTTACATTTCGGATGTTTCTTCCGGTCGAATTGGCATTGACAAAGGTCATGTGACATCACTTTCTACGATGTTATATGATTATACACCCTCTGATTTCATCGAGTGAGCGATGCCACTTCTACTACCCCAGGCATTCTGTTGAATTGATGTCCCTTATCATAACTCGTTACAGACGTCAGAAGCAACAATCATAAAACTGGGTTTCAGAACCCCAATGCGTTTTTCACCTCAATACTTATCATTTCTTTTTATGCACATTTCGCCTAGCTTTGGGAGGGGCTTATACGAGGCTCTACTTTGTGGCCCAGCAAGCTCCTTTTTCAAATCCCAAACAGGTGGCATGGGAAAACTGTGAGGGTCTGCCTTCAGGACTTTCTGGGCTTGACACACTTGCAGTATGGCCCATTGTCGACACAATGATAAACCTATAAAAAGAAACATTCAGCACTAAAGTCCGTTCCAGGGGTCACCAGAGTTTGCAACTGCGACCTCTGAGGTGTCTCGTGCGACCTCTGTGGTCTTCCTTGTGACCTCTACAAAAAAACACTAAAAAAAGTGTTTTTTTTGTAATGCAAGCTCCTGGGCTGTGGCCAACACCATGTGGCTCTTTACCCCTGGAGTGGCTGGCTTTCTTGTTCAGGCCCCTTAAAATAAAGAAGAAAAATAAGAACAGGAGTGCCACAAGTATAATACTTTCTGCAGTGACCCTAAATAAGAAAGTATAGGCATAACAAATAATGTGTCTTTCTGGAATTCTATGCAATAATTCCTAGACTCATTAAAGGTTTATTTTAGGCACACTTCAGAGGTTGAGTCACTGATTTCGTCTGTTTGATAAATGAGTACCAACACAGGTTGGGTGATATTGTGTGTATATTTTTTCTATATAAAGCGCTTAAGCGTAAGTGCTATATAATGACACATCATTATCATTTGGTTATGGACGTCTGCTTGCATTCACAGTAATTTGGTAATATGGGCCTTTACACACTGATCTTAACAATGCATATAGCGATCCATTCTTGTATGAAATGTACATCACATCATAGTGATATCATAACCATAGTTTTCGTAGTGTACAATGCTATGTGATGCCACTTCCTGTTTTATCAACGGGTGAAAGGTCGTGTTCCATTGCTTCCCGCGATATCACTTTGGGGTGGGGTCAAATGACATCACGTCTGGTGATGTCATCAGGGGTCAAGGGTCATGTGATGTCACTTCCGCTACCCCTGGCATTTTGGTGAAATGACGTCCCTGATCCGTTCATGGAACTGCTGTAAGGCTTACTTGTTGTTCAAAGACCCCTACTGTGGGATTTGGGGGTGATCCAGAAGGCCGGGTTGGTGTGGGTGTCAACTATTGAAAGAAAACTAGCGACCTGAATACATTTAATAACAATCAGAGCTAATATTATACCACATTTTCTCTTCCTGTGAACTGAAGAGTCTTCTAAATAAGTCACATGCAAAGCTCGATAATTAACATAATAGATGTTCCAAACAGTCCTTCTTTATACATTTTCTTTTTTCTTTTTTTTTCTTTCTTTAAAGGATTTTTGAATTGCAAAACCTGCACAGAGCTTTAAGCAGTTACTTTGTTTGGGCCGCGTCACGCAGGCAATATAGATAATTGCAGGTAATTTTCTTCCTGCGTCTGATCAGTTGCTCTGGAGCCATTATGATGGAAAAAGTGCATAACAGAACCTTGTCTCCCCCTTTGAGCTAAATGTTATACACAGAAACAATGTGCTTGCAATTCAGATCTGAGAGACATGAGAGGAGCTCATTATTAGCGCAGTCTCTGGGTTCCTTCAAACAAAAGAGATTGAAAATAGCAGGTTATTTTCCTATCTACGAGCTTCTAGCTTCCGTTTAACCAGGGTATGGGGAGAGCCGGATTGTTGCAGGACATTTTATCAAGAGTGGAGTGTGGATCCTTGACTTCAGAATTCACACTGGATTAAAACCTTATTTTGGTCAAGGGTCAGGCTGCCAACCTTTGATCCATGCACGTTTTGGGGTGTGAATACATATTCTGTTCATCCAATGTTTATATACAGAACCTGTATTGTTATTTCTGCTTGTACCTTTGATTGCAGCTTAGTCTGAGACATCAATATTTATTCTTCAGCCGCTATTGAATTTACTGTCTCGGAATCAGATTGCAAATGTTCCCTCCAGGTGAATATGCTTGAGGAGAGAGGATTCAGTAAAGTTAGCATACACACCACTGAGAAAGGTGGGAACAAAAGATGCAGCTGTCCATTTTCTGTACCACCCAGACCAGTGCATAGCACACATTTTGGAGGGGGGGGGGCTGCAAGCCGTGCTGAAGAGGCCACTCCCCACGCTCCGGAAGAAATCCCTGGTCATACCACACTTTGGCCTGGCCTTCATTACCACAATTGTTCACTATACATGATTATCATGCTCTTGCAAGGGCACAACCACACTTGAAGAAAGCTATAAGTATGTGTTTTCATTCATTACACAACACACTTTCTGAGAGAAATTGACTAAAAATCCAGAGCATTTTCAATTGTTTTGCCTGGTAACACCAATCCAAATATCCAACACATAAACGTCATTGTGAGTGCACAGGAACCATAATGCTTTAATGTAATGCTTTGCTATTAAACAGCCATGCCACAATGAACACCTGTACAAGTGGATGCACAATTTAGGAAAGTCTAGATGCCTAATAAACATATTACAGTAAAACTTGTGATGCCACATTAAGACATGTATGTAACCTGTTAATCAAGCTTTGCATTATGTGTAATTGTTGTTCCCTGATACCCCTGGGTCTGGTGCACATTATAAATGAATAAACTAAACTAAACTAAACTAAACATACCTAGACTGGTTGCACCAAAATGCCAGTCAAAGCAACAACACGTGTCATGTTTTTTTTAATCACATATGCCCACAAAAGATATACAATGCCATAGTAAGAAACAGCTAGACTGGATGCACCCAAATGCTAGTCTAACCAGATAATTACAATTATCAGGACTGCTTTATCAGATATGCCCAGTAAAAAAAAAAAAGTCAAGCCACAGTAAGAAATGGCTAGAATGGCTGCACCAAATGGCAAGTATAGCTAATAATAACACATATCATGCCTGCTTAGCATGGACATGAATGGCAATTATGATTGACCTCCATGCCCCTCTTTCTTTCCCCAGTAGTTACCTATGAGGCACGTTGACACATAGGTAAGTGCTGGGATGAGGAAGAGTAGTATAAGGAGTAATGAAGATTATAGGTAACTAAGCCAGACATTACATCCATGTCCCTCTACCTCATCCCAGTACTTGTGTATCAGGTAAGGTGCCTCATACACAATTAATGAGATAAGGAAGTGTAGTGCTAGGAATAATGAAGATTACCAATAGGTAACACAGGTATTAAACACAAGCACTCACCATTCACCATACACTCACACATGCACACGCAGTCACCCAAACCTTTACATCTGCATCCTTTCAACATACACTCACATATGCACACCCAGACAGCCATCCATACACCATGCACTCATTTACTAATTCACAAACATTACATTATATACATATACACACTTACATGCATGCACACACATTTACACAAAATAAATGTTCTTACCTTTGAATGTGTTGATCCAGGATAGGGAACAAGGCCTCCATCTCCCTGCAGCAGGAACGCTTGTTCCATCATGGAGCTGAAGGACACCATGTCACGGTGTGTGGGGGACCTCTATGACTACAAAAAGAGATTGTTTCTTTTTGAAGTCACTCTGCCTTCATAATTAAATTATTTCCATTATGACACTGATTTCCATAACAGAAATAATGTATTCATGCCTTCGTAACGAGATTCTTTCCGTTTCAGGACAGTATCGGAAATCATTTCTTAATGAAGTCAGAGTGACTTCAAAAAGAAACAATTTCTTTTTGAAGTCGAAGGGGACACCCCCACCAGGACATATGGCAGCAAAACTGCCCACACCACAGGGACTGCAGGGCCACGGCTAGGCAACTGACCTGCACATTTCTGCCCAGATGTTCTCATGAACTCCGGGCAGAAATGTTTCAACTGAGCAGTTGGGTCCATGTGGATCCATTCTCCCCACAAGATGAAGTTGTCCACTTTACACTCCTCCCAAAAACACTGCAAAATAGGTGTCTCAGGGAAAATGTTGGTGCCCCTGTTAAGCACCTCAGCAGCACCAGGTGAAAATGTGTCTGCTGAGTCAGCCGAGCTATGTGTTCCTCCCACCACTAGAGAAGAAAGCCTGTGTAGCCCCATCCCTCGGAGGTGGGAATGGTCAATGATTCTTCTTCTTCTTCTTCTTCTTCTTCTTCTTCTTCTTCTTCTTCTTCTTCTTCTTCTTCTTCTTCTTCTTCTTAACAGTAATAATAATAATAATAATAATAATAATAATAATAATAATAATAATAATAATACATATTGTTATACTTCATTTGACAGGGTGACCCTCCACAAATAACCACAACTAACCATCGCAAATAACCACACAAATACTCACGATGACCCGGGCAGTACGTGTGTTCATTGAAACTTTGCAAATAGCTTGGGCCAAGGATTTTAAGGTGGGTAGTTCTCAGGACTGAGAGAGTGCTTGGGGAATTGGCGCTAGGACCAACCCTCACTGTCTCCACTTCCCCAGCCTCTTCCATAATTCACTAACCAAGGAATCCCTAACGGGGATGTTAGTTGCTATTTGTTTGGTGATTCCTATCTGTCTGTTTCTGACATATTCTTTTTGGGGACATCCCTAAAATAATAGATAACTGGCTCTGTGGAGTATTCTAGGCTTTCCCTAACCCAGCCTGCTTAGTAGTTTTAGGGAGTTAGGAATGGTGTCACGCTTATGTCTCCCACACCCATTCTCGACTGCCCCTTTTCAACACTGGTATCAACATATTTTCTGCTATGACCATACTACTGTCCCTCTGACCTTTCACTCCTCCTTTCCACCTCCACCCTGACCTCTCCTCTCACTTCTCAACTCCATCCTTTTTTACTGTCACTATGTCCTGCTACCTCTGTTGTTCCTTTCCTCCCACTCTACTTTCTTGACTCTTGCTACAGGTGCTCCCTCTATTCTTACCACTAGCTCCTTCTATTTTCCCACTCCCTGTTCCTTCTACTACCCTTCGCAACTTCTGTTCTTACTCTGTTATTAACACTATCCCTTCATTTGATTCACCTCCTCCTCCTGCTACTACTATGATCAATCTATTTATCTTTCCACTAACTAGTGAGCACTATGGCCCTCTACTACCTACTATCAGCACCAACAACCACTCTAGGGCATGTTTTTCCACTATGCCTGCTACCTTATGTCTCTTCTCCCATCTGCTTCTACTACCTCTGCCACTACTACCACTTTCACTCTGCTACTCCTACTCTACGTCTACACCTCACACTCTCCACTCTCACAAACAAACTCTTCACAGGCCCCCTCCTTATAATAGCCTCTGCACTCCTTTCGCTCTCAACTCCTCTGGTCTCTCGGACGTTGTCCTCATCCACCTCCTGTGCTCACCCAACTAACACACCCTTAATCATTCACATGCACCTACTTAAATACCCCATACTTTGCCAGTATTGGCTACTTACCCCATCCAATAAACTTACTTGTCTCCAGGGGGTGCATCATGTGAAGGGGAGAGGGAGGCCTTAAAAAGTCTTGTAAGCCCAACTCCCTTTGCCCTTGTATGGCTGTTTTCAACTAGAACTAGATTGAGTGCAGGGCACTATGTTACTCAAGACCTTTTTTAGAGGCCAGTTTCCACCTTCTCCCAGAACAATGCATGATTACCTAGTGGGTCAGCATGTTCTTTATGGAGGCTATTATTTATTATTTTTTAAATCCCTGGTGTCAAAGTGAGTTTGCCCCCAAGCCCTCCATGAGGGCCTCCTTCTATACAAATGTTTTCCTGTTGGGCTAGTGGGGCAGCTCACTCGTGCAGGCTCCAGCAGGCACAGTTTGCCGGATGCTCCCAGGTGTTGTTGTCGCGGCATCACCTGGTGCCGTGTACCACATTGCTGCATCTGCGGCCAGTGTTGCTGCTGTCGTGGCACCCACTGGTGCCCGTGTATACTGTTGTGAATCCAGTGGCACTGCCATTGGGCCGAGCTTGGCCATTCCTGGTAGCCCACTTCTTGGGCTCCTCTGCGATGTTGCAGTCACCATCCAACATGGTTAGGAGGGAGTCTGCCTGCACCCAAGCACCAGGGAAGAGGGTTGTGGTCATGCTCCCTCCCCCCTTTGACAGGGCCGCAATGCCAGACCTGATACATTTAGCTCGGGAGCAATGGAGTGCCTCAAAGGTCATACAGAAAAACATTGTTAGGGAGAATTTACTTTGTCATCATATAAACAATAGAAATAATTGTCACAAGACAACATATCCATGGGGGTGTACAAATGATAGTTGGAATCTGTTTTACACCAAGTTGTTTTTGGACGAGCCAGATCTTCAAGCCTTACCAGAAATAAAGAAAACATGGAAGAATCCATATTGTCCTCAGGATGGAGTTCCAGGGACTGGAGTGTAGCATGTTAAAGACCCTTTCTTGGTTCCGACCTTGTGAGCCAGTCTAGTTTCCAACTGGTGATGGTCTTACTGCAAAGTAATGGTGTGTCACCCAATGTTTTCAGTTTGAACGTTAGTTAGGCTGGTGTTCCAGTGGTGAGTGCATTGTAGGTGAGGCATCCAATTTTGAACCAGACCCTAACAAGGTTGCGGAGCCAGTGCAATGAATGCAAGCTGGGCTGATCCGGTACAGTTTCTCAAACACAGTGGTGAGGAGAGCTGGTTTCTGTTGGGCCTCTTTGTTGGGTTCCATGTGTGCCCTGCAAGGAGAGCATTTACCCCATCAATATGTGAGATCACTAAGACCTGCCCCAACATTCGGACGTCCTGGGGAGGGAGCATAGGCCTGATCTTGCAGAATAGAGCAATATGATACCGAGTTGTTTGAGAGTTTGCCTCGATGTTTTGTTGGAAGTGTAGATTGTTATTCGCGATGAAGCCTGGGGATTTATCTCAGTGGGGGAGGTGAAGGTTGTACCCATCCAAGTGCATTTAATCTTTGAGTGGGTTCCTGATTAGAGGGGTGGCCGAGGAGTATGAATTTGTTCACAGTGCATTTAAATTTTAAGTAGACACTGTTCATCCATGTTTGAATGGTTGCATTGTTTGAGCAAAAGTGAGCAATATATTGTGCTGCTTTGGACCTTTCGGTGCAACTGTGAATCATTGGTGTATGGGTGTATTGCAAGAATGGGTCATATAGGAATGATCCCAGCTGTTCCATTTAGGGGATATGGATGAATGTATGCCTTAGGGACATGACACATGCCCGGATGGTGTTCAAACCTGATGGGGTCTGTCTGGAATACCTGGTGTCTGCCAGACAGGTAGGGTGTGAACCATTTCAGGATGGTATAAAACAAAGGCCATCATGTGTGCAAGAAAGGGGACTCGTGTGTGACGGTTGGGCATGTGGAACACAGCCGAGAGTTCTAGGAGGACTGCAAGGCATCTTGTCGATAACCTGAGCAGCGTCATTGACCAACTGGATGGTGACTGCTTCAATGCTGCATTTGGGGCAGAACCTGGATTGGTAATCCCAGAGCAGACTGAGTTACTCATTTTCTGTAAGTGATATTTTAGCAATTACTTTCTGTTTGAATTTGCTGATAAATGTGAAGCTTGGTATCAGCTTATAGAGGGAGATATAGACTATCCTTAGAAGAGCAGAGAAGTTAATTCAGGCTTTTACTGACTCTGTGTAGATATAGCGAGGGGTGTCAGTGGAATTGGCACACTAGATGTGGATCCTGATGGTATGATTGTGTTGATAAATAACTTACTGATACCCCCTGACTTCACCGATGGTTTTGGAACACTTGGTTCTTGGGTGTGGTTTGAGCAGTGTTTGACTGCTGCCAAAAGGGCCTTGCTCCTGCTGAGGCTGCCGCAGTAGTGTAAAAAGTAGCCTTGGATTTCAATATCATGATATGACATTTGCAACGTAAGACCTTGACAGATGCAATGGCCTCTGGATTGGGAGTCTTGCACCATCATTTGTCAAGAGCTCTAATGGACTGTTTGTTGAGAGAGAGCTCTTGAATATTCCAGGGAGAACGGTTCGGTTCTGGTGAAGCCCAACTGTGGCAGAGCAAAAGAATCTGCCCACTTTTTGGTGGTTTGGCAAATGGTTTTCAACAGCGAGGTGACATTTGCAGAAGTCAAAAAACTGGCGATACTGTTCTCTAGCGCCTCCACTGGAAGGTTGTCTTCCTTCCGCACACTATGGCTCTTGAAGATGCATATGTTGCCAGGAAACACCGGGTTAAATGAGACGAGCTAAATGCGGGTCTAATTGAGAAGTTTTTTAGCAAGGCTATGCTTGGTCTATCATTCCAATTTGGTATATGGAGTTAGCAACTGTGTCCTGGGCGTTCTTTCAGAACTCTGACACCATTGTAATGTAACTGTTCATGCCGTTTGAAACTGTAACCTTTAAGGTTCAAAATTGATAGTGCGTCACAGTGTACATTATTAAATATTTATATCTACCAATGTTTGCAAACTGAAAAATATTGGATCTACATAGAGACCAGCCTGACCACATCACAACCTGACCTGCATCAAAACGTCTTCAGTTCTTTGGTAACTGGAATTATGTGGCTACGCAGTAAAGAGTAACTGTGATGTCGTGCAGACAACATAAACAACAAAGGGGTCCACCCCCCCAAAAGAAATTCCCCATCTCACCCCAAAAGAAATTCCCCATCTCACAGCAAGTTTATTTCAACGAAATATCGTGTTTTTCCTTTATAGAATTTTGTCAAGGCTGTCTATATATTTGCACACCATCTCCAAGAAAAATAATATACAATAAAGCTAACATTTGTGAGAGTGCCAGTGTAATAAAGGAATGTTGTGAACACTCCACAGCTTTACACATCCCAAAACATATTAACAATGTGAACAAATATGAAAAAGAAAACGTATATCTTCACGTAGTTCAATGATCATGTTCAAGGTCTGCATGTTAAGGAAAACGTTCCTCTATTTGGAGAGCTGCTACTAAATTTAAGCAACTATCTCTCTAGTGTTACTAAATTTGAATTATTCAAATAATATTCATGCAGCTGTTCATCAAACCCTGCTGTAAATCACGGGAGGCTTCAGAACGCTGCAGCGTGATTATTGATGAGGATTCTGGCTACACAGTACAAGTTGTCTGCGCTCAGGACATTTCATTGGCTCCGTGTGGTGAGATGGGTTAATTCACGGTGTTGTTTCTGACTCATAAAGCTTTTTTTGGACCCACCCTATTTTTTTTTTATTTGCATGACTTATTTTCCACTACTCCAACATACCTATTGAGGCTTTGGGTGATGCCTATTTTCACTGTTTAACTGATTAATAGGAGCCACTCAGGAGGTCATCCTTCTCCTATTTGGTACCCCAGTATTGGAACTGCCTACCAACAGAACTTTGAAATCTTGAAAATCACCCTGCATTCAGAGAACAACTGAAAATTGGACCCTTTCAACGATCCGTCTCTGCTTGCTTCCTTTTTTAGTGGGTTGGGTCTTAAACCTGGAACTGGAGCACTAGAAGGCTGCCTCCTCTCGAAAATTAAGTGGTCGTTTGAACCTTTTACCGCACCACTAGGGTAGAAAAAGTACTTACCTGACTTTAACCCATAGCTGCGACTTGACTATAGACTTTGGACCGTTTACACCAATGGGGATATTTCTGCACACATGTGTACTACTCTAATGTGAACATAAAGGAAAAGAGTGTTTACCCTTTATTTGTCTTATTTTTTGTGTGCCCTTTTAGTCACAATTTATCCACCAAAGTCTGGAAGTTTAGCATTTAAGTAGGATTTAATGTGATAAGTTACTGCATTGCACTTCTGCCTATTGAAAAAGGTTTTGCTTACTGTATTTATTATGTGTTCAATTGTATTCAACCATTTGTAAGGAGTGCATTCAGACCCTGTAGGTCTGCCTTTTGGGGCATTGTTTGGAAACGTTAATGCCTTCACTCCCTCTGTGTACTACAATGCCTTTATGTTCTTCTTGTGTAGTAATGTGAACTAGAGTTTGCGGAATTGCAGTAACCGTGTATGCAGTGGCATTTTGCATCCTGAAAATGGGTGAATTAAAGTTGTGTTGATGCATCGTTGCCCTTCTTCTCCACACCCCTTATCTTTATAAATATTGAGTTCACCATTGTTTACCATCTGGTATAGGTAATACATTTAGTTTAGGAGTGAGAAGGGTAGACCCTTTACAGTCTTTCTATAAATAAAGATGCAGTGAATTTAAGCTTAAGTACTTATTTGATCTATATATGCATGTGTAACCTTAATAGACACTATATATGTTCACTATATCTCTGTAGTGTATTCTCTTGGGTTGTCTTTTGGGGCCAGCTGTACCTCACCACCAGCCTACATTTCTCCCTTAAGGGAAGTCTAACTGGAATGCCATACCTACCCATAAAGATAGTTTGGTCTATATTTTCATTGGATCCCTCTTTTCTTGTTCAGCTTTTCATGGCCGTGGGACACTCTCCTAATAGTTGTGCAGCATTGTCTATGGTAGTATACTTTCTCTTAGCATAGTGTAGCAGCAGTAGGATATATTCACTTGTTCTTGCGGTTTTTAGGTTTAGGTTCTTGGGGTGGCTCCAGAGTTGTAGGTTCTCTCTGTGTGCTTAATTTCTCACTGGTCTCAATTTCCTACATGTGTGGTTCTGTCATGGGGTATCTGCGAAGCAGGGAGGGTAAGAAGGTGGGCTTGGAGTAGGATGAAGAGTTGTTTTCTCCATTCGGGGGAGAGGGGGGATTCCCACTTGTTAGATGAGGACTGGGGGACTTGGATCTGTTTGTTGGTACTTGTTTACTGGCCTGTAGTATCAAGGATCTTTTGCGTTGATGAAGGAGCCCAAGGTATTGCAGAGGCTGTAAAAGAAGATGTGAGAGAGGAGACAGTGCCATTGGAGGAGCCCTTTACTACCTGTGGACATCCAACACATTCAGAATCAATAGAGGAAGACTATGAACAGCTCCTATGTATGTCGCAGGCATGTGGAAGAAGTAGTCTCCACCCAGTAAGGTGAGAATGATGAGGATGAGGCGGAGGTCTGATAGGAGGAGACCCGGAGGAAGACAAGCCTGTGGAGGCACTGTATCATGTGCTGTGCCTACCTGTGAGGAAAGAGGTGGATAGATGAAGGGGATGAGGAGATGTGAAGGAGGAGCCTCAGCCTGAACCTGCTTGTGTAGAGGAGTACATTCATGCTCAGGAGTAGCTGGAGGGGGAAAGAACTTCCACTCAAAGAGCACAGGGTGTGGGAATAGTTGGAAAACGCAACCAGGGAAATCTGCCAGGGAAGGAGACTAAATATGTCCAAATGGTGGATGGTTGGAAGAGGGTGAAATGGGGGGGAAGTGAGAAAAATGAAAAGGTTGTCCTATGGGTTTGACAGTCAAGAGAAACCACTTTTGTGGGTGCCACAAAAACATCTACCAGGAAAATAATTCCCCTGCCTCTGAAGAGCCAACGTATAACCTGGCTGCTATCAACACCCTCTCCAGTAGTTGTCAGAATTGAACAGGTCCCAGACACTTCCATGAAACCAGGGTGCAGCGTGTCAGTGGGTCTGGGCATGCCATGCTGGAAACCCTGCACCCAACCCTTCTTCAAAATGTTTGCCAATACCACCGTCATCTGTGGCCAGCAGCAGACTCCTATTAACAGCACAGCCCCAACAACTGCCTGGTGTGATGCCCGTCTGGCAATGCCCACCCTTGCAGGAGAATCCCTGTATTGCATGATAAGTCATTCTGGGAACTATTGTCTTTCTTGCAGGCAGAATGTTGATTGATTGTTTGTTTGTTATGTGCTTATACACAAGTGTTTCAAAGTACAACAATGCATGGTAGGGGAAGACTTAAGGAAGACAAGACAAGCAATCTTACTAGCCATGATTCGGCTGGCACGGCTAAACACCCATGCACCATAGAATGCAGCTATGGCTATGCCAATTCGTTCTAGCAGTGCACATAACCATCCACACTGAAACACCTGACGTACCTCAACACCTCTGGCACTAGCAAACACCGACTACCACCGAAAAGATAATTTGGGATAGCTGGGCACACATCAACTCTTCAGCAATAGCACTCTATCCCAAACTACCAACAGCACCCTTCCACGTGCCTGACTTTTGGGCTATTTAGTGGAGCCTAGCCAGCCATCTAAGTCCTAATCCAGCAAAAATGCACACAAGCATCTCTTAATATAAACTCTTAGAACCTCCACCATATTGACTGCGGACACCAAGGGCATTCTAAGCACAAAACACATTGAGGCCATACAAATGGGGAAAGAGCGGTATATAAATAACCAAATACAATACAATACAATGGTACAGTCAGATCATGCGGGTGCACAGAAAAGGGAGTGTGTGAGGGGGCAATAGGGACCAAGTGCACCCAGTCCTGTCAGAACATGGGTTAAGTGCAGAGAGTTACCACTCTCATGTGTAGTAATCTAAGTGCAGTACTGCTACGGCAAGTGCAAGGCCTAGGGACAAGTGCAGGAGACTGGTGAGTAGAGCCTGGGACCTGTGAGGCTCGGAAAGGTACACCACGCAGCCAGTCAGTGAAACTGAGCAGAAGTAGAGGAGATAGAGTGACAAAGCAAAAATAGGTGGTTAGCAGGGTAGAAGGAGAGAGAAGGAGGAGGCAAAGAGGAAAGTCTTGAGGAGTTTCCAGAACTTAAGGAGATCCGGCACAAGGTGAAGAAAGTCAGGGAGGCTGTTCCAGTGGGAGGCTGTTGCAGAGGGAGGCACCTGCAGTGGATAAGGATCTTCCACCAAGTCTCTGCTTGGAGAAGAGGCTCAACCGCAGAGAGTTGGAGGAAGATGAGCAGAGAACTCGGGAAGGAGAGTATTTGGGAAGAGAGCATTGCAGAAAGAGCAGCCCAGGCCCCAAAAAGCCTTGTGAACAATGCAAAGGGTCTTGAACTTAATACTTGCAGCCACTGGGAGCCAGTGGAGGGATTTCAGCGATGGAGGGATGCAGTCCATGGGCTTGAGGGCAAGGATAAGTCTTGCGGTTCTGTTCTGGAGGGTAGAAGAGGGAAGGTTGAGAAAGATGCTGTTGCAGTAGTCTAACCTAGAGAGGACCAGAGCCTTGGGGGGAAAGTGAGAAAAGGTAGAATACCTCTGAGAAGGTGCAGTTGGTAGTAGGACTTTTTATATATGTCCCCAATGCGAGACAAGAAGGAGAGAGTGGAGTCGAAGATGACCCCCAGATTTTTTGCCTCATTGGTAGATGGAGGCGCAGGGCCAAGGAAGGCCGGACACAGAGAAAGAAGGAAGGCGGGAGCAGGGGTCTCATTGTGGACAATCTCTATCTTACTGGCATTGAGGCAGAAGTTGTTTGCAGCACACCACGACTGAAATGCGGACAGACAGTCAGGTATGAGTGAGGAAGAGGAAGAGGCTCAGGGTAGCCATTGCAAAACCAGGGGGATAGGTTAGATACCTGGGGGACACCGCACGTAGAGAGAGTGATAGGTGAGTGAAAGGCCCCCAATTCCACCTGGGATAGGCGGTCAAAGTGAATGGAGGATAGCCAGGCCAGGGTCTGATCAGTAGTGCCCAAGGTATCACAGAGTTCTGCGACCGGGTTGGTGCGGTTCAATGTATCGAAGGCAGAGGAGAGGTTTTGTAGAATGAGGACATAAGGAGAGTTAGAATCAAAAAAACAACCAACAGATTCAGTGTGGAGGGTAAGCTGAGAAATAGCGAAGTTCTCCAAGAGTTTTCCCAGTAAAGGAGTGATAGGATCAGGTGTGGAAGGGTCAGCAGAAGTTTTTTTTTTTTTTTAGGAGAAGGTGAACAATGAGTGCTTAAGAGCAGTGAGGGAAACTTGTCATGTGTCTTGACCCACGTTTGAATTATTAGGCTACAACATTTGGTGCTGTGGGCTTAGAAAATCCAAGATGGCCGAAAAGCCCACATTTGCGCCAGAATCCAGGAAAACCGTGCAGTTTTCCGCACACCAAAATGGTCACCTGACCTGCCACCCACCAGTACGAGCGTGATGGGCCAGAAGCGCCATGAGTGAAACGTGGTGCCAAAGGAAAAACCGCAGTGCCTGTTAGCTCAAAAAGCACTTTGAAATCACCTTTGTTTCTCTGAAATGCAAGCTCAAAATGCCTATTCAAACATTGCAAGATATTCACAAATCTTACTGAACACCAGCAGACGTCTGGCAGAATGAAGTCTTGTGTGCATACCAAATCTGGAAAGATGAAGAGCATAAAAAAATGTTCATAACAAAACTGGCTGAGCTGTGTATGTCAGCAGCTTAAGTGAAATGGGATTTAAAGCCACTAAAATCGAAATGTTTAAAATAAATGAGTGACCTACTTTTGAGTGTCACATAGGTTGAAACTGCTTAAATGTCATAGTTTTGAACTTAGAATCAGCGTTCTAGCTGCATGCGTAAAAATTGTAAGTTTGATTTGAATGAAGAAAAATTGGAACCAAAAGTGACACTTGGCTAAAGCCTGACTTAAAGGGACTGAATTCTGCCCGGCAACTACCCCCGACAGGAGTTGAAACTTGCCCAGCAACTGCATTCCCAGGCCTGGCCTCCCTTCTTCTGCACCACCAAAAGGAGATCACACCTCTCTGATTGAATCAGAGGAGGGGCACCTGGGACTGCAAGGGAAACAGAACAATGAACCTTCCTTGGCTCAGGCAAATGTTAAATTAGGGGGTCATAAATGGCTTCCTCTTGGAAGAAACTGGGAGGAGCAGTGCCTCTGTGAGCAAGCTGAGCTTGGAGGAATTGGACAAACCAGAAATTCCACCATGTGCTTTGGGAAACCACACCCCTCTAGGCCAGAGCATCATTTTAAAAAGATGGATAATTCATAGTACGAAATTGTCAAAATTATATAATAATATCATTTATTCTTGTGATTTTTCTGTGCACATTTTAAGAGGTGTTAGGACTCTGTGGTATGTTCTGGGGGGTATTAGCGGAAAATAAGGTATTACTCCAAATGTCTGTATGTTAAAAATCTGACACTTTATCATCTGATGGCCATATTCCTTGCGCATGTTTGTGTAAATTCTGGAAAAGTTTAGAGGTTGTGTTCTGGATGAAAAGGGCAGAATTCTGTCAGAGGTGGACACGACATCTTACAAAGACAGGGATCGCATGATTTGGTGCTACAGAAAATATGTTAACTGGACATATAATATTAGAAAAATTGTACACAGATAAATATGTATTTGGATCAAAAATAGATTTGTCTGCAAATTGACAAGGGGAGGATCCTCTGACCCATAAACCTACCTCATCACGATGACATTTCAATTCTTCCCCAATCAGAGGACGGTAGATTCTCTCACCTATCAGGATCCTCAGAGGGTGGGGCATAGAAAGTCAGCCTCCCCACCCACTTTCTAAAGACATAAAAGGAGCCACTGGGACCCAGGTAGAGAGATTCACTTTCCACTTCAAACTGATTTCTTGCAAAGCATTTTGCCGGACCAGACAATATCCAGAAGACTCCAGAACCAGAACTTTGAATCCAGACTTCAGAACTTGCAGCAGAGAGGCCTATTCCAAAAGCTGAATCCATCTCAGCAGGCCTCAGAATCCAGCAACCTAACCAAACTTTTCAACAGCCGGACGAGCTGTTTGATTCTGTCTAGAACCCTGTGCTAGAACCCAGAAAGCAGTGCTGTATCCAGAGAGATCTAGACCAGACCGCTGTGCAGTGCCGAGACCAGAACCAGAGATCCAGAACCACAGACCAGACCCAGACCATTTCGCTGTGAGCAGAACCGGGGCCAGAGACCATCCCGTGGTGAGAGAACCACAGCCAACCTGACCAGATCTTAACGTCCTATTTCAAATTTATAGTGTGAGTACCCAGCCAGAACTGTGCATAGTCATCTATTAGTTTAAAATAAGCTTATCCCATCCAATTCAACCTGCCTAGAACTGCATAGAAATTGTGTGTCCATTCTGTGATTTCAAACCTGTGAAGTGTCAAGTGCCATTCTGAATCATTATTTCATTTCTGAAAATCTACCTCCACAAACTTGTCTGTATCTTTGGAACCGCATATGCATTATAGTTTTTCCGTAATTGCTCTCGGCACACTCGGAAAAAGTGACGCGAATTGAAAACTAGCTCAAACATCTTCACCTGTCAAAAATAGCTGTCTTTTGCTTGCATTGCTGAAATTCGTTTTCAACCTGATAATCCCTCATGATTCATTGCTAGTGTAGACCTGAACTAATTCAAAGTAGCTGTCGCCTACCCTGAATCTCCTATAGGGAATTAAAATCATTTTTAGCTTATTTTCACTTCTTTGCAAATCACATTTAAAGTATTTTTGCCTGTGTTTTAAAATCATCCCTGTGCTCTAAGCTTGCTAGGGGGGAACTGAATTGGTATTGCATTTGATGATATTCCTGAAAATTGTGTGCTCCCCTTCCATCTCTTTATACTGCATAGGGGGGGAGTGAATTGGCACAAGGGGAAAAGTGATTATATTCTCTCTTTTTATTTTTTGATCAAAGATGTTATTGGTGTTCAAGGTTAAAACAACATTACAAACATCTCTCAACATTCCAGGGGTGAGGGGAAGGAGGGGGGAAGGGAGGAAGAGGGGAAGAGGGGGAGAAGGGAGAGGGGGAAGGGCCAAGGAAGGGGTGTGGTGGGAAGTGAGCAAAGTAATCAAAGGAAACAACAATAACAGTTATGAACTCAGCTTCAGGGACCTTGGTCCAACAGACCGCCGAATTTCACATAGGATGCTTTCATGGCACAGGGCGCTCTTAACAGAGTCAGTATTTCCCTTTTGATGGGTCTCACACAGTCACAGTGGATACAGGGTCGGCCTTGGCCTTCAGCCGTCCTCTTCCCATCTTCTCCATATTTTCCCTGCCTTTTGGGGGCACCCTCTTGCTTTGTACACCCGGGGCTCCATTGCCGCACATATGTCCACGTCCGTGACCCACTGGTCATAGCTGGGTGTGCGCTCCGATCCCCATAGTTGTGCAATGTTCCGCCTAAGGACTGCAAACGCGGTTGACCACAGCAGTTTCTTATAGCGAGATAAGTCAGTTTCCCCTGAGACCCCCAGAAGCAATATTTTCGGGCACCTCTGTATCGTCTTTCCCATAACGTTAGACAGTTTATCGCAGCATTCCTGCCAGAGCAACTGAATAATACTACACTCCCACAGGATATGAAAAAAGGTACCTTCCTCTCGCTTGCAGCGTAGGCACTTTGTGTCCACGGCCCTGCCCCATCGGAAGAGTGCCACTCTCGGGTAGTAAGTGCAATGCAGGATCTTCAACTGGACGAGTCGGAGTCTCGAAGAGATGGTGGTTTCACACGGGTACATTAGGGCCTCCGTCCAGACTTCCAGAAGGAGGGGGCCCACATCTCATTCCCATTTTGATTTCAGGCTGGATAGTTCTGATGTTGCGAAGGAGGTTATTACAGTGTACATGGTGGAGGTGACCTTCCGCTCTACCCGATCCAGGACTATGTTTCGTTCAAGCGGGGAGCTTTCGGGCAGATCTTGTATTGTCAGTCGGTGGGCTGTCCAGGCATGATTTAGCTGCATGTGGTGGAACCTTTCTGTGTCCGGCACGGAGAACCTTTCTTGCATTATCTCGAATGTTGCCAGGTTGTCTTCCTGTACCACATCTCCAACGGTGGAGATTCCACGCTGGGTCCATTCGGGCCATTTCGGCAGTTTCCGTACTTCGGGAAGGTTGCAATTGTTCCACAACGGCTGGGCCAGTGTTATTTTCCCACCCCACCCCAAGAATCGAAGCGCTTCCTTCCAAATTCTCGTTATGTGGGATGCCATATCAGATTTCGGAGGGCGGTCCAAGTCTCTATAGAGGTGCTCTATTGGCTTATTTGTAGTGTTGCAATGGAAGCCCTTGATATGCGGGAGGCTCCCGTCACCGTGAAGCATGTTGTTTACCACCTCCATCTGACTGGCCCAGTAGTATGATTGCATCTTGGGCAGCCTGATCCCCCCAGACGAACCTCTGAAGGGTCGCAAGAGCAAATCTTAGGTGGCCTCCTTTCCAGAGCAGTTTCCGGAGGGTGCATTCGAGTTTGTGGAAGTCCCGTTGGTCGATATACAATGGCGCATTTTGCAGGATGTATAGAAATTTGGGAGGGCGATCATTTTAAACATTGCTGCCCTACACATCAGTGTCAGTGGCAAGGAGATCCAGTGGCGAGTGTCGTCCGCAAATTTTGCCACCAAGGGGGAAAGGTTCAGGGCAGTATATTCAGTAAGGTGCATTGTAATGTGTATCCCCAGGTATTTGAACTGTTCCTTCTCGATTTGGTAGGGGCCGGTTGCTAGGCTCACCGATGGAGTGTTCCCTATAGGGAAGAGGATGGACTTGGACCAGTTCACGCGTAGTCCACAGAATGCCTCATATTGGCCCAACAGCTGCACGACTCTGGGGCAGGAGGTATTTGGGTCCTTCAGGTAGATGAGTAGGTCATCCGCGTAGAGGGATATTCTGTCTTCCCAGGTATCGGACCACCGGAAACCCTCCCATGTTAAGTCGTTTCGCAACAGGATCATCAGGGGTTCGATTGCAATAGCAAAAATCATGGCCGATAGTGGGCAGCCCTGCCTTGTACCCCTTCCCAGAACAAACATTTCTGAAAGCCAACCATTGACCCTGGTCCTAGCAACCGGGGATTCGTATAGCAGCCTCGCCCAACTCATGAAGTTCTCGCCAAAGCCCATGCGGTGCATAATGGTCCAGACAGCCTCCCATCTCACCGAATCGAAGGCCTTTTCAAAGTGAATTGCTAACAGGGCCAGTGGCCCTTGTATGCTGTCGGCTCTTTCCAAAGCCACAAATAGTCTGCGGAGGTTCATGCGAGTTGATCTTTGTGGCATGAAACCGCACTGGTCCGGGTGAATCAAGGAGGGAATTATCTCTTGTAGACGGTCTGCTAGAAGCTTCACCAGTATTTTAGTCTCAGAGTTGATGAGTGAGATGGGCCTGTTTGAGCTACATCTTTCTGGGGGCTTGTCTGGCTTAGGGATCACTACAATTGTTGCTTCTCGGAGATCTGGAGGGAGAATGCCCTTTTCACGTGCATGGAGGTACATTTGCAGGAGCTCGGGGGCTATCACGTTAGTACCCACCCTTCGCCATAGCTCTACCGGGAAGCCGTTTGGACCAGGAGTCTTACCGGTCTGGAGCCCAGAAATGGCGGCTAGGATCTCATCCTCAGTGATCTCCCGCTCCAGTCATTGCCTCTGCGCCTCATTCAGGGTAGGGGTTTCAATTCGGTCCATAATCGTAGCGTTCATCGGGGTTGTGGATTCACTGTATAGCTCTGCGTAATATTACGCGAAGCCCTGGGTTATTTCCTGGTCCGTCACCCTTGCGTTCGATCCGTCCCCTTCAAGTCTCTGGACATGGCTGCGTCCCTGCTCCTTCCTTTCCAGCCATGCCAGCATCTTGCCTGCCTTGTCACCGGTTTCATAGATCCTTGCTCTCATTGCAGTGTGCGCTTGGCACGCATTGTCCATCGCTATGCTTTGCAATCTTTTTTGTGCAAGTAGCAACGTCCGGTTTGAGGCCGGCGTATTTTCGTCTACATGCCTCTCCTCTGCCTGTTTGACCCGGAGCTCCGCTACAAGAATCTTACTCATGTGCATCCTCCTTTTGGCCGCCGTCCATGATATTAGTTCGCCCCTTAGCACCGTTTTATAGGCTTCCCATAGCATTTCAGGGTTTGTTGCAGTCTGTGTGTTTAACTCAAAGTATGAGTTGGTGGTCTCCTGCAGTTTGTCTACCAGCTCAGGATCTCCCAGATAGTAACTCTTCAGGCGCCAACATGGCGGTGGGACCCTCCGGGACGTTATAAGTAGCATTTATAGCGGAGAGTGATCAGAGATGCCTCTAGGTAGCATGTTTATTTCCTGTGCCCTGTATAGGTCAGTTGCGGGAGTGAAAAAGTAGTCCAGTCTGGAGAGCGAGGCATGAGCCCCTGAGTGTAAAGAGTACGCTTTAGCGTCTGGGTGCAGTTCCCTCCACACATCGCACAGGTCGAGTGCGTTGGCGAACGTAGCAAGCCTAGTGGGGACTTTGGGGTTCCTATTTCGTATGTGGGATCTATCCAGGGTAACATTCATGACTTCGCTGAAGTCACCGCCTAATATCAGGCAGTCGGAGGTATCATTAGCGATTAACAGGGTAATGTCAGTGAGCAGTGATTCTAGAAGGGTCGGTGGTGCATAGATAGCTATCAATGCAATGGACTGCCCCCATAGGTCGCCCATCACATATATGTATCTGCCTCCTGTATCATGGGTCACCGTGTAGAGGTGGAGGGGTAGGTTTTTGTGTATCAGGATCATAATGCCTCTTGAGCCCATCGTAAAGCCTGAGTGAAATATCAGCTTAAATAGGGTGCATTCTGTACCTGCGAGATGTGTCTCGGACAGGAACACTATGTCAGCCCCCCGTCTGTTCAAAAATTGGCGCACCAGGCGGCGCTTAATTGCATTGCCTAGGCCATTGACGTTCCACGACATGAGCCTCAGTGTTCTGAGAGTGTCGACTTTATTACGATACTCTGCCATGTGAGCATGTGTCGGTGGCTGCCCTGCTTGTCACCGGCAGCGTTATACACCTGTTGGAAATATGCCCGTGGTGTACTGGCGACCTTCCTGGCCATGTTCCTCTATTAGTTTGACAGGTCCCTGATGAAGCTGTGCTTAACAAACCCAAAACCCCCCACCCCATACTCCTCCCAACAAGAAGCATCGGTCGCCCAAACAAAGACTCTATGGCGTCAACTGGATACCTAACATGCACCGAACTTAATATCAAGTAAAAGTGGCCTTCCCCTAAGAGGGACCCGCGGGGAAGGTAGTACTCCTCTAAAGGTGATCCCCGAGGGAATCCATGCGTAAGCTACACCTGGAATTTTTTGCACTCTCAGGGGGGGAGGAGGGGGGTTCTCCTTCTATTGTAGGGCTTGGGGCGTACCGCGGCTGCTACAGGTGGATATGTGCAGCCTATCATTGTGTGTGTGTGTACTATGGGAAGATCTATGGTCTGACTTGAGTATCTCTGTGTGGACACAGGATTGACAGCCGTGGTGAGGGGTGGGGGGGTTATCACCCCCCTAGGTCTTCCGGTGGGTCCTGCGGTGGTGGTCGGTGGGGTTCTCGCCGTTGGTCTGGCAGAGGTCTTTGATTTCTTCCCCTATTTTCGTGGAGGGGTGCGGACCAATCTCCCTCTATGTTTTGCTCAGCCCAGCGCCAAGCCTCCTTAGGGTCACTAAAATGGACTGTTGTGCCTTTATGGTAAATCTTGAGCTGTGCAGGGAAGAGCAGGCCGTATTTCACGCCCATTATGTGTAGCTGTCTTTTCAGGGAGTCGAAGGATTTCCTTGCCCTTTGCACTTCCCTCGTGTAATCCGGAAAAAAGACGATTTTGGAGCCTTTGAACGTGAGCGCTCCTTTGGCGTGCGCATGTTGCAGCAGGGCGTTGCGGTCTCTGTAATTTAACAATCGTGCTATTACAGTTCGTGGAGGGGCGCCAGGGGGTGGCCTGCCCGTGGGCACCCTGTGTGCCCTTTCTATGGAAAAGAACTTGGAAAAGGCATCGGGCTCGTACAGGTCAGAAAGCCATTGTTCTAGAAAAAGTTACATGCAGGGGCCCTCTGCCTTTTCGGGTATACGCAGGATGCGCACATTATTGCGCCTGGACCTGCCCTCTCCCTCTTCAATTCTGTCTTCCAGCACCTTCAGTTTGGACATTCTGTTATGAAGCTGCTGTTGCACTGTGTTCATCCTGTCCTCCGTGTTGGAAATGCGCTGCTCAGCTTCCCCGGTGCATGCCGTCAGTTTTTGGAGGTCGTGATTGAGGAGGGAGACATCCATGCTAATTCCGTCCATTTTCTGCTCCATGGACGTGCAGGAGTCGGTAATGGCGGCCATGATGTCTTTGAGCGATAGTCCTTGGTCCGTCTCCATGTTGTCTGAGAATTGTGGGTGGTGTTCAGTGGGCTGGGGAGGAGGAATGGTCTACTGATCCATTTTCCTTTGGCCGTGAAGCTTCCTCGGCCTGTCTTTCCCCATGGCGCCCAGTCCACCTTGTACGCTATGTGGGCCCCCGTCTAGCCAGCTTTTGCCTGAGCACCACGCTGCCAGGTGTGCCTCTTGTCTCTTTTACCTTGTTGGCAAATCGCACCCTTTGTTGCTGCTGTGCTCCGGGGATATGTCCTCACTCCAGGGCCGACGGAACCGCCCGTCGCCCAGCAGCAGCACGCCTCCCGGGGCAAGGCGTGTCACTCGCTCTCGCACCGGCCCACGGGTCCACGCATATGATACTGGAGTTGTTTCTCCGGGTCACCCCGCACCCTATTATCGGAGGGCAGGGCTCACAGGGGTGATGGATCCTCTCTCCCCTTGCAGGCCTCCTTGACTTCCCGGCCCGTGATGGTGCTCCGGCCAGGCCCCCGAGGGGCGGGAGCTGGCGCGGGAGGCCTAGGCTCCACTCTTCGGCAGGCTCTCCCACTGCTTTGTTGTCTGTGCTGCCCTGCAAGAGCGTGTCCACCGATCGGGGCCTCCCCGGGCCTCCGCTGGGTCTGCACCTTTCTCCCACTGTGATCGACCAGTCCGTTGTAGTTTGGCCACGGTCTCAGCGTGGCCGCGCTGGCAGTGCACAGGACGTTCAGCTGCGTGCGCCTACAGCCATTTTGAAAGCGGGCCGGCTGCTGTCACCACAAAACTTCACACGGTCGTCTTCGGGGAATCCGACCGCGGTTCTCTTCGTTCTTCGCTCCGGGTGTGCCCAAGGGTGTTCGCTGTCGTATCGGAGTATTTCCAGCTCTTATAACCCCCGAAAACAGGCTTTTTTATATCAGGATGTTAGTGCAGCCACGGGAGCCGAGCAGACGCACGTCTACTGCATCCCGCGGTTAGCCACGCCCCCAGATAATATTCTCTCTTGTTGAAACCATATCAATTTATTTCTGTGCTGTATTCTTTCCCTCATTGTTTTTCCTTGAAACCATGAAAGCATTCTCAGCTACCTTATCCTTTCTATACCAACTCCGAAGTGATTACAAAAGTGTGCTATCAAATATTAATTTATTATAAAAGTGTGATATATATATATCATTTAATTTGTAAAATAAATCTTTTAATTTGCAAAACAAACCTAATTCTTGGCTCAGTGAGGTCAGGGGGATTCAAAGAGAGGGGCGTTATGCAAGGGTTTATCATCCAGATTTATGAACAAGTCATAAAAATATATAAATAAGGGCTTCCCTTGGGCATCCCAGACTAGGCACTGACTTAGTTGGAGTACTGAATTGAAGTCGCTTAACAGAGTGCGAGCTCGTCCGGGACATCTGGATTAGATCTACCACTTGTGCAGCTTGATACAGTGTGCTAACTGATAGGATACATAAATCCTGTTGGATCACCACGCTGTATTACACTGTAAAGACACTCCTCAAAGGAACGCTCTAAGGAAACGGTCTGTTTTGCAAAATAAAATACTAACTTCTGTAAGTCAGGAAGGAAATCAATATCCAGAATGACGACCTTGGTAGATATCAAAATAGCCAGAGAGCACCTCTTACATAAGCTATTTGTGAGAGGCGAATGGACGGAACAGGACCAGAATGTGTGGTTGCAGGCAATCGCGCAACAGGTCACTGTAACTGGGTCAGATACATGGAGAGATCAGGGTCCCTTACATGTGGCCCTGAGTGAACTATATATGGCCCCTAAGGCCAAGGATGAGCACAACACGATTTCCAGGGTAGCAGCATATTTATATTTATATATGGGAGCCATACAGGACAAATGTGCTGAAGGCCAAGATCTGGCAAATAGGCAACTGATGTCATTAGAAAAGGCCCAATCTGACCTGGTCTCTTCCGAGCAGAGGCTGCAGAGGAGCCATGAGTCAGAAAATAATATTAGGCAGTATATCATTAAAATAAAAGAGGATATGGGTATCCTGCAACAGGAAAAGTCTGACCAGGATACCAGATTTCTGGCCTTGCAGAAGGAGTACCAAGAAGGTTTGGACGCCCTACTGCAGAGCCAGAAAAAGCTGGAGCAACAACTGGACTTCAATAGGGCATGCACAGAGCAGGTAGTCACCCTGCAAAGCCACCTAGATAGGGAGAAGGCAGAGAGCAACAAACTGATTCTGAAAGACCTGGATACACAGACAGAATTTGAAGAAGAGAACCAGGAAGTTGGGGCCCTTAAAAGGCAGAGGGACGACCTGGCGGCAAAGATGCAGGCTCTTAGTCAGGAAAGGGACACCTTAGGCCAGGAAGTCTGCCAATTAAAAGAAACAATTGAAGAAAATCACCTGGCCCTCCAGGGACTGGGTGACCTCCAAAAAGAGCATCAGAACTTGTTAGAGCACACCAGGAGGGTGGAAGATGCTCTGGCAAGAAAGGAACAGGCCAGTAGGATCAGACTCAGGAGGTAACCCTCCTGCAGCAAAGACTGGCCCAGTATTCCAGGACCAACCAGGAGGCACAGAGAGAGAATGAGGCTCTCTGTCAGCACAATGATAGGCTCCAGCAACAGGTAGCCATGCAGGAGAGACTGATACAGTCTAGTAAGGCCTTAACTGAGGAAGTGAAAGCACAGGCTCTTGCATGGCAACAGGGAGCAGGGGCTGATAGAGATGAGGTTCGCTGGGAAAGGGAAACACCTGAGCATAACCTCAGGAGCCCTAGTACCAGAGGCCTTCATCTCTCCCAGTCCGTGGACTCTGCCACCCCGATGTCCCATGGCGCATATGAGCCCAGGGCCACAGGGATGGCAGATTACCATCCAGCCAAAAGTATGGGGCTCATAGGCCAGTCCCACCCAGGAATGGATGGGCGGGCATCTGGGTATGGGCACCTAAGTACAGTGCAATTTAGTGGGGAACCCCAGGAGAGTAGGCCCACTAAGGGCCTCCTGAAAACCTCTGCCCATTTAGGTCAGTGTGTGGGGGGGTACTCATCAAATCCTGGCAGCAAGGAGGAATCTGAAGACTCCTCTGAGCATCACAGGACACAGGAGACCAGGTCCCCACATTCTGCCAGCCATTCCCAGGCTCGCAGAATCCAGGAAAACCTGGAAGATCAGACGGGCACCTCTGGGAGCAGTGCTTCTGAGTCAGAGGATGAATGGACCAGGGTTACCCAAACCGAAAAGGCCAATAAGGCAAAAAGGGCCTTGCTTAAGGACCCCTTAAAACAGATTAAGGCAATAAGGAATGTCATCACCCCTTATCACAAGAACGCCAAGTATTCTGTTTGGGAACACTTGGAGCTTTACGAGCAAATGATGGAGACTTTCCATTTGAAGGACAGCAGTAGCTGCATTCAGTATGTCAAATGGACATTCTCCCCGGAATACTCCAGTTTATTTGGGGGCTGGAGGACCAAAACCATTCAAGATGGTCCACACATATCAGTTCACAGAAACCCCAAGAGGCTCGCAAGGCAGCCTATAATTTGCAATGTGGGGAGGATCAGGCCCCACAAGAATTTGTGCAGGAATTGAAGTGTGCCTTTGCGCGGACTACCAGAAGGGTGCGCACGGACAGTAAAGAGTTTGTAAATACGTTTTTCCATGCCTTGCCCAAATACATCATGACCCAGCTAGTGAGAGATTTTCATGAGAAAAGGTCTCTAGACTGGGTCATTGAACAGGCCACCTGGATCTATGAGGTGCAGAAGCCCATAGAAAATAAAAACAACGCCCAGAAAAGTTCCAAACCGACCAGCACCCCTGCTGCTGCCAAGGTGGCAGAGGTAAAGATTGCCCCCATTTTAGATTTGATAAAACCTGCCTGCACCGAATAATTCTCAGCCCAGAAGGCCCTCGGACCAGTCACAGATAGGGAGTCAAGGAGGTAGTCCCACAAATGGGGTCCCTCGCTCCCCTGACTATGTAAGTCCCTGCTACAAGGGAAACCGACCCATCCTGGGGTATGTGTGGACTCCTCCAACCCAAGGGGGGGAACCAACCAGGCACGCAACCCAGGGAACGTCCCTCCAAACTTCCCACAGGAGGGCAGAAATTCACCAAACCCTGGGCAGAACTTTTTCCCCAGGTATCCACCCAATTTCCAGCCCCCAAATCATCCATCCTTCTTTCCCCAATTCCCTGAGCCCAGACCACCTAATCTGGGAGAGGGGAGGCCAAGGGTGGAGGGGTACCCAAATCTTCCCAACCCGGAGTACTACCAGAGAAAGGATAGCTGCCCTTCCCGGGATCAGCCCAGGGGAGAAAATAGAACCCCGTATCAGCCTGAGCAGGTTTCCCAGTTAGAGCAACAGGTCCAAAATATGGCACGGGATCTGGGTCACATGCTGAGGGCTCAACAGAACCCTCAACGAGCATGCCGGCGCAGAATGCCCCAAACTCTGGGCCTGGTGCTCCAGAACAATGACGGGGGCAGCACCCCGATAACCCGCCGGTTCCCAGGGAGGAGGCACAAGGGGAAGGGGGGTGTAAAGCCTTGGAGGAATCTTCCTTCCCCACTTGTAAACAGCACCTGGAAACCCACAAACCGGAAACAAAATCTCCTACCCCTGAAAGTCTGCCACCCAAAGAGCAGAGAGGAAGTAGGAGAAACAAAGGACCCAAAAATACCCATTTTGTGGAGGAGGTACAGGTCTTCCAATTTGAGGGAGAGGGATCCTCAGAGGATCCTGCGAAAAGGATCTTCTCCTTCAGAGATGGGGGAACTCCTCCCAAGGAAAAATGGGTCCCAAGGGATTCCAACCCAGACTGGGTAGATGTGGGGTTGAGCTGTTGCCGCCCATCATTCTATCCCACAACCAACATTACCGAAAACCCCTGGTTCAAACCCATCCTGGTGACTGCCTCCAAAAAGGGGGGGCGGCCCAGAACCAGAACCAGGGGAACCCAAAACCGCATCCATAGACTGGGTAGATGGTGGGATTGAGCTGTCGCCGCCCATCATTCTATCCCAGAACCAACAATACCGAAAACCCCTGGTTCAAACCCATCCTGTTGACTGCCTCCAAAAAGGGGGGGGGGGCAGAACCAGAACCAGGGGAACCCAAAACCGCATCAATATCCAATTGCCAACTTTTTCTTTCAGATTCCCAAAACTCCCTGCCGAACTCTGCCCAAATCTCTTCTGTCCAAAACCAGAACATTAGCCCACCAGTTGTCCAAAAATTTGCATTATCTGTTCCCCCTTGAGGAGAAGGAGGGAAGATACTATGCCCCGGTACAAGTACAGGGGCAGGGTACAATTTTGGCACTGGTGGACACTGGATCCCAAGCTACCATTCTGTCCAAAAGGGCCTTTGATGAACTAAATGCAGGAAGGGGGGAGAATTACCGAATTCCTCTCACCTCTCTTCCTGGACAACTACAGAACTTTGACAGGAAGGAAATTCCTGTCGAGGGGACTGCAGATTTGGACATTAAAATTGGGTGACACAAGGTGAAACACCCGGTCATAGTAGTGACTCCAGAGGGCACCCCTTGTTTACTAGGGAATGACCTCCTGAGAAGGTTGTCACCCCTAATAGATTGCGTAAACAAGGTCCTCTGGACCCAGACTAGCGGACCAATAAAATTAAAACAAAGTGTCAACCATGTCAGTTTAAACGGCACCTGCCACATGGTTGAACAGAAATCTGACCAAGTAGAATTTCACTTCCAGAATAACCAAATTCCAGACGTGACAGTAATAGCAGTAGGACAACAGACTGATGATGGGGGGTCCTCTCTATTTCTGAAAATCAACCTTCCTTCCAGTTTAAGGTGGTATTCCACACTGGAAGGAAACACTCTGAAATTCTTTACTAATCCACAATCAGACATTCCCACTCCAATAGTCCAGAAAGATGTGAAATCAGCTCAGAGCCTGGGTGATATTCAGCAAATTGGAAAGCAGTTGTTCATCCCTGTTCAGATAAATGATGGGAAGGACTCTGTTCTCGCCCGAGTGTGTGTGAACAACAGTAAGAGCTTTGTCAGCGAAGCCATGTTCCGCCAACTCCCAAAAGATCCAGCCATTCCCACATTCAAACTGATAGACAAATGGGAAATGGATCTGGGAACACCCAATTCCAAACATCTCCTGCCAAGCAGCTGATTGCTCCAAATCTCCATTGGCAACAAGAGCATAGTCCATAATTGTTGGGTCGTGCGAGACGTCACTGCCGCCTTTTACGTGACATTCTCAATCGCTTTGCCATTAGTTTGGACCTAATAAACTTCAAAGCTTGGTCCCGATTAGTGGATAATCCCATGGGCTTTGATGATCTAGAAAAAGCATTTAGGTCAGCGCAATTGCTACCTTATGCAGTTGAAATTCAGATTAAAGAGGAAGTCACCATCCCAGAAAGGACCCGACAATTCTCCCTGGAAGTGAAAGTTAAAAGAGGACAAAAATTGAAAAACCCTGATGCTTATATTCATCTAAATGCTTCTCTCCAACAGCAAGGATTGGGGGTAAACCCAACGCCTTTAGTCAACATAGAACATGACACCATTCCAATAGAGGTGGATAACAGCGACTTAAAGAGTATTACTCTAGCCGCAGGCACCATTATTGGAATGGCAGTTGATGACCGACATTTCTCAATTGATTTAGGAAATTAACTGTTAGGACCAATCCCCAAGGACTGTTTTGACAGTGACAGTGATGACAATACAACACCAGACAGGATCTTTACCCGGCATGGGGGGAACTGCCTGGTGTACACTTCCTGCCCTTTTGGTAAGGAAGATGTGACTTGTGACTTCAGAAGGGATGAGGTGATTTTCCAGGTCCAAGAGGGCTGCCTTTCCCACCTGAAGCCTCCAGTCCAAATCAGCACTCTGACCAGGGACTTCGCCACCCAGCTGGAGGAGGCCGCTGAGATAGCAAAACCAGAAGTCTTTCCAGGCTTCAGGCAGATGGTGGAAGAGAGAGTCAACCTAGCTGATGCCTGTGTGACTCTGGAACAGAAGCAAAAGTTGAAACAAGTTTTCTTGGATTTCCAAGATCTCTTTGCGGTAGACTCATATGACTGTGGTCGCACCGACATCCACACAACAACAATTCCCATGGACCCTGGCATGACTCCAGTGTTTGTGAAGCAATATCGCTTGCCTCTCGCATCCATGCAGTCCCTTACTGAAATAATTAAGAACCTTGAGTCCCAGGAAATAATCTGTCCAGTCCACAGCACTTTCAATAATCCGGTGCTGGGAATACTGAAGCCAAATGGCCAGTGGAGACTCTGCGCAGACCTTAGGGAGCTCAACAAACGGGTTCCTACTTCCCGATGGCCTCTTCCCTACATTGACCAAGGGCTGGCCCAGATCCAGGGGTCACAGGTATTCACTGCAATAGACCTGACCAATGGATACTGGACTGTGCCTGTCAGTAGGGAGGACGAATACAAGCTGGCTTTCACCTTGGGGGGCCAGCAGTACACATGGACCCGGACTCCCTTCGGATACCTCAACTCCGGCAATGAATTCAACATTTTCCTACATAAGGCCATACCCGACCTGGGTGCGAGGGGTAACCTGGCTTATGTAGATGATGTCCACATCAAAAGTTCATCTGTGGAGGAACATATAGCGGAGATCCGTTATGTTCTGACACAGTTTAGGGCCGCCGGAGCAAAACTTTCCTTTCAGAAAGCACAGTGGTGTAGGACCCATGTTAATTTCTTGGGGCATGAGATTACTCCTCAGGGTCTCTGTCCCCAGGAAAATAAAGTGGAAGCACTTCAGAAACTGAAAGACCCCACAACTCTGTGGGAACTAAGGAGCCTCCTTGGACTGACTAATTACAGCAGAAAGTTCATTGAGGGCTACGCAGAGATCACTAGACCCCTGATTCATCTCTTGAAGGGGGGGTCAAGTGGGAATGGGGTCCAGAACAATCCGAGGCAGTAAGACAGCTTAAAAGAAGCCTCTCACTAGCGACTTGCCTAGCTTACCCTGTCAGAAACAAGGAGTTTTTCTTGGAGACAGGGTTCACTAATATATGCTTGACTGCAGTATTATATCAAAAGCATGACAAGGTCAATAAAGTAATCTCCTATGCGAGCAAAACTTGATCCTCTGTGCATTTAAAATTCAACGATTGTGAGAAGGTACTCCTGGCAACGGTGTGGCCATTGAAGAATTACAGCCCATTTATCCAGGGGGAACACATCATAGTGGAGACTCCACACCAGCCTCTGCAATATCTCCAAAGTGACAGAATCCGAGCCGGAAATGTGAGTAATTCCCGAATTACTTCCTGGATTCTGTCAATGCAAGGCTTTCCCGTGGAGGTCAGATATGGCCAAAACAAGAAGAGTCTGGCTGACTTGCATGATTGTGCCAGAGAAAACTGTCTCAAGGACGAAAGTTTAAAAATCAAGGACAACATGGAGGCATACCTTAAATCCCCACATAAAGTCTTTGAAGAAGACAAGTGTGAGGGAATGCCCACTGTCTATGTGGATGGATGCTCTTACCATGTTGACAATAACGGGGAAAAAGAACTTGTGGCCGGCGTAGGGAATGCATGGGTGAATGAGTCCCCAGAACCCCCTGCTGGATACAAAATTTGTCCCCGAAGTAGTCAGGTGGCAGAGTTGATGGCTGTGCATCAAGCCATCCTCACTGCTGTCCAACATCAACTCCACGAACTGGTCATAATCACAGATTCTGATTATGTACGGAACGGGTTCATGGAGCACCTGGTCAATTGGAAAACCAGAGGCATGTTATGTGCTAATAACAAACCCTTGAAACATGGGAAGTTAATCCAAAATATTGATGATCTGGTCACCTCGAACGGGATGACCATCTACTGGAAGAAGATCAAGGGTCATTCCAAAGTAGAGGGACCAGACAAAACTGGAAATGACTTAGCTGATCAGCTGGCCAAAACCGGGGCCATCCAAGGGGATCTAATAGAGATTGAGTCCCTTTTGGGGGAAATCCAGGTCACTGCTATCACTAGGTCCCAGACAAATGCTCACAATGATCTTTCAACTGCACAATGGAGTAAGGAGACCCCAGATGCTGATTTGATTACGGCTCAGAAGGGGGATCCAATAATTGGTAAGTTTTACCAACACATTGAGGACCCTGAAAACTTTCCCCTGACGGATACCGATTACATTGGGAAAGAGGACCTTAGAGTGTTGATGAAATGTCCAAGCTGGCCATGATCAGTGGGTGGTCCCTACCTCATTCCGAAGCCTGATGTTAAATCACGCCCATGATGCGGCCATAGGGTGTTTCACACAACACTTGAGATCTTAAAAGAGATTGCATACTGGCCACAAATGGGGCAGGACCTCGACCAATACTTGAAGGGGTGTCTTGTGTGTGCACAATGTCAGCCAACATCCCTCACACACCGTGCACCTCTCCAAAAGAGGGGGATGACACTGCCATGGTCAGATTTGCAAGTCGACTACATAGGGCCCGTGATTCGTTCCTCTAGGGGGAATAAGTACATGTTGACGGTGACATGCTTATTTATTAAATGGGTGGAATGTCTCCCGGCCCCAAACTGCAAGGCAGACACAGCAGCTGCCCTGATGATCAACCACATCTTTTCACATTTTGGTCTACCCCAAAGGATTGAGTCAGGCAGAGGTAGCCATTTTACCAGTGAAGTAATGACTAAGATATGGGAGATACTGGGGGTTAAAAGGAAGCTACGTATTGCTTACCGGCCAGCCTCTTCTGGTGCAGTGGAGAGATACAACAGAACCATTGTGAGCATCTTAAAAAAGTTTGTGGCAGATTCTGGGCCAAGTTGGGATATCCGATTACCTCTGGTCCTAATGGCCATCAGATCTACCCCTTCATCTGCAACTAAAATGTCACCATTTGAGATGATGACTGGACACAAGATGGTGCTTCCCCAGCATTTGCTCTACAGGACCCGAGAGCAAACCTTGATCAATGCTTCCACTACTCATGAATATATTGAGAATTTAAGGAAACACCTTCAACATGCTTTTGCCTATGCTCAGCGAAACCTAGAAAGATCAGCCGAGAGTATCAAAACTCACTATGATTTCAAGAATACTACGAAAAAATACAATGTGGGAGACAGGGTCTATCTATACAATTTCCAAAGGAACCAGGCCAAACAGCGAATAGTTCTGCCTACATGGAAGGGACCTTTTGAAATTGTAGACAAGATCTCTCCAGTCGCCTACAAGATCCGCATCCCCAAGGGTAGTTTGGCGGAAGGGGAAGACAAGTGGGTCTATATAAATCAGCTAAAGTGTTGCTATCCCAGGTACACACTGCAGCAACTGGAGGAGTCCTCTGCAATCTCAGAGGGGGCCGCTCCAGAGAAATACAAGTCCAACCCTAAAATATTCCACATATAGCCTATAAAATTCTATGATTCTTGAATGCAAATGTCTCCTGATTTATAAAATGTATATGTTCGCCCCACCATTAATAGTGGTGGGGAAATGCCCACAAATATGTTTCTGCCACTTTGATTTGTCATCCTAGGAGAGATGAAACCATGCAGACTGACCAATGAGGACGACCTGGGGACCGAGAGCAAAGATCCGAGGGGCCCGGGGTACCGCCCAATACTCCCATCAGGACTGGCGAGGAGAACCGATCGATCCATCCTGATAGAGGAAAAGATGCTGAACTTTGCCATCTGCAGAATCGAAAGAAGATGATGCGGACATCCCAGCGCTTGGATCAAAACATCCTTTGCACCCGACTCCCCCTCGACTCGAAATCAAAGTGCAGTCGGGCGGGGGGGCTTGTCAGGTGACTTGACCCACGTTTTAATTATTAGGCTACAACATTTGGTGCTGTGGGTTTAGAAAATCCAAGATGGCCGAAAAGCCCACATTTGCGCCAGAATCCAGGAAAACCACACAGTTTTGCGCACACCAAAATGGTCGCCTGACCTGCCACCCACCAGTGCAAGCGTGATGGGCCAGAAGCGCCATGAGTGAAACGTGGTTCCAAAGGAAAAACTGCAGTGCCTGTTAGCTCAAAAAGCGCTTTGAAATCACCTTCGTTTCTCTGAAATGTAAGCTCAAAATGCCTATTCAAACATTGCAAGACATTCACAAATCTTACTGAACACCAGCAGACATCTGGCAGAATGAAGTCTTGTGTGCATACGAAATCTGGAAAGATGAAGAGCCTAAAAAAATGTTCATAACAAAACTGGCTGAGCTGTGGATGTCAACAGCTTAAGTGAAATGGGATTTAAAGCCACTAAAATCGAAATGTTTAAAATAAATGAGTGACCTACTTTTGAGTGTCACATAGTTTGCAACTGTTTAAATGTCATAGTTTTGAACTTAGAATCCGCGTTCTAGCTGCATGTGTAAAAATTGTAAGTTTGATTTGAATGAAGAAAAATTGGAACCAAAAGTGACACTTGGCTAAAGCCTGGCTTAAAGGGACTGAATTCTGCCCGGCAACTACCCCCGACAGGAGTTGAAACTTGCCCAGCAACTGCATTCCCAGGCCTGGCCTCCCTTCTGCTGCACCATCAAAAGGAGATCACACCTCTCTGATTGAATCAGAGGAGGGGCACCTGGGACTGCAAGGGAGAACAATGAACCTTCCTTGGCTCAGGCAAATGTTAAATTAGGGGGGTCGTAAATGGCTTGCTCTTGGAAGAAACTGGGAGGAGCAGTGCCTCTGTGAGCAAGCTGAGCTTGGAAGAAGTGGACAAACCAGAAATTCCACCATGTGCTTTGGGAAACCACACCCCTCTGGGCCAGAGCATAATTTTAAAAAGATGGATAATTCAAAGTACGAAATTGTCAAAATTATATAATAATATCAATTATTCTTGTGATTTTTCTGTGCACATTTTAAGAGGTGTTAGGATTCTGTGGTATGTTCTGGGGGGTAGTAGCGGAAAATAAGGTATTACTCCAAATGTCTTTATGTTAAAAATCTGACACTTTATCATCTGATGGCCATATTCATTGCGCAAGTTTGTGTAAATTATGGAAAAGTTTAGAGGTTGTGTTCTGGATGAAAAGGGCAGAATTCTGTCAGAAGAGGACACGACATCTTACAAAGACAGGGATCGGATGATTTGGTGCTACAGAAAATATGTTAACTGGACATATAATATTAGAAAAATTGTACATAGATAAATATGTATTTGGATCAAAAATAGATATTTGTGTGCAAATTGACAAGGGGAGGATCCTCTGACCCATAAACCTACCTCATCACGATGACATTTCATTTCTTCCCTAATCAGATGACGGTAGATTCTCTCACCTATCAGGATCCTCAGAGGGTGGGGCAGAGAAAGTCAGCCTCCCCACCCACTTTCTAAAGACATAAAAGGAGCCACTGGGACCCAGGTAGAGAGATTCACTTTCCACTTCAAACTGATTTCTTGCGAAGCATTTTGCCGGACCAGACAATATCCAGAAGACTCCAGAACCAGAACTTAGATTCCAGACTTCAGAACTTGCAGCAGAGAGGCCTAGTCCAAAAGCTGAATCCTTCTTAGCAGGCCTCAGAATCCAGCAACCTAACCAAACTTTTCAACAGCCGGGCGAGCTGTTTGATTCTGGCTAGAACCATGTGCCAGAACCCAGAAAGCAGTGCTGTATCCAGAGAGACCCAGACCATACCGTTGTGCAGTGCCGAGACCAGAACCAGAGATCCAGAACCGCAGACCAGACCCAGACCAGATCGCTGAGAGCAGAACCGGGGCCAGAGACCGTCCCGTGGCGAGAACACCGCAGCCAACCTGACCAGATCTTGACGGCCTGTTTCAAATTTATAGTGTGAGTACCCAGCCAGAACTGTGCATAGTCATCTATTAGTTTAAAATAAGCTTATCCCATCCAATTCAACCTGCCTAGAACTGCATAGAAATCGTGTGTCCATTCTGTGATTTCAAACCTGTGAAGTGTCAAGTGCCATTCTGAATCATTATTTCATTTCTGAAAATCTACCTCCTCAAAATTGTCTGTATCTTTGGAACCACATATGCTAGGAACAAGATTTAACTTTCATTTGTAAGCTAAGAATTTAAGCTTTCCAACAAGCCCTAAACTGACTCTCTTATAGTTTTTCTGTAATCGTGCTCAACGCACTCTGAAAAAGTGCCGCTAATTGAAAACTAGCTCAAACTTCTTCACCTGTCAAAAATAGCTGTCTTTTGCTTGCATTGCTGAAATTCGTTTTCAACCTGATAATCCCTCATGAATCATTGCTAGTGTAGACCTGAACTAATTCAAAGTAGCTGTCACCTACCCTAAATCTCCTATAGGGAATAAAAATCATTTTTAGCATATTTTCACTTCTTTGCAAATCACATTTAAAGTATTTTTGCCTGTGTTTTAAAATCACCCCTGTGCTCTAAACTTGCTAGGGGGGAACTGAATTGGTATTGCATTTGATGGTATTCCTGAAAATTGTGTGCTCCTCTTCCATCTCTTTATACTGCATAGGGGGGGAGTGAATTGCCACAAGGGGAAAAGTGATTATATTCTATCTTGTTGAAACCATATCAGTTCATTTCTGTGCTGTATTCTTTCCCTCATTGTTTTTCCTTGAAACCATAAAAGCATTCTCAGCTACCTTATCCTTTCTATACTAACTCCGAAGTGATTACAAAAGTGTGCTATCAAATATTAATTTATTATAAAAGTGTGATATATATATATCGTTTAATTTGTAAAATAAATCTTTCAATTTGCAAAACAAACCTAATTCTTGGCTCAGTGAGGTCAGGGGGATTCAAAGAGAGGGGCGTTATGCAAGGGTTTATCATCCAGATTTATGAACTAGTCATAAAAATATATAAATAAGGGCTTCCCTTGGGCATCCCAGACTAGGCACTGACTTAGTTGGAGTACTGAATTGAAGTTGCTTAACAAACTCCAGTGATGAAGGTGAGTTTGCAGAGGTTGGCCAAGGCTGGGGCAAGTGAGTCCATGTTGTCCTTGATGGTTATGGAGGGACAAGGGTCCACCTGTTTGGAGGAGTCTTTAATGGACCAGTCTTGTCTAGTAACCTCCTCAGGTGTGGCAGGGGAGAGATAAGAGAGAAAAAGGGTAGGGGTGGAGGTGGCCCTGGGTGGCACAGGAGATGTTGGTGCATGAGGTGGTGAGGAAGAGAGAGAGGATAGAATATCCTGTGTTTTTGAAGTGAAGGGGGACCTGGATAAAGCACTGGTGGAGGCCAACATGAGGATGTACACAGAGCCCGGCCATCCTTCCTCCCTGTATAGCACTGTTTAGGGGAAATACATAAGGCAAACATGGGGAATTGATTGGATTTACAGGGAGAGTACCCATCCGTGTGAGTGGCAGCAGTCTAGGGAGAGCTGGAAAACGTTATGAAATGTTATGTGGAAGACCTTGAAAACTTCATGCAGTGTATGAGCCATGTCAAAGAACCTGAGAACCTTAAGTGATGCCTGTGCCATGTGGGAGAAGCTGAGCAATGTAATTGGTGTATGTGTCCTGAGAGATAGCCTGAGAAATGTACTGGGTGTCCGATCTGCATGCTGTGGGAGAACCTGATAACTTTATTGAATGGCTGCACCCTGTGTGAGAACACAGGATTTGATTTGTTAGTTTGTTTACTTGTAATATGACAGAGCCCGCAGGTATCAGGACGCAGAAAGAGAAGAAAAGTCCATTCAGATATAGAAAGGTCAGGACGAAGAACTTCATTATGTGGTTACATTCTGTGAGATAACCCAGCATCTTTATTGTATGGCTGTGCCCTGTGACAAAACCCAAGAAACTTAAGGGGTGATGGTATCCTGAGAGAGAACCTTAAAACGGTAATGGGTGTTGTGAGAAACCAGAGGGTCTTCTCACTGTACGTTCCCTGAGATCCTTTGTTCAGGTGGCCAGGGAAGGGCCATCGCCCTTGGATCCCAACACGGACAGCGGATGTGTCACGAGAGATCACCTGGGCAGGGGGTCCTTTGGGACTGCAGAAAGAACACCCTTGGGCAAGATGTGGTAACTCGCTTCTACCAGTTACCAACACATGCCCCTCTCTCTTTCTAGGGTATATTCAAAAACACAACTCCCCCCCCCCATTTTCACACAATACCAAGAAGAAGAGGCAACCTAGAGAGTAATTATTTCCAACAAAAAACACACTAAGATGCAGAGGACAGACGCTTGTATTCTGACAGCAGTTTGTCCAGTAAACAGGGACAGGCAAGGTCCGGCAGACCCAACCCTGACCAAACACCTGCACAAAATTAACCTCTCCAAGGTGTAGGAGACTGAAGGGGAAAGGGAGTCAGTTGCTCTTGGGAAGCCAGGAGGGAGACTGCAAGGCTGAGTCCGGATGAGGAGCCCTACCTAAATCCCAATCACTCAGACAGCAGCAGTTGGGATCGAAGAAGGGTGGCTGTTTTGTGGAATCCAGCAAGAGAACCCTTCTAAAACCCAACCTAAATTGTTATCTTAGCCAACAGAGAGGGGCAAGCTGGAACGCTGGCCCGGGGTGTCGGAAGGGTTGCAGCAGGGTGAGGGAGCCATGTCTCCATGGAGCCAGAACAAGAGAGCTGCTCACAATAGGCCATTCCGCCCAGTGCTTGCTCCTCTGGGGCATTGTGGAGCAGAGAAAGACATGCATCCTGGGAAGTGTAGTGCACTGCCTCCTAGGTGAATGACAGAGTTGGGGAGGAAGGAGGGACAGGTGGCGAGACCCTGACCTTAACCCAGAGATCCCCAAGAAGTTGCTCGCCAGCATCACACCAGCCGGATGAGTCTTGTGAAAAGAAAGAGAGGAAACACAGTGAACGGAGTGATACAGAGTAGCCGAGTGGGCGGCGAAAGGAAATAGCCCACTCGAAAGTCTGAGCAAAATGTTTCATGTCTTGTTATATAGCAACATTGTGAATGAACTCTGAAATGCACAATGGTCAAGATTAATCCTGTTGAAAGAGGAAATGAAAAGGTAAATCCTTTAAGAGAAAGATTTGTTTGAACTTTTCTGATTGTGTTATGGAACTACTGAGAGCAAGAGACATTGGGGCAAATAATAAAAGGGAGAGATGAAGTCAATATAGAAGTGGTGCTGCAGAGGTCCATGACAAAACCTTGCACACTCAAAAGACTTCAACATCAGTGAAAGGTTTGAATCCGACTGAGGGAGACATGGAATGTGAAATAAGTTAGGGGATGGGAACGCCTAACGAATACAAATGAGAATGTGAATGAAGCTTGGACAAGGGAACCCCTCCAAGTCCTGTGATTGTGAGATCTGAACCTGGCTGAAAGAGATCCACGTTGAATCAGGTACTTTTTGTTGAGCGGTCTGAGCCTGACTCAGGGAGACCTACATGAACTGTTGATGCCTTGAGAGGTCTGAGACCGACAGAGGGAGAACTACGTGAAATTTAGTTGAACCGTGAAAGAACTAGTGGTGAACTGAAAATAAGTGACTTTAACATGGAAGGCCTCAACCCACGTTTTGAACTTCCTTTTTTATAACCTGAGCCAGAGTGTGTCATCCTGTCTACAAAGGCCACAATACTTTGTGCTGTCCAGAGTGGGGAGGAGAGGTGACTCAGCCACCTTGATCCTTTATGTAATAACACTGACTTTCCTTTGTATACACATTCACCTTTACACATTTTCACATAAGCTTAGGGCAGACAATAGGTTTCTTAGTTTAAATATTATTATTTTTGGTCTAAGACTGACTAGCAATGTTTTTCTTTGTTTTGAATGATCAAGTCTACTCCTTTTTTAGTATTAGGGCAAGTTTGTTACGCTCACCTGGTATCCACAGGGGCGCCACCCAGTCGGGTTACTCGCTGGTATGCTTCTCAGCTTTGCCCTGATGTGGTCTGCGGAGAAGGGTCTGCCTTGTGGTAGAATTCGGCATGCTCTCTGTCCTGCCTTCTTTGCAGGGGCACGTTGTCTTTCATGGGCGAGTGCGGTCCAGTTACTTCACTGACGCCGGCCCGTTTGATATTGTTCAGGTAGGTCTTATTGCTGTTCTTTAGTTTTGTTGCTATCCTGCATGCCTTTCTTTCTTTAAAATGTCTCTTTTTTCTCCCTTATGTATGCGGAGCTTCAGCGCGACAAACTGGCTTGGTTGAGCCCCGCTGGTAAATGATGGCGCATTAAGAGCGCTATGATGCGGTAAGTAAGCGCTATGCACAGCACCGCAAAGTTTTGCTAACCTGTGTTTTCCTTCCTTGTAGGTTGTGGTGTTCTTCAGCGCGAGTGGAATATCCGGATTGATGCCAGCCGAGAGGCGACCAGCCAGGTAAGCCTTTTAAGCAGTTCGTAATTTGTAAAAGTCTCTACTGCTTTCTTTAATGTTGCCTCTATCTTCCTCTTTCAGGTCGTTCTGTCCGGGAGGTGTGTAGATTCGAGGAAGCTGTTCTCAGTAGCTGCAATTGTTTAAAGATGAAGACTGCAGGTAAGATGTTGCTGCTAATGATGTTCCTTCTGTCTCCTTGCAGGTTCTGCTTCTCCGAGGTTCGAGGGAATAGCTGGACACGGTGAGCGTCACGTTGCAAGCTGCAAAGTAATGCGAAGCGTGTTGTCTTGCTCGAGTGTGGTTTAAATAGCCCCAACAATATAGTCCAGGTAAAGTAGTCCCTAGGCTACCACACCCAAAACACTAGACAGCATAGCTTGGTTCTTAGGAACCAAGCTATGTGGATGCCTCCATATTGGCTGACAATACAATAAAGTAGTTCCCAACACATTGTTTTTCATGGTGTATGAGCCTGGCGCCATAGGTGCCAGGACTGGCCCCATGAGGGCTTTTGAAGAGGATGCCAGGCTCTAGAGGCCCGAGTCCTGACTCCACCTGGCCAATGGATTTGCCAGAGGGGGTTTTGGGCGAGGGTCATGACAGCACTCCCCACTAAGGCCCCTCCCATGGTGTTCCTACTGTCTGGCCCAGGTTTGGTTGGGAAGTTCCAATGGAATTTCCTGATTAGACGTGGTGCGTGGATATTCTCACTGGGCTCCCAGGATCTATCTTGTGGTCCAAATCCTTTCCAATCAACGAGATAACATAGCTTGGTCCTAGAGTATTTAGAGTCCAAGATATCTTTGATTTCGTATTCTGGTTCTCCGTCAACAAGTATGGGTTTAGGTGGTGTCCCAATCCGTGTGCCGGGTTGCATTGGTTTCAGGAGGGACACATGGAATACTGGGTGGATGTGTAGATTAGGTGGTAAATCCAGTTTCACGGCTGCTGGGTTGATAATTGCCTTAATGGTATAGGGTCCTAAGAATCTGGGATGAAAGGTCCGGGTTCCCTTGATGGGTATGAATTTAGCGGCTAACCAAACTTTGTCTCCTACTTGATAATCAGGGGCCTTTTTCCGGTGTTGGTCGGCAAATCTCATTTGTTTTTCTTTGGCATGAATAAGGTGTTCCTTTGCCCTTTTGAAAGCCTGAGTAATGGTTGTGTGTAGAGTCTTTACTGCTGGCCTTTCCAAGCTGGCTGGCTGGAAGGTCTAGTTCAGAGGTACATGGATGTCTGCCATAAAGGGTATAGAAGGGTGTTTGTCCCGTGCTTGAATGCAAAGAATTGTATATGCATATTCGGCTATCCAAAATAAGTCTTTCCAATTCCTTTGTTCGTGGTGCAGCATGCACCGTAAATATTGCTCGAGTGTCTGATTGGTTCTCTCGGTTTGGCCGTCCATTTGGGGATGGTGACTGGTAGATAGCCGAAAGTCGATCTGCACCATTGCACAACATTTTTTCCAGAAGTTTGAAACAAACTGGCTGCCTCGATCAGAAACCAGAACTGAAAGGATGCCATGTAGCTTAACTACGCCCTCCAGGAACACTTTTGCTAAAGTAGCTGCATCTGGGAAGCCCTTGAGAGGAATAAAATGGGCCATCTTCAAGAATAAGTCCACAAGGATGGTGTTGAACCCTTGGCTTGGAGGTAGATCAGTGATGAAGTCAAGGGAAAGAGTGTGCCATGGAACTGGAGGAATGTCCAATGGTTGTAGGAGACCAGATGTTGTTTGTTTCTGTGATTTATTTTGTGCGCAGACACCACAGGACTGAATATACTGAATGATGTCCTTACGCCAGGTAGGCCACCAAAAGTTCTCTTTCACCTTAGCTAGGGTTTTGGCGATCCCAGTATGCCCTTCGATCAGTGAATCGTGATAGTTTGAAATAATATGCTGTTGTAATTCCTTCTTAAGGTACATATAGGCGATTCCTAAAAAAGGGTAGATGGTCCTTGATGGTATATTGTTCTCCTTGAGTTTGCCATGCGAGGTAGGCATCAGGATTCATTGTCCGTTGGATTTCATTTCGTAGTTCTGCTTGTGTTAAGGCTGTCGTGATACCCAAGAGTTTGTCTTGAGGTATAATAGGTACTGGGTCTGGAGTTGTATATACTATTTCATCTATGCCCATGTGAGATAAGGCATCCGCCTTTCCGTTTCTGACTCCTGTTCAAAATGTGATCACATAATCATATTCAGCGATGAAAAGTGCCCACCGTAATTGGTGCGAGGACTGGGCCTTGGCTGTTTTGAGATATTGCAGGTTTCGGTGGTCTGTGATGACTGTAATGGTGTGTCTGGCCCCTAGAAGGTTGTGCCTCCAGGCTTTAACCCTTTAAGTGCCATGGGTATTTCTCCCCAGTGCCAGAGCCTTTTTTGGTGATTTTGCTATGTGGCCATTCAATGGCTTGTAACTTTTTTGTTACATGATATATCTCGGCCAAATTTGGCTCCTTTTTTTCGCACATGTAGGCGGTGGTAACGCCACCCAGGAATCCCAGGTTGCTGTAGGGGGGTGAGAGAAAATAAGGAAAAAGTGCGAAAATGTTGGGGTTTTTCAAAAAATGCCAATAAAATGATGTACAAAGAAGCCTGTGGTTTTTTCCTTGTAAGAGCTAGGAACAAATGGTTTGTTGTGCTGAGTTCCCCAATGTCGTGGCTTTCAGGAACAGGTTGAGTGGAAATGGAAAAAAAATATTTTGATGTGGTTATCACCCGTTTTGTGAGAGGTAGGCGATTTTTGCCATTTTTGCCAATTGGACATGCATGGACGGAATGGAAGAAAAGGGAAGGAAAGCCAAATTGGAGGACAGAAAGGCATATATTTCTGAAAAGTAGACAAAATTCCAAGTTTACGAAGGGGTGATTTGCATAGGTCAGGCAACAACTAGCTAGGGGAAACTGCCATCGAATGGGGGAAAAGCGGGAAAATGACTGAAAAAAAAGGTATGTGTTGGACATGGTTGGCTTGGTACGGCAATGGCTTCTATGAATTTTGAGAAAAGCAATGCTCCACTACATTCCCCCGACTCTTGCAGTTAGGAGAGCATACCATTTTTGTAGTGTTTTTACAAAACAAGCAATACCACAAGCCAAACACTGAGCCATGGTACACAGGAGTTTTACGCTCACGGCCTGACCAGACGCACTTAGCATTTGTAAATTGGGAAAACCAATGTGGTGAGGAACGGTAGCCATACATTTTTTGAAAGAGCACAGGCAGACCTTTTCAAGGGTAGGTGACTTGTGCAGGTTACAAAAGTGTATGGTGGCTAAAGCAGCGACTAAATGTAGGTCACATTTGGGAAAAGAAAGGGTTGTGAGACAAAGGGCACCAGCAAATGGGTCAAAACTTTATGAAAACCACACAAACACAACACATGGCCTACCGTCCCGCGTTCCCACAGGTGTCCCAATGAAAACGGTAACCCACATGTGTGGGTGCACCTACGTGGCCGCCAAGGGGAAAGCCTAAAACACAAGTAACCCCAAGTCTGTTTTCAGAGCGAAATCTCAGACATTCTGCCGACCAGCACAACGTACAGATATGGGTCTCGGGTGTCCAAGCCACCGAGGAAAACAGGGAACCCCATGCATTTTCGAAAAGAGGACACCCATGGGAATCCGCAGAGGTATGATTTGCGCACATCGGCCCAGATTTTATTACCCAGACAGCCCTGCAAAGTCCGAAATGTGGGGAAAAAAACGCTTTTTCCGCACATTTCGCTCGACGCACCCATTGAAACACGCCCCCAACAACACATGGCCTACCGTCACACGTTCCCACAGGTGTCCCGATGAAAACAGTACCTCACATGTGTGGGTGCACCTACCTGGCCGCCAAGGGGAACGCCTAAAACACAAGTAACCCCAAGTCTGTTTTCAGAGCGAAATCTCAGACATTCTGCCGACCGGCACAATGTACAGATATGGGCCTCGGGTGTCCAAGCCACCGAGGAAAACGGGGAACCCCATGCATTTCCGAAAAGAGGACACCCGTGGGAATACTCAGAGGTATGATTTGCGCACATCGCCCCAGAATTTATTACCCAGGCAGCCCCGCAAAGTCCGAAATGTCGGGGAAAAAACGCTTTTTCCGCACATTTTGCTCGACGCACCCATCGAAACACGCCCCCAACAACACATGGCCTACCGTCACGCGTTCCCACAGGTGTCCCAATGAAAACGGTACCTCACATGTGTGGGTGCACCTACCTGGCCGCCAAGGGGAAAGCCTAAAACACAAGTAACCCCAAGTCTGTTTTCAGAGGGAAATCTCAGACATTCTGCCGACCGGCACAATGTACAGATCTGGGCCTCGGGTGTCCAAGCCACCGAGGAAAACAGGGAACCCCATGCATTTCCGAAAAGAGGACACCCGTGGGAATCCGCAGAGGTATGATTTGCGCACATCGCCCCCGAATTTATTATCCAGACACCCCCGCAAAGTCCGAAATGTCGGGAAAAAAATGCCTTTTCCGCACATTTCGCTCGGCGCACCCATCGAAACACGCCCCCAACAACACATGGCCTACCGTCACGCGTTCCCACCGGTGTCCCAATGAAAACGGTACCTCACATGTGTGGGTGCACCTACCTGGCTGGCAAGGGGCAAGCCGAAAACGCAAGCAACCCCCAGTCTGTTACAGAGGGGAATCTCAGCCATTCTGCCGACCGGCACAACATACAGATATGGGCCTCGGGTTTTCAAGCCTCCAAGGAAAACATGGAACCCCATGCATTTCCGAAAAGAGGACACCCGTGGGAATTCGCAGAGGTATGATTTGCGCACTTCGCCCCAGAATTTATTACCCAGACACCCCCGCAAAGTCCGAAATGTGGGGAAAAAACGCATTTTCCAGACATTTCGCTCGGCGCACCCATCGATACACGCCCCCAACAACACATGGCCTACCGTCCCGCGTTCCCATACGTGTCCCGATGAAAACGGTACCTCACATGCGTGGGTGCACCTACCTGGCTGGCAAGGGGCAAGCCGAAAACGCAAGCAATCCCCAGTCTGTTTGCAGAGAGGAATCTCAGCCATTCTGCCGACCGGCACAACATACAGATATGGGCCTCGGGTGTCCAAGCCACCAAGTAAAACAGGGAACCCCATGCATTTCCGAAAAGAGGACACCCGTGGGAATCCGCAGAGGTATGAATTGCGCACATCGCACCAGAATTTATTACCCAGACACCCCCGCAAAGTCCGAAATGTGGGGAAAAAAACGCATTTTCCGCACATTTCGCTCGGCGCACCCATCGAAACACGCCCCCAACAACACATGGCCTACCGTTAACCGTTCCCACAGGTGTCCCGATGAAAACGGTACCTCACATGTGTGGGTGCACCTACCTGGCTGGCAGGGGGCAAGGCGAAAACGCAAGCAACTGTAACGCTCACCTGATTCCCGCAGAGGCGCCGGTCTTGACTGGGTGAATGCCGTATCTTCAAAGGTGATGTGTAACACACGGTTGGCTCTTTGGGCTGGACCTCTGTGCACTGTATGTCTGACTCGAAGAGTAAGATGTCTGCAGATAGAAAATATGGGATTAATGAACTGGGGTTATTGGGTGCCTCTCTCCTCTTCCCTTTCTCTTCTCCTGTAGAACCCCAAAGGTTAACGCCCTCACCTTAGGTAAGTGAACGCTGAGCTCTCCATCTGCCTCGGGGCAGGGTGCCGTAACCAGTTTCTTCACTGGATAAGGGTGCAGGCCTCTTGACCTCAGAGGACTGCTGTCCGTCGTTAACTGCACGAACGGTAAGTTCTGGGCACTTCAAATGTCTTAAAAGTCTTTTGTAATGATATCTCTTGTTTTGCAGGGTTCCGGCGATGGCGGATGGCGGGCTGATGAGAGTTGAGGATCGAACCCGCGTGAGGAATAGAAGCGCCTGGAAGCACGTAAGTAAGCGCTTGTAGCCTGCTTCACGATGCGCACTAACTGTCCCTTTTATCTTGCAGGTACAAGTTCGGAGCTTTAGAGAAGCTGAAGGGTGCTGGAATACCCACTGGATTCGGCGTGGGAAGGAGTAATGGCACGTGAGTAATAAAGTTGCCCAATGTCTTTAAACGCACCTTCTTTTGTCTTTCAGATGCGGGATGCAGCGCCGAAGGCCTCCGGAGCGTGCGAAGAGCTGGTAAGCTTTTGTCTTTCAGATGCCGGAATGCAGTCCGAAGACCTCCGGAGCATGCGAAGAGTAGGTAAGCCTTTGTCTTTCAGATGCCGGAATGCAGCGCGAGGCGTTGGTGACAGCCGATGGACCAGGTAAGAGATGCGCTGCCACTGAAGACCGTAGTGCTAACCTGTTCTTTCTTTGTCTTTACAGGTGCTGCTGAAGACTGGATTCCAGGATGGTAAGCCTTTGTTCCCTTAGGCCCAGGATCAGAAGCAGAAGACACGATGAGCGTTCTGCTGCAGAGAATGCAGAATAACACAAAGCAAGATTCATCCATCGGGTGTGGTTTAAATAGCCTCCTGTAGTGCTTAGGTGTCTCCTTCCACAGCCACGCCCAGGTAAGAAAAGAGTTCCTGCTTTCCAGAAGAGTTACAGTATTCTGAACCTAGGGAGTGGCTCCTGCCCCACCCAACAGGAAAAGTAGTCCCAAACAGAAGAGGATCAGGGGTTCAACTGGCAGGTAAGTAAGCAGCATGGTCTGCTGCAGGTAAGTCCACCCAAGCATTATGAGCCCGGCGCTTCCAGCGCTGGGACTGGGCATCTTTATGAGCCTGGTGCCACTGGCGCCAGGACAGGGTCCAAAAGGTCCCAATTGGGACGGGCTGGCACTCGGAACCGGGGTTATGGGTCTGCTTCAAAGGGAGTCGGGCAAGTCCTGATCTTTTGGAAGCAGAGATCATGACAGCAACCCCCAGTCTGTTTGCAGAGTGGAATCTCAGCCATTCTGCCGACCGGCACAACATACAGATATGGGCCTCGGGTGTCAGAGCCTCCAAGGAAAACAGGGAACCCCATGCATTTCCGAAAAGAGGACACCCATGGGAATCCGCAGAGGTATGATTTGCGCACATCGCCCCAGAATTTATTACCCAGACACCCCCGCAAAGTCCGAAATGTGGGGAAAAAAACACATATTCCAGAGATTTCGCTCGGCGCACCCATCGAAGCACGCCCCCAACAACACATGGCCTACCGTCACGCGTTCCCACAGGTATCCCGATGAAAACGGTACCCCACATGTGTGGGTGCACCTACCTGGCCGCCAAGGGGAAAGCCGAAAACGCAAGCAACCCCCAGTCTGTTTGCCGAGGGGAATCTCAACCATTCTGCCGACCGTCACAACATACAGATATGGGCCTCGGGTGTCCAAGCCGCCAAGGAAAACAGGGAACCCCATGCATTTCCGAAAAGAGGACACCCGTGGGAATCCGCAGAGGTATGATTTGCGCACATCGCCCCAGAATTTATTACCCAGACACCCCCGCAAAGTCCGAAATGTGGGGAAAAAACGCATTTTCCAGACATTTCGCTCGGCGCACCCATCGAAACACGCCCCCAACAACACATGGCCTACTGTCCCGCGTTCCCACAGGTGTCCCGATGAAAACGGTACATCACATGTGTGGGTGCACCTACCTGGCTGGCAATGGGCAAGCCGAAAACGCAAGCAACCCCCAGTCTGTTTGCAGAGGGGAATCTCAGCCATTCTGCCGACCGGCACAACATACAGATATGGGCCTCGGGTGTCCAAGCCGCCAAGGAAAACAGGGAACCCCATGCATTTCCGAAAAGAGGACACCCGTGGGAATCCGCAGAGGTATGATTTGCGCACATCGCCCCAGAATTTATTACCCAGACACCCCCGCAAAGTCCGAAATGTGGGGAAAAAACGCATTTTCCAGACATTTCGCTCGGCGCACCCATTGAAACACGCCCCCAACAACACATGGCCTACCGTCCCGGGTTCCCACAGGTGTCCCGATGAAAACGGTACCTCACATGCGTGGGTGCACCTACCTGGCAGGCAAGGGGCAAGCCGAAATTGCAAGCAACCCGCAGTCTATTTGCAGAGGGGAATCTCAGCCATTCTGCCGACCGGCACAACATACAGATATGGGCCTCGGGTGTCCAAGCCACCAAGGAAAACAGGGAACCCCATGCATTTACGAAAAGAGGACACCCGTGGGAATCCGCAGAGGTATGATTTGCGCACATCGCCCCAGAATTTATTACCCAGACACCCCCGCAAAGTCCGAAATGTTGGGAAAAAACACATTTTCCAGACATTTTGCTCGGCGCACCCATCGAAACACGCCCCCAACAACACATGGCCTACCGTCACGCGTTCCCACAGGTGTCCCGATGAAAATGGTACCCCACATGTGTGGGTGCACCTACCTGGCCGCCAAGGGGAAAGCCTAAAACACAAGTAACCCCAAGTCTGTTTTCAGAGCGAAATCTCAGACATTCTGCCGACCGGCACAACGTACAGATATGGGCCTCGGGTGTCCAAGCCACCGAGGAAAACAGGGAACCCCATGCATTTCCGAAAAGAGGACACCCGTGGGAATCCGCAGAGGTATGATTTGTGCACATTGCCCCAGAATTTATTACCCAGACAGCCCTGCAAAGACCGAAATGTGGGGAAACAAATGCTTTTTCCGCACATTTCGCTCGATGCACCCATCGAAACACGCCCCCAACAACACATGGCCTACCGTCACGCATTCCCACAGGTGTCCCGATGAAAACAGTACCTGACATGTGTGGGTGCACCTACCTGGCTGGCAAGGGGCAAGCCGAAAATTCAATCAACCCCCAGTCTGTTTGCTGAGGGGAATCTCAGCCATTCTGCCGACCGGCACAACATACAGATATGGGCCTCGGGTGTCCAAGCCACCAAGGAAAACAGGGAACCCCATGCATTTCCGAAAAGAGGACACCCGTGGGAATCCGCAGAGGTATGATTTGCGCACATCGCCCCAGAATTTATTACCCAGACAGCCCCGCAAAGTCCGAAATGTGGGGAAAAAAACGCATTTTCCAGACATTTCGCTCGGCGCGACCATCGAAACACACCCCCAACAACACATGGCCTACCGTCACGCGTTCCCACAGGTGTCCCGATGGAAACGGTACCCCACATGTGTGGGTGCACCTACCTGGCCACCAAGGGGAAAGCCTAAAACACAAGTAACCCCAAGTCTGTTTTCAGAGCGAAATCTCAGACATTCTGCCGACCGGCACAACGTACAGATATGGGCCTCGGGTGTCCAAGCCACCGAGGAAAACAGGAAACCCCATGCATTTCCGAAAAGAGGACACCCATGGGAATCCGCAGAGGTATGATTTGTGCACATCGCCCCAGAATTTATTACCCAGACAGCCCTGCAAAGTCTGAAATGTGGGGAAAAAAATGCTTTTTCCGCACATTTCGCTCGACGCACCCATCGAAACACGCCCCCAACAACACATGGCCTACCGTCACGCGGGGTGTCTGGGTAATAAATTCTGGGGCGATGTGCGCAAACCATGCCTCTGCGGATTCCCACAGGTGTCCTCTTTTTGGAAATGCATGGGGTTCCCTGTTTTCCTTGGAGGCTTGGACACCCGAGGCCCATATCTGTATGTTGTGCCGGTCGGCAGAATGGCTGAGATTCCCCTCTGCAAACAGACTGGGGGTTGCTTGCGTTTTCGGCTTGCCCCTTGCAAGCCAGGTAGGTGCACCCACACATGTGAGGTACCGTTTTCATCGGGACACCTGTGGGAACACGTGACAGTAGGCCATGTGTTGTTGGGGGCGTGTTTCGATGGGTGCGCCGAGCGAAATGTGCGGAAAATGCGTTTTTTTCCCCACATTTCGGACTTTGCAGGGGTGTCTGGGTAATAAATTCTGGGGCGATGTGCGCAAATCATACCTCTGTGGATTCCCACGGGTGTCCTCTTTTCGGAAATGCATGGGGTTCCCTGTTTTCCTCGGTGGCTTGGACACCCGAGGCCCATATATGTACATTGTGCCGGTCGGCAGAATGTCTGAGATTTCACCATGAAAACAGACTTGGGGTTACTTGTGTTTTAGGCTTTCCCCTTGGCGGCCAGGTAGGTGCACCCACACATGTGGGGTACCGTTTTCATCGGGACACCTGTGGGAACGGGTGATGGTAGGCCATGTGTTGTTGGGGGCGTGTTTCGATGGGTGCGCCGAGCGAAATGTCTGGAAAATGCATTTTTTTCCCCACATTTCGGACTTTGCGGGGGTGTCTGGGTAATAAATTCTGGGGCAATGTGCGCAAATCATACCTCTGTGGATTCCCACGGGTGTCCTCTTTTCGGAAATGCATGGGGTTCCCTGTTTTCCTCGGTGGCTTGGACACCCGAGGCCCATATCTGTACGTTGCGCCGGTCGGCAGAATGTCTGAGATTTCGCTCTGAAAACAGACTTGGGGTTACTTGTGTTTTAGGCTTTCCCCTTGGCGGCCAGGTAGGTGCACCCACACATGTGAGGTACCGTTTTCATCGGGACACCTGTGGGAACGCGTGACGGTAGGCCATGTGTTGTTGGGGGCGTGTTTCGATCGGTGCGTCGAGCAAAATGTGCGGAAAAGGTGTTTTTTTCCCCACATTTCGGACTTTGCGGGGCTGTCTGGTTAATAAATTCTGGGGCGATGTGCGCAAATCATACCTCTGCGGATTCCCACGGGTGTCCTCTTTTCGGAAATGCATGGGGTTCCCTGTTTTCCTCGGTGGCTTGGACACCCGAGGCCCATATATGTACATTGTGCCGGTCGGCAGAATGTCTGAGATTTCGCCATGAAAACAGACTTGGGGTTACTTGTGTTTTAGGCTTTCCCCTTGGCGGCCAGGTAGGTGCACCCACACATGTGGGGTACCGTTTTCATCGGGACACCTGTGGGAACGTGGGACGGTAGGCCATGTGTTGTTGGGGGCGTGTTTCGATGGGTGCGCCGAGCTAAATGTGCGGAAAATTCGTTTTTTTCCCCACATTTCGGACTTTGCGGGGGTGTCTGGGTAATAAATTCTGGGCCGCTTTGCGCAAGTCAGACCTCTGTGCATTCCCACGGGTGTCCTCTTTTGGGAAATGCATGGGGTTCCCTGTTTCCCTTGCTGGCTTCGAGACCCTAGGCCCAAATCTGTATGTTTCCCACATGAACAAATTGTGCTGTGGCGAAAGGCTTGGGGTTACCAGCGGGTTACCCTTTTCCTTTTGCACCCCCGGTAGGTGCACCCACACATGCAAGGTACCTTTTTCGTCGGGACACCTGTGGGAACACGAGAAGGTATGACATCTGCTGTTGGCGACGTGTTTCGGTGAGTGGCCACAGGGAAATGTCTCTGAAATTGGCCGGAAATGAAGACAATTCTCAGACATTTCTATCTGGCCACCCACCGAAACACACCGCCAACAACACGTGGCCTACCTTCCCACGTCCCCACACGTGTCCCGATGAAAACGGTACCTCACATGTGTGGGTGCACCTACCGGGGGCGCAAAAGGAAAAGGGTAACCCACTGGGAACCCCAAGCCATTCGCCACTGCCCATTTTGTTCATGTGGGCAACCTACAGATTTGGGCCTAGGGTGTCGAAGCCAGCAAGGAAAACAGGGAACCCCATGCATTTCCCAAAAGAGGACACCCGTGGGAATCCACAGAGGTCTGACTTACGCAAATCGGCCCAGAATGTAATGCCCAGAACCACCAGCAAAGACCCACATGGGAGAAGGGTGCCCAAGGCCAGGGATATTACCGCCGACTTTGCTGGAGCCCTGGCTGCCCTGCGTTACAGCTTCTCCCCACCAAGGAGTCTCGGCAGTGTGCCAATACCTCCCCGAAGGGAAAAGCTGTAATGCAGCCCAGCCGCAACTCCAGGACAGTTGGAGGTGATCTGCCCAGACGGGCCATTCCCACCCACACCACCAACAATCCAGCCCCAGTCTCACCCACCCCACTGACAATGGGCCCTAACCATAGAATAATAAAAAACAGTACTCACATAACGTTGCAGCTGCTCGGGTAGAAAAAGCTGTAAACAAAACAAAGAACATGTGTTACCTACGGTCACACCAGCAAAATGTAGCCCTCCCCGTGGGCAGATAAGGAGGGGGGCTGTCCTGCACTCCTCCCTGGGCTCAGGCGTCCGTTCCTAGAAGCAGATATCTGGTCCCAGGGAGGGCTGCATGACTTGGCACCCACTCCATTGTCGGTGGGGGGGAGGGGGTCAATGCCCCATCCCATTAGAAAATTCCCTGACCCTTTGGGGTGCCCCACCGCCCCCCCCCCCTAAAAAGCGTTCCACCATTTTCATTTTTTTCCTTTGGTAACCCAACTCCCCTTGCTGCAGAGGGTCACATTGGTGTGCCAATCTGGCGCCGGGTGCCCAAACCTTACTGCCCCACCCACTGGGGGGGGCCTGTACCACCATTTTTGGGGGCCCTCTCCCCCCTCACCCCAAATGGCTGGCGGGGGCACCTCATGCAGGCCTCCCTGGGCCTCCTACAAACAGCTGCATGAGGTACACCCCACCTCCATTTGGGGTGGGGAGGGAGAGGGCCACCACAAAAGGTGGGGCAAGTCCCCCAATAGATGGGGAAGTAGGGTTTGGGCACCCTGGGGGAAGATAGCCACACTAATGTGGCCATCTGCACCAAGCGAAGTTGGGTAAACAAAAAAAAAATACAAATTCATAGGCTGCTTTTTAGGGGGGGCTGAGGGGCACCCTAAATTTGCAGCGAATGATGTACTGCAACGGAGGGTGGCCCTCAGCCCCCCCCACCCCAAATGGAGGGCCCCACCTCATGCAACCCTCCCTGGGGGCCCCCCTTCCTGGCGGCAGATAGGGAGGCCCCACCTCTTGGATCCCTCCCTGGGGTCAGATGCCCCTTCATAGGATCGCGCGCCCTGCGCTCGATCCGTGACCAGCAATGCCTCATATGGGGTATCCTTGGAAAGGGGAGAAATTCCCCTTTCCAGGGACACCACTTTTTGATCAATCCCTGGTGGTCCAGTGGGCCCCAGGGCCCCAAACCCCCTCCCACCTCCCCTCGATTTTTTTTTGCTTTTATTTATTTTTATTTTCACCCCTGGGGCAGTGATTATCTGCCCCCAGGGGTCTCTGGAGCTGTGGCCCCATGCCTTGGAGCCACAGGGGGATGGGGGCTGCTTACCTAGTAAGCAGCCCCCCCTCCCCATGCGTCACAAACGGATCTGCGTTGATCCGCTGGCATTGCTGACCGCGGATCGCGCGCCCTGCGCCCGATCCGCAGGCAGCAATGCCTCATATGTGGTGTCCTTGGAAAGCGGAGAAAGTCCCCTTTCCAGGGACACCACTTTTTGATCCATCCCTGGTGGTCCAGTGGGCCCCAGGCCCCAAACCCCCTCCCACCTCCCGCCTCCCCTCGATTTTTTGTTCTGTTTTTTTTTTTTTTCACCCCTGGGGGCAGTGATTATCTGCCCCCTGGGGTCTCTGGCGCTGTGGCCCCATGCCTTGGGGCCACTGGGGGAGGAGGGCCGCTTACCTAGTAAGCAGCCCCCCCTCCCCCTGCGTCACAAATGGATCTGCATTGATCCACTGGCATTGCTTCCTGCGGATCGCGCACCCTGCGCCCGATCCGCGGGCAGCAATGCCTCATATGTGGTGTCCTTGGAAAGGGGAGAAAGTCCCCTTTCCAGGGACACCACTTTTTGATCAATCCCTGGTGGTCCAGTGGGCCCCAGGGTCCCAAACCCCCTCCCACCTCCCACCTCCCCTCGATTTTTTGTTATGTTTTTTTTATTTTATTTTCACCCCTGGGGGCAGTGATTATCTGCCCCCAGGGGTCTCTGGCGCTGTGGCCCCATGCCTTAGGGCCACTGGGGGAGGGGGGCCGCTTACCTAGTAAGCAGCCCCCTCTCCCCCTGCGTCACAAATGGATCTTCATTGATCCACTGGCATTGCTGCCCGCGGATCGCGCGCCCTGTGCCCGATCCGCGGGCAGCAATGCCTCATATGTGGTGTCCTTGGAAAGGGGAGAAAGTCCCCTTTCCAGGGACACCACTTTTGTTCCATCCCTGGTGGTCCAGTGGGCCCAAGGGCCCCAAAACCCCTCCCACCTCCCTCCATCCCTCGATTTTTTTTTGTGTTTTTATTTTTTTATTTCACCCCTGGGGGCAGTGATCATCTGCCCCCAGGGGTCCCTGGTGCTGTGGCCCCATGCTTTGGGGCCACGGGGGAAGGGGGCCGCTTACCTAGTAAGCAGCCCCCCCCTCCCCCCGCATCACAAAAGGATCTTCATTTGATCCTTTGCAGAGATCGCTCAAAACAAGGTGCCGAAAAGGACGAGCCATCTCGTCCTTGGCACTGCGTGTGCACTGTCAAGGATGAGATACCTCGTCCTTGGCACTTAAAGGGTTAAAGGCGGATTTGATAGCCAGGAATTCCTTGTCCGTGATGGCATAATTATTCTCTGGAGGTGAGAACTTTTTCGACCAGAAGGCCACAGGATGTAGCTGGCCGGTTCCGGGTCTCTCTGTGAAAGGACAGCCCCCATCGCGAGACTGGACGCATCAGTTTCAATGACATAAGGGAGGTCTGGACGAGGATGTCACAGGATTGGAGCGGAGGTAAATCTTTGTTTAAGTTCCTGAAAGGCTTCTTCTGCTTCTTCGGTCCAAGCAAACTTTTTATTGTTTTTTCATAATAGTACTGTGATTGGGTGCACAACCTGAGAGAAGTCTTGGATGAACCGGCGGTAGAAGTTCGCAAATCCCAGCATGCTTTGTACCCCTTTCAGAGACGTCGGTAAAGGCCATTTCAGAATGGCATCTACCTTGTGCACGTCCATTCTGATGCCTCCTGGAGTAAGGATAAAACCAAGAAATTCTACTTCAGTGATGTGAAAAAAGCATTTTTCAAGCTTTGCAAACAAGCGATGTTGACGGAGCTTGGTGAGGACTGAACGAACGTGCCTGACATGATCTTGTTCCGAGGCTGAGTATACTAAGATGTTGTCTATGTACACTAAGGCGCACACATCAATTAACTCCCTTAAGACGTCATTCATGAAATATTGGAATGCCGCAGGAGCGTTGCATAACCCGTAGGGCATGACTTGATATTCAAACAAGCCGTACTTAGTATGGAAGGCGGTTTTCCATTCATCTCCTTTTCTGACTCAGAGCAGGAGGTACGGTCCTCGAAGGTCCAATTTGGTATAAATCTGGGCATCTTTAACTTGGTCTAGCATCTCAGGGATAAGTGGCAAGGGGTAGCGGTTCTTCACGGTGATCTGGTTCAATGCGTGGTAGTCAATACAGGTTCTCAAGTCTCCTTCCTTTTTCGGTACGAAGAACAAAGGACTGGCTGCGGGGGACTTCGAAGGACGGATAAATCCATTTGCAAGGTACTGGTCTAAATAGGATTTCAAATGAAGGTTTTCTGGTTCTGTGAGAGCGTAGATCCTGCCGCAAGGGATTTGTGCACCAGGAACAAGGTTGATCTGACAGCCATAGGGCCTGTGCGGCGGCAATGTATTGGCTTGGTCCTTTCGGAAGACATCCTGTAAATCATGGTATTCACTTGGCAAGGTATTAGTTGCTCCCGGGGTTGATACTGTTGCTCCGGTAGTCATGGGGATACAGACGTCGGGTTTCTCCTCTGGGTAATAGCAGGCAGGGGAGCAGTCACCGGGGAAGGTTAATTTTCATGCCCGCCAGTCTATCAAAGGGTTGTGAGCAACCAACCATGGCATCCCTAGAATTAGCCTGAACTGAGGTGCCTTGATGAGATCGAATGAAATAGACTCCCGATGTCCGTCTTGGCACAGCAAGGTTACTGTTAGGGAGAATTCTCTGTTTAGGCTGAATTTCCTAACCTAGTGAGTCCCCCAGCAGCTTTGCTGGATTTCTGGAGTTTGTTTTTTCCATCCTGCCAAGAGTGTGACCCTTTTCCTCTCACTCTTGGACATGTATGTGTGGAATTCCTTTGAATTGTCAATGTGTTCGATGGGCTATGGGGTCTTTTACTCCATAGGGTCTCATAAGTTTTTCTATGTGTGTCACCCCGCACCTTACGTGTCGTGACACGGGGGCACCCTAGCTGGTCCCCCCACCATAGACTCCATACCCGGGGACTGACTACCGTCTCCCCGGGCATGTAAAGTCACCATTGGCTTTACTAGACCTAAATTTGCTAACAGAACTAGTACCAACCATCTTATTGTGGACGTGCTAGTAGGGGTAATTCGATTACTCCTGGATCTGTTACTCGAGGGGGGCACTGTCCCGTCCCTCCTCGTCGAGTTTTGGCTGGTGGCAGTGGAAACTACTTGTTATGTTCGACCGCGGGCATAACCCTATGGGATCCGTCCCATTGTTGAAGATTAATACTGTTTTTCGTTAATCTCCAACGTACCACCGATCTACTTATCTTAAATAGGTTTATCGAGTGGTATTTTCTGCCAGAACTCGGGTTGTAAAATGGCGTCTGTGTTTTTCTCTGTGACTCCTAAACCAAAGGTTGAGCCCTTTGTTCCACTTTTGGCGGGCCTCTGGACAGAGACCCTCCAAAGTGGTGCCATTCTGTCTGGGTTACCTCAGGGGTGTGGGAGGGGGTTTAGACACCCTGGACCGAGTTGCCTTGCCAACTCAGGTCGCACTCTGAAGTGATTGGCCCAGGTGGTGAGCCTTCCCGCTCACCACTTAGCATGTGTTGATTGACAAGCTAGGCTGAATGAATGGGGGACGTCTGCATAAAAGCAGGGCTTTGGGACTGGATCTTCAGGAAGTCGCCACTGGACCTAAAGAATCCGACGAGGGTAACACTGAGTCGACCTGCACGACAACACCTCCGGTGAAGCCCTGCGGAATCGTCTCACAATCTCCCGACGACAGAAGAGATCTCCCTGCCGGAGAGTCTCTTTCCCTGGCTGGTGGGGACAACCAGTCTTCTTCTTCTTTGTGCTTTTTGGTCGCCCAGGACGCAGTGGTCGAATTGCCCGTGCAGAGCACCCGGCAACCGGATAGCCACTACTCCTGCCCCGTGATCGAAAGGTGGTGCCTTGTGACGAAGCACTCCGCGGCTGGTTTCTTCCCTGGTGGTGCACCGGACATCTTCTCTTCGACGACGAGAGCATCTCTTCTCTTGGCCAAGACCCGTCGTGCATCCACCACCAGGAACAACTGCCCCCGCCGGAGCTGTCTTCCACAACAAGGTACCGTAACCGCCTGGCTTCCCTTTTCGATCGGTTCGAGTGAGGTATCTGATTCCTCTCCGTTCCGTTGGGTTGCCTCCAAGCTTTATTCACTCTTTGTTCTGAACTGGTTCAACCTGTCGCTAACCAATTTGCTAAACAAGACTTGAGTGCATCATCCGTAGAGACTTTCCAGGACATCGTGCCTTGCCTCTCACCGAGTGGGCCTGGCCGCCGAACTGTATGATCTAGTGTGATTAATGCCTTCTTGCCTTGCATTTTTACCCGCTTCAGTACGAACCGTGTTGACTTCATTACCTGCCTTTCTCTTCTCTCCCTTCCTCACTAAATATTCGAGTGTCATCTGGGTTGAGGTATACACCTCTGTCTGAAAATAAGTGGTGCCGTAGAACCTAGAGTTGTCGATATTGTGTTTCGGGGGATTGAGCTTTATTCCATTCTGCAGAGTAATTGTATTTTGATTTGTTTGCCGTGGTTCACTTTAGTATTTTTCGTAGACGTTCTGTTATTAATAAATAACTTACTATCTTTATACTAAAGCCTGGTTGCTTGTTTACTCGTTTTGCTGCGAAGAATTACCCTATCTTGTATACTCCCTATACTGACCAACTTTTCTTGAGAGAAGTCTGACTGCTCAGCCACAGCTACCAATTGAATCTGTGTGGTACAGACTGCTACCAAGTGGGTTCATCGCAACACCTGTAGTCCTAAATCTTTTGCAGTGGTCCCAGAGGGAACTGCACAGGTTTCCGCCTAACACTGGTGGCAGCGGTGGGATTAGTATCGAGTATACAGTTTAGAGTGGTTTTCGACGCTGTAGGACGACTAACCACAAAACTTTACAAAAGCAACTTTCAAAAAACATGTCTACGATGGAAATTTACAGCCAAGTGTCTTTGTCGGATAAAAATACTGAGAGTCTGCGAGCTCTCTGTAGACAAGAGAATCTTCCTGTAAAAGGCAAGAAGTTAGAACTGATAGAGAGATTGCTGGCGAACCAAAGTCTGGGTACTGGTTCAGAGGAACCAAACTCTCCAGCAACTGTAGATAACAGTAATGGTGTTGATCTGAATCGTAATTCTGATGATAGCGATGAAGAGGCTGACGAGGACGGCGAGGCTAACAAAACTGTCTCACCTGTTCCTCTACCTGCCTTACCAACTGTGCCTACGGGGCCAATACCAGGTCCCACAAGTAACCCTGCTTATTTTGAACTTGAAAAAATGAAGCTCGAATTAGAATATAAACGGATGAATGCCCAGGCTGAGCAGAGGCAAGCTGAGTTAAGACACAGGGAAATAGAGCTTAATCATGAGTTACAAATGAAAAAGTTGTCTATGGAAAATGCTTCTCTCTCCTCTGGTTCCTCTAGGAGCTCCAGTCCCAAAAGACCCCGGATGCCGAAGGAATTAGTGGGTATGTACGAACCGAGATTGGATGTGTTGGATTGGTTGAAACTGTTTGAATACAATCATGGGCTCCAGGACATCACTGGGAATGCGTTGCTTCCCTGGTTGTTCTCTAGGCTTCCTCCTGTTGCGACTGATGTGGTAATGGAATTGGGGGAGGTGGATAAGACGGATTACGAAAGTGTGAAACTAGCTTTGATAGCTAGATTCGGGAAGACCCCTTCCCAGTATCTTAAGAGGTTTAGAACCCTCAAAAAGCATGATGGTACCCCTTGGGCTACCTGGGTGAGTGAAGGGTTGAAAAACTTAGAGGGATGGATTAAGGGTTACAAAGTTGACACTTACGAGGGTATGCAAAATCTTTTTATGTTGGAGTCGATTTATGATGCCTGTTCTCCTGAGCTCAGACAGCACTTGGCTGATTCGAAGGAATTAGATTCCAGGGCTCTAGCTAAGGCTGCTGACTTGTGGGTTGCCAACAGGGCTACTCACAAGGATTGTGGGGTAACTCAGAAAAAGGACGAGGGAAAACAGCCTAAAAAAGACTCAAAGGAGAATTCAAATAACTCACATTCCAAAGAGGGCCCCAAACAAAACCAGAAGGGTAAGCCACCGGGAAAACCACAGCAGAATAGTGTGTCTTCTGGTGCCAAACCGGAAGGAGGTCAGAACAAGCCACCATTCCAGAGAGCATTCGGGAAATGCTTTGTTTGTGGCTCGACTGATCACGTGAAAGGAGATCCCAGATGTAAGGGTAAACCTTCAGGGGTCCAGCTTGTCTCCTTAGCCTTCGCTCCAGAGGAGGAAGTCCAAATGGCAAGTGGAAACTTTCTACTGCTAGCTGACGAACCCATTGGAGTCTCAGCCAGCGTTTCTTTAGTATCTCTGGGGTTGTGGGAACAACAGAATTTAGATGTCTATAATTCTATCCCCGATAATACTAAAGAGTATTATAAGGACAGTGTCCAGGTGAATGGTCAGGAGACGCCTGCCATTAGGGACACTGGGGCCAGCATAACTGTGGTGGATAAATCGTTTTTTCAGGCTGAGGATGTTGCTAAGGCACTCAAACGCCTCACCAAGTTAGCTGGAGGGCCCGTGCAGATGCTTCCCCAATTACCAGTTCTCATCCAGTGTAACGACATGACTGTAAAGATACCTGTCAGCATACAGAGTGAGGTACCAGGACGCGTACTGTTGGGTAACGATTTGAAAACTCTCGGAGTTGTATCGCATACTCCCAGACCTCCTAGTAAACGGTTACAGGAGCTAACCAGACCTGCAAGAGAGAGGACCCTGCGCGGTACTCTCGGGGAGATGATGAAGAAAGAAATCACTCCTGCTCCATTGGAAATGGCGGCCGCTGTCTCTAGGAACACAGAAGTCAAAGGGAAACCTAAAACTTCTAAACCGAAACCAACAGCCCACATTCCGATGCAGCCGACACAGACTTCCCCGCGGTTGTCCAACGTCACACCCGTAACTCCACCTCCAGCTGAGGCTGAGGGGGAAGTACAACCCTGTATGGTAGAATTAGACTCTGAAGAAGAGCTAATGGAAGGCCAGGAACTCATTGGAGATCTGGATCCTGTTGACCATCCTGAGCTGCAGTCGTTACTGGCAGAAGGTGGACCCAGCAGGGCAGACTTCAGTAAGGGACAGAGAGAATGTCCAACTCTGGAAGGTCTTCGCCGTCAGGCAGTAACTCAGGCTGAAGGGCAAGAGCCTGGGAAACATAGGTTGCACTGGGAAGATGGCCTCTTCTATAGTGAACCGACCGAGTCTACACCTGGAGACTACAAACGCCTTGTAGTACCCCAAGAGAACAGACCACAGTTCTTGCAGTTAGCCCACGAGATTCCTTTGGCTGGTCACTTGAGTTTCAAGAAGACTAAGGAAAGGCTCTCACTCTACTTCTATTGGCCAAAAATGGGGGCCGAAGTAGAAAAACACTGCAGAAGCTGCCATACCTGCCAGATCTCTGGTAAGGTTGGGTCCAAGAATGTGGCACCGTTAGTGCCTCTTCCCGTTGTGGGAGTCCCATTTGAGAGAGTAGGGATTGATATTGTTGGTCCCCTTGATCCTCCAACCTCCTCAGGCAACAGGTTTATACTTGTTGTAGTAGACCATGCTACTAGGTATCCTGAGGCAATTCCTATGAGGACTGTTACAGCTCCGGCTGTGGCTAAGGCCCTCCTTGGTATTTTTACTAGGGTCGGATTTCCTAAGGAAGTTATCTCTGACAGGGGGTCAAATTTTATGTCCCACTACATGAAAGCCATGTGGAAAACCTGCGGGGTAACTTACAAGTTCTCAACGGCTTACCACCCACAAACCAATGGGTTGGTAGAACGGTTCAACCGAACCATGAAGAGCATGATAGGTGCTCTAGAAGAACCCCTTAAGCGTAAGTGGGACCTTCTATTGCCATGCCTTCTTTTTGCTTATAGAGAAGTCCCTCAGGAGGGAGTAGGCTACTCTCCCTTCGAACTGCTCTATGGTCATCCCGTCAGAGGTCCATTGGCCCTGATTAAGGAGGGGTTGGAGAGTGCTCCTTCCCCCAAGCCAGTCAGAGTGACTGACTACGTGATAGGTCTCCGGAGGAGAATGTCGCACCTGATGACAGAAGCAAGCGATAACTTGAAAGCTGGACAAGCATTGGTCAAGCACTGGCACGATCAAAAGGCTAACATGGTTGAGTTCGCTCAAAACCAGCTTGTTCTTGTTATGATCCCCACAAGGCAGAGGGCCTTGCAAGATAAATGGATGGGACCCTACCGAGTAGTGGGTAAGCTCGGTGAGGTTAACTATCTGGTGGACTTGGGCAACCCCAAGGAGGCTCCAACAGTCTTTCACACCAACCGACTTAAAGCGTATGTCTCACGACCTGACGTAGGAGCGTTGCTTCTAGCATCAGCCGAGGAAGAAGAAGAGAGTGAAACTCTTCCGGATCTCCTCAGAGGCTTACCTTTAGATGAAAACATTGAAGGAGTGAATCTCTCCTCCAATCTGACACCCGAGCAACAAGAAGAGTGCAAGTCTATGTTGAATCAGTTTGCCTCTCTGTTCTCGCTCTCACCAGGCTTGACCCCTTGGGGCCAGCACGAGATACTCACTGGTGACTGTCTGCCTGTCAAAAGCAGAGGATATCGCATGTCAGAAAACGTAAGAACCCACATCAAAGGTGAGGTCAGCAAGATGCTTGATCTCGGGGTAATAGAGCCCTCTACTAGTCCATGGTCTAGCCCAGTTGTGTTAGTACCAAAGGCCGGATCTAAAGAACTTAGATTCTGCGTGGATTATAGAGCTCTTAACGCAGTCACCACGACTGATGCCCATCCTTTGCCAAGAACAGATGAGTTGGTGGATAAACTTGGCGCCGCCAAGTTCCTCAGCACATTTGACTTGACGTCAGGCTATTGGCAAATAGCCCTGACCAACCATGCCAAGGAGAAAACTGCATTTTCTACCCCCGTTGGTTTATACCAGTTTACGGTAATGCCTTTCGGACTAAAAAATGCACCTGCTACGTTTCAACGGATGGTAAACCAGGTTCTAACCGGGATGGAGGACTTCTGCATGGCATACTTGGATGACATAGCAGTGTTCAGCAATTCCTGGGACGAACATGTAACCCACCTGAGAGATGTTTTGCAGGCTCTTGGACGAGCCAATCTGACCATAAAGGCGAGTAAATGCCAAATTGGACAGAGTAAGGTAGTCTACCTTGGGCATGAGGTAGGCGGTGGAGAAATAAGGCCTTTGCTCAGTAAGATTGAAGCTGTGCAAAATTGGACAACACCGACTACTCAGACTCAGGTGAGAGCCTTCCTAGGCCTCACCGGGTATTACAGGAATTTCATAGAGAACTATGGGACCATAGCTTCTCCACTGAATGTCATCTCCTCGCCCAAATTCCCTAAAAAGGTTAAATGGAACGAGGAGTGCAATCAGGCTTTTGAAAACCTGAAAAAGGCTCTTTGCCAAGCCCCAGTACTCAGAGCTCCTGATTACCGCCAACACTTCATTGTGCAGACAGACGCTTCCAATGTAGGGATAGGTGCCGTACTCAGTCAACTGGATGGGAAAGGTAGGGAGCACCCCGTTTGCTACATCAGCCGCAAGCTGAAGGATCCTGAAACAAGGTGGGCAACAATCGAAAGAGAATGCTTTGCTATCGTGTGGGCTCTGAAGAAGTTTAGGCCGTACTTGTATGGTTCTACTTTTGTTATTCAGACTGACCACCAACCCTTGAGATGGTTAATGCAAATGAAAGGGGAAAACCCAAAACTACTGAGATGGTCGATCTGCCTGCAAGGGTTCGATTTCACCATTGAGCACAGGTCAGGGTGTCACCACCAAAATGCTGATGGTCTCTCTAGGATGTATATCATCGACTAGAGGTATGAGATTCATCCAGGAGTGGATTAAATCCTCCTGTCCCTTAGTCTGGGGGGCGAGTGTTAGGGAGAATTCTCTGTTTAGGCTGAATTTCCTAACCTAGTGAGTCCCCCAGCAGCTTTGCTGGATTTCTGGAGTTTGTTTTTTCCATCCTGCCAAGAGTGTGACCCTTTTCCTCTCACTCTTGGACATGTATGTGTGGAATTCCTTTGAATTGTCAATGTGTTCGATGGGCTATGGGGTCTTTTACTCCATAGGGTCTCATAAGTTTTTCTATGTGTGTCACCCCGCACCTTACGTGTCGTGACACGGGGGCACCCTAGCTGGTCCCCCCACCATAGACTCCATACCCGGGGACTGACTACCGTCTCCCCGGGCATGTAAAGTCACCATTGGCTTTACTAGACCTAAATTTGCTAACAGAACTAGTACCAACCATCTTATTGTGGACGTGCTAGTAGGGGTAATTCGATTACTCCTGGATCTGTTACTCGAGGGGGGCACTGTCCCGTCCCTCCTCGTCGAGTTCTGGCTGGTGGCAGTGGAAACTACTTGTTATGTTCGACCGCGGGCATAACCCTATGGGATCCGTCCCATTGTTGAAGATTAATACTGTTTTTCGTTAATCTCCAACGTACCACCGATCTACTTATCTTAAATAGGTTTATCGAGTGGTATTTTCTGCCAGAACTCGGGTTGTAAAATGGCGTCTGTGTTTTTCTCTGTGACTCCTAAACCAAAGGTTGAGCCCTTTGTTCCACTTTTGGCGGGCCTCTGGACAGAGACCCTCCAAAGTGGTGCCATTCTGTCTGGGTTACCTCAGGGGTGTGGGAGGGGGTTTAGACACCCTGGACCGAGTTGCCTTGCCAACTCAGGTCGCACTCTGAAGTGATTGGCCCAGGTGGTGAGCCTTCCCGCTCACCACTTAGCATGTGTTGATTGACAAGCTAGGCTGAATGAATGGGGGACGTCTGCATAAAAGCAGGGCTTTGGGACTGGATCTTCAGGAAGTCGCCACTGGACCTAAAGAATCCGACGAGGGTAACGCTGAGTCGACCTGCACGACAACACCTCCGGTGAAGCCCTGCGGAATCGTCTCACAATCTCCCGACGACAGAAGAGATCTCCCTGCCGGAGAGTCTCTTTCCCTGGCTGGTGGGGACAACCAGTCTTCTTCTTCTTTGTGCTTTTTGGTCGCCCAGGACGCAGTGGTCGAATTGCCCGTGCAGAGCACCCGGCAACCGGATAGCCACTACTCCTGCACCGTGATCGAAAGGTGGTGCCTTGTGACGAAGCACTCCGCGGCTGGTTTCTTCCCTGGTGGTGCACCGGACATCTTCTCTTCGACGACGAGAGCATCTCTTCTCTTGGCCAAGACCCGTCGTGCATCCACCACCAGGAACAACTGCCCCCGCCGGAGCTGTCTTCCACAACAAGGTACCGTAACCGCCTGGCTTCCCTTTTCGATCGGTTCGAGTGAGGTATCTGATTCCTCTCCGTTCCGTTGGGTTGCCTCCAAGCTTTATTCACTCTTTGTTCTGAACAGGTTCAACCTGTCGCTAACCAATTTGCTAAACAAGACTTGAGTGCATCATCCGTAGAGACTTTCCAGGACATCGTGCCTTGCCTCTCACCGAGTGGGCCTGGCCGCCGAACTGTATGATCTAGTGTGATTAATGCCTTCTTGCCTTGCATTTTTACCCGCTTCAGTACGAACCGTGTTGACTTCATTACCTGCCTTTCTCTTCTCTCCCTTCCTCACTAAATATTCGAGTGTCATCTGGGTTGAGGTATACACCTCTGTCTGAAAATAAGTGGTGCCGTAGAACCTAGAGTTGTCGATATTGTGTTTCGGGGGATTGAGCTTTATTCCATTCTGCAGAGTAATTGTATTTTGATTTGTTTGCCGTGGTTCACTTTAGTATTTTTCGTAGACGTTCTGTTATTAATAAATAACTTACTATCTTTATACTAAAGCCTGGTTGCGTGTTTACTCGTTTTGCTGCGAAGAATTACCCTATCTTGTATACTCCCTATACTGACCAACTTTTCTTGAGAGAAGTCTGACTGCTCAGCCACAGCTACCAATTGAATCTGTGTGGTACAGACTGCTACCAAGTGGGTTCATCGCAACACCTGTAGTCCTAAATCTTTTGCAGTGGTCCCAGAGGGAACTGCACAGGTTTCCGCCTAACAGTTACCCTGGCTATGCACTGGGTTACTGGTCGGGAATCTATTTCTGTCCCATCCACAGTGGTTACCTTGTCCATAGTTGGCTTAGAACACAAAGGAAGCCCCACCTGTGCTGCCAGTTCTTGATCAATATAATTTCCAACTGCTTCGCTATCGATGTATACTTCAACGGCATGCATTCTTGACGACTGTTGGTGGTTAATTAAGATCACTGGTATTGCAAAGTGCGAGGTCAGCAACTCTTTCTTCTCACTCGACAAACTGACCTCTACGATTGTCGAGCTTGGTAGTTTTCCGATTCCTTAGCTTCATCCTTCTCTGTGGCCCCGACTGTTCTTCTTGGTGGTTTTACTGGACAGTCCTTCAGGAAATGTCCTGGTTTCCCACAATAAAAACAAAGCTGTTGTTGTCTTCTTTTGTCCCACTCTTGTTTTGTTAATGGAGGCCATATCCCTCCAATCTGCATGGATTCTACAGCATTTTCAGGTATACAGGGTGTGTTTTCCCTTGGTCGAACATACACGGTCCGCGGGTCCATCTTAGACCAGTCTGCCTTTCAGTCCTGCAACCGGTGGTCTATGTAGTGAAGCGGCTCCTAGCCTTCTTAGGTTGACTTGCTAGGTTTATTACCAGCTTTATTGGTATCATTACAGGCAGTCAATCAGGTTACATATAAGTTACAAGTAGGACATATAAAACACTGGCAGCCCATCACCCAGGCCTCTGGCTAAACAACTGACTAGATTGGAACATTCACCCATGCATTCCATCACTCAGGCATAAACACTCCACATGACATTACAACATTCCTTCTGCAAAGCCAAGCCATACACAACACATCTCCTCCCTTTACATTGCACATCACACACAGCAAAATGTTACACAACACATCTCCCCTCTTCCGACAACAGCGCAAGACATTACACAACACATCTCCACACACACCAACATAAGCCATTCACACCGACTCACATCATCAGGGCTAGCACACAACACGTGCTCTGACACTCTACCACTCACCTCATACCCGATGCACTGGCCAGGCACACCTGGACCTGCAACCAATATCACTGTCACACTTCGGACCCTGATGAGGGTGGAAAGAGTCATAGAAGCGCACACAGTACAGCTAAACACAGCCACACCACATGTGCACAGAGAAAAGAAATATATATATTTGTGGTAAATAAACCACAAAGTCGGGGATAGTGTTTGACCATGCAATGCCTAATACCACAGACATGTCCATACCAAAGTCGGGGGCACTACCACCCGTACACACATACCCCTACACCTACTGGGGGTGCTACCGCCCAGATACCAAACCAATCACCTTGCATGACTAACTTCAGTCACACCCTGACAATTGGTAGCGCTACCACCTCACACAGCCATACGTGGAATAACCATGCATAACCTATTATAGTCACGCCCCGACTGAACTGGTTGCGCTACCACCAGTAACGCATGTACACTGTTTAACCATGCGCGACTCATCACAATAACGCCCACACCAAACTGGAGGTGCTACCCCCAGATACCATACCATGTGGCAAAACCTCTCAAACACCGTTGTGGCATACCCATCCACATCCATACTGAATGTTAGGCTGAAAGCAACCACATTGAGAGGTAAGACATGCTGACCTGGCACTCACACCATAAGCAACCATACTTATAAATTTCATATAAGCTTCACCCGAAACCAAAAACATGGGAGGCGCTACCCCCATAATCACCAGACAACCATATCAACACCCATACAAGGGATACTTGAAGGCGCTACCCCCAAAATGACTGAACTGCCCAGATCCATACAGATCTTCCATACCCTACTCCACACATCACATATTACACAATATGTAGTTCACATTGCAATATTTTCAGCATTAGTTTGGATGTATTTCTTAAAAGACACTATATATGTCATGAAGCCCAAACCAAATCCATTCCTAAAAGTCCATGTCGCTATTTAGCGACCTAAATGCTGAAAATCCTCAAAAAGTTACATCTAGTCTCTAAACCATTAGATGTCATGAACCCGACCCAAACCCAATCCTAAAAGTCCATGTTGTCAAATAAAAGTCCATGGTGTCATGGGACAACGTAAATGCTGAAAATTCTCAAAGAAGTCAAAAACTAAACATTCAGGAAAACCCCAACTTCCATACTAGTTTTGGACCATACCATACACCTTACTCCATACTAAAAGTCCATGTCGCTTCCTGCAACTCTAAACTGCTAATCCTCAAGAGTGTTAAATCTAAAATACAGTCATCACATCCAAACCATGCCCATCCACACTTAAAAACAAAACACCAGATACCAGCCTGCAATCCATCTATGTGCATCAAAGTAAATGAAACACAGATAAGCACATACGCAAAATACACACTAGGATGCTCCACATAGTACATTTTCCTTCAATCCATAGAGCAAGCAACTTCAACCTTTTTACCCATGTCCATAGCTCCATTACTTAAAGCATACATAGTTTTACCCAAATCCAGGCACCATGGATCTGTCCCACGCCGTACCATGTCCTGTGTTTTACCCAAATCCAGCCTCCATGGATCTGTTGCACGCCGTACCATGTCCAAACACCTCCATTGTGCAGATGTGTCCACAATGTAGCCAAACTGCGCAGCTTTTACCAACCTCCATTACGTATTCCGATCCCCTGCATTAGTACTCATTGCAGGTTTGTCCAACCACTCCAATCCTTTGACCACCAGACCTTATATGTACCGCTGTCTTCCCTTATGGGACCCAGCTCAAACTCTCCAAAGCACAGATGGGACAGTATCCCGTAGTTGTAAGTGCAGTAATGACATGCACATAAGCCCAGCTATGATGTTAGACTTCAGTGCACATAACCGGAGCAGCGGTTTTTATTGCACATCACACACAGCAGTCATTCTCCAGACCATCAGACTCCTCTCTCCTGCACATGACACTCGCTTCACCTGCCATGCAATTCATGCCCAGCATCCAAGCGCTATGCATCTTCCATTAATTGGCACCCCAAAACTGGGAAGAGGACTCCATAAAGATGTCCCTGGATAATAATAATCCGGCTAATAACCAATCGTTTGTTCCCTCTCCTGCTTATGGGACCCAGCTCTGCTTCTCTCTCCTGCTGATGGAAACAACTCCCCTTTCTTCAACTTAAGAGTTGGCTTCCCTTTTTTAGCCCTGCAGTACCTTGCCACCCTGGGTGATGGGCCTTACTTCATTTGGGGGCAGTGTTGCTCTCTTCTTCCTTCCTGCACACCCCGCAGCAGGGCATCTGATTTACATCTGTTTCACGTGTAGATATGTCTTTTAAAAGACCAACTTGTCGCCATTGTAGTGAAGTGACTCACAGCCTTCTTAGGTTGACTTGCTAGGTTTATTACCGGCTTCATAGGTATCATTACAAGCGGTCAATCAAGTTACATATAAGTTACAGGTAGGACATATAAAACACTGGCAGCCCATCACCCAGGCCTCTGGCTGATCAACTGACCAGGTTAGAAAATTCACCCATGCATTCCATCACTCAGGCATAAACACTCCACATGACATCACAACATTCCTTCTGCAAAGGCAAGCCATACACAACATACTAGCTGCAAGACCAGATTTATGAATTCTGCACAGTCTCTGGGTGGATCAACCACCTGGGCTAAGACGTCCTTTAATTCGCCTCGTAAGCCTCGATGGAATAACGTGGTTCTTTTGTTTTCTGGCCACTTAGCTTCGGCAACCAGTCTGTTGAAGGTGGCAATGTACGTTAACAAGTCCTGATTCCCCTGTCGGAGGGACAATAGTTCATTGTTTACTGCTTGTTCCTGGGTATTGCGAGCAAAAAGTTTTTCCATTTCTCTCAGAAACCCCCCGAAGTCATGTAATAGAGGATCGTCATGGGTTACTAATGGCACCGACCAATCTGCTGCACTACCACTCAGGTATGATAAGACAAAAGCTACCCGAGCTTGGCCGTTTGGAAATGCTCCAGGCCTACAAAGAAAATTAAGGCAGCACTGATTGATGAATGCTGCATACTTCTGTGGGTCACCTTAGAACCTTTCTGGTGGTGCCAGGGGCACTGTTCCAGATAAGGTGATCTGTACCGGAGTGGGTGGTATGGCGGGGTTTTGCATCGTTGGATTGCTTCCAGGTAGAGGCGTCTGTCCTGCCTGTGATTGCAAGTATTGCCTGCTAAACTCTTCAGTGCATTCTTTGGTCACTATTAGGTCTCTCAGGAGGGCATTAGTCTCTTGTCGGGCAGAATGAACCTCAGCACGAAGCTCTCCTAGTAATTGGGCCAATTGGTCCATTTCTGATGTCTCCATGGCGCCCAGGGGATTTGTTATGGTAGGCTTCTCATTCTGTTACGCTCACCTGGTATCCACAGGGACGCCACCCAGCCGGGAAAACTCGCTGGTATGCTTCTATGCTTTGCCCTGATGTGGTCTGCGGGGAAGGTTCTGCCTTGTGGTAGAATTAGGCGTGCTCTCCGTCCTGCCTTCTTTGCAGGGGTGCGTTGTCTTTCATGGGCGAGTGCTGTCCAGTTACTTCACTGACGCCGGCCCGTTTGATATTGTTCAGGTAGGTCTTATTGTTGTTCTTTAGTTTTGTTACTATCCTGCATGCCTTTCTTTGTTTAAAATGTCTCTTTTTTCTCCCTTAGGTATGCGGGGCTTCAGCACGGCGAACTGGCTTGGTTGAGCCCCGCTGGTAAATGATGGCGCATTAAGAGCGCTATGATGCGGTAAGTAAGCGCTGTGTGCAGCGCTGCAAAGTCTTGCCCTTGCTAACCTGTGTTTTCCTTCCTTGTAGGTCACAGTGTTTTTCAGCACAAGTGGAATGTCCGGAGTGGTGGCACCCGAGAGGCGACCAGCCAGGTAAGCCTTTTGAGTGGTTCGTAATTTGTAAATGTCTCTACTGCTTTCTTTAATGTTGCCTCCATCTTCCTCTTTCAGGTCGTTCTGGTTGAGTATATGATGTGTAATCAAAGATCCATGCTCTACAGTAAATACACAGACTGAGAATTGTCTGCATTTCCTTAACCTTCACTTACCTGGGGGGTAGCAGGTAATGCTGCTGTGTGTTTGGGAGTCACTTTTTTACAATTAACTGAAATCATTTGACCCAAATACAAGACTTCCCGCTGGCAGTACTGCAACTTTGTTCTGTCCACTTTATAGCCTTTGTCAGCCAATACGCACAACAGGGAAATGGAGTCCTAACCTGCACTGTTGTTCAGTGGTGCAACACAACAACAAATCGTTCACTTATTGAATAATAGTACTCAGGACATCAATGTTCCCTAAATTCTCATGTAATACTCTGTTAAAGATACTTGGGGACTCACAGTACCCTTGAAGAAGCCTAGTATGTTGGAATTGGTGCAAAGCAAATGTAAACGCTGTGAGATATTATGAATCTGGATGTAAGTGTACCGAGAAAAATGGGTTCTTCAAATCCACCACAGTAAAATGGGTTGCCTCCACAGGTATATTAAAACATAATATGGATTGGGTTTGAGTCCACCGGGAACTCTGCCTGTACAACATCATTAAGGGGGTGTAATGCTGAATCATCCTCCAACTAGCCCCCTTTGATTTTTTCACTGGGTAGATGGCTGTGTTACACAGGGCCATTATGGTGTCAGAGGTTCCTTCTTCCACTGCCTTTGATAGGGGATACTGTTTAACTTGGGGCAACACACCACCCGTTTCAAGGTGATACGTATTAGTGCAGCATTCAGTAAGAGCCCAGTATCATGCAGATTGCATTTCCACAAGTTGTCAGGTACCTGGGACAAATCCTCTGAAACAAAGGAGGGGACATTCCTTATCAGTAACATGGAACAAGCCATGTGTCTTTATTTTATCATAGTCTACAGGGGACACATGCTTCCAATATTATTTCCCACTCGTATTCTTTATTCTCAAAAAAGTTTTTCATTGGTATTGTAGGGTCAGTGCACAAAACTGTGCACCACTCCCCTTTATCAGAATCAACTGATATCGACACAATCCTGTCCTCTGACACTGTAACCCCTTATATGTCAAGCATGATAATCATTCCTGCAACTACTTCCTGAGGTTGGGCAGGCCTGAACAACAATTCAGAAGGTACTGGCCAGTATTTATTAGCCACCTGTGGCACTACGCTGAGTAATATAGTGATAACGTACAAAAACAAATCAGGGGCCACTGGTGTTCTCAGACTCAATGCCCAATTCATGCAAAGTCAACATTACCCTCACAGCACATATACCGGGTGTTGAGCATGCCACGCCACTTTCAGTGAATAAGATGGTCATGTTGAGCTTACTCAGAATGTCCCTTCCCAACAAGTTATTTACAGGATTTGGTCACACCTGTGTCCACCCTGAAAATGAATGGTTTATTTCCGATCTCCATTCCCACCAAGGGCTCCTCTTATGGGTCGGTGGTGAGCAATAGGACTCGGCATGCTATGATTCTCTATGGGCTGTTCTATCTGGATATGTGTTTGCCCCTGTGAAAACAAATGGGATCCCTCCAAACACTAAGGCCCCCGATCATGTGTCATTGTGCCACTCGGCACAGCATTACTGTTTGGTATTTGAGGGCCCTGCTATTGTCCCTAATGTACTGGATACAGTGGCATGCTACTGGAGCTTGGAGCTGGCAACTGTGAGAAAGTTGGTGGGGGAGCAGGCAGGGCAACAGGCAATGGCACACCATAAGTAACTGCCGGGGTAACTGTCCGTATGGCTGGGAGCATGGGGGTGAACCTCCCTGGGGATAAGGATACATCTGTTGCTGGGGGTATGCAAATGATTGCTTGCTTCTACATTCTCCTGAAAAGTGACCCATTTGCCCACATTGCCAAAACTAACCCTTTCCTCCTCTCTAAGGCCTCTTTCCTCTGAACATTCCTCATCCCCCTCAGGGTCTTGAAACCCCCCCCCCACTGGGACCCCCTGGAAACCTACCTTGATACTGGGTCCGATACCCACCTGCACAATCATTTTCACTTCCCCACATAGGTACCACTTGGACATAGGCCTGAACTGTCCTGACATTTGCCGATCCTTCAGTCTGCACAGTCACTACAGCTCCCCAATGCAACCTTTGCTAGCTTCTTTTGAACCAGTTTCACTTCCTACACATGTGCTCGCGGTGTGGTTTCCTTCTCCTTTTCTTTCAACCATTTACAATGGTGTATAATAATAGATTGAATTTCTGCCCAACCCACTGCTTCAATCCCCACTATCTTATCTTGTGCCTTCTGTACCTCCTTCAGAAGACCTCTTTTAACTGTTTCTGCCCTCCACATCTCTTACATATGTAATATATACTGGGCAGGATGCATATAATCTCGCATTGCCCTTTGCATAATCGACTGGAGTTCAGGTGTATCCGGATTTTTGCACCATAGTGCCACCCACAATTGGTGCCTAATGTCATGAAAAGGTGCTCCATCCTGACTATCATCACCCTACTTCACACCCGGGTAATCAGCTTTAACCCATATGTCATCAGCCTGGCCCCCCAGTATCAACACAAGCAATCTTTTCAAGTCCCCCACCACCAAAGTTGTACCAGCTGTTTGCTTCTCAAAAGCATATATCCACTTACCCACTCCAGTGTTAGAGAAAGGAGTGCCTTTATGGGATTGTTTTTATCCATATGGGCCACAGTATATAGTGCACTCTCCCCGGTCCCTTGTGTAATAATGGAAACTGTGCTCCTATCGCCTTCCCCCCTTTCCTTTTTAGTGTTGCCCACCTCTTAGCTACTGCCATATGCCCATTTCTATTCTGTAATCTAGGTCTTCACAAACTCTCTACTCGTGGTGAAATGACAGGTGGCTACTCCTCCACCTCTAATTCGTCTACAGTATCCAACTCATCTTCATCCCCTTACATATGGTCATATTTGTCATCCGACCATACTGTACCACAGCCCATACTTTCCCCTCGCCTCCTCCTTTTCTCTCTCTCCTTCTCTATGTGCACATCCTTAATAGTTGTATTGTCTATCCGGAACAAAATATCCCCTGTTCTCCATTCACCTATCCTATAGATGCATGCTGCCCCTCTTGCCTTTCACATTTCAATCATGCAGTTCACCTTTCACCTTCTTTAATGCGTCTATGAGCTCCTTCTGTGGTTTTGTATAAGTTCCTTCTCATGCCTCAACCATCTCAGCGACAGACGCTGTGGGGTTAGGAAGGTTGTGGAATTGGGCCAGCGTGGGTGGCGGCAGAGCAGTGGCAGGCAAAGGAGCATACTCAGGGTTCGTATATCCTGATGCAGCACATGTGGGATAACATCCTACAAGGGGACAATGAATTCTCTCTGTGGGGCGCAGGGGCACTTACGAAAGTCGTTATAGTGGGATTTGGGGCACATGTGGTAACTGAATCGCTCACACTCTTTACGGGTTCTATGGATCCATCTTCCAAATCTTCCACCACTAGCGGCTGTATTCCAGCAATACCACTACTGCCAGTGGTAACCTATAAATGTATATCTTTTTACAAAATATATTTCTATCTTTCCCAGCCTTCAATTGATTGATAGTTTGCAGTAGTGACTCATAGCAAATCTGTGGCTGATTGACCAAACCTGCAGCGTTGCTTGCTCAGGGGTCGTGCACATTTTGTCTGGGTTGCCCCAATGTATGTCCAAATATCCTCACTTTGTGTTCGAGATCCTGGAAAATTTTGAAAGGATGTTCTTAAAATTCAACCAAATGTGGGGCATTATTTAATCTTCCTTTCTAATGTGGTTGCACACCAGCAAATATGTTTCCTTTGTTATTTTATCCTTTCAAGCAAAGCGTAAGTTGCCCATTTCCATAAAAGCCTTGCGAATACAATGAGACATACATGTTGCAAAGTGCAACTCTGATTCACTTCCCCAGCACAGAAGTAATATGGAAATTCTAGTCACATGTTCGTAAAGTTCTGCTTCCAGAGTTTGAAGAACTCTCTTTCCATGGGAATTTATCAGTCTACGCTATTGCTTATAATGTTGTACAAGTTGGCATGAGATTGTAATATGAGGCTGTGAGATGAGCCAAAAGGCGCCCTGAAATTCCAGGCCTCCATATGGCTGAGCCACCAATGCATTTCTGTTCCATCCCAATGAGAGAGAGAGGGTTCCAACCTGAGGAAGTCGGCCTTGATGCAGACAAATTCTTTTCAACCTCTGTTGTGTCCTGCATTTAGTACACTGGCCCCAGAAACAGATGATGCTGGACCTCTGATCCAGGCTTGATGCTGCTCCAAGCGATAAATGGGCAAGTTAAAACAGCACATAACTCTCTTTTTATGTCCCTGAATTTGGACTATGGCAAATGAAAGAATGCTGATACTGCATGGATTCCGAAGACCAGGAAAGTCAACTGCTGTGAAGTGTTTACCGCTGCTTTGTTCCAATTTATGACAAATCCTAGCCTCAAAACCACAGCCAGGGTCGCCAGAGACTGAGCTATTGCCAGATCTCTGGAAGGCAACATTATCAAGAGGTTGTCTAAATCAATCACCATCCAGGTCCCCGGACTTCACAGCGCAACCCAAACTGATTTTAAAAGCTTTGTGAAACACCATGGTACAGCTAACAGGCCAAAAAGAAGGCATGTGAACCAAAATATGTTCCTGCCCAAGCAAATGAAAGATAACGTGATGACGTGAGAGATAGTCAGCTATCAGCTTTAGTCAGACCATCCAGTCCCCTGGACATAAAACCTCCTGAAGAATGTGAATAGTTTATATTTTTAAGTGTCTTTAATGAAGAAATGAGTTGAGTTCCCTTAGGTTTATGATAGGCTGAAACCCCTTGTCTTTTTCTTCAGATGATAAAAAGACTGATTAAAAAAGCCTGAAGAAGAAAACAAGTCCATTTTTTATCTCCTTTCTGGAGGAGATCTCTGATAACCTGAGAGATGGCCCGCAGATCTAAGCTGAAAAATACAATCCTTCTGGGGTACCTGAACTGAAAGGAAGGGTACACAGATTTGATGAAAAAGATCTGCACGGTCTGCAGTGCCCAAAGATCATTTTGCTCTTTAACCGATTTGCAAAGAAGTCCCCAAACATTAGTGGGAAAGAAAGGAAGGTAATACTTACCAATAACATGTGCCTAAACTGACCTCCTTCTGGGAAATCCTCCCTTATAAAACTGTCATCTCTCGAGGGAAAAAGCACTTTGTTGGTTGATTGTAGGAAAATGCCCCATCCTATCGGGAGGCCTGTAGAGTATAATGTGCTACGGGATTGGCCAGGTGAATGGCCCTTCCCTCTTTTGGCCCCATAGAAAACCCTGGTAGTATCAAATATCTGCCTCATGGAAGTCTCAGACTTTTACAAAGATAAGGCGGATGTGACATACTTAGCACACTTTTCCAGATGTTTCCCCCAAAAACGGAGGACCTTCCATATTCTGGGGTTTCGATTCTGACATAGCTCCTTATTGGAGGGTCATTTGCAGTAGGGACCCTTTGCATCTCTCAGCACTCATGGGGACGCTTTCATTGCGTGAAAATCATAATGCTCTCTTAACCCAGCCACTAAGTATGTCAGGATCAACCAGGGATGGATCTTGCTTGTCAGTTTCTGCCATATCTAGAATCTTTACCATTGGGCCAAAGGTATCCAGGAGTTTTTCTTGTCATGTAAACAATTCCAGGTTTCTGATGTTACAAGGATTTCTGCCACACTGGGCTAAGAAGATATTAATTATAGGTTCCACCGTAAGGGGTGGAATCTCACTTACTAGGGAGGGCTTTACAAGGGCATTCAGAATGCTTCCTTCCTCATGCAGCGATGCGATATCCATCCAACCATGAAGGTGTTTGGGAACGTAGTCACCAGAGGTAGAGGGGACCACTCTACAGAATTTGAATGATTGACTCAGGTTCAAACATACACTTACCCTCTGAATCCTGAACCCGACAACAACATGACAGCTCTAACTCACACTAGTAGTGCTCCCCTGAAATCAGTATTACCTCTTCTGAGGAATCGGCATTCTGAATATCGCCAGCATCATCAGCATCATCATTCTCAGTGCAAGGAAAATACTCACATCTACACCTTTCTACAGGGGGTGATAGAGCTGTAACAGACCATGATCCCTCAACTGGGACTAAGAACCTGTCCCAGCTTGAGGGCCCTGTGCCATCATTTCAAACTGAAGATACAGGGCGTGAGCACATTCATAGTTTTTTTTTTTATAATGCACCTAATACCATACCGGAGTTCGGTTTCTCAGCACGGATCCGGCATTGGTCTTGCTTCCAAGACCAGCTTGTTGCCCCTGTGCTATCCTCCGCTCACTTTGAGGGTAATACACAACACCCATATCCACAGTGCGATCCAGGTCTTTCCTCTTTTTGCACAGGCACCCGTCCCCTTCTGCAGTAAAATGAAGGCCTTTTATCAATGGGGTAATTGCTGCCAATAAGGGAGCATGAGACACTGAAACTGCCGTGGATATTAGTTTGGCATTTTGAGATCTAAAACTCTTTAATTAAATATTCATAGTCTTGCCAAAGATTATGGAACTATTAATAACATTGTGCAGGTTAGTATTGCAGACTGTCTGGGAATCAGTCTGCTGAGAAACTTTGAGCAATTCTTTCAATGACCAGTCTTCCTGCGCCTGGCAATCTGTGATACTGCCGTCAATGCTCATGTGAGATAGGATTACCAAACACTATAATATACGCTGTGAGGCTTCCTTTTAGGTCTCAAACTAACAAGACGGTGCTTTGTTATGCTCGTTCTTGGCACACATGTTTTAAAAAAATAAAGAAAAGGAAATCAGCCAGGCAAGATGTGCTGGAATGAACATGGTACCAGCTGGTTTGAAACAGCATTGCGACAGGTGCAGAATTGCAAAGCGCAGCCCACCACTTAACCAAAAAACACAACTTAAACAAATATTACCCCGACATACAACACAAACACAGCTCACATATTTAAACCACAATGTAAAACAATATGTGAAAAAGTGAGGAAGGCGAGGCGCGCACTCCAGTTCCCAGTCAAAATATATCTGTTGCAAAAAGTAACTGGGTTAAATCCCAAGAATGTCCAAGTATTAACAGGGTTGAATCCCAAGTGCTGCAGTTCAGTTGAAAGTATTAACAGAGTTAAATCCCAAGTGCTGCAATTCAGTTGTTCTTTAGTTCTTCTCCTCCAAGCGCTTTCTTGTCACAATCATCAGGGAGGCTGTGTTTCTTTTCAAGTGTTACCAATTTAGTTGCTCTTTCAGTCTCTAAGGATTCTGGTAGCTGTAGTGAGAAAAAATGTTCAATTCAGTTGACCAGGAACTGACACCCCTCTTGGAGCACACATCTTTCCCAATGTATTACAAACCTACATAACACCAGCACAAAACGCACAAAACACAACTAAAACCCATCACACGAAAAAAAATAAAACAATACTTTCAGCAAAATAAATATACAACATACCAGACAACTAACATGGACTAACATATTCAAAAAAAGCTACCAACTCACGAAACTGCAGACAATGAATGCATAAAATAGGGCATCATAAAGACAATAGTCATACAGAAAAGAAACACAATTCACACTATCCAAAAAAATTCAAATGAATAGCAAAAGTTCTGTGACACAATCAGCATTTCCCTGAAGCAGTGTGGCAATAAAAGCGTGGCGGTTTCTCCGAATAACATAAGCGTTCAGTCGGAAAAATGGAGCAGAGCGTAGATGAAACAGCTTTCTAAGAAAACATTGAGAAAAACATGCACACATCCCGTGTTTGTCTAAAAGCCGCATATCAAATCAGCGGACAAAATGTTTCTTTGTGGCTTTTTGCTGTCCCCTTGTGTTGGAAGTTGGAACTGACGAGAAACATGATTGCCGAAAAAGTAAAACACCAAGCAAACAAATCCCCCTGCCCACTGGAGTTCATGTTTCCAATATTGCCAGACACCAACGGTTCTGAACAGACATAAAGTTTGCCATTCGTGCATTGTAAGTTCATTTTTTTCATAATAACTGCACAACGTAAAGTGAAACAAGCAGTGTCATTAATACAGTTCGGGCACCATTGAGTTACTGTCCCACCTCGCAAGCAGCCCTGCCACAACAGTATGAACGCGGGTGCACACTTGTCTCATTACAGCCAAAACATGCATAGGAAGAAGACACGTGAAATACAATATGCCAGAAGATGCTCGTAAAAATGTATTCCAAGTGTGTTTGGCAGACACAGGACCCCGGAACAGCTAGTCCATGCGTTCTCCCATTGATTTCTTTAGATAATAACAACCTACACGGCAGGCTGCGCACGTGGGTAACGGCTGGCCTAACTAAGTACAATAAAACATGGGGGGGGGGGATCAGAGGGAAACAAACAGCACCAGTGGGAAGAACGCCGACAAATAAGCCAGTGTATGGTAATTAGAAGAGCGAGATACTTCAGGAAGCACACTGGAGGCTCGTGCAATATTTGGGTAAGGTATGTTACATTTCGAGGAATAACTGACTGCGTTGCAACAATCGTTCAAATATGCACACACACAACATTCTACGCAATGACATCAACCTTAACTCAGAGCACAGGAAGTCTCATAGGGTCAGGGGAAAGACACAGACTAATGTTACTGCAAATATCGTATGCATCTGAAACGAAAAATGAATGGTAAGTGTGGCAAGGACGAGCAGGCAGACTGATACAGACATGCACCACACCGCGAGATCCAAATACACAATCACGAGATAATCCATGAAGGAAGTAATGAAAGAACCAAAACACCTTAGGTATACAGGGCAGACAGCAGAATCGGAGTCAAACACAGGCAGCGTCTTGCCGGCAAGATACCGGCTCAGATTACAAAACAGTGACAGAGAAAAAAGAGCTTCTCCAGGGGAAAAAATGATTTACACAGTAGGAGGACTAGTGGATAGATACAGTGAAGTAAATTACATGAAAAGATCACACGGGTGTACCATTGGATGGAGACTGCGTTCTCTTGCACCTGATTGGATGAGCATCCTGGGTTATATGTCGTTTTACCGACATTTTTCGAAATAACATTTTTTTCGACGCAATTATTTAAACATCTCATCGAGTTATTTTTAATTTTATTTGGGGGGCTCCATCCCAACTACAAATTCGAAGTATTTTGGAGTTATATCCTCGAGGTCAATTACGACAAATTAATTTACAGCATGGTTCAGGGGGGCCCAAATGTCATGTTACGTCACCGGGACGCCAGTCAATTTGCACCGGACATGACCCTAAACCATGCCGGAGGGAGTAAAAATGGGTGGTCCCAGATTTTTTGTTTATGGGGGATTGAGCAAAAATAGGGACTACTTACACAGTGTAAAACAAACAAACATAATGCTCAATTACCCCTCTTCTAGTCCACTATAGTACCGGGTCACTGAGCAGGGAGAGGACTATTGATAGATTCACTATTTCATCTTTCTACCATTCACGTGGAGCAAAAAGATTTTTACCAGAGCATAAACAAAGTAAAAAACACTTTAATCAATTAATTTTCAACACACAGACAAATATGGTGGGTGCTTTCCGCAAGACACCACCTAAATTTGGAAAAAATTCACAGTTTAAAGAAACACTAATTATAAAAAAAGTCTAGCAAAATCATGTGTTCTACCAGTGGTGTCTAAAGTTAGTAGAGTGACACTTATGACAGATCACCTTCACACATTTTTTCTCAATATATTTTTCATATTGCAATTTCGGGGGAACAAACTATCAATGTACAGCATAAGAAAAAAGTACTTGTACTGCAAGAAAAGACACAGTTGTTTCAATGTCTACAGGATGTCTACATATGTTTCGGCACAGAAATTACATCAACACCATCCCTGGTGTTCTGCTGTTTTATTTGTGGCCCACTTCAGGACGATATATTGCTTGTTCAGGTTGACTGAAAGTTCAAAACAAATCCCCAGTTTATGCGCAAATTTTTTATCGGGTGCTTTATGTTCTATCATAGTTGTACTGAAGCATGATTTCTTTGGCTGGAAAATGGAGGTACACTTCCATTTCGTGGGTTGCGGTATGCAAACAATCTTCTTTTGTACTGCTTGTCAATTTAGCAGAAGTTATTTGGCCGGCCATGGTGCCGAAGTTGTTATTTTCTCAAAGATAGGTTCACTGTTGCCCATGTCACGGAACCTTTCATTTCTTGGTCGATTTTTGATGGCACCGGGAAATGGACTTCGGAGAAGGCTATACTCGACTTTTTGGTTAGTTGCGGCTTTGTCTTTTTCATATACGTCTCATCCACCAGCTTTTCGAATTGCAGACATTTAAGGGTGCAGACGTCCTCTCGGGTCGCAGAAGTTTTACCTAAACCATGCCACCATACATCCTGGCCTAAACTGTTTATTATAACATCACAAGAGAATGGGTTCTCAAAACATTAAGAGAAAAACATTAAGAGAAAACATCCAAGCACAACTCTCAATAAAAGACTTCACAATGTCGGAACTTTGTAAATAGCGGAGCGTGGGTGGTTTCTCATAATGTTTCGAGATCCCCTTCTCTTGCGATGTCCGCTGTAGAGCCCTCATATGAAGGCAGGGTGGAAGAGCAGCTGGTCTGGTGGTCCATTCATCACAGAGAAGGTGTCTAATTGCTGTCACCCATCTTCAATAATCAAACACAAATTACAAGTACACGTTTGACTCTAGGCTCAAATGTGACCTTCAAAAATGAATCAAACAACTAAATGGATCCAGGCAACTTCAATCCCAAGTGGTCACTTCAAGGAAATATTGAAATTAAAAAAGTTAAAACATTCAGAGCACAAGGGGAAAGTACACAATAAGTACGTTCAACTCAGCAGCACACTCACTCCAATGTGAGCATAGCTACTGTAGAACCCAGGCAGTGTCAAGCTACCCAAAGGATGCCACAGTCCTCTAGCCATGGACATTGCCCCCTTTAACTATGGATATTACATGTATACAATGCACTGTCACCAGAAGTACTGTGGCATTGACTGGGTGATCCAACAAAGGGTGAGGGCAGGTTAACAGGGATAGAGTAATGTCTTCATTGTACAGTGTATCATTCCTCAGGGAACTTAAGGATTTGCTGCAAATTCTAGAAATGTGGAAGTCACAGGAAGGAAAGAGGTGGGCTGAAGGTTTGAAGAGCAAACATGGTCTGAGAGGGCTTCTGCAGGAGGAGAACCAGCACAGAAGGCCACAGTGCAAAAAAGGGCAATGCATTCCTGAAATGATGCATTGAGAAGATCACTCAAGGGAAGACTCGGGCTGGAATGAAATCAGATTGTAATCCAGAGTGAAGATTGCCCAGAAAAAGTATCAGACTGGTGAGGTCACCAGTGATAGGATTATGAGAAGATAAAAAAAAGACCAGGACATCTGATTAACAAGATGTCTGGAAGGTTATCACAAATAACTTTTATAGGAAACATTATTAGCAAGCTCCTGGGAGGGAGGACCTGCTGTTGGGGCCAAGAGAATAGACAGCTATTGATTCATATTTTTTTTTGCCACAGTTTGAGATTTGGCTGTCATCCTTGGTGGCTTTAGCTTTAACTGTGGCTCAGTGACATGCATCAAGAGAAGCCCTATAGATAAGCCTGTCAGCAGAGTAGATGAGAGTGTTCAACTATTTAAGGTTATCATTAAACCAGGGAGTCAATAGCCTAATGCGAGAAGGCCACCTGGTTACCAGTGGGGCCAAATGATGATCAGCAGCTTCTTTTAGCTAGAATGACAACTCACAGAAAGATATTTTGGAGGACTTATTTTGGTGCACATTAAATTGTTCTGTAGAGGAAAGAAAACAAATAGCTGCAATGGTGGAGACTCTATTACAGGCTCTAATTTGCAGAGGTAAGTGCTAGGCATGGTGGAGAGCTAAAGAAGGTTAAGTGATTTGAAAAGAAATAAAACAGAAATCATTCCATGTCACTGACTGCAGGGCTTCGGATGACACCATATGTTAATGACAAGAAAGGAGGATAAGCATGTGACCATGGCCTTAGGTAGGACCCACAACATATTCTCTGCATTCCACAATGAGAATATTGTCTGTGAGCGAGTGTATGTGTTGGAGAAAAGGCTGATGCCATCACAGTTTGATATCAGTAAACAGAATATCATTGTCATCTGCCCATCTGAGTTCACCAGTAATCAGAGAGTAAGATGTCCAGAGTATTTGGTGGTAGAGGGCGATATGCTATCAGTAGAGCTATCGATTCACTCATTGAGATCCTACTTAAGTTTTAGAAGAATCATTTCAGATGTAATCATCACAATGAATTCTGCTAGTGTTACTGCAAGATGATCCCAAAAGACAAACACAATACCACCAAAAATGATTTTCGTCAAAAGTAAAATGGTTGCATTTTGTTACCACAAAATGTTAGGAAGACCGCAACATGTCGCACCCGAGCAAGCTTCCCAACAACTCCTTTTCTATACCTGAACCCTACCTACCATCTACCAATTTCCTTAAAAAATTTGGTAAAGAATTTGGTAAAAAATAACTTGGACCTTTTTACGTTTGACAAAAGTGGTGAGTAACTGAATAACTGCCCTCTACCCCCAAACATTAGACATAGTAATCTGTGAGAGGCCCAATCTGCAGAGGCTCACTATAGTTACATGATGTGCACCTGAAAGAGGGACTGCCAAGTGTGCATCACCCAACATACTACACCATGAAGGGAACGCCAAATCCATCCCAAACTGGCCAAACGACAATACTGATGGTTGCAGTTTCTGTACAGCATCTAACTCTGAGGCAACATTGCTAGCACTGAAGAATTGTATTGGCCTTCATCCATTCTAGCATATGCGTGGCTACTGCATCCTCAAGGAGCAAACCTAGGAAGGGCATATTGATGATGGGCCAGTAGCAGATGAGCCACTTGGGGTCCGCTTTCGCAGACTAGCCAATAGCAAGCATCTCCCTGTTTTCAGAGTTGATGTGCAGGTGCTGTGTCTGAAGGAGCTGTGAATGATTGCCAGCTAAGGGATGAATGCAGCAGGTGGAAGGGCATGGAGTGCAGAGGTAAGGAGGATGTGCCCTTCAGTGAAACTAGGCAGTCAGTTGTGCTGTTGCTGACTCATGTGCATGTGGCTCCAGAAGAGCTTCTCAATGACAATACATTCTATGGTGTTTGACTACAGTATGTGTTAGGAAGACACTGCATGCAATGAGTCATGGCCCGAAGAGGAAACAGCCTTTGTGACTCTCCTTACCTATTGTGGTTATGCATTATTTTGTCTTGTCCCTGTTCATCAGTTCTCCGTGTGTAGCACACACTTACCTGAGCTGGCCCTGCGTGGATCTGGTGGGGAAACTGCATACGTCACTCCTTCTCTAATGATGCCTCAATTGTAGAGGTTGAGGACTTCAGTGTACCAGGCTGTGGAAGGTCAAGTTTACACGGTCTGGTGCTACACATGTTCATGGTGGCTGATGATGTCAGCAGCACTGTTGTTCACTGTTTGGATAAACGACATTCAGTTTCAGTCACGGTACTTTCACTGATATCGGCCCATGTGAGGAGGAGGTTGCTGAGGTCTTCCGTGCCAGTTAACCATGTGAAGAAACAGAACAGCGATTTGCTTGATTTACTGGAGTGGTGTGACTAATGTGAAAGCAAATTGTCACATTCACCAAAAAGTACAGTGTTATTTCACAACCATGACAGAAGGTGTGTAGGGTGTTCATGATAGGAAAGGGGATAGAACATTTCATATGCATTTTCTACATTGTGTACTGTGTATGGTTAAGAAGGTTGCAAATGCACTGAGCACCTTCCTTCATCCAATTTTGTTCCAGATTGCCATACATATCGAAGACACTGAGGGTGAAGTTTTCAATCGAATATTGACTTTTTGTGAGTGGGAGTGACATGAATTTCAAGCTGACTGTGGCAGTTTTTGGAAGCCGGAAGTTACGGGACAGTACTTAAATAGAGCCACTCGTGTTGAAATCGATTAGGGTGCATGTGTACAAACTATATACAGTCTCTTAATAGTTCGCTGTAGGCATTGTACGGGAGGATCTCTGGCCTTGGGGTGTAAGTGGGTGACATACAGGTCAAACTCATGAAGAAGGTGTAACGCCATGTGTGGGATTCAGCCTGGCAGCATATGATGCCTGCTAGGTAGTTCAGTGCATGTTGGGGAATACTCCTCATGCAGTAGTGGCCGTTTTAGTGCTGATGCAGCCTATGCTGATATGTGTGAGGTAGCAGTGATGCCATGACCATGATGTTGCCAGTGACATGATGACACCAATGAATGGAGATGGTGTGTGTGGGCTGTTGAGAGAGGTGTGTTCAAATTATTACGGGGGCACACCTTGTTTGTGAGGAGCAGAGCATCTGTTGGTGGTACCTCCTGCTCTGAACTAGTCCACACAGGAACTAGCTGTAGTATGTGTGCCATACCCTTAGGACGGCTGGGAAAGGGATGGCCTTTCTATGTCTCAGGAGGATAGCTCAGGGGCAACATTAAAGTTGACGCTGAGCAACACAGGTTCGATCCCCGGGTCCGCGCTTAGAAACCTCTGGGTGTTTAGCGCAATATAAATAACCAATTACAATTTACAATTAAAATTACAATTACAATGGCCAGTGACCTAACTTTGGAAAAAAAAGAAAGCAAGGGGAAAGATGCCACTGGTGGGTGGGATATAGGACACATCACATACATCCACTTGCACGAGCTGTTCAGCTTTGCAAAGTCCCTTCACTTCCAAAATGACAGCCACCTCTCCTTCAAGTTGCACATAGCAATGAGCCATACACAACATCACTACCAGCATGCATCCATAACGAAAACAAATTCCCACATCCCAGCTAAGTAAATCACAACCAGCTATGCAAACATGTGTCCACTCCAACCTGGATGGGCACTATGCCTCCCTGGAAGCTCTTTTGGACACCAACCTGATATACCTCAAAGGTGTCCTACATGTTGCAGCATTAATCAGGAAGTGACTGCTAAGCCTAACACAGTTAAGCAACCCTCATTAAACAATATTAGTTTGCATCTTAAATACAGGGCACCTTCAAAATAACATGCACCATCATCAATGCTTTCTGCCTCAAGTCCCCAAGTCACAGCGCCGATATATTATGCAGCTTTTCAGCCCTTCAATCCACCAGAAACAAGGTCATGTACAGACTCCCAGACTACACTCGGCTGGGCCAGAACGGAAGGAAGTAGAACAGAAGTGTTCTCTGCCCATGCCCACAGACCCTATAACACTCTCGGCATCAACATCTGACTCGCCACTATATTCTACCTATTTACTTTACTTTACTATTAGTTTCTACCGCTCACCAGGTACCCGAAGGTTTAATGGTGCCAAACAGACACACATAAGGAGTGGAAGATTTGAATTCAAATTCGGGAGATTCCATCAGACTAGCAGAACAAAACAGTTTTCAGTTTCTTTTTAGACATGTCTTTGGACTCAATGTCCCTGAGGTCTGATTGAAGGGTGTTCCAGGCTAATGGGGCTGCTATGTTAAAAGTTCCATTGAGAGCTTTACTTGTTTTCCAGCATACTATTTTTAAGAGATTGGTGTTGTTGGATCTTAAGGATCTTGCGTTCCACTCTTTCACAATTGCCTCTAATAAGTTAGATGGCCTGTGACCCTTGACACATTTATGTGTAATAAGTAACATCATAAAATGCACTCTGGCTTTGACGGGTAGCCAGTGCAAGCACTGTCTTGCCTCTGACACATGGTCCTTCCATCTCTGACCCTTCACCATCCTGACTGCAGCATTCTGATTGACCTGTAGTTGGTTGGTGGCGACTTGTGTAATGGCGATGAGGAGGATGCAACAGTAATCGATTTGTGGGCCAACAATGGCTCTGGCTATGGTCTATGTGTTCCTTTCTTATATGAGTGGACGGAGATGTCTCAGAAGATTGATGCAGCAAGCTGATATTGAGACCAGATTGCTCACCTAAACTTTCATGTTCAGGTTCCGATCCAAGATAATGCCTTGAGTTTTTACTTTTTTTTAACCTCGATCTAACAGTTATCAATGTTGAAGCTATTGAATATCGGGCCTAGTTTGACAATTTTATTGTCCGTTACCACAATGAGGATTTACATTTTTATTCCAGAATTACAATATACAGCCAACAGAAATGAGCAAAAAAATTACACTATCTAAGCAAACAATCAACAGTGCATTTAAAAACCAAATCTGCAAATGAAAGAAATAGACAAGAAAGGAAACAAAAGGGTAAAAAAAAGAAAGACAGAAACCAAGAAAGTACAGAGAACCAGAAGGCAAATGGTTGGCCAAAGGAACCATCAAGGTAAACTCAATTAAATATTGAACACAAAGCACATTTCTTAGCTACAGAGACATCACATCGTGTACATAAAATGAAATTCAACCGTAGACCTCCAGGAACCTGTTCCAAATGTTCCAGAATTTCTCAATATCATCCGCATTCTTGGAAATTGCCTTCTCATAAATTGAAAGTCAAAAGTTCCTCCACCCATTCATCAATGTTAAAGGAGCAGTTTGACTTCCATGATCTTAGTATCATCCTCTTGGCTATCATACTGGCACCGAGTATCCAAGTCGCCTGCCCAAAAGAGATAACATTAGTCATTGACACGTCCCCTAGAATCAGCAAGGTGGCAGAGAGGGGGATCGTACAACCCAAAACCAGACCCAATCTCTCACAGATGTACTCCCAGAAGTTCTTTGTTTTAGTACAAAACCATATCATATGACTGAGGGAGCCTCTAGCACCCTTGCACTTCCAACAGAGTTCATTGTCCACGAGTCCTCTCTTAAACAATCATGAGCTTGGTTTTCTCACTGATTGCTTTATTGATGTTGCTCTCATCAATGCTGTGTGACCTAGATATAGGGATGATACATTGGGCGTCATCATGACTTTGACAGTAACCCTTAAAATCGGCGATAACGCTATCAGCGCCGATTTTAAGGGTCCGTCGGATCATGAGTCCAAATACCGCCAGCGCCATTACAGCTGGCGCAAGTACGGCCGGCTGTACAAGCGTCGACTGTAACAGCGCCAGTAACCATTTGCGCTAAAACATCAGCAATCACGAGTCCGGTGTAGGCGCAATTAGCGCCAGAAAAGTGGCGGTAACAGAACACAGGCCACAGCAATAAGGGCTCAGTTGAAACCAATGCAAATCAGAGGCCTACAAAGGACCCACCCATGCACAACACACCCTCCCCAACACCATTACACCAGCAGGAGCAGGGAGGAGACAGCAATAAGGGCCCGGGTGAAACCAATGCAAATCAGAAGCCTACAAAGGACCCACCCATGCACAACACACCCTCCCCAGCACCATTATACCAGCAGGAGCAGGGAGGAGACAACAATAAGGACACAGTTGAAACCAATGCAAGTCAGAGGCCTACAAAGGACCCACCCATGCACAACAAACCCTAACCAGCACCATGATGCCATTTGGAGCCGGGAGCCTTCATGTTGACTTCTACCTGCTGCGCCTGGAGCTACAGAGGCCTGGGAGTGCAGGGGGTAGTGGGGATTAGGAGAAGGAGGAGTAGAGCAGCACCAGTAAGGTGGCCAGCCATCCCCAGGGTGTTAGGCGGAAACCTGTGCAGTTCCCTCTGGGACCACTTCAAAAGATTTAGGACTACAGGCGTTGGCGGTGAACCTACTTGGTAGCAGTCTGCACCACACAGATTCACGTGGTAGCTGTGGCTGAGCAGTCAGACCTCTCTCAAGAAAAGTTGAGCAGTATGTGGAGTATACAAAATAGGGCAATTCTTCACAGCAAGACAAGCAAACATGCAACGAGGCTTAGTGTAGAGATATTAAGGTATTTATTTATAACAACACGTCTATGAAAAACACTAAGGCAAATCACGGCAAACAAATCAAACACAATTACTCTACAAAGTAGACGATCAATCCCCCTGGCAATATCGACAACTATAGGTTCTACCGGTACCACTTATTTTCAGACAGAGGTGTATACCTCAACCCAGATGACACTCGAATATTAGTTAGGACGGGAGAGAAAAAGATAGGTAGGTTATGAAATCAACACAGTTCGATCCTAGCGGATAACATGCAAGGCAGGAAGGCAAGAATCACAATAGATCGTAAAGTTCAGGGGCCAGGACCACTCGGAGAGAGGCAAGGCGCAATGTCCCAAAAAGTCTCTAGTGGAGATGCATTCAAGTCTGTATCGCAAATTGTTATCGGTAGATTGAACCAGTTCAGAACAAAGAATGAAAATAGCTTGGAGGCGACCCAACGGAACGGAGAGGATTAAGACACCTCAGTCGAACCGATCGAAAGGGAAGCCAGGCAGACACGGTACCT